>NC_090444.1:1788903988-1789532330 GCF_031143425.1 Pleurodeles waltl | reverse complement strand
AACATAACCCGTACTGTAGATGTGTGATTGTGTACACCACAGCTAACATATGTCTGGTGTTTTTGTTCTTGAAGGCTAAACGGTCTCTGGATTCACAAAAATACGGTTTTACTTTTGGGAGTGCTGTAGATGAAGTTGCATCTGAAAACCAAAATTGCACACCCGGAGCAGGCACATGCACAGATTTGAGTTGTGAATCTGCTCATCCACTCTAAAAAATATAATCTTGGCTCAACTAGTACAAACAAACTTACTTTGACACCGTTACATGTATAGCTTATACCCTGGCGTAAATATATAGGGCCAGATCTACAAGAAAGTGGCGCAACCCTTCTGACACGTCAATTTTATTGTGCCGCCCTTAGTTCCCCTAACGTCACCATGGTAGCGCTGTGTTTACAGTACAGCACACCATGGAGCAATAGCGTCAGAATTTATGACCCTATTGTGGTGCTTTGCTGGATTAGCGCCATTAATTATGCCGTTAGTCCAGCAAAGCATTAGGGAGGCCGATAGGTTATTATGAGTCCGTCACTTTAACTCCTGTGATGTGCAGGCATTAAAAATTACGGAAAAAATTACGCCGTGAAATCTTGCAGATTTCACTGCTCCATTTTTTGCCGCCTCCCTGTGAGGTAACCCCTCCCCTTGCTTACGTTATGTCTGGTCAGGCATAATGTGGGCAAGGGGTTACAAAGTGGCACAAGGCATGCATTGCTCCACTTTGTAAATATGGTGCATGAGAAATGCCTACCTAAAGCCACATTAGTGTAAAAAAAAGTCTGGTCCATAGACTTTTGGAAATTCACAAGCATTTCCAGTAATAAACTTGAAATGTTGTGCAAGTCTCAGATTCTCACGTGTACTGCTGGGAATGCTATTTACCCAATTTGGAATTGTACAGAGGGCAAAGGTCTGCTCTGGGGAAAGGCTAGACAAATGCATTCTTTTCTTTTTATGCTTTTCTCTACTAGTAGAAAACATTTTTAAGAGTCGAGAAGCCTCATCCAATACATAATCACAGTCTTTTTTCCAGTTTGGGAACGGGTTGGACAGATGTTGTTTAACGCCAACCAACTCCTGGGGTTTTCAAGTATTTACCAACACTGGAGGCACATGTTGCCTTGATCCTTCTATGCCCCACCCCGTGCATGGGATTTATTACTGTCTAACTATCTAGGTGTTTCGTACAGTTCTTCAGCAGTATAACCAGTAGGAGTGGGCATAACTGGCGTAATTTTCTCCGATGTAAGTACTGCAAAATTACTTATAATTGTGTGTAATCGCATGAGAAGCGTAATCCACCATTTAGCTCTATTTTCTTAGTGCAAAATGCACCCTCACATTTGAAAAGGGCCAGAGGATGCATTGTGCCCTAAGAAATTAACACTAAAAGCTAGAGGGCACTTGCAGCAGTAGCTGGCAGAAGCTCCATCTCTTAGGGGCTGATTTAAGACAAGTGGCACTACACCTAGTGCAGCGCCACTTTTCTTGCACCCCTTAGTGCCCCCCTACCGCCACCATGTGAGTGCCGTATTTACAATACAGCGCATCATGGCTCAGGGTAGAGGCAACTAGCGTCAGAATTGCTGACGCTATTGATTTCTGGCACTACTCCCACAGAGTACATAGGGGCCCATTGTATTCAATGGCATGCCACCTTTTAACGCCTGCTCAGAGCAGGCGTTAAAAGTGATGAAAAAAATGGTGCAAGGAAATCTCTTAAATTTACTTGTGCAATTTTTCGCCCCCCTAATGGAGGAACACTCCCCTTGCATACATTATGCCTGACGCAGGCATAATGTGGCGCAAGGGTTTACAAAGTACTGAAATGCATGCATTGCACCACTATGTAAATAGGGCATGTGTAAAAAGCCAGTTTGGTATAAAAAAATGACACTATGGCGGTGCTCTTAAATCAGGCCCTTGGATTGTTATTCCTGTGCTCCTGCAGTAGGATTTTTGCACTAAATTACTCTTAATAACTCAAGCTGGTGTAATCACATTAGTTTGGTAACTTTCAAGAGTAATACATAATTACTAAACTTACTCTGATTACTCCGGCATAATTAAAATGTTGCCCTGGCTCAATAACCACTTAGGCATGACAGGTATCCTTCTAAGGATTCTTGACGGGCATAAGTGGAACTATTATCAGCCATAAAATTAAGCTCTTGCAACTATAATTGCTTTTGTATTCTGCTAGTTGTGGGCTAGTATCGAGGGGCATGTAATGCATTCAGTCATTCGTAGTTATGTTACAATATTATAAGATCAGTATTTAGAAAACCACTACCATTTGTAATTTGATGCTCAAAGTTTTGGACCATGATGGGAGAAACAGAGACATGGATTTCAGCACTATCTGCAATCAATCTGCAAGAGATACACTGATGAACAAGCTTGATACTTACACATAAATCTAGTGAGGAGTGAGGTTCATGTACTCCAAGAGACAGTTCCTCCAGAGTATAAGCAAAATGAATGAAGGTATCATTAAAAGCTTAAATTACCAATTTTATCTGCAAGAAATATTGATTTTGATACAGCATGTCGTAGTTGGTGAAGAAGAATCAATAGATAACATTGCAACAACATTGCAGAAATTCGTAGGTCACTGTGAATTTCACAAGTTTAACGATGAACAGAAAGTAAGTTTAAGGGTTATAGAGGGGTGCCCCCAAATGGTTTCAAAAACAGACGCTTAAAAAAGTCATTAGTCTTATATAAAATTTTACAGATGGCAAGGGCAAAAGTGGGAACAGAAGATCATTAATTCGGTAGGGAGGCTCGAAAGAACAGGATACTCCAACAAATATGTCAAAAAAGTATAAAAGGTAAAAAGGGCAAAGAGTAAACAACTAAAATGTGGCAAGAAAGTTAACTCTGTTACAAATGTGGATTAGCATGGCTACCTTCAAGAAATTGTCCTTTAGGACAAATGATGAAACAAATAATCGCATGGCAACTGTGTGCAGAACAGGAACAAACTTTGGAAGGAAAGAAAAAAATATGAAAATTGGAAAAGAAAAAAAAATACACAGGGTCATTTGTATCATGGTTTTGTATCTAGTTTAAAAAAATCTGCAGTTTCTCTAGGTATTGGCTGAGGGAGGACCCAAACTCCACAACTACCCACATTGTAAAAAAGGGTCAGTTTCCAATGAAAAAATGTGATGTGTCCATTTTGCATTTGGGGCCTTTCCTGTCATGGGCACTAGGCCTATCCACACAAGTAAGGCACAAGTTGTATCAGGAGAGTTTGGGAATGCTTGGTGGAAGAAAATATGTGGCTCTCCACAGATTCCAGAAGTTTTCCTCACAGAATTATGAAACAAATGTGTGTTTTTAGTCAACGTTTGAGGTTTCCAACGCCTGCTGGGTAAGAATGTAAAGGAAAAACATGGAAGTCATCCCACCTCGGATTCCCTTGATTGTGTGATTTTCAAAAATGTGCATGGTTGCTAGGGTTTCATAGGTGCTGGTTGAGCAGGGTCGAAAATCCACAGCTACAGACATTGCAAAAAAGGGGTCAGTTGTCAGTTGAAAAATATGGTGTGTCCCATTTTGGGCCCTTTCTTGTCACAGGCACTAGGCTCCTAGACTAGATTAGAGTCCTGTTCACCGTATACATTAGTGGATAAAGACCTATTCTTTACTCAGTTTCCAGACAAGCAAAATTATCATGATGTACCAGACATGAAACCCGGGAGACGTAATTGGTATCTCATCCTCATCCTCATCGTCAGAGGAGGCCTTATGATAAGTAGAAGTTCTTCATTAAGCTTCTTACACCATCACAGGGTTCCAGTCAGTTGAAGACAGCTGTAGAATGTTCATCTGACAGTTGGGGAGGGAACATTCCAAGGGAGGAAAGGAAACGGGGAAACCGGACTAGACCAAGGGAACCTGGTGGATAAGTACAACACTTACCCACAGAAGCGAGGTACTATTTTTATGGGAAGATGTGTGGAAACACAGAATTTTAAGACGTTTGCTATTATCAATAACATGTCTCCACATTTGTGCCTTCCAAATGTAAGCCAGTATATAAGACAAAAAGACATTTTGAATAATGCCCTCTGAATCACATACTAGTATGTGTACCAAAAAATTCAAAGGTGTACAAAAACCCACTACTCCTGAACTCCGTATCTGGTGTCCATTTCAGAAATGCATAGTTTTCCTTGATACCAATTTGTTGCTCTTTATATTTTACCAATAAATTGCTTTTTACTTGGTACGCAATAAAACATTTTTGTAAGGTGCAACTCAGTTTTTGGCTCTGGTAACATCCATGCTTGGACAACCTACAATCCCAATACATCCTTGCAACCAAAAGGGCCTAAAGAGTTAATGGGATGTTGCCTTTGTGAATCAGCTATCATCAGAAGAAGTTGCAGAATCTCCAGAATGTTGGAATAAAAAATTCCCCACATTTAGCATGGATATCTTTTGTGAAAATAATGTTATGAAGGCCAAACTACCCCAAAAAAGACAAAAAAAGGCTCTGCACTAGGTGGAAAATCCGCAGCAGTTAAGGGGTTAAGCCTGTCATATTAGAATATTTGGGTCTTGAATCAATGAGAACTACAGTTAGAGGTACTGGGTCAAGAGTCAATGGACAATATGCACTTTTCGCTTAAGCACCCTCTTGCTTCCTATAATATATAGTGATGGCCCATCAATAGCGTCCTTTTTGAAGCTCCACAGCACCATATGAGATAAGGTGCCATGGATTCACAAGAGGCATTTTCACTCCTTTTTGTATGCATGGGGCACTTTTCTATTACAGAAAGGGCATCAGGTATCTGTGCAGTCTTTTCTTTTGTGGATCACAGAGGCACAGATTTTGGCAGAAGTATTTCCAGGTAAGTGTCACCCCTTTTGCAAGGGGACATAGCCTCACTGAAACCAGGGAATGTCTTTGCCCCTGCACACTCACTACATTACAGAGAGGGAGAAACAAGCCATCAATAGATGTACTTATTGCAGCAGCCCGTCATTATGGTGGGAGGGTACCCACCCCCATGCCTTTTGCAAAGCATGATGAGTGTCTGTCAGCCTGTGCAAAGGTTATAGATACTCACCATGTGAGGGTCAGGCAGCCAGGCACTTTATGTGAGCAAAATGCACAGGCGCCTGGCAACCAGAGTCAAGATTTGCCAGGCTGAAAAATGTACAGCCCTGAGGCGAGATGTCTTTGGCCGTGCAAAGTCTTGATGAGTGAGAGCACCACTGCTAGACTTAGACCTAGGTGCTTCAGTTTTAAACCCTTAAGTGCCCAGGGTTGACTGTCTACCAGTGATGTCTGATCACAGAGAGGGGTCGGGTCAGCAACCATCACTGACCCATCCCATTCTGTGAGGAGGTAGAGAAGGTTCTCCCCCTCATTGGCTGTTCCATGACACGGCCAGCCAAAGAAAGAAGGCCAAAGGATCTTCTGACAATCCCTTCCTTCCCTGAAGCCTCCAGGAACCACCTAGCCCTTTCTACTCCTCCCTCTGCCTCCTGATTATGCTGACGCTGCTAGTAAGTCGTTGCTGAATGTTGGGTACATGTGTGTATGTGTGAATGTATGTGATTGTATGTGTGTGTATGATGTGAATGGGTGTGTGCTTGTGAATGCTGGGTTTATGTGTGTACGCTTGTGAATGGATGAGTGTGAGTGAGTGCGCATGTTGATAAGTGTAATTATGTTTGTGGGGTTTATGGGGAAGAGTGTGCTTTTGTGGGGAGCAGTGTGTGTTTGTGTGTGTGCCTGCCCCACCATTTTTGCACATTACAGGAGACCATTGAATGACTGTACCCCATATATCAAGCGACATGCAGTAAAAGTACCACAGATGGCACACCTTTGGGTGAAGAATGTTATGCTAATATTGATTTGTGGAGCGCACAACCACCGACGTTTCGCAGCACAGTAAGATTGTTAGTGGTGGAGCTAGTGATGAACCACTTCTATCGAGTTAAATTAAGCAAGTAATAGGTGTTTTCCTGAATTTAATAAGGGACGAATGAATACTCAATTGAAGCTGCAGCAATGGAAAAAGATTTGTCTCAATAAGGGACACCACATACTTCCACAGCAGAGCAGCTGCTTGGGAGGGGGCCAAGCATTCCGGTCTAAAAGATATCCCCAACTGAAATTTTGCTAGGTTTAGTTTCAAATATGTTTACAAACATCTACCAACAGATTTCAGACACACCGTCCGAAAGCAATGAACCTGACTGTGAATGTGAACCAAAATCAGAGACCAAAAATCAGTTGTGCATCATCTGCACACATGGAAAATGTGGTTCCCAGCTGAATACTTAAGGTGTTGCAAATTAATGTTAAAAAGTAGTGGTGATCAAATGGATCCCTGTGGAACCTAGCAGTCCTTAGTTTTAGAATCAGAGAAAAAGGAGCAGCCGCTGCCATTTGTTGCCAGTTTATCAGAAAGTTAATAGTTGTTGCCAGTACTGTTTATACCAGCCTATTTGAGTGTCAAGACCAAAATACCATGGACGATGGTGTCAAGGACTGCAGAAAGATCCAGGAGCTCCAAGGTTCCCAGACCGGAGCACTCTTATGCCGGCATGGGTCATTCAAGAACCATGCTACCCACTCATTTGGTTCTCTAGTCAGGGGGAAATCCTTTCCTGGCAATGGTCAAGGTTAGACTAGCTGTTCCAAGGCATTGGCCATATCCCTGGGAGGCTGGAAGGGTGGAGGCCTCATTTGTTACTGGGGTGGGCGGTTTTGTAGCAGTGCAGCAGTTTTAAAAGCACTTCAGAGTTCGTTGAATA
Organism: Pleurodeles waltl; assembly: GCF_031143425.1. Taxonomy (NCBI): domain Eukaryota; kingdom Metazoa; phylum Chordata; class Amphibia; order Caudata; family Salamandridae; genus Pleurodeles; species Pleurodeles waltl. The sequence continues at coordinate 1,789,525,538 of NC_090444.1, read as the reverse complement.
TCAAACACTTTTCATGCAACAATAAAACTGGCAAGATAACTGGTGATTAATACGCCTGTTGGAGAGGGATCAGAGATGTGTCTACTGGCAGTGTTGACTCATCGAAGGCAGCACAGAGGGTTAATATGCCTGCTGCAAAGAACATGTACTATGCAGATCACAGAGCACTATTTTATCTGCAATGCTTGGTGGGGTACAGGTTTTGTCATAGAGATCCTTTTGTTACTGTGCAGTTTATAAGTTTCAATCATAATCTAGAACAATGTGCTATGAATAGCATTTGAAGAGCTGCATGCAAACTGCAAGGTACAGGTTAGCAAGTTATGCTTTTTTCCCAGTCATTCATTATTGATGATATGATAATGAAAAAGGGTTTGTTTGGGTAGAAATAAATTGCTATTAGTAAAGTCATCCCTACGCACTATGTTACATTCTGAATCCTGAGCTTATGCTTCCCTAGACCAAGCACTGTTACAGGATGCCTACCAGTATGGATGGCATGTGAATTCTACACCTTGTAGTCCCCTTTGTCTTATGTAACATTTTCTATTAACTGATTTACACACATAGGATGCATTGTTTCTCTATGTGCGTGTGATGTAAAGGGTTCCAACATCCAACACTGATAAGAGGGGCACTATAAAACAAATTAAATACTTGTAAGAGAGGGGCTGTGGAGAGATGAGAGGCACTGTTAGAGAGTGATGGTGAGGGAATCATTGAAGAGCCCCAATAAAGATTGCTGTATCCTGGTGCTATTTAAGACCATCATTTGCTAAGCTTTAAAAACGAAGACAATTGAATATATAATGAAAAATGTGTTGTACAATGCATTGTTTTTGCCAATTTTCCCACATTTTCTTTGGTAAGGAGAACACCCCAAGCTCCATTGCAGTAGTCTGGCTCGCTCACTATGCACTCTGTGGGGGCTGGTCTGACAAAATTCACCAGGGCTGCTTTGGGTTCTCAGTGCTGCCATGGTAATGGTTAACATTGTCATTAAATTCTGCAAATGTTGACAGCTGTAGAAAACTAGGTTCCTGGGGTAGCTAATGGTGTAACGAAATAGGGCGAAACTCAATGTCAGTGGAATCCAGCAATGGCTTTTAGAAAAACAGGTTAAATTCTCCAATATCCAAGATTGCCATAATTTACCAGTCCACTATACCAACGACCCTCAGGCACCCCCTTCAAAGGAGTATAGGCACACCATGCTTCTGTCTGCAGAGAGATCCCTCCCCTGGTTAAAAGCAAGCTTGCCTCTCTTCAGTACTCCAGTGACCCAGTGCAGTCACAAGCCTGGAACTGCACTGGACTGTGGATTTAAAAATACAGGACCATATTTATGAGAGCCTTGTGTCATATTTGCACCATGCAAAGTGGTACAACCATGACAGAAGTCTCTCATTTATATTTATGAGGCCATGCAAAGCCACTTTGCATGGCCTAATAAATCTTGAGTAGCACAATGCAGCATAAGTCACTGTGCTGCCCTACTGGGTAGGCATTCCATGGGTGTTGCAGTAGGTGTTCCCATGCAACTCCTATGGATTTTGGCACATCCCCAGATTTAATAAACCTTGTAAGCCTGGGGATGCAACAAAAACTTACGTCTCCCCAGTGGAGGTGCATCGAGGAGAAATATCTCTATTTCTCCTCCTTTTTGTTCACTCACTTTTTATAAAAGCAAAATCACTCAGGGGGTTGTTTTTGTACAGGAAGGTGTCCCTGCCTGCACAAATAAAATCCTGAATGCAATGTAGGCCCTCCTGCCCCATGGTGCAAGGGTGCCGGCATTGGCGGTAAGCTGCTGAAAACAGGGCCTGACTGGCAACACCGGGCATCAGGCATTTTCTAGGAGACTGCAAGGGTGGGGGGCCGTTTTTTTTATTGGGGGGCCCGTTTTGTTCTACAAGCACTGCAGAGTTCCTTGTGTATCCAACAGTTTTCAGGCAACAATACATTTGCCAAAATAACTCTGGTGATTAATGTACCTGCTGGAGAGAGATCAGGGTTTTGTCTAGCTGCAGTTTTGACTCTTCTAAGATAGCGCAGAGAGTTAATATGCTGCTTCAAAGACATGTTCTATGCAGATCACAGAACAGTATTTTATGTGCAATGTTCAGTGGGATACTGCTTTTGTAATAGAGATCTTTTTGTTACTGTGCAGTACACAAGTTACAGTCGTAAAACTAGCACATTGAGCTATGACTGTCATCAAAGAGCTTGCAATTTGCTTGCATGGTACAGGTTAGAAAGTTATGTTTTTCCTGTGTGTGAGTTTCCTAATTTTAATAAAAATTGATTCATAAAGTTATAAATAAATTATTATTAGTAAAGTCAACTCGAACCACTGTATTATGTTCTGAATCCTGAGTTTATGATTCCCCAGACCAAACACTTTTATAAAATGCCTACCAGTATGGATGAATTGTGAATCCTACACCTTGTAGACCACTTTGTCTTATGTAACATTTTCTATACACTGATTTACACATGTATTATTCATTGTCTCTGTATGTGTATGTGATATAAAGTTCTCCAACACCATATAGCGGTAAGAGAGGCACAATAAAACAAATGAAATACATGTGAGGGGGGGCTACGGAGAGATGAGAGGCATTGTTAGAGGACGATGGTGAGGGAATCATTTAAGATTGAACACATAATGAAAAATGTGTTGTAGAATATACTGTTTTTGCCATTTTTTCTCAAATGTCTTGGAGGGGGTGAGAACCCTCCCATGCTTCACTGCACTGCTCAGACTTGTTCACTGTGAACCCTATGGGGATTGGTTTTACAAAATTTGCCAGGTTTTCTTCGATTTCCCAGTCTGGCCCTGGCAGAAATGGCACCAGTGCAAGGGCATCAGTGCAGGGGCATCAGTGCAGGGAGCCGTAGATACAGTCCATTCCTGCCCTTTCCCTTTGACGCAGCACAGCGCAAATATGCCCCACAGTGCATAGTCGAGGTATGCGCCAGATGCACCCGCCCCGGCCCAACTGGAATCGTGCACTATATTCATGCAATACTGCCACAGAAACTATATTTATTCTCAGGCGGATTTATTAATGTACCAATAGCTCTTATTATACTGGCTTTGATGAGACAATCAGAGTGTCTTAAACTCTGCAATGTGTTTCATTATCAGGCAGTGGCACGTTGTAAAAGCAGAGGAAATGTGGCCACGTCTCTTCAAATTCTGTAAGTTGAGTGCTGAAAAAACACTAGTTATTTTTTTGAAGGTGCATTATCTGTGCATTCTGGTCATGTGCTTTTATGATTGATTGTATACATTTGAAATACAGGCATCACAAGGCTATTGCATATATAGAAACAAATGGCCCACCATAAAACCTTTGTATGCGAGATCCTATGATCTTTTTCCATTATAAATAAGCATTTAAGCTTTTACCATGCAGACTCCCCCCCCCCCCAAAAGGGTGCAAAGCTTGCACACAGGTAAACTGTCAAAGCATGCTTTATAAGTTTACATAGACTGGATTTTAAACCTATATTTACAAGGTGCTTACAGAATTAGGGCACCCTTGATGGATGAAATTGGAACTTGAATTAATGCGAGCACTTGTGGGAGGAAGTCGACAGGGAACAGTTCCTCATTTCACTGAAACACTCTGATCGTCTATTTAGAGAGATAACAGTCCCTCAGCCTGCACCAGGATATCAAATTATCAAAAAGCTCCACCATAAAAATAGAAAAAATAAATAATATACTTAGCATAAAAACAGTTGTTTGAAAATGGTAGATTCATTTGAAAGCATACTAAAGAAATAAGTAAGGAAAAAAGTAACTTTTAATGAAATTGCCTGCATTTTGTACGACTGTAATACACACAATGATGTCACAGTGAACACTGAGCCTCGGTGCAGTCCTGCGGCACAAGCTTGAGAGGAGGAAAACATAATGGGCCCGATTCACAAAGCAATATGAACACCTTAGTTCAACTAGGAACATATCCTCAGCTCATAATTTAAAATAACAATTGTTAGACCTGGCATCCTTGGCATGGGTTTCCCCCTATCTCTTTGTGTTGTCTTCCTGTTTGCCGACTTCCTTTTTGCTGGCTTTAGGAACTGCACACTTTATTACGGTTAACCAGTGATAAGGTGCTTGTGCTCTATCCTTAAAATATGGTAACATTGGCTTATACTCAATTGGCATATTTAATTTACATGTAAGTCCCTAGCAAAGTTACACTGTCTGTGCTCAGGGCATGTAAATTAAATGCTACTAGGGGTCCTACAGCACTTATTGTGCCACTCACTTAAGAAGCACTTTAAACACGTCTCCGGCCTGCCATTGTAGCCTCTAGGTGTAGTTTTAAAGTGCCATTTCTACATGGCAAAATAAACCTTTTGCCAGGCCCAAACTTTCCTATTTAACACATATATGTCACACCTAGGGTAGGTCCCGGACAGCTCAGAGAGCAGGGTGCAATGTATTGAAAAAGTAGGACATGCATTCTTAAGTTTCACACGTCCTGGTATTGAAAAACTATTAAATTTGTTTTCAACTACTGTACGTCCTATCTCTCCCATTAGATAGCACTGAAGTTACTTTATTACATTTAATAAGCTGTAATGTCCAAATGGGAGCAGGTAACCAGTTCATGATTTTTGTCTTAGACATTGCAATGAAAAATCCTACCTCATGGCAGCCAGATTTAAAATTAAAATTATGAAATAGAATGTTCGCATTTTCCAGCCTTAGATATTTGGAGCCTGCAGTCTCTAACCAAGGTCACACAACTGGATGTATTTGACAGTGGGCTTTGTGTATTTCTTCTAGACAGCGACAAACAATATGGAGCTTAGGTGTGCCTGGATGGGCCATCACTGACAGGATGTGAGGGAGGAGCTGGGCACATCCCCACTTACACTTTAATAGGCTGTGTCCTGCCTCCACACAAAGGGCTGAATACCCCCTGTATTTACTCGTCTGAAAACAGATCAGGCAAGACAGCACACCTCTGCACTTCAAGGGCCTGCCTCTAAAAGCTTTCCCCCACTTCAAAGGCACAACTGGGTGTAAATATTAGACCTCGGACACCAACTCTTTAGTACACTTCTGGACCTGTGAACATGCCAGGAAGAAGGACTGTTGTGCTGCTGAAAAGACTGCCACTCTGCAGGACTGTTGCCCTGTTCAACCCAGCACTACTAGAGTGACTCCAAGGGCTAGGTGGCTGGTCTCTTGACTTGAGCTTCAAAGACAGAAGGCTCCAACAAACTCGACCCCGGCACCTGGACCCTGCCATCTGTGAGTCTAACCTGCCAAGTATTCCCACCATAGTCCTGGACCCTTAGGGGTGGGCCTATGATGCTTTGAATGACCTCTGTGGATCCAGCGGAACTGAAGCATCTCCTCTGCTGTGTGGCGTAACCCTGAGCAGAACTGCCTCAAAGATCTGCATCACAGAGCAGCCCATCATCCCATTGGAACTGCCATTGTGTAGCACATCTCGGATGCAGGCACTTGCATCCCTCGTCAACAGCAGCCCGGTAGCTCCTCAAAACAGATGCATCACCCCGACTGAGTGACGCATCCCCTACGCCGGACTTCACATCACACTCCACCGTCAACGGGATCCTCAATGGTAACACAGGATCTCACACACTAGCCTTGCCACAACTCGGAACCTAACTATCGATTCAGCTGTGCAACACATCTTCAGTGTAGACTTAGCCCCGCTGTGCAAACCAAGAATAAGGACACTTTGTTCAGCAGGTCTAACTGGGTCCCTGTAACTGGTCAACACTGCATCGTGGCCAGCCTGAACTTGTGACTTTGTCCCAGACCGACACAACCAGATTTCCACTATTGGCACTGTTTTCACTGAAATCTTTAAACATGCATTTTTCAGGTTATACTGATTCTATTTTCGTCATTTTGGTCTTGTTTTATTTATTGAAAATAACTTGATTTCTTAACTGGATGTGAAATCCTTTTGTTTGGTGTTTTCACTTTATTACTGTTTGAAATGTTGCACAAATACTTTTACACATTGCCTCTAAGTTAAGGTTGACTGCTCTGTGCCAAGCTACCAGAGGAATGAGCACAGGTTAACTTAGGGTTGGCTTGTACCTCCCCCTGACAAGGATTGTGGTTGCTGCTTGACCAGGACTCACACCCCAGTCAACCAACAACCCAATTTCATTCAACAACATGTTGTGGGGAATGGAATTATATGAGCAAATCCCACAGCCCATAAGACATAACTAGACCTGGGCAAGCATGTTGAACCAATACCCAGAGTACCCGAAAATTGAAGTTTTCTGAGTTTGGCAAACATAGCAATTTCTTTTCTAGTTCAATCTACTTCTTCCAAAGGTATGGAGAAGTGAAACAATGAATTATTGATGAAGAGGTATAGATGAGGACAGATTGAAGCTGTTCCTTTGTTTATTAGCCTCTCATATTACTCCGTTATCGAGGACGCTCGAATTCTTGGGCCTAATTCTTGCATGATTAACAAATTACTCTTGTGCGTGTGAATGTGCGCTTGGGCGTTTTGTGGCATTTGCATGCTGTTACTTGAATCGGCAAGACGCGCAATTCTTTCTCCGTGTTTAATTCATGTTAATCATTGTGCGCTACCATTTCTTGACAATGACATGTTGGCCTTCTAATCGGCAAGACGTACGATTTGTTTTTCCTGTGAGTTAACCCTTGATAATTATTGGACGCTACCATTCCTTGACAGTTACATGGTGGCCTTTGAATTGGCAAGACGCGCAATTCGTTTTCTTGTGCTTAACCCTTGATATTCATTGTGCGCTACCATCCCTTGGCAGTTACATGGTGGCATTCGAATCGGCAAGACGCACGATTCGTTCTCTAATGATTTAACCCTTGGTATTCATTGCACGCTACCATTTCTTGGCATTTACATGGTGGCATTCGAATCGGCAAGACGTGCGATTCTTTCCTCGTGCTTAATTCATGTTATTCATTGTGCGCTACCATTCCTTGGCAGTTATATGGTGGCATTCGAATCGGCAGGATGCACGATTTGTTCTCTAGTGATTTAACCCTTGGTATTCATTGCACGCTACCATTTCTTGGCATTTACATGGTGGCATTTGAATCGGCAAGACGCACAATTCTTTCCTCGTGCTTAATTCATGTTATTCATTGTGCGATACTATTCCTTGCCACTTACATGGTGGCATTCGAATCGGCAAGGCGTGCAATTCTTTCCTCGTGCTTAATTCATGTTATTCATTGTGCGCTACCATTCCTTGGCAGTTACATGGTGGCATTCGAATCGGCAAGACACGCAATTCTTTCCTCATGCTTAATTCATGTTGTTCATTGTGCGCTACCATTCTAAGGCATTTACTTGGTAGTACTTGAGTTGACAAGTCGTGTGATTTATTTCTGAATCTATGTTGTGTTATTCATGGTGCACAATCCTTATATGGTGTTTACTACCTATGTAAAGATTTGCAATGTGCGCAATTCATGTTCCAACATTTTGAGAGAACAAAAAATGCCAGAGTTTTAGATGTAATGTTGTGTGTTCCTAGTATGTGTTCCCAAAAAGGATTCATGTGATGGTTCAGAACTTATTCAGATTGTTTTCCTGATTCTCATGCAAGAGAAAGTACTTGAATTTGAAAGTTTAATTTAACCCCTCTTGATTCCCTCACATGTATCCATTCATCTTGAAGCCTAGTCATTTTAAGTCTAAGTCTTAGGCTGCTCATGTTTTCAGAATGACGATGCTTAGAGTCATAGCCTAGTATTGATTTCATGAGATGTAATTTTGATGTTGTGTGTTTTAACCTTTTGCTTCCTACAGGTCTCCTTCCCAGCTGTTCCTTTCCTAATCCCATTTTCCCCACTTGGACTCTCTTAGGCTCTGTGACAAATCTAATCAGAGTATTGGAGCTGTCTTGTGGTGGAAGTGTTGGGAACGTGCACAGACCCCGAGGATCTGGTGACTCTGACACAATCCAAGAAACTCCTGAAAAACCACACCTGAACTGCTGTAGGTCTAGATGGCAGCTTTGATGGCAGCCCCTATAAAGGGAGATCCTTTTAAGGCCTGTGTGGTAGGTTCAGGTGTTTCTCACTCCAGTCACTGTAATAGGATTATGATGTGCTATCTAAAAATAAACATTACTTTTATTTTTATTATCATTTACTTTGTGGCAGCTTGCACGATCATTGTCGTGTAATTTTCCCATTTTGGTATGTTACTTTTGGATTTCTTTGGTTGCCTCTTTCCAATTTGCTTTTTAGCAGGGGCATTTGTTGGCTGCAATTTATTTCAAATTTATATGAAACTCATTCGCCTTGTAATGAAATACTCTGTCATCGTGCATAGCTTTGTACAAAGGGAAGACTTTACGAAAACAAGTTGCCAAGGAGATCTTTGACCAGAAATCAGTGCAGCAAGGCCACAATATTTACAGTGACCTGGTGGTAATTAGTGGAGGTTAATTTACATGAGGTATTGTTCCAAGTACATCATTTTCAACAATATGTGAAGTTATCCGTATAACCCATAGTCTTTGGGCCCTTCAGACCCAATGTTTCATCCTTTTATTTGACTTATTTGTCTTTTTCCTTAATTCAATGCACACAGCATACATTTAAAAGCACTTTTTACTTACCTCTGCTGCCAGGGAGAGTTATATTCCAGCTAATTGTACTCTATTCTTTATCACACTAATATAATATAATATAATATAATATAATATAATATAATATAATATAATATAATATAATATAATATAATATAATATAATATAAGTGTAATAAAAAAATCGCCAGAAAACAAAGAAACTGGAGCCCCAAGGTCCATAAGAAGGAGTTGACTCCTGTCTTCCTGACACAGATTTTGCCACGTCTGAGGCCCGGGGTCCCAAAGGCAGTGCCAAGAATCACACGGGGCAAGCCAGCGGTTGCAACTGCAACCCCTAAAAGATGTCTACGCTCGACCCTAGAGTACTGGAGCACTTTACATGAGCACTGGTTCATTTACACAACATCACATTCATTCTTTTTTTGGCAAAGGGATATTTAGGGCCTCATTTATGAGGAAGTGTAGGAGCACGGAGCAGCGCCGAATTTGGCAGTGCCGTGCTCCGACATTTGAAAAATGCAGGGATGCGCCATATTTACAGCAATAGGTGCACCGCTGTGTTTTCCCTAGCGCTGGTGCTAAAATTAGCTGTCAAGCATCAATGCAGGCACCCTTGCACCATAGTGCAAGAGCACCTGCGTTGCAGGGAACGATTGTTTATGTTCAAGAAGGTGTCCTGGCAATGGGCCCAAGAGCTTGATCACAAATCAACTTGAGATACTGCTTCGGTGTTCCTGCATCCGAAAAGCCAGTACTGCAACCATCCATTCGTCAAAGTTACACAAATTCTGGCTGGGGCTTATTGATGGAGAATAATTTTATTTAAAAAACGGGCATTTTCACAGCGATTCCCTCTGTTCTTTTGGCATCTTAGGCCCATTTTCCCAGACCTATCCTAGAAGATTGTCATGTCTTTTGTAGGATATCCGAGCTTCCTTCAGATACGACTATGGGCCAGATTACAAGGCCTTAGCACCTCCTTGCGCCAAATCAGCATAATCTTTTTATGCTAATGTGGCTCAATGAGGCAAACATCGCTGGGCCATAATTACAAAGTGGTGCCATGTATGCATAGCGCCACTTTGCGACCCCTTGCGCCACATTATGGCAGCGTCAGGCATAATGTATGCAAGGGGGTGTTCTGCATTAGGAGGCCCACAAAAATGTCACAATGAAATTGGCATCATATTTAACACCCGGTCAAAACAGGCGTTAAAAGGATGACCCATTGAAGTCAATGGGCCTCCTTGAACTTTGCTGCACTAGCGTCAAAACTGCAGATGCTAGTGTGGCAACGCACCACAATAGCATAAAAAATGTTTTATGTTATTGGTCAAACGTGTGCCATGGTGAGCCATATTGTAAATACAGCGCACCCATGGTGTCGTTAGGTGGCTGTGGGGGGGGGGGGCACAAGAAATCTGGTGCATCAGTACTGGTGCGCCAGATTCTTATAAATCTGGGTCTATGTGTGTAGGGAAATGTTGTGTACCTTATACCCATGCCTGTAGATGACAGTACAGCCTGCTTTAAAGAAAGGCAAGTGCCAATAATATGCAATCAGGAATTTACCAGTCCTGCCAAGTACCACACATCATGGGTTTTATTAACGCATTTCAGTATGGTGGGCTGCATCACTGCACTGAAATGCAAAGTCATGCATTTATGGCTCATCCTGAAGCTGTCAAGCTGGGGCACAAAAATGAGCACTGAACAAAGTAGCATGCAGTCCACACTGCTCGCACACACAGAGTCTGACTGGTGCACAACTAGGGGTGGTTCAGCTGCGCTCACTGGCTGCATTCGGCTTTCATGTGACATGATGGCGTCATGGAGAGTCACTGCAACAATGTGTCCCATGATTTCATTTGCTCAATCCCAAGACAGGACTTGTAGAGCGGGCCACCGCAATGCACTGCAAGCAGGCTGCAGTGATCAGATATGTGTTTCTTAAAATTTAGCTGGTGTGTAGCCAGTATTTGGTGCGTGCCTGCAGCCTCTCATTAAGATGGCGCTCGAGTCCGGACCTGACTGCTGCCAGAGAGAGTTAAGGTGTCTGCAGCCTCTCATGACTCTGGCCCTTACCCTATGGCTCGCTCTGCCACACTGCCACTAGTCTCAGATAATGTATTTTAATCCTAATGTATTTAATTTTAGAGCATTATCATCACTGCTGGGCCTGTTACAGCTCTGCTCACTGCTTGGCTTTCTCTGCTATTGGACGAACCTTACTAGTCCCTTCCTCAGTGACCAGTGCCCCACCAGTTTAGTCCGGTCCAAGACTCCCAGGCAGAAAGGGAAAATCTTGAGATCCCCCTTTCACCCAGCCTCGTCGGGCTCATGGCGGGCGCAGTGGTGGGGAGAGCCAAGAACCCGTGCCAGCCTGATCCGGCGCACCCAAAGCTTGTCATTGCATCTGCCTCCTGAAATTAAAGCCTCTATTTATACTGTAGGGCTTTTTCATTTTCAACATACAAATGTCTTGAATACCCTAACTAAGTTTAAAGATCTTTCAAACTGAACTGCGCATTCTAGCTCTCATTTTGTGCAACAGTAAATCCAACAGTGCAGCTGATTGTACCCATGTGGGCTGTCATGGCTTTGATTGGAGTGAAGTTTCACACATAGGGCCTGTTACGACCTTGGTGGATGGGATAATCCGTTACAACTGTGACGTATATCCCGCATGCCGTTTTACAAGTTCCATAGGATATAATGGAACTTGTAATACGGGGCACTATATCAGTCATGTTTGTGATGGAGTATCCCGTCCGCCAAGGTCGTAATCAGGCAGATAATGACACACAAGGTATGGGATGCCACACATAAACAATAGCAATGTCACACATAGGAAGTCTGAACTTGGTAGCTATGATTTACTAGCTATTATAGCCCACTGTGGTTCCAACCTGTCAGGGAAGTTTAAAGGTAAATAAATTAAAGACTCCTTTGTTACAAAAGGGTTTAAAAGTCCCTGCTATTGTGTCTGGGGCAGCTTCCTTCAATCATTTTCTCCATTGTTACTATAAACTTATGTGTGTTGGACTTGGCCCTCTCTGGAGGGTCACCCCAAACTGTGTACCTTCACATCTCCAAAAGCTTGTCAGCTTGTTGGCTGAAGAGAGCCTTTTTAAACATAAGGGGAATGGGAGCACACTGCCTCACATCACAGCATAGTTTTCCCCTCTGCATTGTGGTAAATGCATTACAAAGTTTGCTCTTGCTTGAATATAAGCTGTAGTTTTTCATCAGAGTTGTTAAACCAGCACTATCTGCTCCAAGTCTGGAGAAATGTGCGATACATAGTTTATTTAGGCACTAAACAAATACGCTCCTGGCTCTGCCAAATATAGGATTTAGCATCAATAATCTGACTGGATTTACTCTTGCTTTGACTCCGCTATTAGTTGTCTAAGGAAGTACAGTATTAGATCATTTTAACAAATTTATTAGTTTGTTCAAAGCCATGTTTGACTGTCATAATCAACAATTTTACGTTCAAGAGGAAATTCCAGAAACCATATTCTATGGGCCTGCAAACCTATATAACCTGATCTCAGGCCCCTTCGAGAATTATTGACTAGACAGGTTCCACCATATTTTCATTTTTAGAAAAGGCCTAAGCCAGGTTTTTAGGATAAGCTAGCAGGATCGGCAAAACCATCAACTTTAGCATAATAGATCTAATTCGTTTTATAACTTGACAGTTGTTAGGGAGAGAAAATCCGAGGAAAAAAGTTTTTATGGTTGGTAGACCTGTCAGCCTTATGGTGCTCTTCCCCCTAACTTTTTGCCTTACTCCTACCATTTTTGCAGAATTAATTTATGTTGGTCTCAACACTCTACTCACTTTCTCACTGGTAATCAGTGATAAAGTGTCTGTGCTCTCTCATTTAAACATGATGAAATTGGCTTATACCTAATTAGCACATTGCATTTACTTGTAAATCCCTAGTAACGTGATACTACATATTCCCAGGGCATGTAAATTAAATGCTCTTAGTGGGCCTGCAGCACTCGTTGTGCCACCCACTTAAGTAGCCCTCTAAACATGTCTCAGGCCTGCCATTGCAGCCTGTGTGTGCAGTTGTATACTGCCAGTTAGACCAGGCAAAAGTAAATGTTTTGCCCGGCCTAAACCTTCCTTTTAAATATATATAGGTAAGCCCTAAAGTAGGTTTCAAAGAGCCCATACAGCAAGATGAAGTATATTTAAAAAGTTTGGTGTGTACTTTTAACTTTAACGTGTCCTCAACTTTCAATTGAGAGCAGGCAAGACAGTTGTGTGTGGCCTCTAAAGTACTGTATTTTTAAACCCTCTTTAATAGTAAAGTTGGATTTTAAGTCACAGCTCTAAAAACACCACTTTTATAATGTTTGCATGTTCTTGTCCTAACTACTTGGTGCCTGTAGCCTCTATCTACGGTCACATGACTAGGTGTAGCTGGCAGTTGGTATTTGTGTATTACTCCCAGACAATGAGACAAAGGGGAACAGGTGTTATCAGGATCCGCCATCTCTGTCAGAATGAGAGGGAGGAGTTGTCACCTACTAAACCTACATATCACAAAGGTGCTGCCTCAGCTCTTTCCCAAAGGATTTTACACAAGTCCTTTGTGCCCCGGGCAAGCTGGGGTCATGGCATGGTGGTAGGAAATTCAACAACTCTGTAGGGGCTTCTCTCACTTTAAAATGGGCACCACGCATGATAGTGAGCCCTCAGATTCAACTCTTCAAATCACTAGTGGAACTGTGGAGTCTGCCAGGAAGAATTACTGCCCAACTGTAAAATTTTGCCCTGCTGCCTAACTCTGCTTTGCTAACCAAGGACTTCTGCTGCTGTGCCAGTAACCTTCTACAGCTGCCCTTCTGAATCCAGCCTGACTGTGCAGACCCAGGGACCCAGGACATCTTCAAGGGTCAGTTGGTTGGCCCTCTGTTCAAAGACACAAGGACAAAACAGCCTTCTTCAACATCTATGCAACTCCTCCAATCTTGGCGCAGTATGGCACAACTCACTAGCAACACCAGCTCAGAGCGACGCATCTCAACCTCCACACTGACACATTACAGCACAAGGCCCCACAAATCTATGTGGCTTATTCTAAAATGATGCAACTCGACACCAGCATCGACCCAGCACAATGCATCATGTATTCAGCACCGACGCAGTACAGTGCAAGTCTTCGCAAACTCTCATCAATGGCTCAACAACGAAGCATGGCATTGCATCACAAGCTCCTATTAATGGCTTCATCAACTCCTCTGCTGCATGATGCACCTCCAGAACAGACCTCGCATCATGTCACAATCCATCTTGTTCCCTATGTGCTGTGGGTTTTACTCCCTGGGCTCATGTCACTCTTCCCTTGTGGAGGCTCCCTGTCCTGAGCACTCCAAGTCATCCTTTCCTTGTGGCACTTCACTATCTCAAGCACTCCATGGCCCCCCTCCCAGGAAGCCTGAGTCATTGAACCTCCTGTTTTGTCGCTAAGCAAGTTTAGTCTGTTTTGCGCCTGCAGATCATTACACGTCTTTTAGAAAAAGTTACACTATCCACTGTGACCCATTGAATTGTACCATCATGTACTTGGGGTGCTGTTGTACTTGTTAACTGTTGACAACTACCGTTTGCACCTGCTACCTGCAAGGCCTAATCTGTTGTATGTAACAAATGATCTTTCCCAAATTCATTGGACTATTCCACGCTTTCGCATGGGACACATGCCTTCTGAAGCACTCCTTCCTTCCAGTATAAATACCCCCCTCTGAACCTGCAATGGCACTTGACCTTGTTCCAGGTCTGTGTAAGCCTCATCCCTGCACTCACTTCCTGCGTCACCCAGACCTTCTAGTGCTCTAGTCTTCCAAGCCTTCCCGATGATCCTGTGATCCTGACATTTTCCTTTATGGTCTATGATTCTGTCTCCTTTTGAGCTTCTTGCACTGAGCCTGTCATCTTCAGATTCCAGGTAAAGTACTAGACAGGGTTCAGTACTTCTCTTCCCAGTTAGTGCGCTCTAATCCATAGGCTAGAAATAACTCAAAAACTGATTCATATGAAGGCGTGAGCAAGTTTTCGGTCATTGGACATTGTTTGAGTATCAACTCCCATAAGACCCAGCACTCTGGACTCTTGCATTGCAGCACTCAACGTTATTGTATTGAAACTGAGAGTTTTCCACTGTGTTCATGACAAGTTGCATCTAATATTTTAGGGGAAACTTCTAGAGCTTGGGGTTGTATTCATGTTTGAATCTGAACTTTTTATATACAGGATTCCTTAAAATACTCTAATTTATTCTTGAAATTGTTTCTGCTCTCTCTCATGCAATATTTACTATGATGTCTGTAAGTGTACAAATATCATTGGTGCTTTGTGAATGCTTCTCAGACACGCTAGAAGTGTCTATTACCATATGCAAAGTTTTCATGTAGCAATGCAAAATATTCATCATCCATTTAATCTACTTTTTGCTAACTACAACTTCCATCCTAGAGCTTGTCTACTAGGTATTTCCCTGCAAACAAATGTTGCTGCTATATAAGAACTTTTCATGATGGTAAGAAAGATCAAAAGTTTGTTAGTGTAAGTGCAAAGACATCCCAAAGTTTGCAGGCCAAGTATGCTAACAGGCGCAGAAGATAGGATCTTAAGTGTAAGCTGGGAGAGCAGGTAAGGCTAGTCATCATCCCTCAAGAATTAGTAAGTCTAGGCTTTCATTAAGGTGTAGTCTTCACTTTCTCATCACATGAATGATTTAGTCCTGGAACAGTCCATTAAAGGCTGCCTGCTTCTTGATGGGTCCCTCCAGCTTTCCATATCTCCCTGTTCAAGACTACCCATTCTAAATATTTTACCTGAGTCACTATTCTTCCAAAGCCAATTTTGTATGGTCACGAACAGTTTGTAGGTAAAAATATTGTGATTCTAGAGTAATTCATTGCAAGGTTCAGTAGTTGGTGAACTGGAACAGTTACCACAATTGTGACAGGTCCTAGAAACCACTACAATTCATGTGCCTATTATGCTTCGGCTAACATGCCTGCATTTCTTACTGCACTTATTTTCTCACTCTACCATATTTTGCTCTGCTTTGGTGCTCTGGTTGTTGAGTTTTCTGAATTTACACGCAAGCAACATTCTCCTTCTCTCGCTAAACATGCTTAACACATTCAAAATGGAAGTGTTGTCCAGCGTCTAGCAGCTCTGAGTGTTATACGTTGCAGCTTGTTCCTGCTATGATTCAGACTCCCCTCGTGATTCTTTCTCTTCCATTTTGGTGACCGACTCCAATCTGTATCTTGTATGAAGTCAGATTCCATCTCACAATTTATCTTGAGAGAAAGTCTTTAAAGGCATAATTGGGACATATATTTTCCAGTCCAGGCTATTGGTTTAACTACTTTGAAGTTGCACGATCTACTTCCGGTAGTTCAGGCTTTTTAGTGGCTCCTTTCCGCTTCTCCTCCTAATCTTACTTGGCCCTGTCTTCTGCCTGATTATCAGACTTTTTTCTTTATCAAGTTGGATTTTTTTCCCTTTGAGAACCCAGTGATTACCAGTTACTCACTGCTTGTTCCTACCTTGCAATATCATGTAAAAACCTGAAGTTTGAACTTGGTGATTTGCGTCACTGTCATTATGTCGGCAATAAGCGAATACGCAGCTTAGCTGTCAACCAGGGACCTGTCTTGGAAAGACCTGACATCATGCAGTTTACTGTGAGGGGAAACACATGTGAAGAATACGGGGAGGCTGGACAGCTGGCTGATTCAGAAAAGCCAGAGGGGATACCACAAGACAAGGGTGTCGGCCATTCTCAACCAATCTTTCAGGTCAAAGGCAGCTCCTGCTCCTGGAGCATTCCCAGCATTGAGAGCACACCTGAGGGACGTTGAGGGTTACCAGCATTGAGGGTTGTCTTTGTGGGCTTAAAACTATAGATCTAGCCCACAAATGGAGCATTCTGATTGGCTGGCCAGCTTCCAACATTCCATGGGGTGCTAATAAAAGTTAGACATTCCAAACTGAACATTTCAAACTTTCAGAAAATGATTATATTGTGTGAATGGCATTATTCTGGTAGGCTGATGACCTCTGTATAGAAGTAGGCTTGTAAAAATCAAAATCATTGTCGTGCACAAAACTAATTTTGGTTATTCACAACGTGGACAGTCCTTGGAAATTAATTAATTAAAAATGCAAATTAGTATTACTATTATCACTGACATGATCGTAAATGATTATTACAAATGCATCAAAATCATGATACTGCCAATGGTAATGATACGTTTCTGGTCAGTGCTTGAGAAGCCTATTCTCCTGCAAGCAGGATAAGCATCAGTTTCAGTAATTTACAATTTTCACCTCCTGATCTCATTAAGTGATTCACCGGTGTCAACATGTGTCCATAGGGCAAGTGCCCTCTTCTTTTGAGCAACATTTTGCAAAGCAGAGAATTAAAGAATTGGATGGTGATAAACTCTGAAGCACTTTTTTACCCATCAGAAGTGGTTTTGTAAAAACAAAATATCCGAAAAGTTGAGAATTCTCTGTTAAACTGTTACCGTGGGCACATGCATAGAAAACACTGCGGTTGTGGATGTTTCCGTTTCAAATTGGAGTTGATTCAAGGGCTATAACATCTAAAAACATATAACCTCATTAGCAAACATACATACATTCTTGCTCATAAAATCGAGATAAGCAGTGATCTATCTCATAAACACTGTTTACTTCGTATACCTCCCACTGCAACCAAGGGCATTCAACGTTTAATTTACTAAAACAAATAAATTCAAAAAGCAATGTACACTAGCCTGAAAACAGAATTATTTACAATTTACACATGTTGCTGATTTCCTTTCTTGTAAAAAACAAAAGAAAATTATTTGTGTGAATAAAAACCACACCTATGTGGTTTGCATGGGTGAAAATGCCTTGGAAGTGATCATAATGAAAATGTATAAACTATAGTAAGGAATAAGATAAGGTAATAACAATTCACGTTTAAATTATGATGTACGTGAATTAATACAAGTGGATAAACCCACCATTAATTTTTATGTGCCTCACTGTTATGTAGCAGTACATTTTATTATTGTGGTGTAAGGAATATACACTAGGGGAGCCATTAATTCATGATAGTTTTTGGTATGAATAATTTGTGATCCCAATGTCTCCTCTTCGAACAAACACACCATTTTTCTACCATGTCAGCACCCTGTTTAACAAACAAGTGGTATATAAAATATGTATCTCTGTTTGTAGCTGTGGTGTTATTAGAACATTGTGTGAGTATGGGGCCCTTAAATTCAGCAAGTCAATTATTGTGATGTCATAAAGATCAAGGTCATGTGACACCATTTTCTGGGAGGATTCCGTGTCAAAGTTTATAGGCTAGAAGAGCGAAGGAATTGAAGGATTAAACCCAGATCTGTGACTGCGGGTGAATGTTTAATTGGATCCGTCCATCCTTTCTGTTTGTAAGATTATTGGTTGCCACTTGATATGATGTAATTGTGTGAAAAGGGCGGGGATATGTGACGTCACTTCCACTACGCCTGGTGCTTTGGTGAATCCACGTCAATGACTAAAAAGAGTTTACATTCAGGGGCTCCTTCATCATATCACGTATTGGAGAGTAAGTTTTACAGCTGTGTTAGTTTTGTAAAACAGTAATGTCAGCTTTAAAGATCACACCAACAGAGAGCAAGTTACACAAACTAATAGCAGAGGCTGCATCACCAAATAACTATTGATCACTGAGAAAACCAAGCAAGCTGTCACAATGCAAGGAGTTCGAGCATGTGATCCCTGCATACCCTTACACGCCTCATTGAATACCCAGCCTTTCAGCATATTCGAAGGTGACTTTGATACTTGGCATTTCAAACTGTGTTTCTTCTGTAAAAAAATTAGAACTAATGCCCTATCAATATTTTGTACCACTTTAATAAATGACTCATAATTATTATCATTAATATACCTATTGCGAATTAATCAGCCCATTCTATTCAACCTTGAAATGTTGTTCAGCAGTCGGTTGGTCCATTTGACCACTTTATATGTCATTTTGACGTTTGTGTGAGTAATTAAGTCTATCCTAATGAAGAAAATGTCCTTTGTTGTACTGTACACTCCTTGGTATCACAAGGATTAATAAAGGATTTTTAAAAATAAACCATACCGATGTATGTATTCTGTAAAATAAATCTTCAAATCGAAAATCAAATAAAACCTGCACAATTGTCTACAATGAGGGTCGCAGCTTGCCTGTAGGAATATAAACGCGTTGTCCTGTGCCGACCCAACACTAAAGGGAGAATTATAGACAACAATTACTTAAAACATTCCAAACATAGCTTTGGATTTGCACAGTGCATTATTATGTGTGTTGATATTATTTACATTGCGACTACTGATTTAATGCGGATTAAAGTAATAACAGTATTTTTATAAATATTGTTACAATCATATTATGATTCATTTTATTATAAGTAAGAGTAGTAGTAGTAGCGGTAGTAGTAGTGGTTCTAATAGTCCAATTATTGTTGTTGTAGTAATAATAATAATCATCATCATCATCATCATCATATAAATAGTCTTTTGTTGTTAAAGGTATTATTATTATAATTATTGGTAGTATTAGTAATAGTTGTATTGTACTCAAATGAATCATGTCATGAGGGAAGATAAGAATGAGGTTATAGTGAGCCAAGCTGCCAGAGTTGCATCAACAGGGCATTTCAAATGAACAGGCAAGATCATCACCCATCTGAATGACATACTCACATTGCTCACTAATGCAGTATTTCCTGTCCAGCAGATTATTAAAAGCAAGTCTTTGTAAATGCATGGGACAGCCCATTGCAAGCCTCCGTCACAGCACCTGTGCTGGCTAAAACCACCTTTGCTCTTCAAATGTTTATCCTCTATGTGTTGTTGCTGATCCCACAATAAGACTGGACTAATCTCTCCCCTCACCCTCTGGCCTAAAATAACTCATTCAGCATCAGGCCAGAGTCCCAGTTATGATCCCACTATCCTATGACCAAACCTCAAGAAAGTGCAGCTACTGAGAGATTAAAAAATTGCAGTCTTTAGACTTTCAGATGTCCAGCAATCTCCCAACCAGCTTGAAATCTTTAGATGTCACTGTGCCCCTTTACTACATTGATTCCTGGTCCCCTAATCATCTCTTTCACTCCACTTGGGTGAGAACACTGGTTTGTAATATTTGATAAATGTGCCCAAGAGTTGAAAACTAAAAACACTTCCCCACAATCTGTTTTATCATACAGTGCCAAGAGAGCTCTTGGGGTGAACATGGGCTCCACAGATAAACTGCTTTTCCCATACACACCAAAACACCTTGCCCTACATAATGCTTCATTCCATTAAAAAGAGGATAAAAGACATTGCAGTTCTGCAAGGACTACTGACTTCAGACTGTTGTGCACTGAAGCGAGCTCCTAGCCCAGCTAGCGGTAAGATGTATAGTGGGCAAAAGCCACACTGGGTAATGCACTGTTCAGACACCCGAGTCTCTGTACCGGCTAAGCTGAGACAAGGGCAGGAACATCTGTCTATGAGTGCCCAGAAGAAGCTGGGCCAAGTCTTTATCTGTCAGCGTTTACCACTCACAGTCTATTCACTCATTATACATCTTGCAGTGGGAAAATGAAAGGCTACCTCTCCATGTCACACAGGAGCTGTAGGTAAGAAGAAACAACCTACTAGTATTCATTAGACTCTTTTCTCCAACAGGCTGTGCAGGGTTTAAATGCGAAGACTGTATAATCCATCAAAGTGTTGGCTGTAACAGAGTCCATTCATCAAGTAACAGTTCAAGCGCAGGCCTACATTTACTGGCATCTAGGAATCTATTAACCTTTCTAAGCATATTCCAGCCTCTCATCCTGAGATAATCATCTACAGCTATCCTGGTCCCTCCCAGCTTATTCAAAAGGTGCAAGTTCTGTAGGAAAGGAGATTATTATTTGGGATGGACTATTGTCCATCTCAAAGTATAAAGCTACCACATACGAGATGCCACACAAATTAAATAAAATTAAATTAAATAAACCTCTGGTCAATCTCTGGCTACATAACATGAAGCAGTAAGGCTTACATTAAAAGCAATTTATAAAGTATTTAAGCAGTGAATACACATTGGAAAAAGTCACACAAAATACAATAAATCTCCACAGCCATGGTTAAAATAAAGAGAAAATGTTGTGAGCAAAATACGATCAAACCAAAAGAAATCAAAGAGGAAGAATCAGAGACATGCATTTTTAAATATTTAAGAGAAAATAGTTCTAAAACGAACAAAGCATCAGTGATTTTCTGTAGATGCGGTAGACCGGGATCTAGGTACAAATTGAGGCCAATTGTGATGGAGCCCTGGTCAGAAACTCAAATTGAATTGCAAAAGTCTGGAAGTCAAAATATTCAAAAACATTTGTAAACACAGAAAGGGACTGTGTCACTTAAAAAACCCCATTTACATTTAAGTACCAGTATAGTCTACTCCCTGTCTTATCTTCTGCAGGTCCAGAATATTTTCTTTTAGGTGCCTTGCGATGCCACATTTATACCTACCTACCACCCGCTAATGGTGAACCTTGGGCACTACCTAAACAATGGGGTAAAGGTTCCCATGAGCAACCTGCCCATATCTGCAGCAGCTCTGTTTGCCTTACTGTCTTTTGCAGAGCCTGTGTGTCCACACAAAAGTGTGGCCAGCCTAATGAGAAGGCCTTTCCTCTGTGGTCCTCTCAACTCTTGTTCTGGAGGTAGCTTTCATGCCACTCGGTTTAGTACCAGTCTACTTAGTGCAAGAAAAGCTGAGGCCTTCCAGATGTCATCTAACATTGATTTGTGAGTGAGAAACCCCCTTTGAAGCAAATTAAGTTTGTTGGCCCACCCCAACTGGTCTACCTGCCTTGCGAAGAAAACACTAAACCACTCACATGCCATTGTCCCTTCTATGCAAGCTGTTTTCACCCCTTTTTCACACCTAATTCAGGCCAAGTGTAGGTGAGGCTGTTTCTGGAGACCTATTGCAAGTTACCCTCCAGCAGGCTAATGGTTAACTTTCTAAAGATTATATTTCCAATATATTCAATGAAAATCCAGCTTCTTTATTGGATTTGTTTTTTTACTAAGTATAAAAATAAGCATTTGATTGGAGCCTGTAGCTGGTGCAAAGGGTATACATTAAAAGTTTCCATTTCTAATGTCACACATGCTCCCCTTTTAAATAATATGCACCCTACCTTGTGGGCAGCCAGTTGTGCTTAGGGGTGATAAATTTAAGGTTCTTATACCTATCAAACAGGTGATTTTGACAGGTCATGCAAAGCTGCTACTGTCAGGCTACACAGCGTAGCCCTGAAACCATGTTTTTGCTGCCACTCTTATTAATGCCTCAATATGTGCTGAGGCCTACAAGTAGCATTTAACTTTCTATGCCATGGGTGTACATCTGCACCATATACTATGACCTTATAGGCAGGCTAAATGTGTCATTTGGGTTTTAAGCCAATTTAAACAGTTAGAGCATATACACTGTGCACAGGATAGCCTTGTCCCGGTGTTAAAGTTCAAGATTACCAGCAGGTGAATAAAAAAAAATAAAAAAAACTGGGCATGACTTCCCAAAAAGGGGTTACTTTGCAACTCATTCACATAATGATTTCAGGTGCAAAATCTTAACTACTTAACTAAGTGCCTATTTCCCTATGCAACAGGCTCTCAAACAAAGAACTAACAATGACACATCATTTAGGAACTCTGTTTGCACAGATTTCAAAGCTCACACCAGTGATGTTTTTCCTCCTGTATCTAATAAGTTTAAAATCAACAGCTATAGCCGGATTTAGGGCTCTCACAAATAAAAAAAACATCTGAATCATTAGGAGGGGGGAATTACAAGGGCATATGTCTGGGCAGAACTTCCAACTATGTGATAACCCTGCTAGCAGAAATGTTAGTTATCCACAATTTCCTTGTACTTTACTCAATACATGCTGGTGTCAACAAATGTCTCACATCTAAGAGAAAACCAGTGAGAAATGGTATGTCCTAGAAAAATAAATGATTCACATTTGTATGGGTGTCATCTTAAATTCTCCCATATCTCCATGATAAGACTTTGCCAGTGAATAGGCTATTCAGTAAAGTCTTGGAGGCTCTTACTATTACTAGGGGTGGGCAGACTCGCGGATCGAGTTATACAAAAACTCCCTGAGATTTAATGGAGGTTTGGGAACAAGTGAAAATTGGCATGCCGTGCTGCTCATGCTGACTTTTAGTTCCGGGAGCTCGTTCTGCACTGAAAAACCAGCACATAGGGCAGCACATGGCAAGGAAGATGGTGGCGCTGTGCAAGTTGATTTTGCTGCTGCTTGAGTAGTCTTTCTACTTGAGTGGCAGCTTTCTCACCGTGGATGATTGTGGGTGCTGCCAACTATTCACAGTGAGAATATCTTGCCGGTTGCCTCCAAGTGCCCAAAAATCATGCCAGGGGACACCACTTCTTGCTTGCACTCGTCACCCTACCTTTGGTGGGCCGCCAGCGAAAAAAAAACTATGCCATGCAGTGGTTGGCAGAATTTGGCCAGAACTCTGGCCAGAAGCGTAACGTGGAGTGACCAAAATTTCACCAACTCTGCCAGTGGGGTGTAATTTATCTCCCACTCCTATTACTTTAAAACCTGTTATATACAAATAATTACTGTTTGTCAAAGATCAGTTTTCACTTATGAGCTCAACTATGCCCATTGACACATGGGTCATTCTGGTTCCTTTTGACTGCTTTTTGTAAACCTAGTATTCAAAATTGGGTTACTGGTTAGCTGGAGTGTAAGCCCTGGTCAAGCAGCAACCTCAATCGTAATCAGGGTAAAGCACAAGCAAAACCCAAAATTAACCTGTGCTCAAACCTCTAGTAGTTTGGCACAGAGCAGTCAGCCTTAACTTAGAGGCAATGTGTTAAGTATTTGTCCAAAACTTCAAACATTAAAACAGTGAAACCACCACACAAAAAGGATCCTGCACCAGGTTAGTCAAATAAAACTTAATTCAATAAATTAAACAAGACCAAAATGACAAAAATCCAATTAGTAGAACCAACGTTTTTGTAGATCATTTTAACGACCGATTTGGCTCCTCTTAGTCACCTAATCTTGCACAACTATCCTCCTTTTTGGCAAATATATCCGATAATCACATTTATACCTTCAACCCAAGGTTTTTATTAAGGGGCAATTCCATCATCAATATGGGTAATTTTTGCAACTTCTTTACAGAGGGCACCTTTGAAGTAGTCAATTATCCTACTGAACAATATAAACTAGACAGCCATTGGGTTGCTAAACCTGTTTTTTTCAGTGTCTCACCTTTTTGTTCCCACTGTTAAAGCTAGAGGCATTCATAGCATAATCAATAATTTTTTTCCTTTGACTGATTTGATCACGTGGAATATTGACTCTTCGTTTATTTATACAACTTGAAGCGCCCACAACCCCTTTGTGCTAGTATTTGGTCTGGGGCCCCACAGTCCCCGTTCTGGTCTTCCTCACTCCAGCCATATGGAAGTGTTCAGCGACTGTCCTCTTTGTGGGTGCTCCTGAGTCCAGATCCTGTTCAGCGAAGATAGGTCACATGCAGTGCATACAGCAGCACCCAGCAGGCACAGGCTCCACCGCCTGAGCCGCACTAGCAGCCCATCCAGCGATAGGCGCTGCTCCTGCTCAACAACACTCTTCCCCTAAAAGGGGAACATGGCGGTTCTCCAGCCCCGACTGGAACTCCAGTGAGGGTGCAACATATTCAACTGCATCCTTGTGGCCCTCAGGGAATCAGTTAGATGCAGCTGGCGGGCCCAACCCGCTACTTACAGCAATAATCCTATTTTCCCGGCCATGACTCGAACACTTGGCCACAGTAGTACTGGCAGCCCTTCCTGGCATACGCGGTTGCCACGTTACTCACTGGGCGCAGACTGCTCTGATGTGATCACTCTCACTGTAACAGCCCCTCCTGACAAACAGCCTTGCAGATTTTGTTGGGCAAAAGTGTCATGCTCCTAGCCTAAATAACTTCAACAGTGCCCCCCTCTGCCATATGGTCTGGCGCTTCATACATGGCACTCTTCACAAGGCTTAGATCCTGGCTGCCCTGTCACTACACTGTTCCTGCATAAGAGAAATGACCCAATCAGTGCACAGCCATTCTCCTAACACCGCTCTCAGGGAGTCCTTTCGTTAGGGCTCCCCACTGGACCTTGCTCCCTTCTAATGTTCTCGTCTTCCTCACAGTGCACACTAGTGTTAGCAAGCTGGCAGGCTCTGGTGCTCCAGGGCCCAGAACGGGTGATCTTGGTTTTCCTTGGGTAATGTCCCCTCACTCAGCAGAGAGATTAGCAGCCCTTGGCCCCCAGTCCTAGTCACAGGCAGAAATCTTGCAGAGCTTAACCTTCTCACACAGCCCATCTGGTTGATTGGCAAATGACAACGTTTGGGGTCTCAACCTTCCCTTCTTATAATCCATTCCCAGACAACAAAATGTGATTTGGGGTCTGGATCTTTGGCGTTTTGTATTGGAGTTCTGCTTTTTTTTAAGTGTCCACTTCCCGTTTTCTTCTTTTCCCGTGAAAGGATGCCTGTCACATCAGGCATGCCTCCAAAGCTGATTGACCCACAGCACAATTCAACTGAGTTACCAGAGTTGACACTTATATGTCAGCCACGGTGATATGTGCATCTAAAGGACAATCCTGGGCTCTCAGCCCTACGTTTTTGATTCCCTTTTCTGCCCCGTCTCCTTTCCTGAGATGTGCCCAGGTCCGTCCTCATGTTCTATCACTGAATAAAAGAGCAACCTTTTGTAGTGTAAAGAAGGTAAGGTCTCTTCCTCCATTGTGTCCCATTCAGCTCACAGGAATGCAGCAATACATACATTTGTCTGGGAGGATTCCTCTATTTCTCATGTCTTCACCAAGCAGGCCGGGGCATCCCAAAATGGAACTCAGGGTCCGCCGTATAATGTAGCAATTCAGGCACACTTACTTAGTGTACATTCACAGCACACTTAGGCCCATTTTTATTCTTT
Organism: Pleurodeles waltl; assembly: GCF_031143425.1. Taxonomy (NCBI): domain Eukaryota; kingdom Metazoa; phylum Chordata; class Amphibia; order Caudata; family Salamandridae; genus Pleurodeles; species Pleurodeles waltl. Next base: position 1,789,499,798 of record NC_090444.1, on the reverse strand, counting down.
ATTTGTGCTGCGTTTGCATCATTAAGCAAATTTGGCGCAAACCTAACTCCATATTTATATTTTGACGTGTAGGCACGTCTAATGTCAAAATATAGGATATGAACGAGTGAACCTACCTTGTGTCAATGAGATGCAAGGTAGGCGTTCCCATCCTAAAAATGGTGCTGTCCCCATAGACCCATATTTACACCCAGTGCTAAAATGACGCACCGGTGGGAGGAGGGGCTAAATAATAGTGATAAGCTTGCTTAGCACCATTATTTAACGGCTGGGTCAGACCAAGGGTTAGGGGACCTGTGGACCCATTTCCATGGTTAAACACCGTGGAATGGGTCCACAGGTGCCCTCCCCAAGCCCCAGGAACACCCCCACCAGAGGGACACTGGAGGATGGGGGACCCCATCCCAGGTAGGTCCAGGTAAGTATTTATTTTATATATTTTTTTGCCATCAGGGGCCCTAACCTGGGGCCCCCTGCATGGCACAGGGTGCAATGGCTATGCCCAGGGGACACTTGTCCCCTGTGCTGGCCATAGGGGTGGTGAGCATGACTCCTGTCTTTCCTAAGACAGGAGTCATGGTTTTGGTGGTTGTGTGCCAGGAAATGGCGCTAGTCTGGTTAGAGTCATTTCTTTGCCTCAAACTAGGCTAGCATCATTTTCTGACGCATAAGCCCTCCTTCTCTACCACCACCTCCACCCGGCTTGCATCTTTTTTTAAGACGCTAGCCCAAGTTTAGCACCGGCTTGCACCATTCAATAAATACGGCGCCTGGCTGGGGTTGTGAAATGACGCAAGCCGGCGCTCAACTTTTGCCACAAAACTGCGTTAGCGCAGTTTTGCGGCAAAAAGTATAAATATGGGCTTTACTGTCCAGCACTGTTTCCTGCAAGCAGGGGTACTCATGTTTAACCATGCTGAGGACTCTTCCGTCCCAGCATACCTGTACCTCAAAATGTGCAGCACTTTCCATAGTGGCCTTTCATGGGGATAACCCTTACACAATGGGAGGGACATCTGCCACCCTAGAGAGGGTGATTAATCACCAATAATGTATGATAGAAGTTACCTCCACATTTTATGGAACCCAATGGCAAATATCAGAGATTCTTCAAGCAAGATTTTTGCCATATATGGAACACAAGAGAGGGCTGAGCAATTACTATGTGCATGGACGATAATTCAGTCAGTTTTGGTGAGAATTAGCAATATAGTTCTCCTATAAATGAGTTACTATTTGCCCATCGTGGGAGTGGACATGCAAACATTGTGGGTGCGAAAAGAGGGTGCTTTAGGCATTTTGCAGTAGTTTTTTTATGATATATGCACTTGAATTATTCTTTAGGAATTATTGAGGTGTTTCTAATACACATAAAGTCATAGTTTAGTGTATAAAATTCGAATTATTATAATGAGACATTAAACTAAAAACTAATGGCTAATGAGACAGAGAATATATCGAGGGGGAAAGTGTTAACAATAATCTGCCCGACAAGAAATTCCCTGGGCCAAGGACAAAAAAAAAAACATGTTCTTTAGATTCACCACAAAATGAATTAGCCTGTTTAGAGACTGTGCCTGCTAATATCCCTTTAGAACTGCTTTATTGGTAATTCTGTTTACTCTATGTTTATTATTGAGCTTATGGACAAAAGAAAGGTATAGGGAAATGCTTTAAATATTGGACAATATAATTTATGTCTAAAGTTCAAACTATACAGTAAGCACAATTACATCAAAGCTGATATTACAACAATAAAATAATAATATAGTACATTCTGTCAGCTAAAAGGTGTAAGATCATAGGGCAGAAAAGGTTGGAACGGGAAGTGACGATCTGTTGGGAATACTGCTGACTCCAGTGTGCATTTGACTGCAAATGCACAGCTATAACTCAATTTCCTCATATTTCATTATACTTGGGTCAGCAAAAACACACAGGCTCTTAGTAGGAAATACTTAGAGTTTACCAGAAACAAAGGTCTGCCTTCAAGAGCGTTCTGTATGATCCGCCTCATATACGTTTGCACCTGATTTATGCGATGTTTATTGCACCTTGTTATGACCAGGTCAGTGCTTAATTTGTGCTTGTTGTTCCGGTGCGGAGCACCGGCACTTATTTTTGAGGGCTGGCGCTTATTCTTCAAGCACTGAGTGCGAACAAAAGATATGTATGGGAAAGATGGAGGAAGAGGAAAATGAAAAAGCGTCACAGAGGGCGAAAGCAGAAAGCTGCAAGAGTGAGATAAAGGGGTAGGAGGCGATTGTAAATGGATCGAAGAGGCCCGAGATGGCTTCAGTATTATGCTGCCTCAGTATTCCGTGTTCGCTCATTTAATTACAGCAGTCGCAAGTTTCGGAGGAGAGCTTTGGGCTCCGGCACGTTTTTATTTAAAAAATTAAGCACTGGACCAGGTGCGGAAACAAACGTACCTTTTGTTAAACCTGCCAGAATTTAACAAGGTGAAAAGGCCCAGTTTTCACATGGACATGTGCATTTTGCTGCTATAAGCAAAATACAGGGTCAGTCGTGATGAGGCCCTTTGTTTATGTTTATTTGGTTATATACATTCAGACGTACGACCATTTTGTTTTGCCACCCGCAATTTGCGATTTTTTACGCATGGCAAATTGTGAGTTGCAAAACAAAATGTACAACTATGTCAACAACACTGTTTGCCATGGAACTGCCTCATCAATATGTATCAGGCAGGTCTCAATTTGCAACCCATTTGTGAATGGCAATATTCACAGGAACTTGGCAATGAAGCATTTTTTAAAACATTTTTCATCAAGAAAAACGGGCTGCATCTAAAAAACAAAAATGAAAAGTTACCTTTTGATTTTTTCACAGTAGTCAGAGGTCCATGGCACCACTGCCGGCTCTGAAAAAATGTTGGCACCCCCGTTTATCCCCATTCACAAACAGGAAGGCGTCCCCTGTGAGAACGGGTGACCGCCAGTTTGAAATTGGTGGTAACTGCGATTGTTTTGCGGTCACAAAACAATCATACTTAGGCCTGTGGGTTGCAATTAGGAAGGTTCGTCCTTGGCACGCCCCATCCTAATTGTGAGTCGCAATCCCTACTTTGTGAGTCGGTCACAGGATACTGACTCGCAAAATAGGGATAGTACATGCAATAAGGTCATTTTGCAGTCACAAAAGCCAAATTTCACACTTTACGACAGCAAAATAGCTTTGTACATCTGGCCCTAATTTACTTATTTGTACATTCTGTGTAGGGCATGATTATCGAAAAACTCCTCTAACAGTGTTGCAGCAAAATATTTTTTATTATAGCTTGAAAAACTAGGTGTGAGTGCCTCCCAGAAAGTCAGATAATGGGTAGCTGACTGCCCCTCACTGGCCAAAGAATTTCTAATCTTGGTACCTTGAACAGGGAAATCATGGCCTCCTTGATGAGTTTTCTCATTTAGGCAACCAGTAATAATTGGGCCTGAAAGAGCAAAGAGAATGGCCTGGAATGTACTAGGAATACAGCTGGAAAATGAAGAAGAGTCCTTCATTGTGCAGAGCTTCAAAGCAGATATAAAAGACTCCTGAACATAGTGCACCTGATAATGGGCAGCTAATGTAGCGCCAAAACATGTTCAGAGATGGGAGTCATCCAACATGACTTATGTAAAAGATGAGATGCTGCATTTTGGACAAGGTGAAAGTGATGACTAACAACAAAGCCCTAAATATATGTCCACAGCAGAATCAAGGTGGATCCTGGGGATCTGGAGAAAAGTGCAGTAGGTATGCTCAGGGAACCAGGGCAGACAATACAGAATCTTCTTCGGACCCTTCAGATAAAAAAGGAAGCCAAATGTTATAATTTTGTGGCTTAAAAGAAAATTCATCATCAAACTGAACTCCAAAATTCCTTACCATGGGTGCAGACGTGGGACACCAAGTCACCAGGGCAAAGCCTAGGCCAAAGGTGTGGGCAGACAGCACTACACCCTCAGTTCCATCTGTATTTAGACTTAAGAAGTTAATGTGCATCTAGAGACGGTTTAATTGCCCGGGGCCTCCATCTTCCAAGGGCTCTCCTTAATAATCTTTTTCACACCCTAGTCAATTTTTCAAAACCTGTCTTTGCCCTTCTATACCTTGGACTGTCTCTCTCTAGTCAGTATCATTTTAAGGATTTTTGGGATTCTGAGCAAGACATATTGCAGCTTTTTTGTGTGAACATTGAAGTATATAATTTGAGGTTGTTTAGCATCAGGCAGGCTTGAGTTATTAGAAACTAGGTAATAAATTTCAAGGTGTTCTGAAAATGGGCCCCAAAATTTGTCTTTCCCAGGGCCCCAAAAATCCTTAAGATGATTCTGTGTGCGCCCATTCAGACACTGCTACAAGATAGCTGCGGGCGTTGTTAGAAGCCAGGTCAGCAGAACCATTAAGCAAAAACAACAAGTGATGGACAGAATGCTTAACATTGTCAAACACTCACCCCCAGTCACAGATCTGGGTTTAATCCATCGTTCTTTTGCTCACCATGCCACCCCAGTTTGGACCCAGCCAAATGCAAATCAGTCTTGACCCTGTTCCTCATGGGAACAGTCCATCCCGAACTGCCAAGCCAGGTTCTCACTGGACCGGAAACAAGCATCCTGGGACCGGTTTCGGGGTTTCATCCCTCATCAGCCAGGCTAGCTTGAATCCAGTGGCATGGGAAGCACGGGACCCACGTCTGGGCATACCCTTCCCACTTAGGGCGACAAAGCAAAAACAACAAGTGATGGACGGAATGCTGAACATTGTCAAACACTCACCCCCAGTCACAGATCTGGGTTTAATCCATCGTTCTTTTGCTCGCCTGGCTGATGAGGGGTGAAACCCCGAAACCGGTCCCAGGATGCTTGTTTCCAGTCCAGGGAGGACTTGGCCTAGCAGTTCGGGCTGGATTGTTCCCATGGGGAACAGGGTCAAGACTGATTTGCATATGGCTGGGTCCAAACTGGAATGGCATGGGCAGCAAAAAAATGATGGATTAAACCCAGATCTGTGACTGGGGGTGAATGTTTGACAATGTTCAGCATTCCGTCCATCACTTGTTGTTTTTGCATTTGTCCCCCTAAGTGGGAAGGGTATGCCCAGACGTGGGTCCCGTGCTTCCCATGCCACTGGATTCAAGCTAGCCTGGCTGATGAGGGGTGAAACCCCGAAACCGGTCCCAGGATGCTTGTTTCCAGTCCAGGGAGGACTTGGCCTAGCAGTTCGGGCTGGACTGTTCCCATGGGGAACAGGGTCAAGACTGATTTGTATATGGCTGGGTCCAAACTGGAATGGCATGGGCAGCAAAAAAACGATGGATTAAACCCAGATCTGTGACTGGGGGTGAATGTTTGACAATGTTCAGCATTCCGTCCATCACTTGTTGTTTTTGCATTTGTCACCCTAAGTGGGAAGGGTATGCCCAGACGTGGGTCCCGTGCTTCCCATGCTACTGGATTCAAGCTAGCCTGGCTGATGAGGGGTGAAACCCCGAAACCGGTCCCAGGATGCTTGTTTCCAGTCCAGGGAGGACTTGGCCTAGCAGTTCGGGCTGGACTGCTTTGCATATGGCTGGGTCCAAACTGGAATGGCATGGGCAGCAAAAAAACGATGGATTAAACCCAGATCTGTGACTGGGGGTGAATGTTTGACAATGTTCAGCATTCAGTCCATCACTTGTTGTTTTTGCATTTGTCGCCCTAAGTGGGAAGGGTATGCCCAGACGTGGGTCCCGTGCTTCCCATGCCACTGGATTCAAGCTAGCCTGGCTGATGAGGGGTGAAACCCTGAAACCGGTTCCAGGATGCTTGTTTCCAGTCCAGGGAGGACTTGGCCTAGCAGTTCGGGCTGGACTGTTCCCATGGGGAACAGGGTCAAGACTGATTTGCATATGGCTGGGTCCAAACTGGCATGGCATGGGCAGCAAAAAAACGATGGATTAAACCCAGATCTGTGACTGGGGGTGAATGTTTGACAATGTTCAGCATTCCGTCCATCACTTGTTGTTTTTGCATTTGTCACCCTAAGTGGGAAGGGTATGCCCAGACGTGGGTCCCGTGCTTCCCATGCCACTGGCTTCAAGCTAGCCTGGCTGATGAGGGGTGAAACCCCGAAACCAGTCCCAGGATGCTTGTTTCCAGTCCAGGGAGGACTTGGCCTAGCAGTTCGGGCTGGACTGTTCCCATGGGGAACAGGGTCAAGACTGAATTGCATATGGCTGGGTCCAAACTGGAATGGCATGGGCAGCAAAAAAACGATGAATTAAACCCAGATCTGTGACTGGGGGTGAATGTTTGACAATGTTCAGCATTCCGTCCATCACTTGTTGTTTTTGCATTTGTCGCCCTAAGTGGGAAGGGTATGCCCAGACGTGGGTCCCGTGCTTCCCATGCCACTGGATTCAAGCTAGCCTGGCTGATGAGGGGTGAAACCCCGAAACCGGTCCCAGGATGCTTGTTTCCAGTCCAGGGAGGACTTGGCCTAGCAGTTCGGGCTGGACTGTTCCCATGGGAAACAGGGTCAAGACTGATTTGCATATGGCTGGGTCCAAACTGGAATGGCATGGGCAGCAAAAAAATGATGGATTAAACCCAGATCTGTGACTGGGGGTGAATGTTTGACAATGTTCAGCATTCCGTCCATCACTTGTTGTTTTTGCATTTGTCGCCCTAAGTGGGAAGGGTATGCCCAGACGTGGGTCCCGTGCTTCCCATGCCACTGGATTCAAGCTAGCCTGGCTGATGAGGGGTGAAACCCCGAAACCGGTCCCAGGATGCTTGTTTCCAGTCCAGGGAGGACTTGGCCTAGCAGTTCCGGCTGGACTGTTCCCATGGGGAACAGGGTCAAGACTGATTTGTATATGGCTGGGTCCAAACTGGAAGGGCATGGGCAGCAAAAAAACGATGGATTAAACCCAGATCTGTGTCTGGGGGTGAATGTTTGACAATGTTCAGCATTCCGTCCATCACTTGTTGTTTTTGCATTTGTCGCCCTAAGTGGGAAGGGTATGCCCAGACGTGGGTCCCGTGCTTCCCATGCCACTGGATTCAAGCTAGCCTGGCTGATGAGGGGTGAAACCCCGAAACCGGTCCCAGGATGCTTGTTTCCAGTCCAGGGAGGACTTGGCCTAGCAGTTCCGGCTGGACTGTTCCTATGGGGAACAGGGTCAAGACTGATTTGCATATGGCTGGGTCCAAACTGGAATGGCATGGGCAGCAAAAAAACGATGGATTAAACCCAGATCTGTGACTGGGGGTGAATATTTGACAATGTTCAGCACTCCGTCCATCACTTGTTGTTTTTGCATTTGTCGCCCTAAGTGGGAAGGGTATGCCCAGACGTGGGTCCCGTGCTTCCCATGCCACTGGATTCAAGCTAGCCTGGCTGATGAGGGGTGAAACCCCGAAACCGGTCCCAGGATGCTTGTTTCCAGTCCAGGGAGGACTTGGCCTAGCAGTTCCGGCTGGACTGTTCCCATGGGGAACAGGGTCAAGACTGATTTGCATATGGCTGGGTCCAAACTGGAATGGCATGGGCAGCAAAAAAACGATGGATTAAACCCAGATCTGTGACTGGGGGTGAATGTTTGACAATGTTCAGCATTCCGTCCATCACTTGTTGTTTTTGCATTTGTCGCCCTAAGTGGGAAGGGTATGCCCAGACGTGGGTCCCGTGCTTCCCATGCCACTGGTTTCAAGCTAGCCTGGCTGATGAGGGGTGAAACCCCGAAACCGGTCCCAGGATGCTTGTTTCCAGTCCAGGGAGGACTTGGCCTAGCAGTTCCGGCTGGACTGTTCCCATGGGGAACAGGGTCAAGACTGATTTGCATATGGCTGGGTCCAAACTGGAATGGCATGGGCAGCAAAAAAACGATGGATTAAACCCAGATCTGTGACTGGGGGTGAATGTTTGACAATGTTACCATTCCGTCCATCACTTGTTGTTTTTGCATTTGTCGCCCTAAGTGGGAAGAGTATGCCCAGACGTGGGTCCTCTGCTTCCCATGCCACTGGATTCAAGCTAGCCTGGCTGATGAGGGGTGAAACCCCGAAACCGGTCCCAGGATGCTTGTTTTCAGTCCAGGGAGGACTTGGCCTAGCAGTTCGGGCTGGACTGTTCCCATGGGGAACAGGGTCAAGACTGATTTGCATATGGCTGGGTCCAAACTGGAATGGCATGGGCAGCAAAAAAACGATGGATTAAACCCAGATCTGTGACTGGGGGTGAATGTTTCACAATGTTCAGCATTCCGTCCATCACTTGTTGTTTTTGCAGGAGAACCATTAAGCCTGGCAATAGACTGGGGATCATTGCCAAGGAAAAAGATATCCAATTCAAGGCTGTTCCTCTACACTGCCCCATACAGCTAACTTCTAAGGTTCCATAAGACATGGTATCAAGTGCTGCTGACAGAACAAGAAAGAACAGGGCAGTTATAGCTCTCTCACATTCATTCTGAACTGCAAGCACTGCTGTTTTTGTTCCATAGTATGGTCTGAAGGCCACCTGAACCAAATGAAGCAGAGGTAGTGGTGATAAAAGAATACAGTTGAGCATTGATCTCTCTCTCTTCCGCTATGGCACTGAAAAGAAGTAGAAAAAGGTTTATAACTTCTTACCACAGAGGTATCTAAGGAAAGCTTCTTTAATAATGGAATCACACAGGCCTTCTTCCATTCAAAGGGACATGAAATAGTTTAAAAGTATACAAGTTTGCATAACACACAGGCAATAGCAGGAGCCATTAAAAGCCAATGTTAATCAGAGAGCCAGGCATGACTACTTTCATCAATTGTATAGTGCGACCTAAAGCCAAAGGAGGAAACTCAGGGAATATGTTATTTTCATCTACCATCCTGGTTAAGGAATTCACTTGATCTTCAAGAGGGCATTTGAAGCTCCTAGATTCCATGCAGATTTAATCATATAAAAGGTGTATTTTATCAACAAAGAAGGTGTTATATATTTCCTACTAAGATAATAGGACTGCCCAATAGGGCTACAGAATTTCAGAATGTAGGGCGCTAAATCATAATCAGAGACTGACGGCCTAATTTCTGGTGAGCTCACAGTGCCCGGACTCCTAACTTTACTGGGTGGGAAGGTGATTGTGGCAACCTAAACATGACACTCTGACTCCCAAGGAAGTCAGGAAAAATATCTCACCCTTTTGTTGTATTACTCATGCATGCTCAGGCGAAACCACAAGAGAGATATGAGATGAGTGTTCAATCCATTTATTACAACAATCATAATCTTGCATATAAAGAATAAGCTGTGAAGATTAGGCAGAAGAAAAAGAGCAAAACCACCAGCACTGTGAACATGGTAAATATAAGGAACAATCCAACCATGGTGAGTAATGTTTAGAGGTTCTAGATTTTCCTACATAAATCTAGGACTACACTGAGAGCATAGTGGGTGTACCTCCTGCCTCCTGCCTTTGTCCCATCTACGTGATTAGCCTAAGCCCCATACCTAGAAACTGCATCAGGAGTCAGCCTGTAGTGTGGGTGGCAAAGCCTTTTGAGAAGCTGGAAGGTTAGCGCCAGTAAAGCTGCACGTCGAACACAGCATTCGTTGAGGACGGTCATGGCTGGAATGCCCCTCTGCCCCTTCCTGGTCAGTGTATCAATCATATATTAAAACCACACTGTTTTCAAAGCACAGCTCTGAATCAGTGCTATGTCTAGATGTTAGAAGCTGTCTCCTGAACAGGCAACGCAAGCACTAGGATACTGTGTACTGTGTACCTAGCGTGGAAAAAAAATGACCAATTATATATCAAGAAAAGGCTAACTAATGCAAACAACTCATACAGTATATTTCTAGAATCATATCATATCATATCATTCAAGCTAAAATGTGTAAAATAACATATAGAATGAAAATAAAATAGGGAAGCATCATGGGTTCAAGAGGGCCTCACTTCAAAGGAGGATAGAATCTCACACAGAATTAGGTAGACAAATAATTGTAGGATAACATTTAAAACACTCTATTCTGATACAATACCCTGCAAATAATGGGAAAGTTGAATAAGTATGATCCCCGGAATTATACTAAAACATCTGACTCCAAATAGGCAGAAATCCTTCCTGTGGCAGTAATTGTAAAGTTTCTGCCTTTTAGGTGGATTTTCTTTTGCCTTCTATGCAAGACTGTTAGGGTCAGATGTGGGAACATTCTGAATTACGACCCGCAAATTGCGAGTCTGAGCGGCTCGAAATTTGTGAGTCGCAATTCGGAATGTTGGATGGTGTCCCTGACACCATCTGCGACTCGCAAGGGGGTCGCAAAGGCCCACCTAATGAGTAATCATGAGGTGGGTCGCAATTTGTGACCCCCTTGCGAGTGACAGCCCTCACAGGGGCGTTCGCGGTCACAAAGCAATCCTGCATTGCATTGCGACTAGCGATTAGGAGGGAACACCCCTTCCTAATTGCGACTCGCAAACCTGTTTTGCAATTCGGTAACCAGGTTGCTGAATCGCAAAACAGGGTTTGTGCAATGCGAAGTGCTTTTTGCACGTCGCAAACAGCAAATTTCACTGTTTGCGACGTGCAAAAAGCTTTGTACATCTGGCCCTTAGTATCAAAAAGGCAAGACATTGTTGCAAATTACAAAAAACATTTTATTTTCACTGGGTAGTGACAAAAAGATAATTATCAATCTTGAAAACGAATTTTAAGGTGGAAAATGCTAGAAGTACATTCTCACTAATCCTAAAGTGGCATTCATAGATTTTGGTGTACAGACTAAGAGATTTTTGTAAATCACAAGAAGAAAATTTACAAAAATTGTAGGCATCCCTTTGTAATTCAGTGCCTATTCCTTTATTGTTCTTCTTTTGCGCTTGTATTGCTCATATCTTACCATTTCACTTTCTTTCACGCAACCTCTTTCTCACTATCTCAGTTCTTCTTTTCTGTACTTTCCATCTTTTGTTCTTGTTCTTTTTTCTATTTTACACACTCTTCCTCTCTTTGTTTCACTCTGTCTTCCATTATTTCTATTCCTCTCTATCAAGTTAAATTTAATCCGTTTAATTCTCATTTAAATGGTATCTATCTATCTATCTATCTATCTATCTATCTATCTATCTATCTATCTATCTATCTATCTATCTATCTATCTATCTACCTTTATCTTTCTTTCTTTTTCTCTCTCTCTCAACAAAAACTGCTAGGTAGCTAGATCTTGGTCCATAGATTACGCTTTGTGTGATTTGGTGTAAATCTGTTGTTCAGTTGTTTTTCAGAAATTAAGGGTTACATGTAAATGTTTATTTGAACATTTGGGCACGCAAGAGTCCAGCAAGCCTCCCACGAGAGCGCACATTTAAAAATGGAGGCCTGTGATTGGTTGAGAGACCAGTTTTTCCTGTCAGTCTCACAAACACTCTGATTGGCTGGCTGTTGCAATGTTAAAATTGAAATGGCAGCCATTACTGTTTATTGTGAAAAATTAAAGGTGTTGTGGAAATGAAGTGAAAAAGCTATATAAGGGGAGGGGGCAGCAGAAAGGCATGCTATCCCACTAGATTTAGAGAGGAGGTGTCTAAGGGATAATTACTGTGATAAAACTAAATGTATATTGTTTTTAGCTATTTTCTATGATCTTGTGGGACTCTTGCAGGATTGTGAATATTAAAAAGGGGTAGATGGGATCTAAATACACTCCATGTAGGAATGCATATTGTAGTCATTATTTTTGAGAGGAAGGGTGTAAGAGATAAGTACTGAGATGTGAAGATGAATAATTCATATTTTCCCAAAAATGTATGATCTTGTGAGACTGTTGTGGGATCATGTACAGTAGAAGGAGTAGGTGATCTTTGAATACACTACAGAGTGCACACTTGCCACTGTAGGAAGGAGTATTACTGGAGATGCTGTTTGTCGGAGTGTACTATTTATACCCATCATCTTTGTAAGAGTTATGAGTAAAATGTAGTCTCTGCCCACACCCTACTATGCACACCTATTATTAGAGATCGAGGTGTTATCAGGGACGACACAAATGTAATCCAAGAGAGAGGTCTCAGCGGAGAGGCCAGTCTTTCTCCACACACCCTACTGTGCAAATCCGTCATCTGAGAGAGAGGTCTGGAAGGAGAGGCTAGTCCATGTACATACCCTACTACGCACACCCATCATGAGACAGAGATCTCGCTGGAGAGGCCAGTCTTTCTCCACACAGCCTATTACGCATACCCGTCATCTGAGAAAGAGGTCTGATAGGAGGGGGTAGTCCCTGTACACATGCTACAACACACAGCCATCATCTAAGACAGAGGTCTGACAGAAGTGGCCAGTCCATTTACACACCCTAATACGTACACCCATCATCTGGGAGAGACGACTTCGCGGAGAGGCTGTCTCTCTCCATACACCCTACTACGCAAACCCCTCATCTGAGAGAGAGGTCTGAAAGGAGAGTGCTGTCCATGTACACACAATTCTATGCACGCTTGGTATCTGAGAAAGAGGTGTGGAAAGAGAGGTCAGTCCATCCAGACACCCTTTTACACACACTTCTCATGTAGGAGAGAGGTCTGAGGGAAGAGGCTAGTCCCTCCTCCCACACTACCATGCACACCCATCTTTCAAGAGAGGGGTCTGAGTGAGAGGCCATTCCCTCTATGCACATTACTACATACACCTGTCATTTGAAACAGAGTTCTGTGTGGAGAGGGCAGTCTATCCTCACACCCCACTACACGCACCTGCCATGTAAGAGATAGATCTCAGAGGAGAGGATACTCCATCCCACATATTACCATTTCCCTGCAATTTTGTTGCGATCCTGCAAGACTCTTGCAAGAGTAGCTCACAAGCTTCAGGGAGTGAAATTTGCTGCATAGACACGTGCAATCTTGTGAGAGGCTCACGAGACCTGAGTGGCAATTACTGAGCCTGCAACAAGGTCTTTTATGATCCTGCAAGAGTCTTACAAGATTGTATGGGGGGAGTTAAAAAAAGGGCCAAGGCTCAACCAATTGTTACCATTTTTTATTACATGCTTGAAGACATGCTGTGATATGATTTGGGAGCAGAATCATAGATAGCTCAGTTTGTCCTTGGCGCTTTGGAGGAGAAGGAAGTCTCTTTGAGTTGTGCTCAGTAGAACTGAATTTATGTGGAGGTGAAAGAGACTAGTATAGTCATTTGCATTTAAGGGGGAATTCCAAGTTCAGGTATTTAGTCATATATTTCATAAATTGTATAGTGAAGTGTCAGTAAGTGTACTGATGTTGGTAAATTTCATGTACACTATATTTAAATAGTGAAATGTTGTTTGGGGAGGTGTAAATGCTTTAATATCGCTTTTGAGAGGTACAAATTAGAATGTTGAGACGTGTAAGCAAGGTTTGCAGATTGTCTTAAATTTAAATGTACAAACTGTGTGTAATTCTAAGTAAACGGAGCAGTGTTTCTCAAATGATAAAAAAAAGAATGTAATATTACAAGCAGTACTGCTATGAACCTCATTGTACACATACATTAATCCTATGAAATATTAGAGTGATGATATTGCTATTTCTAGAGTGAAAGGCTGCAATGAAGGCTAGCCAAGGTGTCTCAAGATGAATGTGTAACTTTGTAAACTTGTATGAAATGAGGGTTGATGATAAACATGTGCAGTAGGTGAGAGCGTGGAATTGTTCAGGAAAAAGAAATTTGATCTTGTCAATCACCTAGAATTACCCCTCACAAAGCAAATCTCTGCAAGATTATATGGTTCATAGCTATGTCACTAAAGAGAAGTTAAATATGTGGCTGGAGAGGATGTAAGGCTTTTATATTTGCTTCAGCTTCAAAGCTGGCAAGAATAGTACCAACACAAAGGAATATGAGGCTGTTGTGTTTAGCTAAGAATATACATAACTGAGACCAACTATTCCAATAGCAGAAGAATAATTACAGAACTTATAAAATGTACTTCTAGTTATGTGGTTTATGTATTGACATGCCCTTGATTCTATGGGTAGTACTAGTTTTTCAGTGAAAAAGAACATTTGAAAACAATTAAGACCAATCACAAAACAAGTAGGTGTCCAAAGATTTTGCAGAATTTCTCAAGCTTGATTTACTGTGTTATTATAGCACCGATCACATAATAGATCATCCCAGAGGAGGTGATAGGTTGCTACAAATACTCTGGTTAGAATCACAATATACTAAGGGCCAGATTTGCAAGACAGTGGTGCAGCATGGTGCTGTGCCAAAATTGGCAGTGCCACTCTGCATCACTTCAGAAACACAGGGATGCACCGTATTTACAAAAATATGGTGAACCCCTGTGTTTCCCCTAGCGCTGGTGCCCTTCCCGCACATAAACAATCAATAATGGCGATTTGTTACTCCTATGTGTGCTGCAAAATGGAGCACACATAGAAGTTGCAAATCGTCATTATTTAATGATTGTTGATATGCAGGAAGGGACACCTTCCTGCACATAAACGATCATTAATGGCCTTTTGCTCTTTCAATGTGTGCTGCAAAATGCAGCGCACATGGAAAAACAAAAACAAGGAGAAATAAAAGTACTGTTCCTTGTTGCACCATGCTGACACCACATTTCCTTGTAAATCTGGGGCAGTGTCAAAAAGCAATGGGTGTTGTGTGGGTATGCCCACAGCAACACCCACTGCACCCCCCTTTGCAGGATGAAAACTGTGTCGGGGAGACCCATATTTACAAGGCAGTGTTAAACCATGCAAAGTGGCTTAGTGCCACCTTGTAAATATGGAGAAGGGCACAGCGCCACCTGAGCATCACAAAAAGTGACACTTCGGTGGCACCAGTGGCTTGTAAAAATGCCCTATATATTTTTATAAAAAACACCTGGAGGGTCTGAACATGGAAAGAATTAATACTTCATCCTTTAATTTTTGTCATATAGAATACAATAAAATTGCCTTATGTGAACACTAACAGTATTTCTCTCTAATCTTGCTAATGAAGTTTTTTTAATAGTTGTGTTAACCATGACTCTACGTTTTATGACAAGACGGAGGTCATTTTTTTTCCTTCATGTTATTTCTCATATCACAGGACAGCTGCCGAAATATGACTGAGGCCCTCATTACGGCTTTGGCGGTCTTTTTTGTAGACCGCCGAAGCTGCTGCAGCCAGCATACCGCCAGCGCTGGTGGTATGCTGGCTGCCCTATTAGGAGTTTTCCACTGGGCCAGCGGGCTAAAACAGTGTTTCTACCCGCCGGTCCAGCAGAAAACTCACCACAATACTGACGCCAGATCATAATCACGCCGGCGGCAATGTTGTGGTGCGTCAGGTGTGAATGCACCTGTTGCGCATGTCCCTGCTCGTAATTTGGGCAGTGAAATGCATGATGGGATTGTCCATGGGGGCCCCTGCACTGCCCATGTCCCCTTTCTGCCAGCCTTTGCATGGCGGTGAGACCGACATGCAAAGGCTGGCAGAAAGGGGACTGGTAATCCCCAGGACAACGCTGCTTGCAGCTTCGCCCTGGGGATTGCGACCACCGAAACCCCCAGGCTGTCGACAGGCGGCAACCTGGCTGTGCCGGTGGTCCGACCGTGGCCCTCTGCCACAGTCATATTCGGGTGGTAGCATCGCCCTGTCTGCAGTGGTCTGACCGCCATTGTGAGTATGGGGGTTTTGAGACCGCCACACTCGTAATGAGGGCCTGAGCTTTTTATGCTGGTGGACTTGATCATGGATTTATTTCAAGCTCGGTATTGCCTACTTGGGCTATATTTTGTAAACAGCAATAGTTTTACTGGGGTTGGGATATGCCTAAACGTAGCAATGAATATTTTAAAAAGGCATGACTTCATCGTGATCATGAAATAGAATTATATAAATTATAAAAATACAGTTCTTAAGCACCATCCTATTAAAACAATAAAGACTTACAGTAGAAATGACTGATTTTAAAAAGTGACAGACTCTGCTACACACAGCCAGTGATGAAAGCATTTGCAAAATAAATTAAGGCTGGCTTGCATTTTCTAAAACCCATATCCCTTATAATGGGTAATAAAAGCCTTCTAAAGAAAACTCTATAAAACGTACCAAAAAAAGATAAAACAAAGCAAATTATTTATTATTTGCTGATAAAAATGGCACAAAGGAATCTCATAGATTAATTTGTGCCATTTTTATGACTCCCCTTAGGGCAGGAACGCCCCCTTGCATACATTATGGGGGTTATTCCAACTTTGGAGGAGGTGGTAATCCGTCCCAAATGTGACGGATTTACCACCAGCCGTATTACGAGTTCCATAGGATATAATGGACTTGTAATACGGCTGGTGGTATATCCGTCACTTTACCGTCACTTTTGGGACGGATTACCACTTCCTCCAAAGTTGGAATAACCCCCTATGTCTGGCACAGACGGAAGCGGGTACAAAATGCTGCAGTGCAAGCATTGCGCCACTTTGTAAAAATGGCGCAGCATTTTTGCTCTTCCAGTGCCACATTAGCATAAACAAAAATGACGCTGATGTGGCGTTGGAGTGCCACTAGGCCACCATAAATCTGGGCCTGAATGTGTTATTGTACAGGGACATCTTTAGTGGATATTTCAGAAGCAGAGAGATCACTCTATAAAATGAGGGAATAGCCAATGGCTAGAGGGGTTATGGGAATACCAGATTATCTAGGCCACACATACCGTTGAAGGTGGGGAAAATATCTGTCAATACCAACAAACAACATATGAATTAATGCTGCACACAAATAATGTTTCTTGGTACTCCGGCAGACCCTGAACCGCCTAAAAAGGGGGTTCTGCTCAAATGCGCTTACATTTTTGCAAATTTGTTTTGGAAATTGATCCGTGAACTGACAGCAAAACTTGTTAGTTTGCTGAGACGCTTGCTCTGTGGAATATGGAACTGGTATAACATATTCATTGGTTTGTTTCTGCTCTGAGTTATGCTCTGGACACGTTCCAAGCACTGGAAGAGGTGAGTCTAATGCCCAAAGCGAAGAGAGAATCTGATTTGGGCCAGCTTCTCTTACACTGTGAAAACTACAGTTTGATGGATTTACTGTCCGGGTGCCAATGTCTTCTATGATTACAGTTTTAGCATATTTAGCACAGTATCATGTGCCTGTTCAGAACAATTATAGCTACCAATTTGCAGGGAATTGAATTGGCACAGAGAGCAAATAGCAGAGAAGATAGACATGTTGTTCGCAGGAAAAGGAGTTAAGCTGCACTCTGCAGTCATGGAAAGCAGGTTCCAATAACAATACAAGCTCTAAGAGGAAACATTTGACTTTACTGGTATCTATCTATCTATCTATCTATCTATCTATCTATCTATCTATCTATCTATCTATCTATCTATCTATCTATCTGTCTATCTATCTATTGGTCTGTCTATCCTGGCCCCCGCTGCAGGGTCAACCCTAAACCTTTTGCTTTCACTCTTCCTGTTTTCTGAACTCCTTTGTGTTGGCTTTTAGAACTCTGTGCCCTTTACCACTTCTAACCAGTGCTAAAGTGCTGTACTCTCTCCTTTAGACATGGTGAAATTGGTTTACACCTATTAACACAGTTAATTTACTTGGAAGCGTCTAGTAAAATGATAAACCATATTCCCACGACATGTAAATTAAATACTACAAGTGAGCCTGCAGCACTTATTGTGCTTAGTGTGCCACTTGAGCACATAATTAGCCCTTTAAAACATGTCCCAGGCCGCTCGTTGTCTGTAAACTGCCATTTAGACCAATCAAAACAAACCTTTTGCCTTGCCTACACCCTCCTTTTTAGTACATATGAGTCATCCCTAAAGTAGGCCCTTAGCAGCGCATAGGACAGGCTGCATTGCATTTATGGATTAGCATTTCAGAGGTATAGCAATGGAAAGAACTATGAACAGACGGGGCGGCGCAGCGCCCACAACAATAGAAATTGCTACTTTAAAATCTTGCCTCCCATCCCTTGTGTATCTGTCACTCAGAGCCTTCTGTGCAAAGGAGTCTCAAGTCTCAAGTATTTAGGACAAGTGAGTTCACAAAACTCCCTGGTGAGGAGAGACAGGTATAAGCTCCACAGTTCACTAAAGGTCAGAGAGCACTAGGGAGAGTTTCTCCATGCCCAGGAGTTGCCACAATCTACAAAGCCATCCTAAGTGTGTTGGAAGTGTAGGTGAGCAACCAAACAGCCAGAATGTTATGTAGGGCAGCACCCAGAGCCAAACTAATTTGCCGCCCTAAAAGAGACTTGAGTAGGAATGTCAAAGGGTTGAGGAGTCCCAATGTAATCTATGCAAGGAATCTTGGGAGTTGAGTCCGCTGTAGAAGTCTACGTTGTTCCAGATTTCCTCCCAATAGGGGGCAAGCTTTGGGCAATCCCATAACAAATATACCAGTGTACCAGAAATGCCACACCATCTCCAGCATTCAGCACTTCATACAGGGTCATATTTATGCAAGCGCATGGGGTGAGATACCAGTAAGTAGCTATTTTCATCGCTGTCTCTATGCTGGCCATATTGCTAGCTGAGTGATGTACTCTGTGGTATACAGTCTCTCATTCTTTGGGCATCAATGTCCTCCACAGTTCGACCTCCCACCGTTCCTGACTTGGCGGCCTATGTGTCAGGAATGATCATTGTAATAGGGCATATATATACTAAATGAGTTGTTTGTTAGAGTCCTTCAGCAACAGCCATTGTCATATTCTGTTAGTGGTCTCTGGGCCCCCACCAGCACTGTGGGGTGAAGCACCAATGTCTTATTTGTAGATACTGCAGCCTCTCCGTCTCCGGGAGGTCATGATCTGCCCTCAAGCTCTCAAAGGGGATCAGGCCTTCTGCCTTGAATAGGTGACCGATAGAGTGTCAATCCTCTCTCTGCCAATGGCAGAAAGCACCATGGTCTAGGTCCAGGGTAAAGTCAGGGTTCTCCACAATAGGGGGTCAAAGGGGAGGGATGGCTGGAGAGGACCCCTCAATGCACCACATGGTTCCGTACCTTCAAGGTGGTATGGGGAACCGGCGAGGAGTGCAGGCCCCAAGGTCAATGACGCTTCGGCAAGAAATTGATTTTCCAAAGGGAAGTTCCCGCTATGGCTCAGTCCATGAACAACCAACGTTTGTCAGATCCCCCCCAGGCCACTCCACTGAGTAGCTGGATCTCCCGGTATGGGATGGTGAGTGATTGTCACTGAAACAAGTATTGGCAAGCTAAGAATGTGACCTTTTCTGGGGCGGTCAGTCGGGCCATATGCGCCCCTTGTAAGAATTCATGAGGATCACATCCACTGGCAGCCAGGGGATGAGTACAGATCTTCATAGAAGCCTCAGAACATGGTGGCTATGTGCATATCTTCCATAATCTAATCTCCGTCAGGAGACTTGAGCATCTCCACCCTCACCGCCTGGCACGTGACACGAAGCCTGTTGGCCTGTAAGTGACCACATTTGCTAACCCTTGTGTAAAAGGAATGGTGGAGTCATAGGATGGCACATTCAACCCTGTCTAGATCTAAGCCAGCAAGTTGAGACCAGGCTGCTTCTAGCTGTTTCCAGACCCAAGGCGCAACTGTGTGCTTAAGAATTTTCTCTAATTCTAACACTTGCTGATCCAATTGTTCCCTCTTGTCCCTCCGGAGTTTACTCTCAGCGGCTGAGATGGCTATGAATTCTCCCTGTAGGACCACCTTTACAGGTGTCACACAGCAGGGTGACGGAGGTATCAGCTGTCTCATTTGTTTCCAAGAAGGTGGAAATCTGATCCACCACCACGGGTCTGTGTAGTAGGGTATCCCTCAATCTCTACTGCCTTGGTCTCCTCTACACTAACAGTGTCTTTAGCACCAGGGGTTCAATTACGAATTCTGAGAGTAAGTTCCGGATCCCAGTAGTACAAAAAAGTGGTCTAGCCTAGCATAGGTTTTATGTGCATGTGAATAAAATGTATAGTCACTAGTCGTGGGATGGCATTTCCTCCATAGATCCCTAAGTCCCAGTTTTTCCATCCACTGGGCCCCTTCAGAGGAAACAGTCCCCCCATATCTCAGTGTGGATCTATCTAGCTCATTACAAAACACAAGTTCAGGTCCCGTCCCAATAGTACATAGTTCTCCTGAGCAGTCATGACCTCAGATATGGCTAGATGGAGAAATGTCTCCTGGCCCTCATTGGCTGCATATATGGTGCCCACCACAAACTGGTAACCCCCCATTTGTATCCTGTGTGTCAGCAGATGGCCCCTAATCTCAGTCATTTTATACTTCACCTTCCCTCCAAAGGAGCAGTAGACAAATAACGACACGTCCGTGGATTTAGTGTACAAAGAAGAAAAATACTTTTGTGGGAAGGCCCTGGAGCGCAGCCTGTGATCATCATCGGGTATCAGGTGGTTCTCCTGTAGCAGACGTAGGTCAGCATGCATCTGCTCCTGGTAAGAGAGGACTGCCCATCATTTAATACATGCCCTAAGCAGGCTTTGATGTATAGGTTAGGTTGGAGGGGGAGAGGCGAGACAAGATGTCTAGGTGTGTTGTCAGAGCCTACAGCTGTCTTCAAGTGTGTGTACCTGTTAGCCTCAAGGAACAGCACCAAACCAGCTCCCCAAGCAAAACCAGAAAAAGAACATAAAGCCAGAGCCGCCAGGCATTGTCCCATATGGATGTTGAGTGGTAGGGTCGGTGATGCCATGGAGGCAGCTGATTGTCCCATCACCCCCCCCACCACCCTCCCTGCCTCCGCCAGCCACTGCCCATAAATGTCCAGCTCTCAAACCCCTTCAGCATCAGTCAGGGTCCAGTTCATCCACTTCCCGTGCCAGCGATTCAAGTACTGCTCTGCGTTCCAGTGCCATGGTCACTGAGTCAGGGGGGTGTTCACTCTGGGGAACCACCCTCCATCGAAGGTGCTTCCGGGGCTTCGGCTCCCCAGGCAGAAGTGATTGGGACTCTATTGATGGCTTATCCAGATATAGCACCTTGTATGCTTCCTTCAGGGAGCGGAGTTGATGGACTTTACCCCCCACCGGAATACATGGAGGAAGAGGTGGCCCCATGCGTAAAATACTCAACTGTCTCGCAGGTGGGAAATGATGGGTGGAATTTTCTTCTTTTCTGTAGAGTGATAGCTGACAAATCCTTATAGAGGACGATTGAGTGCCCTCTAAACTTTAACAGGTGCTTATCACACGCCAGGTGGAGTACTTTCTCTTTGAGTGGGAAGTCATGAACACAAGCTGATATATTGGCTGGGGGAGCATTTACCTGTTGTGGTTGGCCCACTCTGTGCACCTTGTCCAGTTGAATTTCTGCTGTTCGATCTGCTCCCGGTATCTGGTTGAAGAGAGACCAGATGTATGAGACAAAGTCAATCTCCTCTGCCCCAGTGGGGGCACCTCCAGCTGCGAATGTTCTTGCCTCTGGAGCGGTTCTCCAGATCTGTGGTGTGGGCTTGCAGGTCTATTTGTTGTTCCATAAGCTGCAGGACTTGTTGCTCCCCTACAGACCCTGCCCCCACCACTTCCTCAACAAGGCCAACAAAATCATCGCTCCCCAGCTCCGAGCCATCATCAACAGCTCCTTCGAGACCTCAACCTTCCCGGATATGTGGAAACACGCCGAAATCAACGCCCTGCTAAAGAAGCCCTAAGCAGACCCCGGAGAACTCAACAACTACCGGCGAAGGTCATCAAGAGGATTGTCAACGGCCAACTGACCCGCTTCCTGGAGGGCAACAACATGCTAGACATCTCCCAATCCGGATTCCGTAAGAACCACAGCACTGAGACCGCACTCATCGCCGCAACTGACGACATTAGGACCATGCTCGACAAAGGCGAAACTGCTGCCCTCATCCTCCTAGATCTCTTGGCAACCTTTGACACCGTCTGTCACCATACCCTGAGCACACGCCTCTACGACGCTGGGATCCACCAAAAGGCCCTGGACTGGCTCACATCCTTCCTCTCCGGCAGAACCCAGAGAGTCCGCCTCCTTCCGTTCCTGTCTGAAGCCACCACGACCATCTGCAGCTTTTCCCCAAGGATCCTCTCTCAGCCCAACTCTCTTCAACATCTACATGGCTCCGCTCGCCAACATCGTCAGACCCACAGCCTCATCATCATCTCCTATGCAGACGACACCCAGCTGATCCTCTCCCTCACCAAGGACACTGCCACTGCTAAGACTAGCCTCCACGACAGACTGCATCCCATCGCCATCTGGATGAAGATGAGCTGCCTCAAACTGAACTCCCACAAGACTGAGATCCTCATCCTCGGCTCCAACGCTCTGCATGGGATGACTCCTGGTGGCCAGCCACCCTAGGAACCGCACCAACACTCACCACCCATGCACGCAACCTAGTTTCATCCTTGACTCGTCTCTCACCATGACCCAGCAAGTCAACGCCGTCTCATCCTCCTGTTTCAACACCCTCCGCATGCTCCGCAAGATCTTCAGATGGATCCCCACCAAACTAGAAAGATGGTCACCCACGCCCTTGTCAGCAACAGACTTGACTACGGCAACTTGCTCTACGCATGATCTACGGCCAAGCCCCAGAAGAGATTGCAACAAATACAGAACGCCTCTGCACACCTCATCCTCAACATCCCTCGCTGCGACCACATCACAGCTCACCTCAGAGACCTACACTGGCTTCTCGTCAACAAGAGGATCACGTTCAAGCTCATGGTCCACGTTCACGAAGCTCTCCACAACGCAGGCCCTCCCTTCCTCAACGAGTGACTTACCTTCCACGCCTCCACCCGCCAGCTACGATCCACCAACCTCGCCCTCGCCACCGTCCCTCGCTTCCGTCGAACCACAGTCGGCGGCAGATCCTTTTCCCACCTCGCCACCAAGATGCGGAACTCCTTACCGGTTCACCTATGATAGACCCAGGACCTCTTGACCTTCAGGAAACGCCTCAAGACCTGGCTTTTCGAGCAGTAGCAGTCCCTCCCCCCCTTCAGCGCCTTGAGGCCCTAGCGGGTGAGTAGTACACTTTACAAATGATTGATTGATTGATTGAGCTGGAGCTGTTCTATCTCATAGGCTCTGCCGGTTTCATGCTCCTCCAGAGTCGCCACTCTGTCCACCACTTCCACCAGTTTGCAGCGCACCTCCTTCATATCTAATGAGCGCTCTTTCTTCACCAATTGCAGATCCACTGTTAGAAATGAAGTCTTTGGTTGGCTGTCAGTTTAACCCTTGTCCAAGCAAGGACCCTCAATCTAGTCAGGGTAAGTCACACACAGTCCAAATTATCCTGTGCCCACCCTCTGGTAGCTTGGCACCGAGAAGTCAGGCTTAACTTAGAAGGCAATGTGTAAAGTATTTGTGCAATAAATCATACAATACCACCATATAGCACCACAAAATACACCACACAATGTTTAGAAAAATATATAATATTTATCTGGATAAATGCAGGTCAAAATGATCAAAGATGCAATAAGTAAAGCCCAACTGTCAAACTGACCCAGACAGGGAATCCACAAACAGGCAAAGTCACAGGATGGTTTACGCAAGAAAATGCGCACTTTCTAAAAGTGGCATTTTCAAACACACAATCTTAAAATCAACTTTACTAAAAGATGTATTTTTAAATTGTGAGCTCAGAGACCCCAAACTCCACATGTCTATCCGCTACCAAAGGGAAGCTACGATTTAAGTATATTTAAAGGCAGCCCCTATGATAACCTATGAGAGGGATAGGCCTTTCAACAGTGAAAAACAAATTTTGCAGTATTTCGCTGTTATGACATATAAAACACATCAGCATATGTCCTACCTTAAACATACACTGCAGCCTGCCCATGGGGCTACCTAAGGCCTACCTTAGGGGGGTCTTACCTGTAAGAAAAGGGAAGGTTTAGGCCTGGAAAGTGGATACACTTGTCAAGTCGAATTGGCAGTTTAAAACTGCACATACAGACACTGCAGTGGCAGATCTGAGCCATGTTTACAGGGCTACTAATGTGGTGGCACAACCAGTGCTGCAGGCCCACTAGTAGCATTTGATTTACAGGCCCTGGGCACCTCTAGTGCACTGTACTTGGGAACTTAGCAGTAAATCAAATATGCCAATCATGGATAAACCAATCAACCATACAATTTACACAGAGAGCATATGCACTTTAGCACTGGTTAGCAGTGGTAAAGTGATCGAGGTTCTAAAGCCAACAAAAACAGATCAGAAGAAATAGGAGGCAGGAGGCAAAAAGATTGGGGGATGACCCTCCATAAGGAAAAAAGTCCAACAGAGTAGGTGGGTGTTGGCAGAATGGGCTGGGCAATCCTGACATGACTGGGGGAGGAGGAGAGGAGCTTTCACCTACCACTCTTGCACTTCAAACATACTGGCCCATCTCACAAACAAAGGACTTCACATTAGCCAATTTTGTCCCCAGACAGAATATGATCAAGGCAGGGTGGTGGGAAATTCCGAACACTTCTGTGTTCGGAAAACCCCAGAAACCTCTTCCACTTTCAAGGGGGTACCAGGTAAAAATAGGACCCTCAGACCCACTCTTCAGTATGCTCCAGGAGCTGCGAATACTACAGAAGAATGACTGCCCTGCTGCCAGAGGACTACTATACTGCTTATGGCCTGCCCTGGTGTCTGAGAAGGAAGATTGGATCTGCACCATTAATCCCAGGCTGAAGTAACTCCAAGGGTCAGCTGACTGTCCTCCTGTTGAGAGCTACATGGACACAACAAGCTCCAGAAGCATCTCTGCAACTGCCCACCTGATCTGCTGCAACTGGACCTGCCTGGACCTGCAACTAGATTTGCCTAAGTCCTGCTGGCCTAAGCTGGAGTGAGTTCTTGATTCCCAAGCAGTGTCGCCTAGGTTCTGGACCCTTGGCATGGCATCTATTGAGCCATTCCTTGAAGAAAAGGACAAATACTGAAGCTGTGGGCTGCTTGTGACCGCAAACGGACCTTTTGGCACCAAGATCTTAAAACCCGCCAACACGAAGCTCTGGTGAACCTGGCACTTCATGCTACAGCGATCACCAGTGACGATTTCCAACGTGAGATCTGCAGTTTGCGCTACAGCATTGACAGCCAGCATTGACCACCAACACAAAGCTCCAGCAATGACTGTCTGCTATGCCTGACAGGATCTTCAAACTTAAGTGAAGACCATCTGAAATGCCCAGACTGCTCTTCATGCAACAGCGGTGACCATCCATAGCACTCTCCCTACTCCACACCACCTCTTCCACCTCAGAACTATTTGTGCTGGACTTTAGAAGGTAACCTTTTCAGCTGCATTAACCTGGATTGTGTATCTGGCTTTTGCTCCATCACGGTCAGCCTGGACTTGTGACTTTCACCCGGTCTTGCACAACCAGCTTTTTGTTTTTAATCACTATATTTACCCTAAATCCTTACATATCCCCAGTTCTACTGATTTGTTTTGGTGTCAAATAATTTATTACATTTTACTAAATTGGTGTGTGCTTTTTCTTGTGTTGTGTTTTCACTTTATACTTGTTTGAGTGCTGCATAACTCCACATTGCCTCTAAGTAATGCCTGTCTGGTTTTTGTGCCAAGCTACCAGAGAGTTCAGCAGAGGTTAATTTAGTGACTGTTTGTAGTTCACCCTGACAGGGATTGTCACTGTTGCTTGAAAAGAGCTCACACCACCATCAACCAACAACACAATTTCTCACACTAGCTGTCTGTCTGTAAAGTGCACAAAACAACATATTTTGGCAGGTGCACATTTCAGCTGAAGTGGTTTCTTGGTGTTGACAACTTATGTATATATTATTACATGATTGAATACTCACTCTATCGACCTGGGAAGAATGCTAAATTAATCAGCCCTTGTCAATTTTATTTAAAATAAACTTCAAATTACCTCAGATCCCAGCCCATAAAAACTTAAAGCACAATTTAAGGATGCAAACACTTATTAGACTTTTCATCCTTGGCGTGGTCTCCTTTAACTTTTTGCCTCAGTTCCCCAGGTTGTTGATGTGTGCTGGACTCTGATTTTGCTGTTTTATTTACTCTCTGCACTTTACCACTGCTAACCAGTGCTAAAGTGCAAGTGCTCCTTTACAAAATGTGTGTGTAATTGGCTTATCCATGATTGGCTTATTTGATTTACTAGTAAGTCCCTAGTAAGGTGCACTAGAGGTGTCAGGGCCTGTAAATCAAATGCTACTAGTGGGCCTGCAGCACTGGTTGTGCCACCCACATAAGTGGCTCTGTAATCATGTCTCAGACCTGACACTGTAGTGTCTGTGTGTGCAGTTTTTAACTGTATATTCGACTTGGCAAGTGCACCCATTTGCCAGGCCTAAACCTTCCCTTTTCTTACATGTAAGGCACCCCTAAGGTAGGCCCTAGGGAGCCCCAAGGACAGGGTGCAGTGTATGGCTAAGGTAGGACACATAGGCTCTCATTACAACTCTGGCGGTCAAAGACCACCAGGGCTGTTTTGGAGGTAGCACCACCAACAGGCTGGAGGTGCAAACTCACATATTACGACCGCGATGGAAGCGCCGTGGTCGCACCGCCGGGACTGGCGGTTTTCCGCCACTTTGGTCCCGGCGGATTTAATCCTCCAAGGGATTACGAGTCCCCTTCCCACCAGCCTTTTCATGGCGGTAGGAACCACCATGGAAAGGCTGGCGGAAATGGGAGTCACGGGGCCCCCTGGCAAAGCCCCATAAAGCTGTCTGCTGTGCGACGGGTGGAACTGCACCCGTTGCACGGCCGCAACACCGCCAGCTCCATTTTGAGCAGGCCCCCAATGTTGCGTCCGACATCCCCGCCGGGCCAGGCAAAAGTTGTAATGAGGGCAATAGTAATGTGTTTTATATGTCCTAACAGTGAAATATTGCTAAATTCGTTTTTCACTGTTGCAAGGCCTGTCCCTCTCATAGGTTAACATGGGGGCTACCTTTAAATCTGATTAAAGTGTAGATTCCCTTTGGGAGCAGATGGACATGTGGAGTTTGGGGTCTCTGAGCTTACAATTTAAAAATACATCTTTTAGTAAAGTTGATTTTGAGATTGTGGGTTTGAAAATGCCACTTTTAGAAAGTGAGCATTTCCTTGTCTATACCATTTCTGTGACTCTTCCTGTTTGTGGATTCACTGTCTGGGTCAGTTTGACAGTTGGGCTGGTTGCTCCTCACACTAGACAGTGACACAAAGGGAGCTGGGGTGTAGTCTGCATTTCCTTATGAGCCAACTGTGCTAGGAGGGAGGTGAGGAGTTGTCACTTACACGTGAAAGGGCTGTGCCTGTTCTCACACAATGCAGTCTCCAACCCCTGGTGAGTGTCTGGGGCCTGGCCTGGACAAGGCAGGATTTCACATTAAAGAGAGACCTTACTTTGAAGTAGGCCTACTTCAGAGGAAAAGCTGGGTATTTAGAAGGGCACCCAAAACCACAGACTTCAGAACACTTCTGGAAACCAAGAGGAACCTCTGCCTTGAGAGGAGAGCTGAAGAGCTAAGGAAGAAGAGCTGCCCTGACTGTGACTGTGCTTTGTGGAGCTATCCTGCAGTTGCTGCTTCTGCCAGAGTAAGAGGGCAAAGACTGGACTTTGTGTGCCTTCCATCTTGAGAAGAACTTTCCGAGGGCTTGACTTAGAGCTTGCCTCCTGTTGTTTTAAGTCTCAGGGACAGCAAAGACTTCTCTCTGCCAGCACCTGGAGTCTCTGGAGAGACTCCTACTCTGCCCTGTCATGCCCATCCAGTTCCTGGGACCCTGAAAGGACAAGCTGGCAGCCTCAGAGGAGGAAATACACGCACAGGATGCCGTGCGGGGAAAAGATCGACGCAACTCTGATCTGCGGCTGAAGAAACTACGTGCTTTCAGCTCCGCGGCTGAAAATCGTCGCTCGCACGAAACTCGACTGAAGAATCGACGCACGGAGCTGGAGAAACGACGTGCAGCATCGCTGATGGAGCCTGGGAGATTGCAACCCGTGCTGCGTGGTTTTCGGATCATCGTGCGGCTGGATTTCCGACGCAAGTTACGCCGGGCGTGCAAAAACAACGCAAGGCCTGCCCGGACCCGAGAGTGCTGACCAGATCGGCGCATCGCTCTCCTGCGGAGAGAAGAAACGACGGACCCGACGAAAGGAGAAACAACACAAGGTCACGCTCATGAGTGAAATCCATGCATCGCAAGCCTTTTTTGTAGGCACACTCACCTGTGCGGGGTTATTTTTGACGCACCCAAGGTACATTTTCACGCTAACAGTGTTAGTGTGTGTTTTAAACTACCTAAAGACTCTTTTTGCTTTTTAATTGAGAACTTGACTTGTGTATTGTGGATTTTTGTCATTTTGGTCTTGTTTTGTGTGGGTAAATACTTTCTATTTTCCTAAACGCGTGTTGTGTCATTTTGTAGTGTTTTCATAAAGTTACTGTGTGTGTTGGTACAAATACGTTACACCTAGCACTCTGAAGTTAAGCCTACTGCACTGTCAAGCTGCCAAGGGGTAAGCAGTGGTTAGCTGAGAGTGATTCTCTTTTACCCTGACTAGAGTGAGGGTCCTTGCTTAAACAGGGGGGTAATCTGACTGCCAACCAAAGACCCTATTTCTAACAACACTGCAAACTTTTGTTGTTTTGTTCAGAATAGTGGAGGTAGCCTAAGTACTGATAACATACTTTCTGGTTCATGGCAACTGTTAAATATATTTGTGGCACCAAAGAAATGTAAGTGCAAGCAATTATCTGCTCTGGTTTAGTATTTAGCTACAATTACCGTTGAGGCCAGTAATCAAGGAAAGCCAGTCCTTTTCTGTTATGGTGAAATCAGACCTAATTTTATCACTTTCTAAAATTCTTTCATCTATTTTCTCTTATGTAAAGAACACAAAATTGCCCATTTTTACTTCCCATATGGTCCTTTTGAGTTCTCTACAGTAGCTATATAAGTGTTTTAAGCAGCTATTATAATAGGTGTGCAGATTGACACATTTATTTAAAACTTAAAGAGACTAGAAATGCATCTTCTTGTAATTAACACATTTAGTACAACATCATAGTTTATCAATAGAAATAGGCATAGAGCAGCGAAAGGCGCTGTCTTTTTAGGAGGAAGTGTAAAGCGCTCCGTACCATGCTGTAATCTCTCTTTGGGCTTCTAACCACGCCCATGTCACGTCAGTCACTTTCATTGGTTCGTGGGCTTGCCTTTTAAAATCCGCTTGCTTTCATTTGTGAAAGGCATGCATGCGTCATGCCTTTTCAGGTGTTTAGCCCACCTACACAGCACCGGTATACTACTGAAACCATTTGAGGCTTGAGGTTTTCAGCATGGTTTCCGCACTACTTTATCATTTAATTTTCCACGCAGCGCGATCGCACTGGGGTTTACGTAGCGCAATCACGCTCGGTTTTTCCGTTTTCAATTTCAGCTCAATCGTGCTGCATTTTACATAGCGCAATCGCGCTGTGTTTTTTTTCTTGTAATTTGTGTGGCAAGAAAAGTCCGGTTAGGAGTTTACAATACTAAGAGCTCTAACTCGAGCAAATGTGAGACCCGTTGCTTTGCAAATGCTTGTTTTTTATTCCTATCAGGCACCGAGGACACTGCCACTGCGGCCCAGCGGTATAGCCTCATGCAAATTGTTGGGCCAGCTTCAAATTATTTTAGGGTAGGCATGTGACCATTACACACCTTCACTACAGCGGATATCCCCGCTAGACAATGGTGTCACTTTTAAAGTACAACTGGCTTCTTCAACCACGCCAGAGCAATCTGCTGATGTAAATGATCACTATCAAACTTAGATAAAAAGGGAAACTCACAAATTTGTTCCGAAAACCAGCCATTTCTCCAGGTGTAAAAAAGGATAACACTTGTACCAGAATGGGAAGTGTGTGTAATGTTAGCAGCCTGATTCAGTGAGCATCTACCCTTCTGAGCCCCGAGGTGCAGGCAGAGGAGCTCAAGGTAGATCAGTTTGCTCCAGGGGATGCTTCTAGATTTATGAGACACAAGGGGAGTGACGCACCATCGGTTGTTACAAGCCATCATCTTAATTACGAAATCAACATAATAAAAACCTCCAAGAAGGACGATTGGGATGGCAGGGTATCTTTACAAAAAGTTATAGATGATGCAATAAGTTTATGCACGAAGCCTCTTTTTTGGCGGGACAAGAATGTTGCCATTATGCAGGAGAGAACAGTTCATCTTTTGGACATCAACGATTGAGTACCCGACACAAACATAAAAAAACAACACACCAACTAAACAAACATTCAGAAAGAGGTCATATTTCCTATAACAATGTGTGGTCAAAAGTCTTTAAAAAAAGTATCAGAGCCATTTGCGTGCTGTAATCCATAACATTCTGGGAAGACAAGATCAATTTGATGGGAAGGTAAGGATTACATTTTGTATGGGACGCTCCATGCAGGAGTATCAATGGATCTCCTACTCAAGAACTCTCAATCCAATTCACATTACTGCCAAATTGAACTGAATCACCAGTAAGGTCATTATCCAGAATCCCTTCTGGATAATTATTTCCCAGTGGATGGTTCAACTGAATTTGTCCCATGGAAGGTGCTGAATTAAGAGTATAATTATTTGTGGTGCTTTTTTATCAGGAGTGCAACAAAGTTTTTAGGTCAAAGGCAAGAATGATTGGATGCTTTATTTTTGCTTTCCTTTTTTTTCCCATACACAAAACAATAGAATAAAAATTGGTGAACCCTGAGAGCATCACTGGGTTGATTGAAGCTGACCTTTATACATTCATCCGGCTGGAACATTTGATTCCAAAAATTCAACCCTTTTAGATTTGATTGTATTAAGAATACTTAGGGCCTGATTTAAGAAAAATGGTGCTGCATTCAATTCAATGCAGTGGCACTTTTCTTACACCCCTTAGCGCCCCCCTGATGTCACCATGTGTGCGGCGTATTTAAGATACGGCACACCATGGCGGCAGTTAGGAAAAAAATGACGCTAATGTGATGCAAGGAGGCACTAGGCCCTCTTAGATCTGGGCCTCAGTTCTGGTATGGTATTTAGCAGTTTTAGGATTCTCCCCTGATTAACATTGTCATAGGCGGCTCACAACTGATAATTGGAGTAAATATGAATTTACTAAACTTTCTGATAGGGCTAATTTAATTCTTATAAGTTTGAAGATGTGCAGCATTGGGCTCCAGATCTTTCTGATTGTGGGGGCATAAAGCTGGCTGCATTCAAATGTAGGTTATCTCCACACATGATCCTTGGCACTGGCACTCCTTCCTTTATTTTAGTGGGAGTCAAGTTAGCAGAAGAATTTAGGGTCTCACCATACTGGATAGTTGGATCAGTAAGTGGTGTCTCTTTGGAAGTTAGAGGCATTGACCGTGATATGGCCAGATACAGTGTTAAGTCTCTTGAGACTCCAGGTACAGTCCTAAATCTGCTGAGAGGTTTATTGTTTAGGGCGAACTTTAGTTATTTTCCTTTCTTCTTGCCTATTGTTCTTACTGTCAGTACTTGTTTCATCTTTGGAAATTTGTGGGTTTCCAAGATCTATGCAGCCAGATCAACTGGTTTGCATGCATGTGGTGGATCACGACAAAGGGCCGGCTCGGTGCTGTCACTAAGTGACTCCAGCTTCAAATTCTGGGTAGGCCCACTCAGTCTTTCATCCTTGTCTTGTCAATAAGCACCATCAAGCTGGGTAGAAATAAACAACTGTTATCTGTCATTAGGGTCAAAAGACATCCTCTGTTCAAGTTTATTGTGTTATCCATACTTTAAAAGGGGTACTGTGCATCACAGAATTGTAATTTCTATTTCAGTTTATGTGCTTCAGTTAGGTAGGAAAGCCTGCCTACCTGGCGACCTTTTCTACCTGAGTAAACTTGGGAAGAGGCATTGGCCGGAGGGTAGTTGGGCGGTGTGGCAGGTTGCCAGATGTATCACATGCCGGGTGGCTGAGCCAGGCACTCTTGCATAGCTTTTGAAATCAGGGATATATGATTTAGGGGGCACATTGTAGATGTGTAACAGTGAATAATGGGGATATTTTTCACCTTGAGCTTTGAGTGGCATCGTAGACAACCCAAGCTTTATTCTCAATATGTATTTGTGCGAACAAGTGAAAAACATGCTCTCTCCTCACCCTTACCAACTATAATCCTATATGTGAATCACAAGAAAGGCAGTATCTGACAGAACAATAGTCTTTTTCACTCATACAATTGTTCTATTTGTGATTCTGGTGCACAGTGGAACATATGTCCAAAGGTGGCAAACAGCATCTCTCTAAACTGCTCCTTGATACTTTAGAGCAAGGTGTTGAAGCAAAATAAGTCATTAGCTTCCCTGATGAAAGCTGTTCCTGCCCTACCTCTTTGCACACAGAAGGGGCCTCTACTTGCTTCAGGGGGCTTTTAAAATAGACTTGATTGCCACCAACCTGGCGTATGCCCACAGCAGGGACCTTAGGAAGACAGGTTTTCTGCCTCTGCCCCACTGAGAAAGATTAATACCTATTAATGCTTATCAACAGTGCCTGCAAGAGTAACACAAATAGTCCCTTCCTGTGGAAACATGTTTTCAATCTTCCTCCAGTGCATGAAATGTCTGATTATTTCTCCTGTTCTAATGCTATTACATTTCTGCTGACAAATGCCACTTCTTAATTAATAGGTGTCTAAGGAGGCTGAACTGATGCAGGAGGAAAGACTGACAAGAGTGAGGAATTAATTTTGCTGAAAAGGCCAAGAAGAACAAAAACATGTCTCCAATGAAGGAACCAAACGAAAGAGTGAGACATGAACTGGAAGCTTGCCACAAGAGTGAGCACACAGTGTTTGTGTTCACTGTCTTGTGTGAATAGTGCCTGCATGATTTCATCGTATCATTTGTATCCAGCTGTGCGCGGAGAGGCAGGCTCAATGGCCATTATCTTTAATGCCTGGTGTACAGTCTACAATTATCTAGCAGGACAGTCGGCCATTAGCAGCAGGAAGATTGCGAGATAAACTGACAGCACAAGAATATGAATGCATGTGAGTGGAATCCTTGACTTAGAGTTAGACCATAATATATGTATACCTCTCTCTATAAATGTAAACTATCTGTGTATATATGTCTACGTGCATATAAATATTTATATAACTATATCTGGGTACTTATAGTTAGGATCATGTTGCCATAGGAAATGCCTGTTTTGTGCTGCTAATAACTATAGCTCCGTTTAACAAATCTCCATGAAACTTTCCAAAAATGTGCTACATTTTGACAGATTTGGGCAATCTGTCAAGTTGGGGCTGAGAAATAGGGGTGCCCCAAAAAAAAATTCTCACTCATTTTTCCATAGGAACTGGATATCCCAAAACACGTTTTCCCCACTCATTTTTTCATAGGAACTTTAGACACAGCTACAGCCCAAACCTTTGAAAGGATTTACACCACATTTGTCAGAACACTAGATCTTGGTCAAGAAAGCGTGCTTTTTGTGATTTGGTGTAAATCTGTTCAGCAATTTTGGAGCAATTAATGCTCAAAAACTTTGTACATATCGGGGGGCTGGGGTGCATAGCCCACCTTCCTGAGCTTAAAAATGCCCTGAAGACAACATTCCTCGGGGCCAATAGCTTCACGAACAAAGGAGGAGCTGCATGAACCCTCTCCACAAGCCTACAGGAGGACTCTGGGAACTCATCCCATGGGGCCGATGAGTTAATAAAAGGGGGGAGGGACGCATTCACCCCACCTCCCTCACCCCCTAAGAGGCCCGAGTGAGCCCATTTGTTGGGCTGTAAATTATGATTCGGGAAGGGGGACCTCTGTAAATGCCCCCATCTCTTCTTTATCTGTGCCTTCCAAACCTCTCTCTGAATACATCTCTCCACCACATCTCCCGTTACCTCCCTGTGCCTACATATCTTTTTCTTGTACCCCACTCTTCACCTCAACTCTGTACCTCATGCCTTTCTCTCTACCTCACTTCTCTACTTCACCTTTACCTCTCCTTATACAACCGACATCTTCATCAGCTCTGTTAAATTTGCATCTCTCATTACATGTCCTCTCCAGCACTCTCTCCATCTTCTTATACCTCACCTCTCTCTACTGTTTCCTCAGCTGTCTTTCTACCTCACCATCCAATACCTGACCTCTTGCTCTGGCTCATTTCACTCAATACCTCACATCTCTCTCACTCCCTCCTCACTGTCTATCCCACCTCTCTCTATATTACTATCTAGCGTCTCATTTAAGTTGATTTGTTCACTACCTCACCCCTCAACCTTCCCTTTCGTTGTCTTTCTACTACTTTTAACTCTTTCCCACCTTCCTCCTTATTCTAATCATTCCACACTACCTCACTTCTTCTACCTCTATCTCTTCTTGCCGTCACTATATGCACTTTCTCTTTCTTTCTCACTTTTCTCTGCACGCCTTCTCTATTTCAACTCACCCTCTTGACCTCTCTCATTCGGAATCTCTCCAAATCACTTGTCTGCACCTTTTAGCCCATCTCACTACTCTATATCTCATTCTCTATCTCTCTTCCTCTATGTCCATGTAACATATTTCTCAACCTCAGCTGTCTCTCTGCTTCACTTCTTTTCTCTCAACACCTCATCTCTCTTTCTGTTTTTATCTCTCTCCCTGCCTTGCTCTCTGCATCGGTACTCTCTACTTGACCTGTTGTTCTATGACTTTTCTCAGTTTGCCCCTTGTTTATGCATTGCAGCTCTGTTCTTTGCTTCATTCCCTCAACTGTTTACCTGTCTACCTCTACTTCTCTCTAACGTACTCAAATTACATATTTTCAACCATGCATTCTGAAGGGTGCCCAGGAAACAAATAAAAATCGGGGCGCTTTACAACCTCTTCACGGGTATGAATCGCTTTGGAACTGGTGCAACTAGACCTCCCAAAAAAGTACTTTAGGCCTTGCAAGGGGCATGAAAAGCCCAATATCATCCATATATACAATACAGCGCTAACTAGCCAGCAAATGCTAGGCAGCTCGGGATTTCAGCTGTTTGGGTCTGCCCCTGTTTCTGAAAAGTAAAACCTGTAATTCATTATATGTTTGGCATCACAAGAACTTTAATTAGCTGAAAAAGGGGTAAAAAAGTAAAAAAGGATCCCAAACTGTGGAGCAGATTTAAGAAAAGTGGCACTGCACCCAGTTCAGCGCAACTTTTCTTGCACCCCTTAGCGCCCCCATACCGCCACCATGTGTTAGCAGTATTTAAAATACGGAGCACCATGGCACAGGGTGGGGGGGCAATAGCATCAAAAGTTTTGACGCTACTGATGTACTGTTCAGGGTTGGTGCCAAAATGTTGCCACTAACCCTGAACAGTACATAGGGGCTCATTATAAATAATGGGGTGCCCCCTTTTAACGCCTGCTCTGAGCAGGCGTTAAAAATGCCACAAAAAATGGCGCAAATATTATTTTTTTAGATTTCTTTGTGACATTTGTTTGGCCCCCCTAACGGGGGAACGACCTCCTTGCATATATTATGCCTGGCGCAGGCATAATGTGGCACAAGGAGTTACAAAATGGCGCAATGCATGCATTGCGCCACTTTGTGAATTTGGCACAGGGATTTTTGCCTCGCTGGGCCACATTAGCATAAAATAAAGATTACGCTAATTTGGTGCAAGTAGGCGCTAAACCCTCTTAAATCTGAGCTTATGTTTTACATTGGGCCCCAAACTCCCTAGGATGGCACTGCTTAGAAGGGCTGAAACTGTAGGTCATAAGGATTTTTCACGAGGTCAATTTACAACGAGGCCGGTTTTTTAAAACCCCATCCTCACATTTTCCTAAACGTAGTATAAATACCATGCCGCTCACACAACTAAATTGATGCAACTAGAGTTACCCCCAATAAAGCTTCACACATGTATTACCACGAAATAGTGCCCACAAGAATAATTATTAAAGAGTTAACGTGCACATATAAGCTAAATATTGAACCATACCAGTTCTTTCCATTTACTTGTACAAATAACCAGGGGCTCGTCCTAAAACAAATAACACAACGCATGCAACCAATCCTTGACTTTGAGGAAATCAGCCCAACAGAATTGATACAACTTTTCAAGATTTACACCAACGTTTCACCTTTACAATGTCAGATTCAGTGGTGGAAACAGCACTGATGTTTGCTAAAGTGACCTAGAATAAAAAGCAAGTGGGAATTACATATCAAGATTACAGGTTTGACTTGAGGAGGCAAAAATTTGAGAAAAGGATTATGCAAGGACTGTATGGAGCATGACTGGCATTGTACACTTTGAATGATACAGAATGGTGAGTTGGCATATTCTTATTAGCTTAAAACATTTTGCATGCAGCGATATTTAGCATCGTATTATATATTTTAATCACATTTTATTGTCCTGGTGCTCATTGATGGTTTGCAGCATCAAAGATCTATGTTAGTATTTTGTCTGTTTTATAACAAGAATAATCAGTCATTTTCTTTCTGCCTCCTAGAACCTCCCCCACCACTTTAACATGACCAAAAGCGAACTCACACAAACGTTCTCAGGGCCGACTTTAGCACCCTGTGCAACAGTTTCTGTTGGTGCCCTCCCTCCTCATGACCACCTCCACGGATTCACTCACTACCACCCGGCAAATGTGCCTCTTATCTCCCCATAGCCCCCCTTTCACATACATTCATTTGTTTTAAAGCGCTTGTAAAGGCCTTCTTTACTAATGCACTGAGCTGTCCACATAAAATATAGTTCTGTTCTTTGCAGTAGGCATATTAACCCTCTACGCTACTTTCTGGCGAGTCAAAGCTGTGCTAGACAAAACTCCCATCTCCCTACATAGCAGGAACATTAATCACAAGCTGTATCTCGACATTTTAATTGTTTCTTGAAGGCTGGACGCACAAGGAACTTTTCAGCAGGTGCTTTTAAATCCCAGGATTAATAAATTATTGCTAAAGACAGCGCCTCCGTGAGGTCAGCGCCCTCCAATCCAGGTCAACAACCAGTGCGGCCGCACCGCACGCACTGCCCTAAAGCCGGCCCTACATGTTCGACACTTGTAAGTAGTGCTGTGGTGCGAATTAGCACAGGTTAATCCACGCATCCAGTTTAAGTAATCCAGCCCAGGATTTGGTAAACATGAATTAACTAACCCAAGACTCCAGCATGGTTTATCTGTGTGCAAAGCTAAGTCTTAAATAGAACACACTTTGAATCATGTTTATGTTACATATATTGCAAATTGAAATCCATGCAGTAATTAATGCACACCATAATCTCTGTTTAGTGGAAAGTTGAAGCGTAAAATTTTATCAGATATTCCTTATTTTTCTACAACATAGAGAAAAGAAGAGAGACCATGACTGAAAGAGTAAACCTTCTATTAGTTAATTCAGTGTAATAATGCTATCGATTGTCGACTAAAACGCTTTAAAATGCTAGATTATTCACTTTTATATAATGCAGAAGACACAAGTGGTCTCTATAATTTGATGCTGCACAACTAATTTAGTATTTCACATACTATTTACATTCTGGCACTCCCTTTGCCTCTTATTTGGAACATTTGAAGTTTGTTTTTACCTCATCTGTGCTCTGAGGTCTGCTTAATAGACCTC
Source organism: Pleurodeles waltl (assembly GCF_031143425.1). Taxonomy (NCBI): domain Eukaryota; kingdom Metazoa; phylum Chordata; class Amphibia; order Caudata; family Salamandridae; genus Pleurodeles; species Pleurodeles waltl. The sequence goes on along the minus strand of NC_090444.1, from coordinate 1,789,462,208 downwards.
AGTCACGTGTATTCTTTACAAATGATATGCATTTGTATTTGCAATGCAGCCTCTATGCGCTTTGTCTGATCTCATGACAGCAGTTTGGCTGACAATGGGAGACATCATTATAACAGCACAGACCACTTTGTACAGTTGCACCTGAGCCAGTAATGGCACTGTAGAGGGGGATGCATTACCCATAGGCATAAGTATGACTCATACTAATGGATGCTGTACTGACTGACAGAGGGTCTGTGGGAGGCCCATAGCTCACACATGAAAGTAGGTTCATATATAGAGCTTGGTGGACCTGATTTCAGCCTGTGCGTAGCGTTTTCTGAAACAGAGAAATCACGCCTCAGATGTTGCTATGTTTTAAGTTACCTGATGTTTAGAAGTGTATGCTTTAGATAGCCACAGTGCAATCATCAGGTATTCACACCCCTGGTTAGAAAGTAAACTAAATTAGCAAATTTAAGTTGTCAAAGTCTACCATCCACTGCTGCTCTCAGCACAAAAGATTCCTTTACAAATGACCAAAGTGGCTGAGGAACTGGAAGGGCACAACTGCTTCTCACACAAACACGTTTCCATCAAATTTCCTAGCTCCGCATGGGGTCCATGCCAGACTAAGAGATGCCATTCCTTTTGCTAGACCCTGGCAGTGGTTTTAAAGAAAAGGTGAAAGGTGATTTTCAGACGCTGGAGCTCTGACACATGCCAGAGCTCTGACTCACTTATTTCCGCAATGTTTTACCTTTTCTGCTAAGCGCCATACAGTGCTTAATTTGTGCTTGTTGTTTCCGGTGCAGAGCACTGGCACTTCGTTTTGAGGGCCGGGGCTTATTCTTCTGCCTCAGTCTGTGAGCAAAAGACACATATGGGAAAGACGGAGGAAGGAAAAAACGAAAAAGCGTCACGAAGGGAGAGAGTAGAAAGCTGCCAGAGTGAGCTAAAGGGGCAGGGAGTGGCTGTAAATCGATTGAAGAGGTCCGAGGTGACTTCAGGATTACGCTGCCTCAGTATTCCGTGATCACACATTTAATTGCAGCAGCCGCATGTTTAAGAGGAGAGCTTTGGGCACCGGCATGTTTTTATTTACAAATTAAACACTGGGGCCATGGGAGAGTTGTATTCCAGCAAACACACCATACTGTAGTAAAAGTCCAAATGCAAAATGTGCAAACAGTTTAGGGACTGAAAGAGACACCCGTCAATGGCAAACAAGATGTTTTTAAGAACAAAATAGGAATTCTCAAGAACTTCACAACAGGACTGAACCCTAAGCGCTATGATGAAACTTTGCTGTTTGTGTGCAGAACATTAGAAGGGCTGTTGCAGGACTAACTTCAGCTGCTGATAGTGCCAGCTTTCTGGCCAGATGCATGGGACTATTATGGCTCTTGTACAACTGGCACAACAGTTGTCTTCCTGTGGTGGGAAATGTCTCGAAAGAAACTGGAGGTGAGATTTACGATTCTTTCTGCAACGTAAAGCAGCAAGGGAACGTACTGTGCTGAAAACCCTGAAGGGATGGAGCACAAATGTGTGGTGCATTTTTCCTCCCTCCCAGTGCAGGTGCACTTATCCCTGCCTAGCACCAATGCAGGCACCCTTGCACTGCACAGCAAAGATGCCTGCATTGAGATCACGATTGTTTTTGTGCAGGGAAGGACACCTTCCTGCACAAAACAGTCCCCAGAAGTGTATTCCTCTTTGCATGAGTGTTGCAAAATGCAGCACTCATGCAAAGAGAAAGTAACCAGGAGAAAGAAAGGGATTTCGCCTTGTTATGCCTCTCTTGGGTAAGCACACTATTTTGGTGCAACCCAAGGTTAGTCTTTAGTGAATCTGGATATGAATCAAAATCGATGAGTGGATGCGCGGGAACACTCATTCTCCACCAATCAAATGCCTTCCACAGGAAATAATGGAGGTACAGAATTCAAATAAAACCCCATAGATTATATAATGTTAAATTCAAATAAGTTATTTCAAATGATTAGGCATATAAATAAATATAATTTCATGTTAAAAATATACCTAAATTAAATTTTATTATTTCCCCTCATCACTTCCAATATTTATAAATGCTTGAGATTCGTTTTCTTTTTTTTTGAGTGGAAATTTGTTTTTTAATGTAAACGTCAGAAAAAGAATTGTAATTTAGTGTAAAAATGTTTACATTAATTAAAATATTTATTTCAAAAGTAGGTTAATAGTGCTGTTATATTTTTTTGTATTTTAATCTGCATTTAACTAAATATATAAAATAAATTTACATTAATATTTAATCAAATACCTTTAAGTTTTTTTTTGAGTTAAATACATTTTTCAAATTTCCCTATATTTTACTATATGGAGTCTCCACAGTCGCAGCAGAGATCTCCAGATGGTAAGTAGAGAGAAACATGGGCGCAATTTGCACTTACATTTAACCCTGTTTCATGTAAGTAGGAGAGTGGGTGCTCAAATCTAGTTACTGTTATTTTTTCATCAGGTTCTGAGAAGCGATAGATCCAATGGCAAAACGGAATAACAATAAAATTACTTCACACCTACCTTTCGATATAATGGCTGCTCAGTAGCTTTCCTTCTGTCCCATGCGTTTTTCTCCTTTGAAGATATCCCAAATAAGTTACGTTCAATCCACTTTGGGTAAGCACCCTAACCGTTAATTGCACTTATAAGGAATAACATTCATCTGGTCATAGTCAAGAGGGCAGTCTATTTCCAAATGCTCCATAGCTCCAAAACCTGAAAAGAAAAGAGAGTACACTCTAAAAAGATGTTTTACATAAGAGACTCCTTTTTTCTATATAAAGTCAACAAGTGAAGGGCATACTTTGGGAAAATGTAACACATGGGGGTATTCAAATTAGAAGATTCTTAGAATATCTTGGTATTACAATCTGCAAGTTTTCAAACAATAAAAATTATTATTAGTTCATACAAATATTGAACTATTGTTTAGAAAGAGTGAGACTGCAGTTTTCTAACGTTGCACTAATGTAAAAATGTTAAGTTTAAAAAAAGAGACAATGTTTGATAGCCTGATAGCAAATGGTTAAAATATAACATCCTGAATTAGTTTTAAAACATAACACAGTCCAAAGGCATCTCAATTGAAGCATAAATTATATTTAAATACATCTAGCGTCAAGATGAAGATGAATATATAGAAGTATAACTTTATCATAATTTTATCACAGAAGAATGCTGTATATAATATAAACGTTCAGCCTTCTGAATGATAAGCATGTCTCCCCTCCTGTGAGGGTGTGCCTTGGCAATGAAAAGTCCAAAAACTTTTGGACACATCTATATCCAAACTGGCTGGGTAAGGGTCAACAGTTCTGAAGACTCCTTATAACTCCTTACAATTCTCATATTAAGCTAACGCTGCACCTCTAGGCAACAAAGGGAATATTCTCCTATCCTGGCTAACAATTGGTAAACACATGATGGGCTGCTGGAGACAGACAGTCCACCTGAAATTCAGAATATAATGTCCAAAGCCCACATTAGGGGCCGCTCTCCAGCTTTGCATTTCATAAACGCCTGGCATTACTCCAGAAAAGCGATTTCTCTCTAAATCCAAGAGCTGGAAAATAGAGTAATTCATATTTTGACTGATAGTTTTTTAAGTGAAAAGTGTTATTGAAAATCTAATGACAGATTCAGGTGCAATGAATGAAAATAAAAAATCATGGCACAAAGCGATTTCCACTCCCCACCAGTGGCTCTAAGTAAATACTGTAAGCAGTCACTTCAGTCATTCATTAGGAGTGAATAATTACGACTGATCCTGCCACATTAGGGCCTCATTCTGTGAAATGATACATGGAGGAGACGCCTTGTCGTTTTTTCTGTGCCACATACTAACTTATTCATGATCAGGTCACAGCCAATGTATGATTACTGTGCTACCTGTTCATTCAAAATCAGCTGCCTTGTCTGCCTTACCTGTCATTCTGTTTTCTAGTACACTGCATATGTCTCTGGGGCTTGATTAGCAGGCCCCAGTGACCATAGCGGGAAAATACTGAGAAGAACCGCAGGGTCCACGTGTCCAACATCAAGTGAAGTGCATAAAACAGGTGAAATTCCTCACACTACCTGTATTGGCTATTTCACTCTAACCCAATCACCTTCTTCACCCCTAAAATTCTAACTGCCATTTGCTTTATATAGGAGCATCTTCCTGAAAGGTCATGACTGCCCCCTGAGCAATCAGGCATTTCCCAGTTAGCTGCAGCCTGGGGAGCTACTTTTAGGGCTGGATGGAATTGCATGTTCCATCCCTAAAAGTGTCTGTGGCCCCATTCTCGCTAAAATCTCTCATCAGTGTTTGCATCCAACTAAAAGCAGTACTTGTTATACATTGCTTGTTTTTTTAACACAGACTAATTGGCCAGTTAAAAAAAACACTATTGAAAATTTGTTCTTTTGCACGGACACTCTACGTTTTTACCCTCTGTTGCTGAACCCATTTTTGCTAGCTATAGGACTTTGTGCACTTTACCCCTGTTAACCAGCAGTAAAGTGCTTGTGCGCTCCCTTTCAACCATGTTAAAACTGTTATAGATCTGATTAGTACCCTTAACCCCTTGCATGCTGAGGATGGAATGGTTCCGTCCACGCCATGGTGGGCGTGTGCTGAGGACAGAACAATTTTTTCCTCAAACCCAGCCACGGGGGGAGCGATGGCGCTTCCCCTGTGGGCCACCCATTTCATCCCCCAAACATGGATGCCAGTGGAAGCGCTTTTACTGCCACCCCCCTCCCGGCATCTGATGGTATAAGTGTGTGCACAGCGCACCAACGCCATCAGAAGCTGCAGAGGTCATGCTGGAAGCTACTGGGCTTTCAGCGCGTTTGGGAGAAGGACACACTTGAGGTAAGTGCTTCTCCCAGGATGGGGGCTTTGTTTGAAATACTAACACAGGGGAAAGGAAAAGGGGGAAATGCATTTTTCCTTTCCCCCCTGTTTCTGTATTTCTTGGATTCCTGCTCCATGATCACGGGTGTGACTGCGATCGCGTAGCAGGAATCCAAACAAAGTAGATACCAGAGATGTTCTTTTGTTTGGGGAGCGGCCCCCTTCAACAACGACCGCTTCCCTGTGGGAAAGAATAACACGGCTAGGTTTTAGCCCTCTCGGGGGATTAGATCGGCTGTTTTTTTCTGGCCAATCTACCATCTGCCTTCAGGGTGGTAGGGGGTGGTGTTAAAACTTACTAGACACCAGGGATCTAATTTTTGGCAACATTTGGGGAGTGACCGTTAGGAAAGGGTCATTCTCCTGGGGGAATTATAAAGCACCTATGTTTCAGCCCCACCTGGGGTTGGATCTGATGTTTTTTCCAGTTGAACTGCCGCCAGGGGGGAACAAAACCCACTAGACACCAGGAATCTTTTTATTTGCTCAATTTTGGGGAGTTCCACTACTGTTTTTTAGGGCCATCTGCCAGAAAACCACTAAACACCAGGTAAAGTGTTTCTGCTTTATAATTGTTAACTGTTTTGTTTATTGTGATCGTTTGCATTTGTAATTGTAATGTTTTATTTATCCTTTTGTGCAAATCTTTTGATTTTCTTTGTTGCAACTCCTGTTTGTGGTTTCGGCACAGGTTGTCCTGCAGTTTGTGTAGTTGCATTGATAAGAAAACGTTTTTCATACTATTTACTAAATGAATATCATTTACTTGCATGAATGTGTTTTTTTGTACATGATGTAATAATAGCAGCATGTTTAGCTTCTGGTTTGTCGTGTGTGAAATTATCCTTGCATTTGTGCATGATGTGTATTGTGTTGTCTTGTGAGTATATATATATTTTTTTTCTTTTCTAGTGGGATTTCGTTTGGTGGTCATTGGTGCTTGCTGTGTCTGTGCAGAGTAGGTGCTGGTGAGTCTAGCTATCTGTGGGAAGTGAGTTTTTTTTTTGAGTGATTGGGTTTTTGTGATAAAGTCACACTTTGTTTATTACGTATTAAGTTGTTTATTGTTGACTTATTTGTCAAGTGACTTTTATTAGTAAAGATTATGGCTAGCCACAGGATTACTGCTCAGCAGGTTGCAGGTATGCTTTTTGAACCTTCCTCTGACCATGATTATGAGACCGACTCTGCACCTTAGGCAGTGGAGGAAGTGCAAGATTCTGGCGGTGAATTTTCTGTCCGAGATAAATCATCTGATGATGAAGCCACTCTGCAGAGGAAGTGCCTCTTTTAGAGTAGGTCACTGATGTGCCGATAGTGCAGCAAAAGGCATCTGGGTTGCAGCCTGGGGCTGCAAGGCTTCCCATTGGAAGAGCTAAACTCTGGGTTGCCCCAAACATGCTTTTGCTGATTTCACAGGGTGTAGAGTGACTACTGAAAACTTTTTGCCTATACATTTCTTTCAGTTGTTTATGGATGATATATTTTTTGGATGAGATTATCGAACAGACTAATTTATATGTTGAATACCATACTTAAGCCCCACTCTAGAGTTAGCTGGTGAACTCACACAAATCTGGATGACTTGAAGAAGTTATTGGGTTTAACTTTTTTTATGGGCTTGATAAGGAAGCTGTCACTGTCTTCAAAATTGGTCTGCTAGTCCCTTGATGACAACAGCTATATTTCCTGCAACCATGAGTCGTGATGGGTATTTGCTTCTGCTTCAGATGCGGCATTTTGTTGATAATGCTTTAGCATTGCCAGAAGATCACCCTGATTTTGACCATCTTTTTAAGATTCAGCATGTCCTTGATCACCTTGCAGATTAGTTTTCAGAGATCTAAGTTCCAGGGAAATAAATAGCTGTGGATGAGTCTTTGATCCTGTTTAAAGGCCCTTTGTTTTTTAGGCAGTACATTCCTAGCAAGAGGGCATGTTCTGGAATTAAGATGTATATGCTGTCTGAGAGTACGACTGAATATGTCTATAATTTCAGGGTGTACAGTGGTAGGGATTCAAGTATTGACCCCCCGGTTGTCCATCCACTTTCACAGTTAGTGAGAAAATTGTGTGGTACCAGGGTAGAGGACTTTTTAACAAAGGTCATCATTTATATGCAGATAACGTCTACACTGGTGTGCAATTGTTCAGGGAATTGGTCAAATTGGATACTTTTGCTTGTGGCACATTCCGCTCTAACTGTAAAGGTTATCCAAAAGAGCTTGTTTGTAAAAAAACAGAGTAGGAACAGAGCAGTGCCCTGCACAGTGATTAACTTCTAGCTGTGAAATTTGCAGACAGGAGAGATGTCTACATGCTGACTACCATCCATGATGAAAGTACTTCACCTGTGACTTTTGGGGTCAGGTTGCTGAAGGGTGCAATTAAGTGTGCATTTTAGACTATAATAAGAGCATGGATGGTGTTGATAGAGTAGATCAGAGGTTGGAACCTTACACTGCTGTTCGTAAGGCTTACATTTGATAAAGGAAGTTGGCTATCCATCTTTTCCACTTAGCAACCTTTAATGCTTTTGTGGTGTTCAGGGAGTATTCTCCAGAGTCAAAGATGACATTTGTTCAGTTTCAGGAGTCTGTGATAGGAAGTCTTGTTGTAGTAGAACAGGCAAGTGTTCCTAGAGTTGGATTGGTGTAAGATGTGGCTAGATTTAAAGATAGCCATTTTGCTGATCACACTCTTCCCACACTCAAAAAAGACTTTCCCAGTAGGATATGTAGAGTTTGTATGTGAAAAAGAATGCAGAAGGAGACTCATATGTACTGCCCTGACTGTCCTTCTAGACCTGGGCTGTGTGTGCCCACATGTTTTAGACACTACTACACAGTAAATAGTTTTTAGGAGCAACCATGAGTGTAAAAGTGAACTCCTTGGTCTGTATTGTTTTCCATTTTGTGCTCAGTTTCACGGTTGGCATTAGTGTTATGTATTTAGTGAGAGCTGTTCTGTTTGTACTTTTTTATTTACTTACAATTGGTTTGTCTTTTATTTTTTGTTAATATAATGTGATGGCGGTGTGCGTGCACTGATGCTTGGCTGCATGGTGTGTGCATGGACTGGTGTTTGACTGGTGGTGTGCATGGACTGGCGCTTGACTGAGTGTGTGTGAACTGGTGCTTAGCTGGCGGTGTGTGTGAGCTGGTGCTTTGAATGGCAGCGTGTGTGAGCTGGAGCTTGGCTGGCAGTGTGTGAGTAGTGACTTGCTGCAGGTCACTACACACAATGCTAGCCAAATGCCAGTCCACACACTCTATCAGCTGGTGTGATTGTTGTGTCAGGCATGTGGGCATTTGAAAGTGATGGGCCCTTGAATGGCACTGTCTTTTGATGTGAGTGTTGTAATGTGCTGGGCCTGCAGCTGTTGGCGTGAATGGTCTTGTGTGTGTCACATATGAAAGGTGGGTGAATGGACTGTAAAGCAGCTGATGCCTTGATGCTGCTTTACAGCTCACAAGCTGTGAGTCATTGGTTCAGTTTTTGGACAATTCAATTATTAATAGTGCATTTTATTTTTGTAAAATCTCTTGTTAATAAAATGTTATATTTTGAACCATCACTCACACTTGTGCCAAATCCAACCAATATGTGTCTGTAAAAATAATGGGGGGTGGCTGCAAGATATACTTATTGCACTTCTCCTCTCAGTTGGGAATTTAAATCACAAAAAATCTGTGTCGCTGTAATCAGGCATTGAAGCACACCCATGACATGCTAGATTTCTCAGGTGGGACCCCAATGATGAAGCATGCCACCAACTAGGTTGATGGGTGTGGGGTCTTTTTCACAAAACCGAAGGGCGTTTTTCTCACAATTTGAGTGTTTGGAATATCACAGAAGTAAGAGACTTGGTAGCTTGCTCGCTTCTTGTCTAGGGAAAATCTACCAACTCCAGATATGTTTGGAAACTAGATACCCAGGGGAGTACAGGGTGGTGTGCCTCTTGTGGATCCCAACAAGTTTTCTCAACCACAGCGCTCTGCAAATCTCAAAATGTGACCAAAATCCAACATTTTCCTCACATTTCTGTGCCATATTCTTCCAGAAACAGAAATAAATCACAAATTTCCCACAACCAGTGTACCTGTCGGTCTCACGATAAAAGTGATACCTCACTTGTGTGAGTGCCCAAAGCAGAGTCAGCCTAAAAACGTATGAAAAAACTGCGCTTAAGAGCACATTTTGGTGTCCCCTCTATCTCTACAAGTTTTGGCCCTTCTCTGACGCAGGCACATTGCCCACCAACACAAGTGAGGTATCATTTTTATCAGGAAACTGAGGGTATCACTGAGCAGTAGAACATTTGTGGCTCTCCTCATATTCCAGAACTTTCCATCACAGAAATGTGGGGAAAACATAATTTTTCTGTAGGAGTCTAGTTTGTAAAATTGTACAAATTTGGTTTCCCCAGGTGCCGGCTGAGCTAGAGCCAAAAATCCATGGCTAGGCACATTGAAAAAATGAGTCAGTTTTCAGTAGTAAAATGTAATGTGTCCACGTTTCATTTTGGGGCATATTCTGTTGCAGGCACTTGACTTGGGGGAATGCTGGGTGGAAGAACTTTTGTGGCTCCCTTCAGATTCCAGAACTTTGTATCACAGAAATGTGAAGAAAATGTATTTTTTAGACAACTTTTGAGGGTTTTTCTGGGTAGGGACATGTGGTGAGAGCCACACAAGTCACCCCATCCTGGATTCCCCTAGGAGTCTAGTTTTACAAAATGTACAGGTTTGCTAGGTTTCCCTAGGTGCCGGCTGAGCTAGAGACCAAAATCAACAGCTAGGCACATTGCAAAAAACAAGTCAGTTGTCAGTGGAAAAATGTGAGGTGTCCATGTTGCGTTTTGGGGGGTTTCCTGTTGTAGCCACTAGGCCTACCCACACCACTGATGAACCATTTTAGTAGGAGACTAGGGGAAATGCTAGGTGGAAGGAAGTTTGTGGCTCCCCTCAGATTCTAGAACTTTGCACTACAGAACTTTGAGGAAAAGGTGTTTTTTAGACAAAGTTTGAGGTTTGCAAGGGATTTTGGCTAGAAACATTTGGGGAGAGCCACACAAGTCACCCCATCCTGGATTTCCCTAGGAGTCTAGTTTTCAAAAATGTACAGGTCTGCTAAGATTTCCTAGATGCCAGCTGAGCTAGAGCCAAAAATCCACAGGTAGGCACAATGCACAAAATAAGTCAGTTTTCACTGGAAAAATGTGATGTGCTCACACTGCCGTTTGGGGCATTTCCTGTTGTGGGTACTAGGCCTACCCATACAAGTGAGGTACCATTTATTCAGGAGACTTGGGGAAATGATGGGTGGAAGGAAGTTTGTGGCTCCCCTCAGATTTCATAACTTTGCATTACAGAAATGAGAGGAAAAGGTTCTTTTAGACAGATTTTGAGGTTTGCAAAGGATACTGGGTGGACAAATGTGCTGAGAGCCACACAAGTCACCCCATCCTGGATTCCTCTAGGAGTCTAGTTTTCAAAAGTGTACAGGAGTTAAAGCTCACACTCCACAGCTAGGCATATTGCAAGAAATGAGTCAGTTTTTAGTGGAAAAATGTGATGTGTCCATGTTGCGTTTTGGGCTGTTTCCTGCTGTGGGCGCTAGGCCTACCCACCCAAGTGAAGTACCATTTTTATTGGGAGACATGGGGGAAAGCTGGGTGGAAGGAAGTTTATGGCTCCTCTCATAGTCCAGAACTTTGCATCACGGAAATCTAAGGAAAATATGTTTTTGAGACAAATTTTGAGGTTTGCAAGAGATTTTGTGTAGAAAAACGTGGGGAAAGCAACACAAGTTTCCCCATCCTGGATTCTCCTAGATGACTGTTTTTCAAAAATGTACACGTTTGCTGTTTTTTTTTAAGTGCTAACTGAGCTAGAGCCCACAATCTTCCGCTTGGTACATTGCAAAAAAACAAATTCATTTTCACTGGAAAAATTTAATGTGTCAGCATAGCATTTTGGGGCAATTCCTGTCAGGGGCATTAGGCCTACCCACACAAATGAGGTAATTTTCTTGTCAGGAGACTTGGGGGAATGCTGGATGGAAAGAAGTTTGTTGCTCCAATCAGATTCCAGAACTTTGGTTCACAGAAATGTGAGGTAAATGTGTTTTTAGGCAAATGTTGAGGTTTGCAAGGGATTATGGGTAACAGAACCTGGTGAGAGCCTCACATCACCCCCATCCTGTATTCCCCTAGGGTTCTAGGTTTAAAACATGTACAGATTTGTAAGTTTTTCCTAGATGCCAGCTGTGCCAGGACCCAAAATCCACAGCTAGACACATTACAAAAAACAAATCAGTTTTCACTGGAAAAATATGATGTGTTGACGTTGCATTTTGGGCAATTTCCTGTTGCAGGCACTAGAAGTACCAACACAAGTGAATTACCATTTTTATCTGGAGATGGTGGAACACAGAATTGTCGAACAAGTGTTATTACCCATTGCTCTTCTCTGCAATTACACATTCCAAATGTAAAACAGTGTGTAAAAAATAAGTAATTTTGAGAAGTGCCCTCTAATTCAGAAATGTGCGAATAACCACTTCTTCTAAACTCCATATCTTATGTCCATTTCAGAAATGCATAGGATTCCTTGATACTGCTTTCCACTCCCGATATTTTACCAAATGAATTGTGGTACAACTGGTAAAACCATTGCAAGGTGCAGCTCAGTCATCGGCTCTGGGTAGCGTGGGTTCTGGGAGAGCCTGAATGCCCTACTTATCCCTGCAACCAGAAGGGACCAGCAGATGTAATGGTATATTTCTTTTGAAAATCTGCCATACTTGGAAAAAGTTACAGAATAAAACTTAGGGCCTAATTATGAGTTTGGCTGCCTTGGAACCGCCATGACACCGGCAATCCGACTGCTTCCAGCTCAGTGGTCCGACTGCCGTAGCTCGGCAGTCCGACCTCCAGAGTATGATGCTGTCGGAAAACCTGCCCCAAGACTGCCGTTGGACCTCCGCCACGCCAAGACTTCTGCTACCTATGTCACAGCTGTCCAGTACACAGAGGCAACAGGAGGTTGTACCACTGCAGCCACTGGTGTCCGGATCACAATCTGCCTTTCAGCAGAGCTTTTGCTGGCGATGGGACCGCCATGCAAAGGTCGGCAGAAAAGGAGGAAAAGTGGTGAAATCTCACTATTTTTCAGGGTTCCACTGCAGCATTTGTGTGCCTATGTCCCTCCTGTGCTGCAGCCACCAGGCCACAACACTCTGCACCCCTATTGTCCCCGGAATTGTAGGTGGTAGACACTATCACTTCTCCTATGTAATGTACGTAAGCAGTTTGTAAACATACAGCGAAACATATATTAAACATGTCTAGATGCTCTGTACTACACTTACTCAACACATACATGTGTTTGATCATGTGCACACATTGTACCCACCTGTCTTTTTGTGCAGCGCACCTCTACTCCGGCAGTGGGGGGGTGGGACAGCTGGGGCAGCGGGCTTTCTCAGGCTTTCTTGGACCACTGCTGCTGCCGCGTGTGGCGGTCTGACTGCCAAAGTCAGAATCAGGCCCTTAGACAAAAATGGCTGTTTTTTTCAACTCAATTTCAATATTTTTTCATTTGAACTGTTACTTTTTATAGGAAAACTTTGCAGGATCTACACAAATGACCCATTGCATAATTTAGAATGTTGTTTACTTTTCAAAAATGTATAGCCTTCCCGGATCTACCATTGGTTTCACACCAATTTCTGTCACTAACTGGAAGGACGTTGAAAGCTCAAAAAAAAGGAAAAATTGGGTATGTCCCAATAAAATACCAAAACTGTGTTGAAATATTTGGTGTTCTGATTCTAGTCTGCCTGTTCCTGAAAGCTGGGAAGATAGTGATCTTAACATCACAAACCCTTCGTTGATGACAGTTGCAGAAAAAAACAGTTTTTTTTTCTGCAGTATTTTTTTCAATTTTTTTTCAAAATTTAGCTGTAGTTTGGCTAATTTCTCAGTCCCCTCTGGGAAACTCCATAAACCCTCGGCACCTTCAGAATCAAGATGTCGGGAAAAAAGTACACAAATTTGGCATGGATAGCCTATGTGGACAAAAGTTATTGCGGTCTAAACTCAAACTACCACAAAGAGCCAAAAAAGGCTTCGTACGGGGGGAGAGGTCTAGCAGCAAATGAGTTAATATACGGTGCTACATGTCCTCAAGGCTGGTAAATTAAATGCTATTTGTGGGCTGCAATCCTCACACCCACTAAAGCAGCACTGTAAAACAGGTCTCCAAGCCTGCCATTGCTCCCTTCATATACAGTCTAAACTGCCATTTCAACCAAACAAAACAAACCCTTTGTTAGGCCATTTTAATAATTATAAGTCTCCTCAAAGGTAGGCCCTAAATACCCGTAGGGGACGGCACATGGTATTTAAAAAGTAGGATTTATATATGTTTAACGTTTTACATGCCCTAGCAGTGGAAAACCTCCAAACACATTTTTCACTAAGGCAAGGCTGACTCTCCTATAGGCTAACACTGGTTTACACTAGGGGTGGGCACATTCAGGACTGGACCGTAGGCAGCGAAAGCTGCCATTTCAGGCTTCTGGTGCACCGGCCTCTTGTGCATCAGCCTGCCCCATGCGCAGGGCAGGCTGGTGCACAAGAGGGCAGGCCGGTGCACAAGAGGCCTGAAACTGCAGTTTTGCTGCCTACAGCCCTGTCCTGAATGCAGCCAATCCTGGAAGCGCTAAGCAGGGTCGGCCTGGCTAACCAGGCCCAACCCTGCTTAGCAGTTCTTCGATCATGTGCATTCAGGCCAGGGTCCACTAGGGCAGGTGGCAGTGGCACGCCACTGCTCACCTAACTTCACCTCCTTATATTACACTGAGTTGTTCATCAACTCTGGGCGCTCCGCCCACCCCTAGTTTACACTATTACATTTAATAAGTGCTAACTTATCTTTAGGAGTAGCTAGAAAAATGATTCTAGGATTTTTATATAGTCACTATGGCAAGGCTGACTCTCGCACAGCCTAACACTGGTTTACACTATTACATTTAATACATGCGAAATTTTCTTTAGGAGTAGCTAGAAAAATGATTCTACGACTTTTATATAGTAATTTAAAAATCCAAGTCAGATTTTATATTACTATTTTGGAAATGACACTTTTAGAAAGTTGTCATTTTTCTGCCTAAATCTAAAAGGCTTTCATGCTGCTGTCCAGTTGTCACATGACCATGATGGCTTCCCTGTGGTGAGATGTGTATTGCTCCCAGACAGTAGACAAGGGGCTATGGGTAATGGGAGGGGGATTCCTCCCATGAAAACATGGCTTGGGGGCTGTGCCCAGCACCTTCCTGACCTTCAAAGATGTCTACCTTCTCACAGGCAGATGAAGCTCACCCCGGCCTCCCATTTGTCATCCTAGTCAGGCTGGCACTAAACCCAGAGAGGGGGACTAATGGACCAGAAAAAGGTTTAGTGTTTGGACAAATGATTTCCCTGTACCACAATCTGGCACTAGGTATAAAAGTGGCAGCTCTAGACCCACTCATCAGAACACTCCTGGACCTGTGAAGAATCAGAAGAAGGATTACCTTGTTGTCTGAAGAATCCGAAGAAATACTGGAGCTGCATTGACCTCAGGGTCCCAGAAGTGACTGCAGGGGTGAAATGGCTGACCTCCTGTTTGAGTAACAGGGCCCCCTTCCCTGCAACTGACCAGCTGACCAATACCAACTGAACCTGCCCTGTGCCCTGCTGCTGGCCTCTGTTGGAGTGAGTTCTAAATCCCAAGTGATGCTCCACTCAGATCCTGGAACTTTGGCTGGTGTTGGGGCACACTCCTCCTGTCCACAAACTGCAAAAAGTGGGACTTAGAAATGTTTTGCCAACGTTCTGCCTGGAGAACTGACAGACACTGTGATCGCCATTGAAGTTGCAACCATCGACGTTGAGTCACTAATCAGCCTCCATTTGCTGAATTGCCTCACTAATGGACATCTGACTTCCAGAAAAGTTTTTATGTCCAAACAACTTCATCGAGACCGGTGTCGAGCAGCATCCGATCGACAATGAGGCCTTTCCAGGCATGGACTTCAGGTTTCACCCACTCAGAGCTTTCTCACCTTCAACAAAGACTGCACCCAAACCCCACTCTTAATCAACCTGTTGAGGCCTGCTTCAGATCTAGTCTGCCGCTTGCCCCATTGATAACTCATCAACAACCACCTTTACTGAAAAACATTTCTTTGTCAGAAAGTAATATTTCCTTTTGCCACCAGGATGAACCTGGCCCCTGTATCCGACCCGCTCTCAAATGCAGTAAGCCTTGACTTTCAACTTTGGCTCAATATGCGAGCAGATAACCACAGTTGGCACTATGTGCTTTTTCAAACTATTTTTTAAATCAAACTTTAAGAATTCATATTTCTGGTTCTAATAATTGGATTTTTGTCATTTTTATGTCATTTTATTGGGCAGAATATTAAATTATCTGTTTATCTAAATTGGTTTGGATTTTTTCTTGTGTTGTGTATCCACTTTACCACTGGTTGGGTACCAGAGGATTAAGCACAGAGTATTTTGTGGCTGACAAGGATTGTGATTATTATTTGAGGTGAGTGTTCTCCTCCCTCAATTAATTGTCCAATTTCTTACAACCACATGGATACATGTGCATGTATACGTCACCTTGAATTAATTGAAAAAGTTGCATTATTTTCAAAGGGCAATTGGCTATAATCCTGTGTAATGTGAGAACTGTAGGCATATATAATGGGTGAAACAAGCACATTAAATATAGCAGAATTGCTCAGAAGAAACGTTAACTGATGGTCTTGGGTTTAAATGCCTTGGCCTATAGTTTACAGTCAATTGCTCTGCATTGAGTAAGTAAAAGCAATCTTTGGCCTTAGTATCTTTTCCTTCAACTATATTATGCCATCATTCGAGGAGATGTAAGGACTATGCTAAGTGTCTGACACACACTTAACAGGCCAGCATGTTGACCCGAGAAAATTCATCATCATATTAGTAGCAGTACAAACATTTCTTATGGACTCATACCTGGTATCCTGCATAGAAGTAAAAAATGATGATGTACATCTTGACATAACACTTTGAGGCTCATTTACAAGGCCCTTGCTCGGCGGTAGCACCATTTGTTTTGATGCTATGGTGGCGCAAGCTCTCGCCCACACAGCGCCACATTCACAAACTGGCAATGGTGCCATTGAGCCAGTTTTTAAAGCCTTGTGCTGCATTAAAACTGCGCCGGGTATAATGTAGGCAAGGTAGACGTTCCCCCACAAAAAGGGTGCAGAAATGGCGCAGTGAAATCTACAAGATTTTACTGAGCTATTCTGCACCATCACAATGTCATTTTTTTAACGCCTACTCAGTGCCTGCATTAAACTGATGCTGCGCTGTTTTCAATGCCCCCCCCAGCATTGCTGGACTAGAGTTCAAATGTTCATGCTAGTCCAGCAATGCTACGGTTTAGCGCCACAACTGCATCAGAATTTCTGACTCAACTGTGGACACTGTGCGCTGTGGAGCACTTTACTATAAATACAGCGCACCTATGGCGCCGTTAGGGGGGGCGCAGGACAGCGCAAGAAAACTGGTGCATCGATCACGATGCGCCAGTTTTTTTGTAAATGAGGCCCTCTGAGTGAACACTCACTCAGTAGAGAACACCTTAGCCGCATTTTCCAGTGCACAAATGTTTGACTGCTTTGCATCTTATTTTTTGTACCTGGCATAGGGTTTCTGCTTTGTAGAAAAGTTGCTTTAATGAATGCTGAGAGGCACACCGTTATTGTCACTTCAGAACTGCTTGTAAAACATTAGGGGGCATATTTATACTCTGTTTGCGCCGAATGTGCGTCACAAATCTTGACGCACATTTGGCTTAAACCTTGACCCATATTTAAACTATGACGCCCGACCCCGCAGATGTCAAAAAACCTCTATGTGCATCATTTTTTGGATGCGGGAAAACGCCTTGGGTTAATGACATGCAAGGTAGGCGTTCCCGTCAAAAAAATGACTTTAAGGCCTGTGCGCCTTATTTATACTCCTGCATCATTTTGACACACAGGAGGGGGCGGGCCTTAAAAAACGGCGCACAGCCTGATGTGCGCCGTTTTTTAACGCCTGGGTGAGGGCAGGCGTTAAGGGACCTGTGGGCTCACTTCCATGGTCTCAGACCATGGAAGCAGTCCAGAGGTGCCCTTCCCTGCCCCCATGGACTCCCCCTGCCACCCTCGCTCTCCCCAGGAGGACACCCATGGATGGGGGAACCCATCCCAGGTAAGTACAGGTAAGTTGAGGTAAGTATTATTTTTTTATTTTTTTAAGTGGCATAGGGGGTCTAATTTGGGCCCCCCTACATGCCACTGTGCCCAATGGCCGTGCCCAGGGGACAGAGGTCCCCTGGGCACGGCCATTGGGCAAGGGGCATGACTCCTGTCTTTGCTAAGACAGGAGTCATTTCAATGGGGGTTGTGTGTCAAAAACTGGCGCAAGTCAGGTTAAAGCCAATATTTTTTACTCTAACCTGACTTGCACCATGCACTGTCTGAGCTTTTTAACTTTCCGGGAAATCTGCAAAAGACATAAGCAAACTTTCCCTGGTATACGACCATAATTAACCTGGGGTTTACTCAATGCTTGCACTCTAGGACTATGCATCTAATGAACACAAATTACTACAGAACCAGTATAGTATTTTCAATTTGGACATACAAATTGACACTGAAAATAAACAGAGAACACAATAACAAATTAAAACAATCCCCGTCTCTGAAAGTCATATCTTTGAAACATGCGTAGACTAGAAGATGAGTGTTGTTGACAGAATCAGGTAGAAATCTGCATTCCAGGCTGGATGCATCAGCACTTCTGCAGTGTTCCGGAAGAAATGAGAACATTTCATCTCCCTCTGCAACACTCCGCGTATTTCTGCTTTTCAGCCTGCGTTCAGGATTTAAATACGTGACATAATCTCTAGCCTTACAAAAAAAATAATTAGCTGTGAAATATCATCTTTTGAACACTGCATAAATTCATGATCTTAAAAAATATTAGAAACTGGTTGAATGTTTTTGAAGGCAGCAAAACAACATCCTTTATTTATTTTTAATTATGTTAATACTTAAAATCCTAAATGCTTGCTCTGTTGTCGCTCTATTAATTGAGTTTGTTAATTATTATGCATTTGTTTCCTTTAATTACTGATTCTTTCACTACACACTATACCGTAATTCTTCTGCAGTGTTTTAGGATATACAGTATGTTGTACAGAATTCAAGTCTTTGAGTTTCATTTAACTTGTCCTTAAAATGAATGGAGCATACCTGCCCCTTCCAGACACATAGACGTAAGCTTATGACACCTACAACATATATGTGGACCTTTATTCTTTCAGTGAGCAACGTGCACTTCATTTTAATCAGTTTCGGCTTGATTCACTAAATATTTTGCACATCTAAGTGTGTCATAGATGCAAAGTGTTGAATTTGCATTTCTAAAAAGAAAATCCCAAATTACCAACTCAGGATTTGTGAATTTTCAGAAACAGAATTCACTCACTCCTACAGAACTGCATTCCTACTTGCCCTTGTGAATCAGAAATTCTTTACTAGGGGAGGGAATCAAGGGAGTAGTCAGAAAATTAAAATAACCCCCACTTTGATGCATGCTTCGACTGCCTTTGGGTGAGCAAAGCTAGTAAAATCAACCCACTCTACATGAGTTCCCTTTATCTCGACTTCCGTCCATCTATAGCACCATTGTTTAAGCCTTTCATGTATTCATCCATCTAACTATCAGGGGTGGGTCCTCCGTTAGGGTGGAAGAGCGTCCCCCGGGAGCTGCAAGCATTTAGAAACAAAACAAAACGACAATAAACGCTATTTATTGTTGTTTTGTTTCTAATGGGATGGGGCCATGGGGGTGACGAGCATGGAGGGGAGTGCACAGAACACTCCCCTCAGTGCGCATGTATGTGGGCCGGCCAAACACACACGCGCACAAGGGCTTTCTCTAACCCGGCACTGTGTAGCCGAGTTGCAGAGAGCCGGAACAGGCTCCAAGTCCAGCCAATCATAAAGCTGCTCTGAGCAGCGTCATGATTGGCGCATGACAGGCTGGGAGCCTGTGCATGGAGTCTTTCTTTCTTTACTGTGAGCAGTATTTGCATCCCTGGTCTCTTTTTTCTTAATTTTATTTTTGGAGCTGATGTCCGTAGAGCTGGAGAGAGGAAGGCTCATATATAACTGCGTCAACACCAGTCCTGCTTAAACTTGAAAGGGGGGGAGGTCAACAATTCCACTGGAGGGAATGGACAAGGAAAGGAGTGGCACAGGGTGCAGGCGAGTTCATGGAAACGTCAAAACAATGCTAGATTTTCTGAACATCACCAAACATTTCCCTCTGCATTCCCAACCATTGTAAAAGACATGAAAACTAGGGCCCATATTTATCATTTTTTTTGCGTCACTTTTTGATGCAGAAGCGGCACATCTTACAAAATACAACTCTATTTTGTAAGTTTGCACCGCTTTTGCGTCAAAAAGTGATGCATATGCGGCACAAAAAAAGTATAAATATGGGCCTAGGTGCTTCACAAAGCAAGTTAAAATGTTAAAATGCTTCCAGGTTTTAGGAAGGAAAGGATCACCTCAATATTTAATGGGGACCTAGAGAAAGGGCGCTCACCGACCAAATGACATGCTCCAGTGATATAAATAATTCACTGACTGATGCAGTTTTACTACCTAGTGAACAATCTACACTAGTCAATGCAAAGCTTTAGAACGCATGCAAATCTACAGCTTTCCTCGATTTCCATGAGTAATACATGGGATTTATGTGAATCACATAAATGCCAGCAATTGACTTCAAACATCAAAGTAAAGCTAAAAAAACAAGCATTTGCAATGCAATAGGTCTCGCATTTGCTTGAGTTAGAGCTATTGAACTTGTAAATTCATAAATGGACTTTTCTTGTCACATAAATTGGTCAACACTGCCTCAGAATTTCGTCTTTTCCTGCCATATAATTCCAGTGGCCCTGCATATAACTAAAGCACTTCCATTTACCGTCCTCATTTAAATTTGCCCTGCTAAGTCCAATAGAATACCACTTTCACCACCCCACCATCAGAGTTGCTGGCTGGCTAACACAATTACCCCCCAAAAAGACACAAGACAGTCACAGAGAAGTAATAAACTAGAAGGTTCACCCAAACATATTGAGTGTTCGAACAGTCATAGTGTAATAAGGAGAGATTATTAAAACATACACAATTATCATTTAAACCTTCATTAAAAATAACCTTTGGCATTAGACAGTAATGCTCGAAACAGCCCTTAGAGAGCACCACAACAAAAAGAACATTTGTAAGAAACATGGCCATATAACCATATTGTTAGTCCCTAGAGGGCATAACCCCACAAAAAAACAGAAGAAAGCAATGCAGTGTAACCATATACTTAGCTCCTAGAGACCATTTTCAGAGTTAGCAGGCCTCTACAATGATATAACAAACAAGGTATTTAAAACAATACTTCTCTCAGTTGTAAAAACAAACGTTCTTACCATGATAAAGCATAAAATACATTGAATGGTGGGAGAGGTTATTATTTTGGAGTCCCCACTAACATAGTTTAGGGACCCAGATGATGTAGACAGAAAGAGCACATTGTGGTCAATGTTTTAAAGGTGGTCCCATTGCTCTAGGACCACCAGAGGCTTAGTTATGAGCAAAACTGCTTTGTAAAAGTAAAGTCCTGCAAAGCATTCTGGGGCAAGCTTCTGTGCCACTAATATTTTAATATGTTGATATGACTGTAATGCTTAGAACAGCCCCAGAGAACACCACAATGAAAATAGCATTAGTAAGGAACATGGTCATGCAACCATATAGTTAGCTCCTAGAGAGCATATATACACAAGAAGAAAATGCCAATAAATAATACAAAAAAATGACAATTAATAATGCAGAGTAACCATGCATTTAGCCGCTAGAGAACATAGTGCATTAATTTTTTCAGGAGGAGCAGACCTACAACAATGACATTACAAACAAAGACCCTTAAAATGCAAACTATTCCCAACTGTAAAACAAAAGCTCCAGCCATAAGAACTCTGAAAAAGATGCTGAATGGTGAGAGGGGTTTTTATTTTGGGGTCCCCACTAGCGTAGTGTGGGGACCCAGAGACCACCTAGAGAGAAAGATTGTGTTGTGCTTGTGCTTTGATGGTGGTCCCATTGTCCTAGGACCACCACACTGAGTTATGGGCAAAAAAGTTTTGTGAAAGTGATGCCCTGCAAAGAATTAAGGGGGATGTTTCCCAAATGCAGTGAATATTGTAGTATCAGCTCTCCTGCTATGCCAGGAGTGCTGCTTTTGCTTTGAGGATTTCTGTTTTATGTAAAGCATTTACCAATTTCAAGTGTTTTAAGGGGAGAGCCATAAGAAATGACTTTGATTACGTAACTGTGAACAATGTGACCAGTGCTTCAATACCGGCGATTGAGTTTATGCTGTTGTGCCTGTTTGTGCTGTGAGCAACATGGCCACCATGCAGCACGAAGGGGAGCGTTTGATGTATATTGGCAATCGTACAATAATCAATGTAACAGGGGTAGTCTGCAAGGTGTGACAAAAACAGCATTGAGGCATTACAAACGTAAAGCATTTACCACAAACAAATTAAAGTGATGGGTATGACATGGGCGTGGTTAAAAGCTCACAATACTTACACCAGGTCAAAGCACTTGAGCGCTTGACCTAAAAAGTAGAATAGTAAAATTAAGGGGCATATTTAAGAAAAGTAGAGCTTCACTGCATGCAGCACTACTTTTCTTGTGCCATTTATCCCCCTCCACCGCCACCATGTGTGTCCCGTATTTAAAATATGACGCACCATGGCGCAAGGTAGGGCGAAATAGCATAATTTTTCATGACGCTATGGAGGTACTATGCAGGAGTAGCACCAAAGTATAGACGCTACTCCTGCGGAGTACATAGGGGCCCATTATAAATAATGGAAGCCCCCTTTTAACACCTCCTCTGAGAAGGAGTTAAAAGTGCCGTACAAAATGCCTCGAGGAAATCTGTTAGGAGCAGACATAATGTAGCGCAAAGGGTTACAAATGACGCTAATGTGGCGCAAGGTGGCACTAGGGACTTATAAATATGCCCCTAAATGTGCTTTAAGTCTAATGGTACCTTGGAATTATACACATCACAAAATTACTAATAAAAATCAGCTATGGCTTGTAATAAGAATACTATTTAAATAAAAATGAAAATAACTTCTAAATTTAGTAGGTAAAAATCTTAGGAAAGTGTTTGTTTTTATGCATAAATAGTACAGTAATTTCCGGAATAGGGTTCGGAGGAAAAACAAAGTTTAGTGTTCACTAGTTCAGCTTCGACAATGCTCTAAATTTAGCTATTAACATATATAAAAACACTCCAAGTCTACCACAAAACTCTTTGTATCTGCTCTCCTCATTAAAAGGTTCGGGTGTGCTTATGATTTGACATTACAGGCCCATACACAGACAAACTTTCAAGTATGTAAATTATACTCAGTACAGAAATCGTTCTATGTCTCTTACATTTCTCTGTGGATTGGCCACAAACATCTACAGTGGAAAAGAATGGACATATTCAGGGAAAATGTCATATACGATTACTACGAATTTAAGGGACAGAGTTCTCTTTGTACTTTTACTAAGGGCAAAAAAAGATGTGGAAAACCTTACCCACCCTGAAACAGGTGAAGCAAAATTCAGTGCAGATAATTTTGCCTCCCCTGAAATCTGTGCCATAGTGCTGAAAAGCCCAACCTATATATGTGTAGAGTCTTCTCATGCTATGCCATCCATCAATTCACCTACTGCAGTGATTTGTATACAACCACTATGCACAGGTTCCTGTGCCAGTAGGTTAGCTTGCCTAAAGCAAGTCACTGAGGGGCCTATTTGGGAGCCCGTAGCGCCACGCTCCGGTGGGACTAACCACTGCTCCATATTTACAATGAGGTGTAACGCCACTTTTTTGTAGTTGTAGTTTGTAGAGTAAACCCTTGTAAATATGAGCCCCTCTGGCGGAGTTTTCTGCGTCAGAGGGGCGTGCAATGGGTGTTGCAGTGGGCGTTCCATTGAAGCACCCATTGCTTTTGACGCTTCCCCAGATTTACAAGAATTCATAAATCTGTGGCAGCACCAAAAACTAACACCACCCCGAGGTGGCGTTAGCATGAAAAAATGAGGAGAAATGCTTTCATTAGTCCTCGTCTTTAGTTTTTTTTCTATGTGTGCTGCATCCTACAGCACACATAGAAGAAGCAAAATGCCAGGGATGATTGCTTATGTGCAGGAAGGCACTATGGTGCAAGGATGCTTGCGTTGGCGCAGGCAGCCTAATTCAACGTAGGGGGAATCGCAGGGGTGCACTGTATTCCTGTAAATATGGCGCATCCCTTCATTTGAAAAGTGGCGCAGCTTTGTCTTAAATCTGGACTTGAGTGTGAAATGTTCAGTGGCTGGTGATTTAAAACTGTAAACGCCCCACATACTTTAGCAATCAAGTGAATGCATGTTTAATTTTAATGTAAGTGTGTACGTGGAACAAATATACATACTCTCACATACAAGTGAAAAGCTATCAAGATAATAGTGTATTAAGCTACACATAGCTCTGTGTCTGACACAGCCTGCATGCTCGTGGACCCTGTCTCCAGTACCTCCCTCTGGTTACATTGCACCTAAGATCAGAGTTACAATTCATTTGTGTTTACATTTCAATAACTAAAGGACTGATTTATACTTTTTTAGTGCCACATTTGGGTCATTTTTTGACACAAAAACGGTGCAAACTTACAAAATATAACTGAATTTTGTACATTTGCGCCACTTTTGCGTAACAAAATACGCAAATGTGGTGCTAAAATAGTATAAATCAGGTCCTAAGTGCATTAAACTGTCTCCGCAAAGTAGTACCCTCCCATCTCAGAACCCAAACAACTTGCTTCTTGCATTATTAGCAAAAAGAAAGACCCTCGAGATTACTTTTTTCAAGCTAAGTTCAAACCAAACCCTCAGCCTGAGCTGGAAAAGGAACAGGAAGTCCTAGGCAAATAGTCATTGTCTATAGAGATGTTGTCTAAACCTCTGAACCATAGTTAACATTTGTAATCATTAGTTCTAGCGTTTCTGCAGTATTATCACAGCTAGAGGTTGTCCCCATCTGGCTACACAAATGTTGACACGAGTTATGGCTTGGAGGCATCATCTCATGTCTTTGATTGTGTCATATATGGCATGGAATGGTCCTCACCTTAGGTTTGGATCTTGTAAATATAGTGCACTTTCACAAGGCATATTTTACCCTGGCTGTAGTAAAACGTTCTGTCTCTCTTACTACACGTAGTCGACTTTTACTTGTAATATTGTCAATTCAAGTAAAAAAAATTCCAGTTTACATGAACCCGTTCAAAAGTTTGCTCCAACTTCAAAAATCAACACCTTAAAGACTGTCTGTACATCAGACCTTGTTGTTGAGCATCTATGTGAAGCTTATCACCAAACAGAATTCAGCTGTCTGCCAAGAACAACAAGCAACAATCACATCTGGTTCAACAACATCAATCTGGATGGATTCTAAGCTGAACTTTCACCAAACACCAAGTCACTCTGATTCGCCCTCGGTATCAATTTACACTCAAGGAACATATTCTGAAGAAACACAAGGCAGCCTGCAAGACAACTTGGTACTATCTCTCTCTACTGAAGAAACTGAAACTGTCCTTCTTGGAACTTCAAAAGTGCCATCCATGCCCTTGTACTCTGGCATCTAGCAACACTCTGATCCACAGCCTCCTAGACTGCCCCCTGGCACTGCTTAAAGGCACCTTACAACTTGCTGAGCTGCTTATCAGGTGGATGAAGAAATATGACCTCATCATATTGGGTCCGCTTATTGAATGGAATAGTCTTCAAAACTAGCTGCATCATCTCCAACAGTATCACAAACATCACCTCTGGCTATCTGGCTGAGACAAGTGGCTCTTGTCATACCCACACGAAGGACATCATGAGACTGGAGACAAAGAAAGTCAAGGAAGGAAAAGCAAGGAAATATGCCTTTTCCATCTATCCTCCCAGGATCTGGTACCGCTATCCAATATTTTTAGGACTGCCCTAACCCAGCTCCAACTTGGAAAAGGCTGTGGAGACCCCTCTTTAAAAACTAAAGAGAGTGGAGCTCTCAGAGCCAAGGTACCACTGCAACACTCGTTGGCCGTGTCTTTACTTTGCACTGAGCTCCACTCTCTTTTATCTATTTTTGTTCTTTAGGAAAGTACAATCATACACAAGAGACTGCAAAATGTACACAGTTCTTAACCCAAGCTAATTTCCAAAAGGGCCAATGCAGTAAAGGGCAAATGATGGATGTTTGGCAGCATAGGTATCCTGTAAGGAAGAATGGAAATAATGTAAAAAGAATGAAGATATTCTCCCATAAGGTTTACAGGCAATAATTGGGAGGTGCATCGAGTACTCCTATACTTTATTCTGTGTGTGAGACAACTTCAGTTTCTGGGCCACACCGCTATATTTTTTGCTGCCAGTAATGATCTCTATGGTAACTGCAAGATGTACAGCAACCTTGAAAGACAAAACTGACCGGAAGTACTGAGGCTATACGTTTAATTAGATGCATTTTGGAGGATACCATTGCCATCTACAATACAGTAATTCCTAAATGTGCTTCAAATGAGGCCAGTAGGGCAGGCAAGAGCATATTATGATTAGTGCCCTGAGGAAGTGACCGGAAATGTGTGATGATTATTGTCACCATTTAATCAGAGAAATGATTCGTAGGAGTTTGGATACCAAAAAGAACTAATGAAGGTATGGCAACACCAGTTTAGTAGTTTTATTCAACACATTATTCACTTAGAATCATCACTTCCAATAAGGATTTTTGTAAATATTCAATTTATCAAGAAACTAATTTCAGCCGACATGTGTTCCACAATCAGCTGTTGCTCTGCCAACATAGAAAAAGCAACTGAAGCAACAATTTACTCAAACAGCTCATTTTAATATTCATATGTTCCTATCACACTTATTAACAATATTCCTTTAACGACAATCATATGTGTCTGCACACGATAAGCAATGGTTACTAAAGATATATGTTACATATTCACACTCCCGACAGAGTTCACACACTGGAAGAGGCGTAGGCGTTGGTAAAAAATCTGAGACCACTAGATGATGCCAATTGGTGAAAGGTCTTAAGCTGTACGAGGGACTTGGCCATCACCGCCCAGAACAGACTCACATGATTTAAATACTATCATGGAGTCTACCTCACCCGTGTCAGGCTATAGGAGATATAGGAGTGATCACCTCTCAAATATGCCTACGCTGATCTCCACAAGAAGGAGACCTTTTACAACCTACATGGAGCTGCCAGGGCATGGCCCCATTCTGGGTGGGAGTCAGGTCATGTCTAGAGAGTGGCCCGGGGTGGTCTCTGTCACGAGGCAGCTAAGCCCGTCCTTCTACACATCATATATGAACCACACAGCAACAGCTGTAAAAGAGCTCAGCTATGGATGGACCTCGTATTGGCCAAAAGAGAAATAGCCAGGTAATGGAAGGCGGCAGATGCGCCATTCCTGACACAAGAGAAGGCAGGCCTGGGCAAATGCATGGACCTGGGAAATCCAATTTATGCAGTCAAAGGCTGCCCGCAAAAACATGCATAGGCATGGAGTGGCTAGGTCCCTTACAGCTTACCCGAGACGTCACCATAGCCCACCTGTGGATAGATGGACCACAGGCTGGTACCACCTAAAACAGATACGTAGACCACGAATCAGAAAAACAGAGGAAGACCTGGAGGACACATAACCTGACAGGGGAAGTGATCACCTGAAGATTAGTAGGGACATTTTATAACTTACTATGTAACTAAAGCCATGTCGGGTACGGGGAAGAGAAGGAATTGTGCCATTCCTCTTGTACAAGTGTTTGATTTTGTTTAAGGAAATCATAAAAATATGTAATAAAAATAATCATATATGTTATAAGTTAAGCACACAATTCTTATATTCAATATGAATCATCTCAAGATGTCCTTTGACCAAAACTGATTTTAATCTATATGATTTCTAACACGTATTCATTTTTTTGACCATTCCAAAGAAACTTAAACTCGGTCTTATTTCCATATCAAAGTTGTCAAATGATATAATCATATTTTCTGAGAACAGAATTATTTATCTGCCCAAAATATTCATTTTTTCTATGGATCCATAATCAATTTGACCACACTATAAATCATAATAACTCACCTTTTATTGATTTAAATAATATTCTTGGCCTAGTGTCCTCATTTCCTCCTCCATTCGTCATTAATTCATATTTTCTGAAACATAAATTTGATCCTTATTACAGTTCTGATAAGTTACACGTTTCTTATGATTGTTGAAAAGTCCTCAATGGCGTAAAAGCAATACACCTCTCTGGCCAAGCGTTGGTACCAATTGAGCCAGTGTTGCAATAAGTGTAAGAATATGGTACCCGGGAGTAGGCTCAGTAAGAACCTTTTTGCCAATTACCTAATAATCAGCAAGACAATCATGAGCCAGTCTGAAGGTACCTTGTTATGTGCAAAACGTTTTCCCAGCACCAGTTAATACATCAAAGTAAAGTGTCCTTCCCCATCAGGCTTAATGTTACAATTACATACATAGGTAGGGGTAGAGGTGTATTACTGACTTTTTCTGATGCCATTTATGTCATAAGGAGATTCCAGAGTCTATCACTTCAAACGTTGGTTTAGTTGGTGTACTACAAATTAAGCACTCTTCCTTCTTGTGGTTGTGTGCAGACTCCCTCCTCTGGTAAATACGGCTTTCCCATCTGACACATTAGCATATTGTCCCCTTGCCCATGGATTCCATCTTTAATGCCTACATGGGCCCTCTGGGACGAATTCTTTTAGCTAAAGGAATGGATACCACATAGAGGCTTTTGTCACCTGCATACTCCAGGAGAGTGCTCCTGGTCCTCACTAGTTGTGCACTGACATCCGCACATGCAGTGTTGGATGCAGGCCAAATGAACTTGCTGGGACATTTCTAAGATAGCAGGCCTATGATTCTACCTGTTTGAGGTGGTACACAATCCTAATGAGATTTCTTTGTGTTTACTGCTGTGACAAGAGCACTCAGAGCACATGCCTCCCTCTAGAAGCTGATCATTTACAGAGATATATAAGAATTCGCTGGCAATACATAAGGTGACAAAGGTGTACATAGTTGGTTTTCTGAGAGACATTTATGCCATGTTCAGAAATCTTTTCTATAAGAGCAAGTAGAGCGGTCAATTTAGGGGCCCTGAACTGTTGCATACTGAAGGTAAATGCTGAGATATCTACACAGGCCACTTTAGAGTTCAGCTCACGTGTAACATTTGTAACTTCTTAGTGTAGGATTAACATGTGTGCTTGGCAACCAAACTGCTTGTGCTGAGGGCACCAAAGTGCAGTGGACAATGACATCTGTGTTTATTTCAACTTGTGGAGCTGGAGTAGTCCTGGTTTCAAGAGGGTGTACACGGAAGGACAGCTAGATACTCCACAATAAGGCAGGACCTGAATATAGCAGTTGAGTCAGATAATTTGGAGAAATGAAAGGCAGATCCTTTACGGGCTGTAAAGGCTCCATTAACATCTAAGGATTGTTTTCACTTGATTTTGTGATTTGTGTAGCAGCTGACTAACCAGGGTCAGCGCACACACTGCGAAGGACAGCTGCATTGTTCATATTAAGAAGTAATGACCAGATTGATCATGTAGTAGATGAAGAAGCAGTGGGCAAGTAATAGATGTTGAAAGTACAGAAGTAAGGGCAGCTTGATAAATGCGTAATGCGCAGGTTAGGTACCTGAAAGGTCCCTATCACCTATGGAGTTCCATGGGTTCCAGACTATCTGCTGTCTTCTTCAACCAGTACATGGAGCTGCTTGTTCATTTATTGTATACAACACACAAAGGTTCAACAATATGCCAATGTCCTCTGCTTCAGAACCTATCACTTCAAACACTGCCTACATATCATCGAGTTCTAGATGTCCAGCGCCTGCCCGAAGCTCAAGCCAACCAGAACAGAATTCCTCTCACTTGCCAAGAACAACAAACAGTACAAACCTAGCTCTATGACACGAACCCCAGTATTTACCAAATGCTATGTCAATTGGATTTACTTTAGACACCCACCTCACCCAGAAGGAACACACTGCTGAAAAAGAAAGGCGGCCAGGTGCCAGCTGTCTCTTGTAAATAAAGAAAAAACATTCTACCAGAAGCAGCTTCAGAGCTGCTGATCAAGTCATCGTTCTCTTGCATGTGGATGGTGGTAAATGCCATGATCCATGGCCCCCCAGACTCCACACTAACAACCGTCAAGGGCATCCTGCATATCGCAGCATGTTTCATCTGGGGCATGAAGAAACGTGCCTCCATCACTGCTCATCCTGATGGAACTCCATTGGCTCCCCTTGCCAGCCCGTATCATCTTCAAAAACCACTGCATCATTTACAAACTCATAAGAACTAGCATCCCTGTTTCTCTTGCAGACAAGCTCTCCATTGTTTGTGGTTCTCAGCACACTCACAGCCAGGACACTATCAGACTGCACACTAAGAAGTTTAAAAAAGAAAAACCAAACAGCAAGATTTTTCCATCAATGCACCTAGGCTCTGGAACAACATGCCCGTATCCACAAGGATGTCCCAACACTGGCTCCATTTAAGAAAAAGTTGAAGATTCACCTGCTTAAAGAATGCTTCATCACAATGCATTTACCTTCAACAATTCAATTTCCATGCCTATCACTTGGTGACTTTGTGCTTGTCTTTGTGGTTGCATTATAAAAATCATAGATAGATAGATAGATAGATAGATAGATAGATAGATAGATAGATAGATAGATAGATAGATAGATAGATAGATAGATAGATAGATAGATAGATTGATTAGGGGCAGGTTGATTACATTCAAGGTATATGTACATTAAGAACCAGTGAGCTGGAGGCTGATAAAGTGATGGACAGATAGATGCGGACATAATAGACAGGTAGTAATAGACAGTTAAATAGGTCAGTGAAGGAGCGGCATGCAGGCTGCTCAAGAAGCTATGGGCAAGTAGCTAAGAGAGAAATAAGCCTGTGTTGTGAAGCCACGACCAGCTGTTTGACGAAGCAAGGAGCAGGTACAAGATGCAGAGGATAATGAAATGCCGACCAACTAAGGGGCAGGTAGACTTAAATAAATGGGTACATAGAGAAATGTGAAATGGACAGACAAAATCTGTAAGGTGTAGAGACATTTTGTGGCATTTTTAGCAGTTCCGGCTAGCTCTGTAAAGAGACTTGCGATCACTTCCTCTGGGACATTTTCGCCAAGCTGTGATGTTTTATCCATGTTCTTTCTCTCAAGGCAGCCACGGAAGCCTCCCTGCAGTTCTGAAGCCCATGGGGCCTGAGGATCTATCCTTGCCTGGGAAGGACTGTGTGCACATGATAACAGGAGACAGACAATCCACATCTCTTATTTGCAGGAAGAAGCATTACTTTTTAAAGATATCCTTGATGTTAAAAGACAAGGGAAATGTGTTGTAAGAAATAGAAGAAAAAAGGGACCTTAAAATAATATACCTCCTTGATCACATTTGTTACAAAGCTGTTCTCCTGTTCCCATAGTAGAACTTGCATAAAGTGATACTGACATTAAGGCTCCTATCTCTGTTTTTGGGTACTTGGGTACTTATTAAAAAGGTTATATATGGCCTGAAATCCAATCAGGACACTGGCTGTCCCATCCCTTCAAGGACTTGTAAATTGAGTGATAAGTAACAGCACTTAAGCGTGAGGGGTTATATTATTGAAGCTTTAATATGATGGATCTGTTTTTTGCAAAATAGAACCAGTACTTTCAGTGGGGCGGGTCCTGTTCATGCTCAGCTCCAGCAGTAATAAAACAAGCATTTGCCATGGAATAGGTCTCGCGTTTACTTGAGTTCGAGCTATTGGCATTGTAAATGCATAGCTGGACTTTTCTAACCACATTAGTTGGTCAACCCTGCCGCATATTTTGGTCCTTTCTGCCACATAATTCCAGTGGCCCTGCATATAACTAAAAGGCTAATAGGCCTACTGGAATATTTTTTTAAAAGGCCCTTAAAACACAAACTACTCTCAGGTGCAAAACATGTTTACTTGCCAGTTGGTACAGGGGACATTGCCCGAGGGGCAATGAATAAAATAATTGTACTCCAAGAATGCATGCTTACTGGATCACTGTCCCTTTACATCAGTCTAAGGAGTCAACAAAACACCCATGAGTTTTCACATGCTTGAGAGCAACCTCACAAGATATTAACAATCCTCAGACTGTCTTGAACTGAAATATTAGTTATAAAATATTGACTAGTGTACAGCACAATCAGCGGTAAGCTCTCCTCGAGGTTAGTTTTATAAATACATGCGCACACAGCTCAAGTTTCACAGACTCAAATGGCTGTAGTTCATCTCGTCAGATTTTTGCTTTGTATTTGCAGCTTGTATCCTGTTACAAAAATAAAACTACAAGTCCCAGAATGCAAAGCTGAAACATAAGCTAAATGAGCGACTCACACATCAAACTAGGGAGCTGGACATCTCTATGAATACTACTCCAAGGGCTGCTTTCTAGCTTGTATTGTGTTATAAAAATAAAACTACAAGTCCCAGAATGAATATGTGTACTGCAAAGAACGTGTTCTAAGCAGCATGTAAAACTGTAAAAGTAACTCTGGCGATTAATGTTCTTTTTGCAGAGAGAACGTACTTTTGTTTAGTGGAAGTCTGGACTCTTTATAAGGTAGCTCAGAGCGTTAATGTTCTTTCTGGATAGAGAACGTAGTTTTGTCTGGTGGAAACTTGAACTCATTATAAGGTAGCACAGAGGGTTATAGTGCCTGCTGCATAGAGTGTACGCTAGGCAAATCACAAAGTGCATATAATGTTAAAATGTCAAAATACCTGGTGATTTATGTTCTTACTGGAGAGGTAACGTATTTTGGTCTAGTGGAAGCTTGTAGTCATCATAAGGTAACGCACAGGGTTAATATGCCTGCTGCATAGAACGTGTACTAAGCAGATCAAAGTGCATTTAATGTAAAAAAATATACAGTTGATCGAGTTCACGCTGGGAGTGACCCCTGAACCGCTTTTAGGGTCTAGAGCTCGCTCCCCACGCGCGCAGCTCCACCAGGTTGTGCTTGTGTCACTGAACCCACCCACGCTGCTGTTGTGTGTTCAAGGCCCTCCACCACCTGCAGGCACCTGCCTGCGCCTCATCCCTGGTGTTTAGTGGGCTGCTCTGGTAAGCGCTCCTAGACTTGTGCTTTCCTTTCTCTGTTCATTTTTATTGTGCCTTATTTTCTTTTTACTGTGCCTTATTTCCATTGTTTGCCTTGTATTTTGTGCCATTTTGCCCCTTGTGCGCTCCCTGCCCTTCCGTTTCTCAGCTCCCCGAGCCGTTTCAGCCTCTCTCCCTTCCCGCCGCTGTGTCCCTGTGGCCTGCCCCCCTCGCGCCCCCATTCGCTCGTCCCTCCCGCCTCCCAGCTGCTCCTCCCTCCCACCTCCCCTTCTTAATGGCGGCTGCGCCGCTGGCTGGCCAAAGGTGCGCCAGAGGCAAGCCCGTCTGCGCCCATCTGCGCCTGGACCACGCCCAGCGCCACTCCCCCTGGCCCGCGAGGCCTCCGCACGCCGTTATACTGCCAGCGACCTCCACGCCCTCAATCCAGGACGCCCCTCCACCTGCTTCCAGTCCTCCCCGAAGAACACCAGGGGACCCTTCTCCTGCCAAGCCTGCCGCTTCACCTGTACCCTAAAGCACCACGACAGACCTGCCGACAACCACCTCAGCTGCATCCTACTCAACACCCGCTCCATCCACAAACACGCAATTGAACTCTGGGTCCTACTGACCTCAACCTCACCGGTCATCGCCTTCCTCACCGAAACCTGGACAAACTCGGCCTCGGAACCCGACATAGACATAGCCATCCCTGAAGGCTACAAAATCAGCAGAAGAGACTGCACCAACAAAACAGGAGGATGAATCGCCATAGTCCACAAAAGCACCATCTAAGTCTCGAGCAGCACCCACAACACCCTCAACCTCGCCGAGCACCTCCACTTCAACATCCACATCAATGCCAACACCACCCTCAAAGGAACTCTGATCTACAGACCCCCGGGACCCCGATCTCAATTCTGCGACGCCATCACCGACATCGTCAGTCCCAGCGCCCTTGACTCTACAGACTACATCCTCCTCAGCGATCTGAACTTCCACCTAGAAAACAACAACAACACCAACACCACCAACCTGCTGGACAACCTCGGTCTCAAACAACTCGTCACTTCGCCCACCCACTCCGCAGGCCACACACTCAACCCCATATTCTCAGCCAGCAGCCACGTCTCCTTCAGCCACACCACGGAACTCAGCTAGACAGTCCTCCACTGCATCCACTTCTCCTACCAGAAACCAGTCATTCACCACCACCGCACACAACACCCTTGACGCAACTGGAGCAAAATCTCAACGGAACAACTTATCTCCATCCTCACCCAGGCCCAACTCCCTGGAACCCCAGACCCTGACAGAGCCGCCACCAACCTGCATCGCTGGATAGAAGACTGTGCCAACACCCTCGCGCCGCTCAAAAAAAAACCAAATACCCTCCACAGAACCAAGGCCAGCTGGTTCACCCCAGACCTACAGGAATCCAAACGGTTGTGTCACAGAATGGAGAAAACCTGGCTCCTCGAACCTACCGACTTCAACCACATTGCACTCAAGGATGCCATACGCGAACATCACCAGATGATCCGCACCACTAAAAGGACCCATTTCAAAAGCTGCATTGACACCAATACTCACAACAGTAAAGAGCTCTTCGGCATCATCAAAGAGCTCTCCACCCCCAAAACCTGCTCCAACGAACCCCCACCATCACAGGAGTTCTGCAACTCCCTCGCAACCCATTTCCGTCGAAAGATAGAAGAAATCCACAACAGCTTCAACCCCCAGACCCACCGGCTGAGTACAGACACCCACGAACCCAACGCCCCAAGCAACACCTACCTCCTCCACACCTGGACCCTCGTCAACAAAGAAGACACCGCCAACACCATGCCCTCCATCCACTCCGGATCACCATCGGACCCCTGCCCACACCATATCTTCAATAAAGCAAGCACCATCATCGCTCCCCACCTCTGCAACACCATCAACAGCTCCTTCGAGTCAGCCACCTTCCCAGAAAGCAGGAAACACGCAGAAGTCAACGCCCTGCTGAAGAAGCCCAAGGCAGACCCAGACGACTCCAAGAACTACTGTCCGATCTCCCTCCTCCCCTTCCCAGCCAAGGTCATCTAAAAAATCGTGAACTGCCAATTATCCTGGTTCCTGGAAGACAGCAAGGCGCTCGACACCTCCCAGTCTGGATTCTGCAGAAAATCACAGCACCGAGACCTCATTCATTGCTGCCACAGACGACATCAGGACCATGCTCGACGAAGGAGAAACAGCAGCACTCATCCTCCTGGACCTCTCCACAGCCTTCGACACGGTATGTCATCACACTGTCCGCACATGCCTCCACAACGCCGGAATCCACGACAAGGCTCTCGACTGGATCTCGTCATTTCTCGCCGGCAGAACCCAGAGAGCCCGCCTTCCACCATTCCTATCAGAAGCCTCCAAGATCATCTGTAGAGTCTCCCAGGGATCGTCTCTCAGCCCTACGCTCTTCAACGTTTACATGGCCCCGCTCACCAACATCGCACGAACCCACCACATCAACATAGTATCCTACGCAGACGACACCCTGCTGATCCTCTCCCTCACGAAAGACCCTACAACTGCAAAGAACAACCTCCACAACAGACTCCACGCCATCGCCAGCTGGATGTAATCAAGCCGCCTCAAGCTAAACACAGACAAGACAGAGATCCTCATCTTTGGCGCTAACCCCTCAGCGTGGAATGACTCCTGGTGGCCCACCTCCCTAGGAACCGCAAACTCGCCCACCACCCACGCACACAACCTGGGATTCATCCTGGACTCCACACGCCATTTCCGCTTCCTGCTACAACGCTCTCTGCATGCTCCGCAAGATCTTCAAGTGGATTCCCGTAGAAACCAGGAAAACTGTCACCCACGCCCTGGTCAGCAGCCGATTGTACTACGGAAATGCTCTATACGCAGGAACAACGGCCAAACTCCAAACAAAGCTGCAAAGAATCCAGAACGCATCCGCCCGCCTCATTCTTGACGTCCCAAGCTGCAACCACATCTCCCCCCACCTCAGAGACCTACACTGGCTACCAGTATCGAAGAGGATCACCTTCAAACTCCTCACCCATGCACACAAAGCCCTCCACAACACAGGTCCAGCCTACCTCAACGACAGACTCACCTTCCACACCCCCAACCGCAATCTTTGCTCCGCTAGCCTCGCCCTCGCCTCCGTCCCACGCATCCCCCACACCACCGCCGGAGGAAGATCCTTTTTTCACCTAGCCGCCAAGACCTGGAACTCCCTACCTCTCCACCTTCGCCAGACCCAGGACCTCCTGACATTCAGGGAACGCCTCAAGACATGGCTTTGCGACCAGTAACTCCCCCTCCCCCAGCGCCTTGAGATTCTAACGGGTGAGTAGCGCGCTTTATAAATCCTCTGATTGATTGATTGATTGATTGAGCGCCATGGCAGCCAAGAGAACGTATGTTTGTCTAGTGGAAGCTTGGAGTCATCATAAGGTAGCACACAGGGTTAATATGTCTGCTGCACAGAACACGTACTATGCAAATCACAAAGTGCATGTAATGTAAAAATGTAAAAATAACTCTAATGATTTGTGTTTTTTTCTGGAGAGAACATACTTTTGTCTAGTGGAAGCTTGGAGTCATCATAACGTAGCGCACAGGGTTAATATGCCTGCTGCATAGAACGTGTACTAAGCAGATCAGAGTACCTATAATGTAAAAACAATACCACCGATCGAATTGGCTCTCTGAGCGCTGTGAGTGCCACGGCAGCCAAGAGAATGTACTTTTGTCAAGTGGAAGCTTGGAGTCATTATAAGGTAGCTCACAGGATTAATGTGTCTGCTGCATAGAAAGTGTACTATTCAAGTCACAAAGTGCATGTAATGTAAAAATGTCAAAATAACTCTGGTGATTCATGTTCTTTCTGGAGAGACAACGTACTTTTGTCTAGTGGAAGCTTGGAGTCCTCATAAGATAGCACACAGCGCAGTGGTGTAACAAGGCACCTGCAGTCCTCGCTGTGCGGGGGACCCCCGAGCTCCAGCAGGCCCCCTCAGCACAGTACACTGTTCATGGGCACCAGACCCCTGACTGGGATCAGGAGAGAGGGGGGCTCAAGGTTATTTCACATAGCCCTCCTCAAGTTTAGTTACACCACTGGCACAGGGTTAATGTGCCTGCTGCAAAGAATGTGTACTTAGGAGAGCAGAGTGCTATAATGTAAAAATGTCAAAATAACTCTGGTGATTTATGTTTTTTCTGGAGAGAGAATGTACTTTTGTCTAGTGGAAGCTTGGAGTCCTCATAAGGTATCCACAGGGTTAATATGCCTGCTGCAAAGAATATGTACTGAGCAGATCAGAGTGCATATCATGTCAAAATGATACCAACGATCAAGTTCACGCTCTGAGCGCCATGGCAGCCAGGAAGTGCAGACAAAAGAAAAAAGTAGTTTGCCCACGCTGAAGTATACTGGCAATCGTGCAATTATCCCAGTAACCCTGTAACAGGGTTGGTGTTGAAGGCGGTAACCAAACCTCCCCACGCCACCACAAAAGTAAAACATATATCAATAACATCAAGTGATTTTTGAAAGGCAAGCCCACGAACAAATGAAAGTGATGGGCGTGAGGTGGGCGCGGTTAAAAGCCCACAGTATTTAAAACATCTCTAATCACTTGCGCGCTCGAACTAAAAAAAGCAACACTGAAAAGGGTGCCTACCTGGTGTATACTGAAGTCCTGAGCTTTACAAAGGAACAAAAAACAGACCTTTCCTCGCCGATTAGTGCAAGAACCCTCAAGGAATTTCAGCTCAGCAGCGCAGTCCCTTTTTACATTGCATACGGTTTACTTCCCGCTGCATGGAATGCTGTCTCTATCCCCGAAGAGTATTTCCCTTTCCCCAGTGTTGTGTTCCAGTTGTTTTTATTTTCATGCAACATTTGAGTCTTGTATAGTGCCTACTGCAAATGAGTTGCCTCCAGATGTCTTAGTCATTTCATGCTGTGACTGGGTGTGCAGTGTCAGGAGATTGAAAGCTTCAGAGCTGGGACTGAAAGCAGTGTAGCTTTTTCACAGTACCTGTGAGTGGATGAGAAAGGGCTCCAGGCTTTATGCTCTTCCAGTCCTTGGCCTCTTTGCAGCGCACACATGTGTCAATTGCAATTAAGATTTTACGGGGAAGTATGTGAAGGAGGTAACCAGCTATCAAAACACTGACAGTGCCTAGAAAAATAAAATGCAGTGTTTATGGGTGGGGAGAGGATGTGTGTAAGAAAAAGGGGCTGATGACGTGAAAGGGACTGAAGAAAGTACATGAAGAACGCGAGAGTGAAAAGTTAGCAGCAAAGTGAAAGGAGAGGGCATGAAACATGAGACAAGCAGATGAAAACTTCTGAAAGAGATCTGTGGGGAGAGAAGGGGCGTAACCGACTAATGCAAAGGGAGAGATTACAAAGGAAAGTGATGTGACAGAGAGAACAGAGCTTTTCAGACACCCCAGTTCCACAGACCATTGTAAGGCTTCATTCACAATCGTATATTTTTTTAAATCACCTATTTTTAGATGTATGCGTGTTTTGTTATTTGTATAGCTCCTAGCTCAGAAGAGACTAGAGCACTGGGCATTACTAGGAGGTTGCGAGACGATCTACAAGATTGGGTAGACCAGGGAGGATTAGCTAAAAACATTTTAATCCACGTTTGTAAGCACATGGGTATTAAATCATTTTCCCATAATCACATGAGTAGTACAGAAGTGTCAAAGTTGGGATTCGAACCTGGGTCCCCAG
Organism: Pleurodeles waltl; assembly: GCF_031143425.1. Classification (NCBI taxonomy): domain Eukaryota; kingdom Metazoa; phylum Chordata; class Amphibia; order Caudata; family Salamandridae; genus Pleurodeles; species Pleurodeles waltl. Next base: position 1,789,424,074 of record NC_090444.1, on the reverse strand, counting down.
GTTGCGCTCTGGCAGGTATCGCTGATGGGACACATTTCCACCTCACACATCTCGTTAAGGTACCTAATGAATAAAAATCAGTGCTGACATTAATTGGCAAAGCCAGTAGGTCTGACTTGTCTTGACCTGTCTGTGTTTGTTGTTATGTGATATGTTCATCGGAAACACATGCAAAGATACCCGGATCCTGTTCATATGTCATGCTGTGAATTATAATTAACATATTATGGATCTACCTTTAATTACAAAGTCATTTTTTTACGTTAAGGTGGTGTCAAGGAGGCCTTTTCCCCGTGCCAGATATACAAAGTGGCACAATGCAAGAACTGTGCCATTTTGTAACCCCTTGCGCCAGGCATAATGTATACAAGGGGGGCATTCCCTCATTAGGGGGCCCAGAAAAATGGCACAGTGAAATTTACGAGATTTCACTGCGTGATTTTTCCCGGCATTTTTAAAGCGTGCCTAAGCCAGGCATTAAAATGACACTCCTATTGTTTCCAAAGGTCCTCCCCATGCATTGCTGGACTAGCGCCATAATTTTTGGCGCTAGTCGACCAATGCGTCACAATAGTGTCAAAAAGTTTGATGCTATTGTGCTAATGTGCGGCATGGTGTGCCGTATTGTAAATACGGCACTACCATGGTCATGTTTGGGCGGTGCAGGGAGGCGCAAGAAAAGGGCACATCATAGGTAATGTGCCACTTTCTTGTATATATGCCCGCAAGTGTCTTGTACAGGATTCCTAGTTTTGTTTGTCTGGACATGTTCCTTTTAGAGACCCCCCCGTCCTGCTTTTTTAGTCTCACGTACAACATTGACTATGACATATGGGTCTAACTACCTCAGCTTTACGTTTGCCAGACACCCACAAACACACCACACAGAGACACAAAAACACACAGGCACACATAGGCATGCACAGACGCATAGACTGAACTCCCCCTCCACACCATTGCTATCATAGGCAGCTTCTAAGCTCTCCTACCTGCTGAAGAAAATTTACATTTACCAAGTCTCAAATCACTGTTGCAGAGGTGTGCCTTAAAGTGTGAGGATCGGCAGAAATTATCATTTTCTTGTGAAATATTAGTTTAGCTATATGCCTCTATTTTCTAACGAAGATTTCGTTTTTTTATATCAGATGGTGTATTCACATGATTTTTCCAAGTTCTAGTTGAGCAAATTCAGTTGTCCATTGTGGTTTTAAAATTACATTCTAGCAATATACCTAGTTAGTGTTTTTTCTTGTGATACTACTGCATGTACTGATATCTATATGATACTTGTGATTTGGACTACATTGCAACAACCACTGAAAATAGCAGGGTGTGCAACTGTGATGTCCAAGCTGTTTGTCACATTAAATCAAAATCATCGAAATTGTTTACATCACTGGTTCCCAACCTGTGGTCCGGGGACCCCTGGGGGTCCGAGAAGCCTTCTCAGGGGGTCCGCAAGAGCCTAGAAAATTGAAAAATATTAACAAATATTGACAAATTAGGTCTCCAACTTCCAGTAATGACTCAGACGGTGGTCCCCGGATTCCCATGATGATTCAGTGGGGGTCCCTGGGTTCCATTAATGTTAAAGTGGGGGTCCACAGAAATCAAAAGGTTGGGAACCACTGGTTTACATGGGCAAAAAATTACAGAGAGCGAATAGTACTTAACTTAATCAAATAACACAATAAGGAGTATTTTGCCAGATGTCACCTTTGGAGTGCGGTAAACCTGGATGACATAAAATGACATGCTTTAAGCCACACATGTGCGTACTCCCTGACGCAGACACCACACTGCGAGATGGCAACAGATCAGCACCTACGATGGAGCTCCCAGTCAGAGTACTCCGGTATAACTCCCAGGAGTACCTGCCCACAGTAGCTGGCAATACTACAACTGAATTCCCAGGCCCTAATTCTAGCCAATCTCCATATCCTCCGTTTGGTGATCAAACCACACACTGCCTAGGACTGCCTTTTGAGTGGCTGTGTTCATCAGTGGTGGATGCTCTGTCTTGATCTGATGACTTGGCGTCAGGGACATCACTTACTACTCTGCCCAGACCTGGGCTCTGGGGTACTTCAAGCACGGGTGGTGCAGTCCAGCTCACTGAGGTCTCCAGCCCATGGGGTTTAGGGCAGTGAGCTCCCTGGTCACTCCACCTTCATGAGGCCACCTGGTTCAGACAGCCCCATCGCCTTCCACATGTGGCTGAGACAGCTGAGCAGCGTGCCAGATGTCACTCATTGAGCACCAGGCTTTCACAGGTCTTTGTCACCGGTGAGGACACAGAGGAGGCTGGGTGAACAGCCAAAGTGTGTACCCCTAGGTGAATCATACACATGAAGGTGTCCATCTATGCTCCGCTCACATTTAGACTAGCCTACTTCCTCACCTCTTAACCAAAATCTTACAGGAACAAGGGGATGCCATCTTAGGTCTGGTCTTTGGTAATTGTGTTTTTATGTATTCGGGGTATAAAAGTAAAAAAAAAAAAAATGAAATAAAAAAAGTGTTCTAAGAAACGAAATAAAACTCTTGTTAATACTAAAAGATTTTTATGACAAATGACCTGACACCATTGAATGTAGTGCACGTTATATAAAACTGCACATAAATAGATAAATAAATATGTTTGTTAAATTGCCAGGAGCCCAAGCCCCCTGCCACCTACATGAAAATGTCCTCATTTCTACGGCGCCCTAGCAATCAAATCAGTCTCATCCTATTTTTTAATTACACAGTCTTGAAATGATTAAGCGTTCAAAATAAAAACAAACTACAGCAGACGGCGGTGACACCGATGTTTGAGGTAAAGAAGGCAGACAATACCTGTGTGGCCGATTTGTTGACTCAATGGACTCATGCATCCTCTGCAGGGATCAGGGTTTGGCCTTACAGTTACACGTGTGAAATGTGGCAGGTCAGTGCGCATCCTTCTGAAGTAATAAAATGAGTACCATTGAATGGAGTAACAATAAACGTCTTCTATTGAGGTTCCAAATGCCCCATGCGGTGAAGGTGCAGTAATCACGCACATATATGATGCTATACTCATGGCATTGAGTAAAGAGGCCTAACGCTGTGAGGAGAGGTGTGTTTCACGTCACGTTTTTAAATAATTTGCTAATATATATCTGAAACAATTGTAGGAAGAAGGATTCCTGTCTTTCATGTTTGAGGTTCTGCCACAGAACCCTATGCACAAACATGTACACATGTTAGAAACTTTAGATACACAACAGAAGAATGTTTGCACCACAGAGGAAACGCTGGCTATCAGCACACTATTCCAAATTATACACCCTATATTAGGACAAATATAATCAGGTTTTAAAGTCCTGTCACCATGGGCCAGGAACCAGAAACTAGCAACCCTAAATAAACGTGACAGAAAATAAAATACCTTTACAATTGGATCCTATTTTGCCAAACGGTGGGTATTCGAGGTAATATTAGGGAAACTAAATATCCAAAATCACTTTCCAGTGTTACCAGGACCCTCTTATATCTTACAGGATGCTGCCAGTCACAGCATACTGCTAATAAGAGCCCAACGGGGTGCTTGTTGTTCAGATAGACCAGGGAGGTACTTAAGAATGTCAAAAGGTCAGGTCATTTGATGGACTAGCCCGATATGGATGCGGCCTAATTATGCCAGTGCTGCTCTGGGAGATTGTCAGGGATATGGTCACAGATTCTGGTTATGACAGAGGGGGCTGCAGAATATAGCAGGGTTCTGCTCAGTGTTCAAAGACTGCTGGGTAGTATCTGAACTGACCATGGGTCAGGCTGCTGCCTGTGTGCCCCCTCCGCTGCTTACCAGCACTCATTGTCCGGGGCTTTGGCACTCGAGCCAGCTCAAGCTTCAGATTGTTCCAAAGCTGGTGCCAGTGTGCCAGGAAAGATGCCCATGTGGTAAGTCAGTTGCAAGTGAACAAGGTTTGCTGTGTGTATGTCTGGGGTGCCGCTAATGTGCATGTCCTCCTGCTCCAGGGACAACTTCAAGAGTCCAAGTGGTTATGTCACAGTGGTGCTGTAGCAACAGGACCTTTTTCCACTTCTTGCATCTGGATGCACAGTCATGCATTTGATGCTGACATCCCTCAAGCCTCTCATGCGGGGAGTAGCCAGGAACCAAGCGAGAACCCACAGACCCAATGATCTCAGAGCAATGCTACTTGGTGAGGCAGAAGGCAATCAAATATCCCTTCTGTTGGCCTGCACACTGCAGTTCACGCTGGAGCCTGCGGCGTGTCCTGTCACTCACTCCACTCTTGGAGCCTGTGGCGTGTCCTGTCACTCACTCCACTCTTGGAGCCTGTGGCGCGTCCTGTCACTCACTCCACTCTCTAGAGTCTGTGGTATGTCCTGTCACTCACTCCACTCTTGGAGCCTGTGGCGTGTCCTGTCACTCACTCCACTCTCTAGAGTCTGTGGTATGTTTTGTTACTCACCTCTCTCTCTGGAGCCTGTGGCGTGTCCTGTTACTCACTCCACTCTCTAGAGCTTGTGGCATGTTCTGTTACTCACCTCTCTCTCTGGAGCCTGTGGCGTGTCCTGTCACTCACTCCACTCTCTAGAGTCTGAGGTATGTTTTGTTACTCACCTCTCTCTCTGGAGCCTGCGGCGTGTCCTGTTACTCACTCCACTCTCTAGAGCTTGTGGCATGTTCTGTTACTCACCTCTCTCTCTGGAGCCTGTGGCGTGTCCTGTTACGCACTCCACTGTCTAGAGCAGGGGTCTTCAAACTCCCCCCCAATGGGACCCTCAAGTGATCCCAGGGGTGTGGATTTCAGGGTGACAGGCTCTGGCCAAAATAAACATTATGCTGACTTTGTTTTAAGCTGAAAACAATGAGCAGCAGTAAACCTTCTGTAATGGGCCATCGCTAACATGTTTAGTCATTTATATATGGGCTGGGATTATGTGTCAAAAGGGAAGGGACTCCAAATACTCTTCAAAACCCCATCCTCACTTCTAATAATCACACTGTGGATAATTTTACAAGTTAGTAGGGCCTGTCTGACCAGTATAGTGTGTTGATTGAGTTTTAAAACAGTAACACAACTTAACTGCAATCTTTAAATATGTGTGGACATATTTGAACATTAGCAATTTAATAGAAGAATTGTGAACAATTCAGAGAGGGGCCCTGATAATTTTGTATTCACTGGTGTGGGGGGCACAGCATTAAAAAGTTTGAAGACCACTGCTTTAGAGTCTGTGGAATGTCCTGTTACTCACTCCACTTTTTAGAGCCTGTGTCACGTCTTGTTACTCACTGCATTCCTTGGAGCTTCTGGCATGTTTTGTTTCTCTCTGTACTCTCTGAAGCCTGTGGGGTGTCCTGTTACTCCACTCACTGGAGCCTGTGGCTTGTCCTGTTACTGATTCCACTCACTGAGCCCTATGGCATGACCTGGTACTCACTCCACTCTCTGGCACCTGTGTAATGTCCAGTTATCCAATCCGCTCTCTAGAGTCTGTTGCATATTCTGTTACTCACTTCACTCTGTGGAGCTCTTGGCATATTCTGTTACCCACTTCACTCTCTGGAGCCTGTGGTGTGCCCTATTACTCACTCCACTCTCTGGAGTTTGTGGAGTTTGTGACATGCCCTGTTACTCCCTCCACGCCCTAGAGCCTGTGGCATGTCCAGTTACTCACTCCATTCCCTGGAGCCCGTGGCATGCACTGTTACTCACTCCACTCTCTGGAGCCTGTGGCATGTCGCATTACTCACACCTCTCTCTGGAGCCTGTGGCATGTCCTGTTACTCACGCCACTCTTTGGAGTCTGTGTAATTTAGCAGCCACGCATCTTGTGTTACTCGCAGACCCAATTCAATCAACAGTAATCTTTATAGGACAAAAGGCCTTAATTTAAGAAAAGTGGTGCTGCACCAATGCAGCGCCACTTTTCTTGCGCCCCTTAGCGCCCCCTTACTTCCACCATGTGTGTGCCGTATTTAATATACGGTGCACCATAGCACAGGGTAGGGGCTATAACATCAACATTTTTTACGCTGTTGATGTACTGTGCATGATTAGAGCCAAAATGTTGGTGCTAGTCCTGCGGAGTACATAGGGGTCCATTGAAAATAAATTAATGGTATGCCCCCTTTTAATGCCTGCTGTGTGCAGGCATTAAAAATAGCTGCTAAAAATGGTGCAGTGGAATCTCTCAGATCCACTGTGCCAATTTTGTTAACCCCCTAGTGAGGGAATGCCCCCCTTGCATACAATATGCCTGACACAAGAAGAATGTGGTGCAAGAGGTTGCAAAGGGGCGCAAGGCTTGCATTGCGCCACTTTGTAAATCTAGCGTGGCGAATTTGGCCTCGTTGAGCCACATTAGTGTCATAAAAAATGACACTAATGGCATAAAAAATGACACTGTGGCGCAAGGCCCTCTTAAATCTGGGCCAAAATGTCTTTAGAATAGTGCAAGCCCATCCTCTGTCATTGGGTGACTTGTGCAAATTCTACTGTAAATATCTGTTCCAATAATGTGTGTGCACTTTACATAAAGTAGTACAGAGTGTAACCCTTCGTTTAAAGGCTGTGGGGTTCCTTGCCTCATCACCCTGCCCCTTTATGGAGCAGACTGTACTACAGGGAAGTGCATTTCCTTTCACATCACGATCTGCTTGGTTGATGTGTTGTGCCTTTGCATAAGCATGAATACATGTATAATTAACAATGATAAACATCAAGAACACTGTGCCTTCATCTACACCTCGGGGATGCATGTCATCACAGAGACAGCTCCAAACCTAATCGCATTTTCGCTTCAAAGAAAGGAGCTCGCAGATTCTGATCTTATTGCTGATAATTAACAGCTGAGAAAAAATGTCAGGAAACATATAGGAAAAATCCAAGAGACTTTTGTCATGTTTGTGACACCATGTGGTGACCCTAAAAGAGCCATAAAGGTTCGTCTAGTTCTAAGATCAGTTAACCAATGTGTCTAGCAAGAACTGACCAATCATCAACTCAAGAGTGCAGTGCGAGCCTCGTTATCATTTCCTATTATCAATACTATTCAGCCATGACTAGCAGAATTAGAACACACTGAGCATATATGGAGTGAAACACACCAGAGATAAGTGCATGATAAATGGATCGGCCTTTCAAAGGAGGAGTCGATTAACCATGGGATGTATGGAACATTGGTTAAAAGTCCGCTCTATTATACTTCTCTCAGATGCACTTTATTTTTTTTACTTTTTTTCAATTGAAATAGCTCATTAAGGGCTAGCGACCAGATGTATGAAAGCCTTTTACCGGCGTGACCGTGAAAAGGCTTTTCCCCATGTAATAATCTTTCTGCCAGTCAGTAACCTGTAACCGACTCGCAGAATAGGTTTGTGAGTCACTATTAGGAAGGGGCGAGCCAAGGGCTTACCTTCCTCATAACGAGTCTCAAGGGGACGTAAGACTGTTTGCGACCGTAAATGCTGTCGCAAAACAATCATAGTTACCACCACATTTAAGTTGGTGGTCCCCTTCCTCTTTGTGAATGGAAGCAAAAATATTTTTTCAGAGCAGGTCGTGGTCTCACGGACCACTGTCTACTCTGAAAAAATGAAAAGAAAACTTTTCATTTTTTGTTTGAAATGCATCCCATTTTCCTTTAAGGAAAACGGTCTGCATACATTTAAAAAAAAAAACTGCTTTACTTAAAAAGCAGTCACAGACATGGTGGTCTGCTGTCCCCTGCAGGCCACCATCCCTGTGAGCGCGGCCATTCCCAATGGGGTCGCAAATTGAGACCTACCTCATGAATATCGATGAGGTAGGTAATTTGCGACCTCATTGGTAATCGCGAACAGTGTTAAACACACTCTTATTAATCACAGTTTGTGATTTCTTAATAGCGAATAATTAAGATTCGCCATTAGGAAATCGCAAAGCCAAAATTATATACATCTGGCACCAAATGTAGGTTGTTTTTTCTTGGTCACAAACAACCCGATTCACAAAATTGGGCCATTAGCGACAATAACAAATCATTTCCCTATGAAAAAACCCAAGTTTGTCATTCGGTAATCTATTTACCCAATCGTAAAATGGGTTTGCGACCTGCTATTAGGAAGGGGCATGCCAAGGACGTCCCTTCCTAATAGCGACTCACAGTGGTAAGTATGATTGTTTTTTGACTGTGAATGCGGTTGCACAATAACCGCAGTTACTACTAATTTCAAATTGGTGGTAACCCAATTGCAAACGGGAAGGGGTCTCCAAAAAAACGTTTTTTAAGAGCAGGCGTTTCAGTTTTTTGCTTTTTAGACGCATCCTGTTTTCCTTTAAGGAAAATGGGCCACGTTAAAAAAAAAAAAGATTGCTTTATATAAAAGGAATCAGACACCAGCAGTCCACCATCCCTGTGATTATTGGGATTTCCAATGAGTCACAAATTGTGACCTACCTCATTAATATTAATAAGGTATGTCTTTTTGCGACCCACTGGGAATCACAAAAGAAACTCAATGTTGTTTCGCACTTTTTGATATGCGATCTCTTCTGTGACCGCCGAGCGACTAATGAGGCCCTTATGGGACAGACCATCTTTGACTGTTGGGCTATATACCCACTGAGTGGGAACCCCCAGGCAACATATTTACACCTGCTTCTCAATTGCCATTGAGTTTTGTCCTCGGGCCTCCTGTAAAAAAACAGATTTTTCACATTTGCCCATAAGAATTAATGTCAGATATTGGTAGACGTTTTAGGACACCGGGCGTCTAAATCCTTCCATGCCTAAAGCAACGGTATTTAAGAGACTTTATAAAGGTGTGGTGAAACACTCGGCTGCTTCTGTGTTGTGTATCAGCCTTTTGGGCCTGCACTACACTATCGGGCAGTTTTCTTTCCTTTTTTCTAAAAATTGTTGATCTCAATGGATTAAGAAGTGAATTGCATAGGAAGGGTTGAACTGGAGTATGTTTTCATCAACTAATGGGGTGCACAGTAACTCTGGCATTTCAAATGTTTATTTTATTACCCATTGTACATTTATGACCAAAGTGGGATGCAGCTGTTGTATTTAATATTTTTACATATGAAAGCAGATGTTCACTTTGCAGGTTATTTAGATGATGTTGAAATTCACATATGTGTAAAATAATAGTAACGCTGCAATCCTCACAAAATAGCTGTTAGACCTGGCATCTTTTGCCTTCTTCACTCCTGTTTTGCTGACATAGTTTTTGCTGGGTTTAGGGCTCTGAATACTTTAACACTGCTAACCAGTACTACAGGGCTTCTGCTCTCCCCTTTAAACATGGTAACATTGTCTTACTCCCAATCAGTACATTTAATTTACTAGTTAGTCCAAGTAAAGTGCCACTATCTGTACCCAGGTCCTAAACATTTTTGTGAAGTTGGACTTCAAATTACAATTTTTAAAATGACACTTTTAGAAAGTGGGCAATTTACTGCCTAGGCCATTTGGTGTCTGTACTCTGTCGCCGGTTCACATGACTGGGTGTAGTGGACAGTTGGGCTTTGTTTATTCCTCCTAGACAGCCACACACATTAGCAAGCTTAGGTGTGCCTGGATGGGCCATCACTTGCATTATGGGAAGGAGCAGCTGGGCCCAGCCCCACATACACTTGAAAAGACTATGGGCCTGATTACAACTTTGGCGGAGGGGGTTAATCCGTCCCAAATGTGACGGACATCCCACCCGCCGTATTACGAGTCCATTATATCCTATGGAACTCGTAATACGGCGGGCGGGATATCCATCACATTTGGGACGGATTAACCCCCTCTGCCAAAGTTGTAATCAGGCTCTATGTCCTTTCTCTACACAAAGGGCTGCATACCCCCTGTAGTTAGTCTGGAGTCAGCACCAGGAAGGCAGGTCACCTGTGCACTTCAAAGGCCTGCCTCTAGAAGCTTCTCTCCACTTCAAAGGCACAATTAGGTATAAATATTGGACCTTAGACACACACTTTTCAGTATAGTTCTGGACCTGTAGATACTCTGCAGCTAAAAATACTGCCACTATGTTGGACTGCTGCTCTGAAGGACTGCTGCCCTGCTGTGCTGACCTGCTTCCTTCTTGACTGGGTCAGCAGGACTGGATCTGCATCTGTTGAAGCCAGGACCCCAGAGTGACTCCAAGGGCTAGTTTGCTGGTCTCCTGACTAGAGCCTCAGGGACGGAAGGCTCCAAAAAACTTGACCCTGAACCTTGACTCTGCCATCTGTCAGTCTACCCTGCCAAATGGTGCCATCCCAGTCCTGGACCCAAAGGTGCTTTGCCAACCTCTGTGGATTCAGCAGAACAAATGCATCACCACTGCTCAGTGGATTAGACCCATTGCAAAGACCTGCATCACCTCTACAGCCTCTTAGGAACAGCAACTGCGTCATGGATCCTTGGTGCAGGCCCTCACATCACTCAGCAGCCTCTATGAGGACATCAGACTCCTCATTGCAACTCCTCGGAACTGAAGCATTGCCCTGACTGTGCGACGCATGCTCAATGCCGAACTTTGCATTGCAAGTTCTCCTCAATGGGATCCTCCGCAGCAACGCAGGACCTTGCATCACAGCCTCGCCACATCTCAGAACTAACGCATCACTTTAGCTGCACAACAAATCTTCGACGTGGATCCTCGCAGTGCTCTGCAAGCCAGGATTTAATGTACTATGTTCAGCAGGCCTAACAAGTCCCTGTAGCCAACCTGTGATCCATCATAACTTAGGGTGAAGTCGGATTTTAAGTTACTATTCTGAAAATGCCACTTTTAGAAAGTTGGCATTTTCTAGCACTAGCCATTTGGTGCCTCCAGCCTGCTTTTGATCAGTTGTGCTTTGTGTATTCCCCATAGACAGCCACACACAATGAGAGCTTAGATGTGACTTAATGGGCCATTACTGGCAGGATGGGAGGGAGGAGCTGGGCCCAGTCTTATTAACACCTGAATAGGCTGTGTCCTGTCTCCACACAAAAGGCTGTATACCCTGTAGTTAGTCTGGAGCAAGGGCAGACAAGGTATCTGTGCACTACAAAGGCATACCTCTAGAAGCTTTTCCCCACTTCAAAGGCACAACTTTGTATAAATAACCTCAGATATCATCATTTTGATACACTTCTGGACCTGTTGATACTCTGCCAAGAAGAAGAACTGCTGTGCTGCTACAAGGACTGTAACTTTGGTGTACTGTTCCTCTGAAGGAACTGCTGCCCTGATGTGCTGACATTCTGCCTGCTGCCCTCCTGCCTGGATGAGAAGGACTGGATATGCATCTCCTGACCCCAGAGCTCAGAGCGACTCGAAGGATGTAGGAGGCTGGCCTGGCTTATAGTGGGTACCTTGTGGTATTTACACCCTGTGCCAGGTCCAGTTATCCCTTATTAGTAGAATAGAGGTGTTTCTAGCAGCTTAGGCTAATAGAAGGTAGCTATGGCAAAGAAGCTTAGGCTGAACTAGGAGATATGCAAAGCTCCTACTATACCACTTATATCATATAGCACAATATCATAAGAAAACACATCACTCAGAGTTACTAAAAATAAAGGTACTTTATTTTAGTGACAATATGCCAAAAGTATCTCAGAGAATACCCTCACTTAGGAGGTAAGTAATATACACAAGTTATATGTACACAAACCCAAAACAGGTAAGTAACAGTAAGAAAAGTAGTGCAAACAATGTACAATCACAATAGGATGCAATAGGTAGAAATAGGTCTAGGGGCAACACAAACCATATACTCCAAAAGTGGAATGCAAACCACAAATGGACCCCAGGCCTAGTGTAGGTTGTAGAGGGTCGCTGGGACTGTAAGAAAACAGCAAGGGTGTCCAAGATACCCCACCCCAAGACCCTGAAAAGTAGGAGTAAAGTTACCCTACGACCCCAGAAAGACAGAATAGTCGTGATAGGGTATTCTGCAAGAACCACCAGCACCAGCAAAACACTGAAGACGGATTCCTGGACCTGAGGACCTGTAAAGGAAGGGGACCAAGTCCAAGAGTCATGAAAGTGTCCAGGGGTGGCAGGAGCCCACTAAACCCCAGATGAAGGTGCAAAAGGGCTGCCTCCAGGTGGAAGAAGCCGAAGATTCTGCAAAACGAAAAGGGCTAGGAACTTCTCCTTTGGAAAAAAAATGTCCTACGGTGTGCTGGAGGTTGCAGAAGTGTTTCCAGGCAGAAATACAGCAAACAAGTCTTGCTAGCTGCAAGAGTCACGGTTGAGGATTTTGGGTGCTACTGGGGCCCAGGAAGGACCAGGATGTTGCACTTGGAGGAGGAGACAGAGGGGGCACTCAGCAACTCAGAGAGCCCCCGCAGAAGCAGACAGCACCCGCAGAAGTACTGGAGCAGGCACTTGGAAGATCTGAGGACAGCGGTCAACTCAGAGCCACAAAGGAGGGTCCCACGATGTTGGATTTCAACTCAGCGAGTTGGGCAATGCAGGATGGAGTGCTGGGGACCCAGGCTTCGCTGTGCACAAAGGAATCCTTGGAAAAGTGCACAGAAGCTGGAGCAGCTACAGATCACGCAGTACACAGGATTACTGTCTGGCGTGGGAAGGCAAGGACTTACCTCCACCAAATTTGGACAGAAGGGCCACTGGACTGTGGGAGACACTTGGACCCAGCTGCTGTGCTTCAGGGACCACGCTCGTCAGGATGAGAGGGGACCCAGAGGACCCGTGATGCAGTATTTTGGTGCCTGCGTTAGCAGGGGAAGATTCCGTCGACCCACAGGAGATTTCTTCTTGGCTTCCAGTGCAGGGTGAAGGCAGACAACCCTCAGAGCATGCACCACCAGGAAACAGTCGAAAAAGCCTGCAGGATGAGGCGCTACAATGTTGCTGGTAGTCGTCTTGCTACTTTGTTGCGGTTTTGCAGGCGTCCTGGAGCAGTCAGCAGTCGATCCTTGGCAGAAGTCGAAGAGGGAAGTGCAGAGGAACTCTGGTGAGCTCTTGCAATTTTTATCTCCAGAATACCCCAGAGGAGAGACCCTAAATAGCCAGAAAAGGAGGTTTGGCTACCAAAAAAGGAGGTTTGGCTACCAAGAGAGGTAAGAACCTATCAGAGGGGGTCTCTCACGTCACCTGCTGGCACTGGCCACTCAGAGCAGTCTAGTGTGCCCCCAACACCTCTGAATCCAAGATGGCAGAGGTCTGGGACACACTGGAGGAGCTCTAGGCACCTCCCCAGAGAGGTACTGGTCAGGGGAGTGCCAGAGCAGGGCTGGGGGATTCCTGAACCGGTGTAGACTGGCTTATGCAGAGATGGGCAGCATCTGTGCCCATCAAAGCATTTCCAGAGGCTGAGGGAGGCTACTCCTCCCCAACCCTTCACACCTATTTCCAAAGGGAGAAGGTATAACACCCTCTCTCAGAGGAAATCCTTTGTTCTGCCTTCCTGGTACTGGGCTGCCCAGACCCCATGGGGGAAGAAACCTGTCTGAGGGGTTGGCAGCAGCAGCAGCTGCAGTGGGAACCCCTGAAAGGCAGTTTGGCAGTACCCGGGTTCTGTGCTAAAGACCCAGGGGATCATGGAATTGTCCCCCCAATACCAGAATGGTACTGGGGTGACAATTCCATGATCTTAGACATGTTACATGGCCATGTTCGGAGTTACCATTGTGACGCTACACATAGGTGGTGACCTATGTGTAGTGCACGCGTGTAATGGTGTCCCCGCGCTCACAAAGTCCGGGGAATTTGCCCTGAACAATGTGGGGGCACCTTGGCTAGTGCCAGGGTGCCCACACACTAAGTAACTTGGCACCTAACCTTCACCAAGTGAGGGTTAGACATTTAGGTGACTTATAAGTTACTTATGTGTAGTGATATATGGCTGTGAAATAACGTGGACGTTATTTCACGCAGGCTGCAGTGGCAGTCCTGTGTAAGAATTGTCTGAGCTCCCTATGGGTGGCAAAAGAAATGCTGCAGCCCATAGGGATCTCCTGGAACCCCAATACCCTGGGTACCTAGGTACCATATACGAGGGAATTATAAGGGTGTTCCAGTGTGCCAATGAGAATTGGTGAAGATGGTCACTAGCCTGCAGTGACAATTGTGAAAGCAGAGAGAGCATAAACACTGAGGTTCTGGTTAGCAGAGCCTCAGTGATACAGTTAGGCACCACACAGGGAACACATACAGGGCATACGCTATGAGCACTGGGGTCCTGCCTAGCAGGATCCCAGTGACACAAGGGCAAACACAAACATACATACAGTGAAAATGGGGGTAACATGCTAGGCAAGATGGTACTTTCCTACAAAGGACTAGTTGCGTGGCCTCCTGATCTGAAGCCTCAAGGACAGAACAGGTTTGCGACAACCTTTCACATGCACCTGGACCCTTCCGCCTGTGAGTCTACCCTGCCTGGTGGTGCCACCCCTGACCTGGACTCTTGGAAGTGGATCTTAGGTGCTTACCAGCGGAACTGATGCATTGCCTCTGTTGAGCAACGAATCCCTGAGCAGAGCCCAACGCATCTCCTCTACAGTCGCCGCATTCCCGAGCAGAACAGATGCATCAATGCTGCTGCGTGGATTAGGCTTGTCATGAAAACCCGCATCGCCTCTGCAATCCTCTGAACCAACACTTCACCTCGAAGGTGTAGCACATCCACAACCCAGGTCCTCACATCCCTCGTTGATGGCTGCTTTGACAACAATATCGGACTCCGCATCACAATGTTTTGGAACAAACACATCTCCAGCTGTGTGCTGTGTCCCCATCATTGGACTTCACATTACAAGCCCCAACGACAGGATCCTCAATGTTGAAGCAACAGGACCTCACACCATAGCCTCACTGCATCTCGGACTGGTGCACCTTTTTGGCTGTGTGCTGCATCTTTGACACAGCTCCACCCAATGCTCTGCAACCAGGATTTAAGGTACTTTGTTCAGCTGACATAAATGGGTCCATGTAGCTGACCCATGCTCCATTGTTGTCAGCCTGAAATTGTGTCTTCATCCTGGTACGGCACAACCAGATATCACTGGTTGGCACTTTATTCTTTTAGATATTATGGTACAGTTTATTCTTTAAAAACACTTAACTTTGGTTCCACTGATTGGATTTTTGTTATTTTGTTCTTGTTTTATTTATTACATTAACCTGGTGTTTGGGTCTCTTTTGGATAGTGTTTTCACTGTTTTACTGTTTGAAGTGTTGCACTAATACTTTTCACGTTGCCTTCAGGTAAGCCTGAGTGCTCTGTACCAGGCTACCCCAAATTGCATAGGTTAATGTGCAAGCACAGGTGAGCACAGGTTAATTTGGGGTTTGCTTACCCTTACAATAATTGTACTTGCTGCTTAACCCTCATCAACAACCTGATTTCATACATTGTGGAAAAAATATTGTGATACAAGAATGTCATCAAGTAAAAAATATTGTGCGACAGAATGTAGAAAATAAAAATTGTTTTTTTTACTATAGTATATCATATTTGTTATTTCAAAATAGATGTATTAAATATAGTTTGCTAATTAATTTAAATATGTTAGTTAATATATTATTTTGAATTAATGATTGTGATCTTTAAAATTATTAATATAGTTTGTAATTTGTAATGTGTATGTTTTTTTTACATTTAATTACTAATTATTAGTTTATTAGTAGGGTGTTTGATTTGTAAGGAATTAGAGTGGGAAATAAATTGACATTTTAATGTGTGATTTAAATGATTTAAAAATAGTAAAGTGATTTTTAATATTGTAGAAGGTTGTTGGGTTCATAGTGAAATAGGATCGGAACTTATTGCAAACAGAGGTCCTAAAAACAACGCTAGCCCCCCCAGCGCCATATTTAACTCCCTGCGCAGAAACGACCTGCGGGTGGGAGGTGGGCCTAAATAATGGCACTAAGTCTCTTGGCCCCAATATTTAACGCCTGCTCAGACCAGGCGTTAAAGTGCTGGTAGGCCCATTTCCATGGGGAAACACCATGGAACGGGCACAAAGATGACCACCCCAAGCCCTGGCAACACCACCACCCACACCACAGATACACTACAGGAGGAGGGAGCCCATCCCAGGTAAGTATTTGTGTATGTGTGTGGCGTGCCACTGGGGGGCCCTTACATGGGGCCCCCTGGCTGGCACTGGGTATGTAGGACTTGCCCAGGGAACACTGGTTCCCTGTGGTGGGTACTGGGGTGGTGGTAATAACTCCTGTCTATACTTAGACAGGAGTCATTTGGCTGCTTGTGCATCAGAAAATGACGCTAGTCTGAGTAGCGGCAGAAATGTTGTTGTTAACCAGCCTAGCGTCACTTCTGACGCACTAGTGCCATTTCCCCTAACGCCATCCCCCACCGGCTAGCTGCTTTTTTTGTGTCGCTACCCATTCCTTAGCACCATTATGCGTCATTTCATAAATATGGCTCACTGATGGCTTTAAGGAGTGGCGTTATGAGGCATTAAAAAAAATTAGCGTTAGCGCAGTTGTGCACCATTTTTCATAAACATGGGTCCTAGGGTATGACCTTCATGGCAAGCCATAGCACTTTGCCCTGGTCCTGTGGAGATGGAAACAATGACAGTCTATTTTTTCTTTAACTTCTGGAAAAGTTCCTTCTGGTCAGTCCAGCAGCTCAGGCTTCCTTCAGCCAGTTCTAATGCAGTTTCCGCTTCTCAGTTGTCAGCTAAGCCCTCTTGGAGTCAGGAGTCCTTCAGAGTTTTATGTTGATGAACCACAGAAAAAGAAAGCCGATCACTTGACCCTTGGAGAGCAATTCCAGCCCCTGGGTGACAGCAGGATTCAGGAGACTGTGAGTGAGTCCTTTTCTTCCAGTATCGCCTGTTACTTCTGATGGAGTCTTCCCAGGTCCAGAAAAGTAGTGGTTGACTAATTCTGTGTCCTAGCCAGTGATCAGCAATGCTCTGCCATCCAGTCCTAACTATTTCCTTGCAGTCTTTACTTCTCCTTTTTAGCACTTTCCCTTTGCCTTACAGTAAAATTACCTGGAAGCCTCAGTTTTGAATTGTCAGGATGATTCTACCAACAGATAACCCTGACTGCAGCGCTTTAGATGCTCGCTATTCAGATGACCTCTCTACCCACCTGACAGAATCCAAAATGGTTCTGTCCCTAAATGCCACTGCAGCCTGGCTGGCTATATAAGTCCTTAGATTGAATAGGAGAAGCCCTCCTTAGCATCTCCATGTCAAAAGAGGTAGTGCTAAAGTTGTGTTTTGATCTGTCACATTTTCCTGTTCACTTTCAGACAGCTAATTGGTGCTCAGTGGCAAGCAGTTACACCTTCTGTACTCCCTGAAATCAAAGGCAGGCCTTTGTCTTCTGGACCAGGGTCATTAACTCTCCCAGCCAACAATATGGAATCTAGTTCCAGAGGTGTTATGAATTGCAGAAGTGATTTGCAGTCAGTACTCCCTCAAGCAGTCTAAGGTAGTTTTTTATTAAGTTTCTTTTCCACTCAAGTTATTGTGAATCAGATTTTAACATCAAATCAGATTTAGAAAACAGTGGTTCTGATTTCGAGTTCCACGGACGAGATGAAACGTCCACCAAACTTTCGCCGGGGAGGCTGCCGCCATTCTGGCTACCTCCTCGCCGGGCCCATTACGACTTTCCTGCTGGGCTTACAGGAGGAAGCGGAGGCAGCATTGTTGCAGGCTCCTAATCGAGCAGTTGGCAAAGCTGCCACCCGTTGGGTGCAATAGCACCCTCGCAATGTTGCGAGAGTGCTGGCAGGAGAACCCCTGCACTCACCATGCCTCTGGCCCCCTGCACGTGTTTTCCACCAGCATTTTCATGGTCAAAGATCCCGGCGGAGATGGCGGTAGGTTGGCGGATCTGCCCGCCAATCTTGTAATGTGGAGGTCGGACTGCCACAAGCGCAGCGGTTCGACAACAACCTCGAGTGTGGCGGTCCAAGGACACACTTGTAATCAGGCCCTAAGTCACAAATATCTTCGAAGGCCTTTGCAAACATTTTCCCAGGCATAGGTAGAAAATTAAATAGTTAAATTACATCTTGGCTTATTGCATGGAAAATAAAGCTAGAATTGTGCAGTGAAGTAGACTTTAGCCCTTCAGTCATTTTGAGGCCACACCTTTTAAGTATAAAGTGTGCCACTTTTTTATATATTGGAAGCACCGCCTTGTGGGCTTAGAGAGCAAGCTTCATGGGCCATTTACTAAGATATAAAATAGGGTTTCCTACATGGCAAAATAATGTTTCTTGCTATGGGTTACTGCAGTGCCTTTAAACTTCAGCTCAGCCAGAGCAAAGTGGTGCTCCTAGGTGCCGCATATTTTTGCCATATATATGGGTGATGTAAGTACACACTGCAGTCCGCGTATGAAATGTATCTCTCCTGCATTTTCTGTACCATCTACCATGGCCCTTACAGACCAGTTTTGTTACACTAATTTATTAATACCAATTATAGGACCATTCAATACGACCTCGGCCTCTGATCAGCAGTCATGATACAGCAAACATAGGCCCATATTTATACTTTTTTAGTGCTGCATTTGCGTAATTTTTTGATGCAAAAACAGTTCAAACTTACAAAATACAATTGTATTTTGTAACTTTACGCCGATTTTGCCTAAAAAAACGACGCAAATGCGGCGCTAAAAAAGTATAAATATGGGCCATAGAGTTCAGTAAAAGGCAAAAGATATGTTTCACTTAACATTCTCTATTCCAGGTTCGTCTGAACTCTTCTGGGGTTTCAGTGGCACAGTCATTTTTTAATGTTCCATAAAAATAAAGCAGATTTCTGACACTGCATTGTGTAGTTGCAGTGGTTCTCTGCGTCACTTTGGCTTACACCTGTTTATCCATCCATTGATTTCCCCTACTGTTCTTCTTGTTCTTGTGCTAGACTGTTTGTGTTTTTTGCCCACTGTTTGGATTCATAGCTTGTGACCTGACTGCCTTCTGTCCTCCAAGGGTTCCCGTCTGATATCCTGGTCTGACTGGAGCTTGTTAGAGCACATTCCTCAGTTTGGTGGGTAAGCCTTATTTCTGGTCTGATCACTATGCAATATTCCATTCACCTAACTGTTGCATTCCACTTACAATTCAGTCAGTCATTAATCTCTTGAATTCCCCAAAGTGACCTGGTAAAAGTCCTCGGACAGCTCTACCAACTCAACCGAATCCTCGCAGAGGGTGACTGCAGCCCTGGCTTTTCTGGTTTGTGATGTTCCTGTTTTAATACGATTTTTTGTAAAGCTCCGTTTTGCTTCTTGGAGCTCATTTATAATAAAACAGATTGAATGCCAAATCTCTCCCATCTCTTCACTGTGTGTTTCCATTTCCTGTTTCTGTCCCCTTTGGCTTTTCTTCCCTCCACCTTTGGGCTCGTTATGCCCTCCTATGCTTCTTAGTCTTCACTCCACTCCTATTTTTATGGCCACCCTGCACAGATTCTTCATATTTATTTTTAGGTAAGTGATTTTAGAAATCAGGCACGTGCAGAGTTGGCACCATACCAAATAGCTCCCTCCACTCCCTTTGTACGTTTGACAATGACACAATCAAAATTCACAACCGCAAGTGGAGCAGGAAAAGCAAAAGGCTGCCTAGGGGACCTGACAGCTGCCTACTGAAACACAGCTTTCTTAGAAACATAAAATATAATGGTGTTTTCATTATGGACACAAATGCAAAGCAATACACAGGGCATTTAGAAAGCATTATGTCTTTCTCCCCTCTAGCTTAGAGAGAGAGCTCACCAAATGAGTGCAGTAAATTGGGAGCATGCTGTTTCTTCCAGGCTGGCAGTGAGAGGTGGAGCTCTTAGTGCCATTCAATGCATATGTTTAATGCACTCCTAACCAAGTCTGTCTGCAAGAAAAAAAAACAACTAGTAAATGCCTCTCAGAGTATACCCTTTCTTCGCCTGGAGATGGAAATGTGTTAATATGAAACACCCAATGATAAAAGGTTGGAGACCTCACATTTTTTGCAACACTTGTGTTCACTGCTACCCATATCGGGACTAGACAGGAGTGTGTGTCACTTAACACTCACGCGAGTCCAAGCCATAACGCGCTATGTCACACAGATATGACATATTGTTATTACGCATCATATCATTTTTGTCAATCATATGTTTTGGGGAGATGATTAGAGGTTTCAGATAGGCCATGAACACCATGAACAAGGACGTTCTGCAAAATCAGGCATTGCCAGTCTATCGCTGTTCAAATCCCTTCCCATCCAATCTCATCCCCCATTACCTGTTCCGATACTTATCAAACAAGGACATAGCAGAGCAGTAACCTCTCACCTTGAACAGTCTCAAGCACAACACGCATCTCCTTGTTACACTGAATTACGCAAATTATGCCCGCCTCTGTTCTTCAACCAGCACAAAGTGCAGAGCCAAGTCATAGGCCTGGGACGCACAGATCACGTCTCACTTACCTGAGTGCTGGAGACAGAAAAAAATTGAACTCACATCTGACAGTCTTGTATGGAACTAAAGGGTAAACCAAAGTCAACCTAGCAGTAAGACATATTGCCAGAAATGTAGCCAACTTCAAGGAAAGGGATGCAACCCAGCCTAAAGATTCAAAGTGTGTGGAACCAAATGTAAACCCAGTTGAGTACTTTAGAAAAGCCAGCTGACCTCAACAATCAAAGTGGCACAGAAAACGAAATATTTAAAACATGCCATCCACTTCGAATGAAAAGGACCTGGTCTGATATCCAGCCAAAGAAGCAGCCTCTTCTGGCACCAACAATACTATGTTCTGCTAACTTGAAAGACAGGGAGAGATGGATATCTTATACACAACTTTAAACACTTCCACACATTCCAAGCAGGAAAGAAGGAGAACATGCCAAGCAACCGAAGAACTGAACAGTGTACCTAGAATCTAAGCCAGTAAAGTGTCAGAGTGTGAAACAGACAAAATGGACATTCAGCTTTGTATACAGAAATCGTAAGCCCCAATTTACAATAACTAATTAATGTTGACCCCAGATACTAGCACTTAATGAACCTGGCACAGCAAACATGGGCACCAACCTGCATATTAACTAGGTAAAAGAACAGTTTGAGAGGTATTAAAGCTACCATCAACCTTAACAAGAATGCAACACAGCCTAGATGTTCTTCTTCCCTCGGGCCAGAGGCCACAGCATCCACTATGTGGACCATGCACGTAAGTAGGACCGAGGCCTCGCAGTGAAACATAAGCCATGTTGGTTGTGCACCCTAAGCAAGCTAGTAACACTCAACTCTCTGGAGCTACTGACCACTTCCCACTCTGTAATTCAGACTGCCACATTCAATCTCATCTACAGGCCTCCCAGACAGAAAAAGGACTTCACTGATGAATTCTCAAATCTCCACACCACCCTCTAGGAGGACTTCAACCTCTCATACAACACAAGCTTATACAAAAAACAAGAAACACCTATTCTGCCTCATTGACACTCTCAATGTGCTAAAGCATGTTTCAAACCACACATTCAAAAGGCCACATCCTTGACTGTGTCTTCTCAGGATCACCAATAATGTACATACCTCTGGACTAGACTGACCACTTTCTCATCCCTATCTCTCTGTTCAGCATCCTACCAACAAACAAAAGGTCACCCCAAAAGAAAAGACTAAAACATCAGATCCTTTAGAGACTCCTCAATAGACATCCTAATGCTTGAACTCATCTCTCGCTCCATCAAAACCCTTCTAAACAACATCAACAGTTTTCGGAAAGCTAGGTGAACATTTGTGCCCCATCCACCCCCCAATACCAGCATGCAAGTGCAAGTCAAAGCCTTCAGAACCATGGCACTCCAAAGATCTTGCTGGCAATAAACGATACAGCCGTATACAGGAAAAGAGGTGGAAAACAAATACAGAAATCCCAAGGACGTCTTGATGCTGAACTTCTTCCACACAACACGCAGATTGGTCATCATATCAGCCAAAGCAAAGCATTATACCAACACCATCAGTGATGCCACAGAGAGAAGCAGAATGCTGTTCAAGACAATTAGGCACTGCACCAACCCACTGCCGGACCCATCTATTCCTCACTTCATAGAAAAATGCAATGCAATTTTCAGTGAACTTCAGATTTTGCCCTGACAGAGAAGGCCTTAAGTAGTCCGGGGGAACTGAGATGTCAAAAACTTCCCACAAGTCATCTGAGAATTCCTTTCGAAATTTTGGATTACTCCTAGCAAAAACATATTTTATTAGTAACCATAGGGATATGCATTTATGCATAGGTGAATATGCCACGGAGAACAATTTTACTTCACAACTTTTCTTTTCAATACATGGAAATGTTTTTCCTCCTGGAATTACCACTCTCACTTAGGGCCAGATGTATCAAGATTCCAGTTAGCGATTCTCAAATTGCGATTTTTAGGAAATCACAATTTAAAAAATGCAAAAAACGATGTATCATATTTGAAAATCGCTAATAGCGATTTCTTAAAATTCGCAAACGCAATTTGGGAGATGCAAATATCGAATCGCAAAAGAATTTGCGATTCGGTAATTGAAAATCGCAAATAGCGAAAACAGCAAACCGGAACAGCCTGATGACATCACAACCAGGAAGTGAGTCAGCCCATGCTGTTTCCAGGAGCCACGCCCACAGGAGCAGAGAGAGAGACACAGCCCAGCACCAGGGAGTCAGCATTGTGAGTTAGCCAGGACCAAACTGCAACATGGCCAATGCTGGAAATGGGAAAAGGGAGACAGGAAGAGGAAGCTCAAATTCACTGAGGCAGAATTGGAGGTGCTCATTGAGGAGGTTGTTAGGAACCATGATAGACTATTTGGCGGAAACTCACTCCAAGTACCTGAGAGTGAGAAGCAGAAACTCTGGTCTGACATCAAGACAAAAATATGCGCAGTGGGTGTTACGCAGCGCTCTGTGGAGGAGATACGCAAGCGATGGTACGACTTGCGGTCCCATGCCAAGGAGAGGGTGGCCAGCCGGCTTATGGAGGCAAGGAGCACCGGAAGCGAACCATCCACCCAGACACCATCCACCCCTATGGAAGACCTGGTGGAGTCCACATTGCATCCAGAAGCTGTCAGTGGTGTGACTGACAATGACACCTCAGAGACACCCAGCACCAGCAAAGGTAAGGCCAGTAATTATGTGTATGCCTACATGTGCATGTACAAATGCCCCTTAGGAAATAGAAAATAGCTTGATGCACAGTGAAAAGTAGTCCATGTCACATCTTACACACAACACAACTGTGCCTTATGGGAGTGGTAGTACACAATCCTAAGGTGAATACACAACATACATAGTAAGATAGTGGTCAGCCACATAGAGAAACACCACAAATGACTCAGGGTGACACAATTTAATTGTACATTCAAAGCAGCACTGCGGAAATCTGTGAAAAATGCTAGAACTGACATGCTGCACATTGTCCTTGCAGATGACTCGGTCCCTGATGCTGCAGGATCTGAAAAAGTGGGGGGAGCAGAAACACAGCCAAAGTCTGACTCAAATACCAGTGAGTCCTACAATATTGTTCTGACTAGACGCAGGGCAAGGGTGCTACCACTGCCAGAGTATAACCTGGACTCAGATGAGATGCCAGAACACGATCCCACACCACCCCCAGATGCTAGTCCCACAGGAACACAGCAGTCCCAGCGCCAGCGACAGTCAACTCCCCTCAGGAGGCACCACGATGCAGGCCGAAAGTGCACAGATGAAGGAGAGGGCCCATCAATCTTTAGCGGCCTTGAAGCTTCCATGCTGAAGGTGCATCACCTGCAATGCAAACAATTGAAGTCACTGCACAGACAGTTTGTGTCTCACAATAGCAATATGGGGTTACTACACAAGCAGTTGGAGACTCTGATTGAGGGACAGCAAACAGCTGCTGAAAACACCAAGGAGTTGACACAGGCCATTTGGGAACCCTGCACTTAGATACAGCAGGAGCACATCAGCCAGTGCAGGCGCCATCACCAATATTTGGGAAGGTTTGATAGCTTTTGTAGATCCGTCAATCGGCTCACAAGTTCAACAGCCCTGATATCACGGCGTGCCGCTGCCACACAGGTGGAAAGGGCACATTGCATTCGGGACATTGCATAGGGATTGGTGCAAATAACCAACGTACTGGATGCTATGCAAACAGCATGCAGTGCCACAACCAGCGAACTGGGTGTTGGGGACAATGAGGAGTCCTCTAGCCTCAGCAGTCTGACAGTCCCTGTGGTTGATCCGAGGCATCGCATTGCCAGATACAGTACTGCATTTGAACCTGCTACAAGAGGTGCCAGCGAGGGCACTGAGAACTCAAGTGGAGTGCGTGGACGTAAGAAGTGATGTTGAGGGCTACAGGGGACCACCTAAACATGAAGCAATACAGTAATGCTATGATGCTAATAGTGTGACACTGTTAATTGGTCATGTCTGCCTAATGTGAATAACTATGTCCTATTGACACATTGGTTACCTGAAGTCAACGTAATAAAGGTGCTAACTACAGAAATACATTTCATTTAAGTGGATTTGTCATTACTTACATCAAAAATGGTTGCACCTGATGTCAGCACGTCTTTGCCTGCCCTCTGCTGCACTGGTCCTGTCTGCTGGTAGAAGTGGGGGTAAGGGATCATCATCCTCATCTGAGTCTGGCTCCGTGAGTTCCACTGGTATGCCCCTGGTGGTTGCTATGTTGTGCAAGATAGCACATGTGGTCACAATTTTGCATGTCGTCTCTGGGCTGTACTATAGTGCACCTCCACTCTTATGGATACACCTGAAGCGGCTCTTCAGCAGCCCAAAAGTGCGCTCCACCACACTGCGGGTTGCCCTATGTGCAGCATAGTACCTCCTCTGTGCTGGAGTTGCAGGGCTCAGGTAGGGCATAAGCATATAGGTGCACACAGCGTAGGCACTGTCTCCTGAATGTACAGAGAGTAAAATGAGTACATGTGCTGTCTGACGTCACGCTTACATCAATGCATTATTCTAAACTATCAAATTACCTAGTAGATATCCTTCACCAAACTCCCCAGCTAGCAGTCTTGTGTGTATTCCACTGTGGTGAAAGATGTAGGAGTCATGTGTGCTCCCTGGGTGTCTGGCCACGAGATCGGTAATGATGTAGGAGGAATTGCATATCACCTGTATGTTCATAGAATGATTGTTTTTATGGTTGCGATACACACACTCGCTGGCCGATGGTTGACAGATTGCTACATGTGTCCCATCGATGGCACCTAGGATATGTGGGAACTGTGCTATCTGGTAGAAATTAATTTTAGTTTGTTGTAATGCCTGTGGGGTGTTGGGGAATCTTATGTACAGTTGTATTCTGCTCAGCATGGCATTGAGAAATGCGTTGAAAAATCTAGAGAGGGCACTCTGTGATACCCCTCCAGCTGCTGCTATGACCCCTTGATAGCTCCCTGAGGCTAGTAGGTACAGGGAGCATAATACCTGCACATGGGTGGGTATGCTATTGGTCCTGTGTTTTGTGCGCTGCAGCATGGGTTGTAGCTCAGCTATCAGGTCAAGTATCATGGCTGAGCTTAACCTGTACTTCTCATAAATTTACTCCTCAGTCTGGTCAAAAAGGGTGATGCGCACTCTAAATATGTGCTCCTGTCTCCTCCTCTCTCACCTCAAACCTGCCCAGATCCTCATTCTCCTCGCCATGACGTAGAGTGTAGCCATTGTGGAAGAGGAGCTGAGGCATTCTGGGCATCTTTATATAGGTTGCACCTGGTTACCACCTGTTTTCAGTTTGTGGTAAATTGCATGTGCAAACAGGCATTCTGCGAATAATAGCAAATTGTGATTTTTTGATGCATCGCGAATCCGTTTTTGCGTGTCGCAATCTGCGTATCGGAAATAGCGTCACGATTTAGCGGATCGCTATCTGCGATTCACTAATCTGTGTTGCAATTTGCATTTCGCAAATTGCGATTCAGTAATTCATATCGCTATTTGCAATACGCTGTTTGCGACACACTAATTCATGTCTCATTTGGAAAAAAAACGCTATTTTTGCGATTCCTTAGTTTCACACTGCGAATGCCTTTCATACATCGGAAAAGGCATTTTTGCATTCGGAAACGGCCAGTCACAGCATTAGCGAATGCAAAAGCGCTTGATACATCTGGCCCTTAGTCCCTATCAATTTTGGCAGGCTTGTTTTGCCACTCATTCCATGGATATAAAGTTGCACCACATGTTAACAGGTGTGAATATCTAACCCTCTCCAGGCTGGAAATGCCCCTGCCTAAAGCCTATGAACATGTGTGGGTGGCCAATAACCAAGGTAGGCACTCACTCCAGAAACTCGCACCGCGCACCCTGGTTGCAGATTTATTCACATATAGTATTGGGCCACTTTTATGAAAGTGTCAATATCTGACCCTATCCAGGGTGGAACTGACTTTGCTAAAATTTGCGAACATTCTGAACGTGTATATTTGTGGGTGGTCAATAACCTAGGTATGATCACATTCAGCAGACTGTGACATGTACAGCATCTCATGTTCCAGATGCCCTGCTACAAAAACGAGTCTCTGTGAAACACTGCTGCTCTTTTGAGATATAAAAATAACCAGTCTTTAATATGTGTCAGTGGTTGCAGGTGGTGGCCACCTGGACTCATTTTAGGGGACGAGGACTTAGTTTTCATCATCAAACTTTAACCATGAGCAGGGCTGGAATGTGACCTCAAAGAAGCACTGGCAATGTTGTCAGACCCCCTGGTGGGTTTGGGGGGGTTGCGAATGAGTGTAAGGCACTGCTACTTTTGTTCCTGGAGGCCAATGTTGCAGCACTGCTGCAAAACTGTCCCCCAGTAACAAAACCAGCCCACACCACTGCATAACTGGGCCCCACCCTTCCAACCTCCTGAGGAAACACCTGATGCCCACTATGACCAGTCTGCCCCTGACCATGAACAAAAGAGGGTAAGCAGGAAATGGCAGAAATAAAGAGGAAGAAAAAATAAAACAGTGGTAAAGGGAGAAACAGGGATGAAAAAGATCTTGCAAAAGTGAAATAGAAAGACATTTACGAGGCCTTTGCGCCAAAGTTGCGTCATTTGTTTTACGCAACGGTGGTGCAAGCAGTGCTTTACACTGCTCCACATTTACAAACTGATGCATTGGGCCCAATGCATCAGTTTGTAAAGCCTTGCGTCACATTATACCTACACCAGAAATAATGTATGCAAGGTAGGTGTTCCTTCGGGAAAAGCCAGGCAGAACTAACGCAGTGAAATTTACAACATTTCCCTGCTTCGATCTGCAGCTTCACTACATCAGAATTTTAATGCCTGCTGATAGCAGGCTTTAAACTGACACAAGGCTTTTCTCTATGGGAGCCTTCCTCGCATTGCCAGAGTAGGGCCATTTTTTTGACGCCAGTCCAGCAATGTGTCAGTTTAGCGACACAGATGGATCAGAATTTCTGACGTATCTGTGAAAACGTGTGCCATGGAGCTCTGTATTGTAATACAGCACATCAATGACGTTGTTAGAGGGTTGCATGGCAGAGCAAGAAATCTGACGCATTGGAGCCGATGCGTCCGATTCTTGTAAATGAGGTCCTGGGTAGTCAGCAACCCTGGCATATTTAAATCAAATCACCGCACAGTTAACAAAACACGTCTGTGCCTTTTGATGTAGATGCATGGCTGAAACTTGGCCCATATCTAACTATAGTTGACTGGTGCATAGATGCGATGCTGTGGGAATATGTATGCCACCTGATACTGAGAAAGTATGCAACGCAATGGTTCACTTTGCTGTGAAGTGTGGCTAAATCAGCAGAGCAGGAAATGCATTAGCAGAGCTCAACGAATGCAACATTAAACATGTATTACCTACCCGGGAAGCCAAATGAAACACGTCTTTAGTGTGGGGTGTTGAGTACACATGATATCTGACAGTGCATAACATTGTGAACGCTGTTTATTATTATTTTTTTAAATCTGCACCAACAATGAATCCGACTTAATGTGGTATGTAAATGGATATTGCACATTAGCGCACCTGCTTCAGTTGGGGGCAACTTTGTTCATTCTGAATTTTTAGGTTTGTCGTTAGCCAAGACCTTTAAATGTTAGTAAAATGAAATGCATAATATACTCATAAGGTATATTCTTCATCCATTCCTCTGTTGTGTCATTCACGTTTTTCTTCCACCCCCTACAATACACAGCAGGGGGCAAAGGACCAACCCACATCAGCCATACCTTCACTGTTTTCCACAAGGAACACATCCACACACAAAGTATTTCCCTTCACTGTCAGGGACCACTAAGGCAGTGTGTGCTTTTTTGAGACCATAAAAATTCTGATTTTAGGCAATGATTTTTTTATACTGGCGGGGGCCTCGCAGCCTCCCAAAAATGATGCTTTACAAATATCATGACAAAACAAAATACGCATCGATACAGCCTAAGGGCTCGAGAGTCAATGCTAGACCCACTGGCTTTGCCAATGCTTGTTATTTATTTGCCACCAGTGGGCATGTGACTGCACATGTGGTAGTGCTCTACAAGATGTCCAGGCAAATGATGGTCTCCATTAAAACCGGAATGAAAATACCTTAATGTATAAGTGCAAATATTGCATAGATATTCGCAAAAAAATCTTTTGGACTCGTACATGGATTCATAAAGATGGAAACATGCACATTATGGTATAATTGTATGGCAACTCATAGTAGTGTAAATTGTTTTATGATGGGATAGCTTTATTGGCTGGTGGCAAATAGTGGGTTTTTACAAAAGTTTGCAAGCAGTCTTCTGCCCTTAAAAAGGTTGCCGATTTACCCCTTTCAATGGCAGGAGTAAATCAATTCTCCTTCTAAGAGTCTAGAGAATACCTAACATTGCTGAAGGTGGAAGTGAAACCACATTTCCGAGTGTTGAAAAAAAAAACCTTTTCAGTGCAAACGCACTAATGCACTGCATTTACCTATATGCAAATATGCAATGTTGACATTTTCATATGCGATGTATACATGTCACCGCCCCCGGCAGCCAACAGCAGAAGGTTCCTAAGAGACCTCTTTCTAAATTCCAAACAAACGACAAACCTACCCCAAGAGTGGAAACATCTTTTACTTGATGCTTAACGATAATGGGACGAATAGAAGAAAATGTGGTTGGTGCGGTCCTGGAGGAACCATCTACACCTGTACAGGTGTCAGTGACTGTGATGTTGGCATCGACTTTCCAAAATAAAACAGGGAGATGGCTTTTTTTTTTGTTTAGTGCCAGCACTGAGTTAGCCCTTCTTTAAACTAATAATGAATTACATTGCTGGAGATGGGAGGCAGCTTACCATCCTGTGGTGGGGCATGCCCAAAGTTCGTACATCCTTCAGACACATTCCACCTGTAAAATTCTGCTGAAAACCGATCCTCACACTTTGGAATGATTTCATGAACCAGGCATGGCATGGTCTTCATCTGAACGGGACCAAGGGTCTGAGTTAGAGCTGGGTGGCAATGGAAAATGTTCTAATCCTGAAGGAAATGCTGTATGTGGAAGATTCACCGGTGGAATTTCTTCTTTGTCGTATGTGGGAGGAAATTATATCTGTGGGTTTTCCATCAGATTTAGCACTTCAGAATACAGATACTGGGTGCATTGATGGAAATAGCATGCGGACCTGTTTTTTCTTTTTTACACTTTTTAGTTTGCAGTCTAATGGTGCCTGGCTGTTGGTTTGCCGAGAACCACCAGAGATGCTGAGCCTGCGGGGTTCTCATTATGACGGCTTTGGAAATGTTGCAGCTGGTTTGGTGCAGGTCAGCAACGGAAGCCAACGACCTTCCATCAGGATAGAGATGATTGATCATATTTCCTCAGGCCCTGGATGAGACATGCTGCGTCGTATAGAATGCCCCTAAGAGCTGCCAGTGTAGAGTATCGAAGGCCATGGAGTACAGCATTGACACCATCCAAATATGAGAGTATGAGGGCTTGAACAGCACTCTTGAAGTTGCTTTCTATAAGAAACAATTTCACTTTCTTCAGAAGACAGAAATGGTACCCGGCCCTCTTTGCTTTTGGCAATAGATTTTTTCAGGGTGAGATTAGTGTCCAGTGTAATTCCAAATTACTTGAAATTTGTTGAAAGTTGCAGTTCGTAGCCATCTCGGTTCATGGCGTTGAGCAGTTTTGTGCTGCTTCTTGTCTGTTGTTGAAGTAAGGTCTGAATGATTTGCAAGCAATGTTTGAGACATTGGATGGCTGAAGCAAAGGTGACTTTCAAGTAGAGTTGTGTATAAGGGAAAACATTTGTGACTGTTTTTGAGAATCAGGCCAAGTTAAACTATGCATGTTGGCATTACATAGTATATCATTTTAGCACATGGCTGAAAGCTATAATGGTTGATAAAGGCAGTGAAACTGTGATTGTAATGGGAAGAGGACTTTAGCAACCAGTATAGAAGATGGCAGAAGGACTTTAATGCTCATACTACATCTTTCCCCTTGAGGTTAGAATTTCCTAAATTAAAAAGGATAAACAGAAAGTCCAACATTGAAAAGTTGGAGCAGAAGGCCTATGCTAGCCATCACTGGTTCTGAACCACTCCGTTGCTTTCAATAGCGCTCCCTACATTCCACTGTCCAATTTACCCATGTATACATTGCATCACACATACTGACACTTTGAGCGAACACAAACATAGGTTTACTAACCTTTTGAAGTAAATAAACATATTTACTTTCCTTTATGTTTTACCTTAGTGAGTCTCAATAGTCAGAACGGTGATCTCCCTAAGGTAAAGTATAGGGAAAGTTAAAAAAAGTTTATTAATTTTTATAATAAAAAGTAAAAATATGTTTATCCAATATAAATTATATTTTAATGAGAAAAAGGTTCATTTTTCAATTAAAAAGGGATATTAAAATATTTTATAACCAAATAATAAATATGTATTATTTTAAAATATTGTAAACATTAAATTACATTTATTTATATTTTTAACTATTTGAAATAATATAATTTAAATTTAACATTATTTCATTTGGGAGTTTATTTTACATCTCTCTACATTACTTGCTATTGGCGGGAGTTGCAGTATTAACGACTGACCATGTGTGGTGCTTGAGAAACTACTGTTTCTTTTTTCGCTGTAGTAACTTACACTTCTGAATTTGGCTCCACTCCCTTTTTCAGGGATTGGAGACATGTAAATATACACTGCTTATTAACTTTATATTCAGACTTTGTGAAGAACCAAAAGAGGGAAAGTTTCTCAAAAGAAGAAGAGTAAATTACACATGTAAATTGCTCACAAGTGTGAATCAGCTTTGTGACTAGGCACAAAAGAGATTTTCTTAACGTACAATTTGCACTGCACTTTTCCCCAACATCCTTTGTAAGAGAACCTTGCATTGAAACACTGCACTTAGAAATCAATATGATGGAGGCCGCTTTCTCTTTAAATTAAGGAAGTGAAATTTGATCCATTGCAATGACCTTGCTAAAGGTACATTTCTTGTATTCCAGGTGTCAAAATCCCATGACCTCAGAATAAGTGATTGCCGAACATCCCTGTTTAAACTATTGACTTAAGGGAGGCAATTAAAAGCCACATTTATATACATTTGGCCAAATAAATAATTCAGAGATTTCTTCTGCCAACTCGGAAACAGCTAACACTTACAACAAAAAAAGCACTACGGTCTTGTGCCGCGCAACCATAATTGCGAAAGGGCAGGACGTCGTTGCAAACAAAAGCTTATGAGCAATTAACTCTCTTAAGGGCTGAGGTGGGTAAATTACAGATTCATATATAAGCGGTGCACGCAGTATTAATTAAAAACATTAGGGCAACCGCTAACGTATGCGAGACATCCATTGCGCGAGCTATTGCCCCAGGGGAACGCGCAGGCTGCGAGGAAGGCACCATGGAGCTGCCTCTCCAAGAGGTTGTAAATGGGTTTATAAGCATTATTCACAGACAGATGTTTTACATCAAGATTTCATGCAACGCTTCCATTGACTAATATTGTATATGGGCTTGGGGGGCGCAGTGACAACCAGCACAAGGGAGCCATTCAATTATAGTCTCTTAGAGATAAGGATATCATTTCTGCTTCAGCAGCCCTGAGCACCTTATGCATATGCAGTGCTCTGCTCTGATACAGAATTTGGTGTGTAATCAGGACAACCTGAAAATTGATAAATGGGAACTCATATATTTCTGAAGGATAAGAGCCTGAAAACTGCCAGGCTAGGAACAGCGAGATAGCGCGTCCTGTCGCAGCCAAAGGCTGTAAAGATGGAAAAACCTTCAAGGAAACAAAAGCACACAGAGAAGAAGCTTCTGGACAAAGTCATCTGAGAAAATTGCAATAACATAGTGCTGTATTCTTCAAACAAGTGTTTGAGCAATGCCGACTTTGAACCTGATGGTGAATGGTTGGGATTAATGCGTGTGCGTTATCCCGTAGAAGGGAGCAGACCAATCAAGGGGCAGATTTACACGTTTTATGCAGTGAATCAACCAAACTTGCTATGCTGGTTTGCCCAAGGGATAAAACACAACACAGAGCCATGTCTACCAAGACTGGCCTGCGGTCATTCCCTGCACTGGAGCACCAATTCAGCTGCTTTGCCTGATGCTCGGCTTTGCAGCATCATACTAATTTCAGTGTGCAGCGGTGAGCACTGGATTTGCACTGGAAGCATACCCTTCCGGTGTGAATTTCTATGTTTAGACAAACTCAGTAGGACCTCAGACACTGGATCTGTGCTGTGCTCTTCAGCACACATGCGATGCGTGGTTTTTGAGAAATCAAACTATTTTTCCTTGTTATTCACTGCTTCCAGGATGGTTAATTTTTTGACACAAAGCCCAGCCAGGCTATTTTAGTGGATGGGGCTTTGTATCAACGCCTATGGGTGTTTGTGCTGATCTGTCCAAGTAACAAACCAGTGACATCCTTTTTATGTGAAAAGATGTGAGTACAAAGCGCATTTTGAGCTAAGAAAACATCAGGTTTCCAGCACAAAATGCCTTTAGCCTGCAAAGTAAATTCCATGTGCCTCTTTGCAGTGCTTTGTACTGGTGCAGGGCCTTGGTAAATCTGGACCCAAAAGTTCCCTAAGATGCAGTGGTCCTCCTAAGCCTTCTCTAGTAAATCTGGGCCCACATGTTTCACAAGATGAATTGGTGCGTATAAGCCTGAATGCTATCTAGTCAATTCTTTAAATTATTATGTTCTCAAAAATTACTCTTGAGACATTCTAAAAGAAACGTAAACATACATGCTGCATAATTTTGAATATTTTACATTACCTACAATTACCTACGGGCTTTGGGATGACTGAATTTGTGAATGATCAAGGACATACCTAAATATCATTTGATTGATTTGTATACAACAGAAGCTGTGCTGAAATACTTTGGGCCATATTTATACTTTTTGACGCAAAACTGCGCTAACGCAGTTTTGCGCCCAAAAAATTAGCGCCGGCTAACGCCATTCTGAAGCGCCATGCGGGCGCCGTATTTATTCAATGACGTTAGCCGGCGTTAGCCGCCGGCATGTCTGGTGTGCGTTGAAAAAAACGACGTACACCAGGCAGCGCCGGCGTAGGGGGAAAATGGCGTATGGGCGTCCACAAATGGTGCAAGTCAGGCTGAGGCAAAAAAATCGCCACAACCCGATTTGCGCCATTTTTTTACGACGCCAATCCCCCATAGAAATGACTCCTGTCTTAGCAAAGACAGGAGTCATGCCCCCTTGCCCAATGGCCATGCCCAGGGGACTTCTGTCCCCTGGGCATGGTCATTGGGCATAGTGGCATGTAGAGGGGCACAAATCAGGCCCCCCTATGCCATAAAAAAATAATTAAAAAAATACTTACCTGGACTTACCTTAATGTCCCTGGGGTGGGTCCCTCTATCCTTGGGTGTCCTCCTGGGGTGGGCAAGGGTGGCAGGGGGTGTCCCTGGGGGCAGGGGAGGGCACCTCTGGGCTCATTCTGAGCCCACAGGTCCCTTAACGCCTGCCCTGACCCAGGCGCTAAAATCCGGCGCAAATGAGGGTTTTTTAGACCCGCCCACTCCCGGGCGTCATTTTTGCCCGGGAGTATAAATACGACGCATATGCATCGGAGTCATTTTTTAAGACGGGAACGCCTACCTTGCATATCATTAACGCAAGGAAGGTGTTCACGCAAAAAAATGACGCTAACTCCATGAACTTTGGCGCTAGACGCGTCTAACGCCAAAGTATAAATATGGAGTTAGTTTTGCGTCGAAAAAAACGACGCAAATTCGGCGCAAACGGAGTATAAATATGCCCCTTTATACCTTGGAGACTCCTATTTGGATAAGATATACACTACTGACATTATACTCTGTCTCAACTGTTTTCTGCACACCTCCAATTTTTGTTTTGGATTTTGTTTTGAAGTAGAACATGTTGGCATCCTTCAAAAGGGGCAGTAAGCAGTTTGATTGCATGGTATACTAATTTTTGGATGTATGTATTTGAGTTAGGATATATAGAGAGTGCAAACCGAGCTCATGGCTGCATGCAAGTGCTTTATGAAATATAGGACATGCTAGTATTTATGGATGACAGACTCAGAAAGGGAGACATCAGAAGATTGTAGAGCTGTGGTGTCCAATGTAGGTCCAGGAGAGTCAAATCCACTTTTCAGAGTAACCACAGATTAAATGAATATGTTCAATTTAGATTCACTGTAAGCAAATTTGCTTTATTTTGTGATTGTGAAAGCTCACCATGCATACAAATCTCCTGCAACATATCAGGAGAGAATATTAATGCCTTTAGACCTTTCCTGATGTTAGGAGACGTTCAACCAAAAGAACAATATCATGTCTGAAATAGGTAAGTCATGTTAATTTTTTCCAAACAATACACTAAATATCAACACAATTCTATTTATCATTAGAGGAAGTGAGAAGCAATAGCTCAGGATACCTTCGGCTTTACAGTCTGCATCAGTTCTATCAAAATTAGAGGGATCTCGTGTTTTTTTCAACCCAGAGGATTTAGGTGGTAGGGGAAAGGACCCTCACATCTCTTAGATTATATAAAAGGATCGACCCTCACCCACTAGTACCACAAGTGGCATGTTTCATGCCATTGGTGGTACTGGTGGGTGGGGATCCTTTTATAAATGTGTTATAAAAACATAAAAAGGTTTTACCTTTCACTTGACTCAGTTTCATGTGCAGCAAATTTTACAAGATCTTTATCACTGTCTATAGAAGATATTTGTGTTATCTTATTTATTTCTTCTCTTCTTCCCATCCCATTTCTAAGTCATGTACTTTTGTTATAGACGGCTTTCTGCGTCATTTCACTTTGTGGCAATAACTCTATATAATACATTAACTATTATTGGAACAGATATTGACAGACACTACATCTATGTAAGTTAGCATAGGCCAGAGTCATGGATTGCAGTCTTGTAAGCCCGGGACAAGCGTCCAAAGAGCTACCCTCACAGTGATGGAAGGCTACCACCTTCATCAGGAGTTAAGCAACATGAGAGCGGTGGTGCCAGCATACCATGTAGTGATCAGTAATAGTGAACTGGACCTTTTTACTGTGTGTCACTGGTGTGAGGCCTACAGACTAATACACCTTTGAAAGTTCTGCTGCTGAGTACTTAACTCATTCTTGGCCTACATCAGGTAGACGTGGAACACTGCACATCTTGGGAGTAGTGGCTATGCGCTGGATATATGTGTGCTTGGGAAGGGCGCAGTGCAGGGATAGACCAGTACAGTGCACTGCATGTGTGGTTTGTGCATGTACTGGGTGTATGTATGCCTGTAAGTAATACATGACACAAGGGATGTAGTGCTGTGCTGTGGGTACAGAATGAGAGCATGGACTGGGTGTATGTGTGCTTGTGTGAAGTACAATATATGTCATGCATCGTGCAGATGATAAGTGTGTGCTTTAACATAGCACACCCGGGCTAAATATAGAAAATCTTCAATGCTGAACAGTACGTACAGATTGACTGTGTGTGATAAATGCATGTGTACATATAAGGGTACACTATACGGAGATAACAGTGTTGAGCAGTACGTGTGCTGTGAATGTACACTGAGTAGTTGTGTATTGCTGCATTCTTATGAACTGAGTGGGACACACACTGGATAGACAAAGGAAGAGGCTCTCTAAATATTTCAAAAGCCTGCTCTTTGATTCATTGATCAATCACAAGGAAGGAGCCTGGACACATCTCAGGAAAGGACACAGGACTGATAACAGAATCATAAAGAGTAGGGCTGGGGGTATGGGAATAACTTTTTGATACACATATCACTATGCCTGAAACCACGAGTAAAGAAAAAATAGGAGAAGTGTCCACTTCTATAGAAAAATAACCCCAATACAAAACTTCAAAGACTCAGACCCTAAATTACATTTTGGTGTCCTTGAAATGGACTGTAAAAAGGGGAAGTAGAACCCCTAACATTTGTCATCTGCCAAGCAGCCAGGCAGGGCTGCATGAGAAGAAAAAGCTCAGCAAGACTTGTGCCCGTGGCAACAACTGGGGAAAAGGGTCTGCTAGTCTCCCTCCTGGGTGAGGTGACATCACTCAGGACACCAAGATCATCTGCCCCGGAATAACGAGCACCAGTGCCTGCCTGCTTTCCAAGGCCAGTGTGGCCTGTGAGGAAGAGGAGAGTGTTGGAGGGAATGTGGTCCTGTAGGAAAACCAGCAAGAGAATTCCCTGAGCGAGGTGTGAGGCTGTGCACTGACCTCGTCTTTGCAGTGTGCCATGTCAGCTCGGTGACCCTGATATGTCAGGAGAGGGCTCCCAGAGACTGAGCCATGAGTTAAGCTGCATGTGGGAATGAATGACCCCGTACTGCTGGGCTGCGCTGAGCCCATACGCCAGAGGAGGGCACAGGTAAAATTATTACTTCGGGAAGCACCGAGACATGTAACCATCTTGGTGTGGGCTCCTGCACCAAAATAGTTTGTGGCCATGTTGTCAAGTATTGTGGCAACTCCCTGTGCAAGGAGGGGCTGCCGATACCAATGTTGCCGAGTGATTTGGGTCGCTACCTGAAGGAGACACTGCAGCTTCGTTTGGTAGGTTGGAACTGCCCTGCCTAACCACTGAGGACTGCTTGGGATGCTGTGGATGATGTTGCACCCTCGTTGGACGTCAGTCGGGAGCTGAAGGAAGGATTCCTCCCCCGCTGGATAACGACAACTTACTAAGTCTTCACGAGCCCAGAGCTGCTCCCACAACTGAGCAGAATTCCAGCAAAGCTCTGGAAAGAGAGCCAGCGCCACCAGGAGCTGCTGAGTAGGCTGCAAGCAGCCTGGCTTCTCCAACCAGAGACAGACTCACAGGTGCTTGTGCTGAGGCCACCCGCTGCACCACTGAGCTCTTCCAGGCTGCAAGACTTGGGCACTGGGGTCTCGCTGCTAACAATGCTGTGGAACCATAGATGCTTTTGTGAAGAGTCAAAGTAGAAGTCTTGTGAATGCGGCATAATAGTAAGCATTCCCTAGATGCAACCACCAGTGAATGGGGAATAATAAACACATTACACAAAGGAAGGTGGGACAGAGATTTGCCTGACAACTGCTAGAGACTCGACCTCAAGGGTGATTGTGGTGTTTCTTTTGAATGTCCTAGCCCTTTGCATGTGTAGAGTTAGAAATAAGCTACTTCGTTTTTTAACAAAAGAAAGTATTCGACTGGAAACTGCTGTATTGTTCATACTGTTTGTACTTTGTATTCTGAGTCACAACTGTTCTGTATGTACATTTCCCCCCTGAGTGACCCTCGACTGCTCCACCACAGCCACCACTGAGAGACAATTGCAGAAGCAGTACCTGGCTGCGTTGCTCGGGATCCATAGTATATCAGGCCCCAGGACTTCAGGAGTAAAATGCCTCAACCACCACCGCTGGGCTCAGTAGCCCGTGCATGCCGCATGGTCCTGTGAAAGGGATTCTGACAGTGCTACTTCCACCAAACTGTCATTTGACGCTAATGACTGAACAGACCAAGACAGAGGAAAAAGCCTGTTTAAATTTTTTTCTGAAAATAATAAATGAAGAGATACTTTTTACTTCTTTCATAGACATGGTGCCAT
The DNA here is from genome assembly GCF_031143425.1 of Pleurodeles waltl. Lineage (NCBI taxonomy): Eukaryota > Metazoa > Chordata > Amphibia > Caudata > Salamandridae > Pleurodeles > Pleurodeles waltl. The sequence goes on along the minus strand of NC_090444.1, from coordinate 1,789,385,975 downwards.
AGTGGATAAGGCTTTACTTCTGAAGGGAGTTTAGTTAGAGAGAATTGTTGCAGGAGAAAAGCAAAGTGCACGTTCTACAATACGTTTCTGAATTTTACTTTTTAAGAGCTACTGAGCTTCTCTGTATACAATCAGCATTTGTGAACTAGAAACTACACTTTGGGGGTGATTCTAACCTTGGCGGTCGGTGATAAAGCGGCGGCCAACCCGCCAACAGGCCGGCGGTCCAAAAAATGGAATTCTGACCCTGGCGGCAACCGCCAACACAGCCCGCCACATTAACACTCCGACCGCCACCGCGGTACAGACAAAGAGCGCGGCGGTCACCGCCAACAGGCAGGCGGCAGACAATGTACCGCCCACAGTATTACAACTCACCAATCCGCCACCTTTTCCGGGGCGGGAGCCCCGCCGATAAAAACACGGCGGAAACAGACTACGGACAGGAAAACGCTCACCAAAACACACTCCACGAGTACGGAGGACAGCATGGAACCCGAATTAAACATCCTACCTGCACTCGTCTACCTGCTCATCTACCACGAGTACGAACTCCGGCGCAGACGACAACGGTGAGTACTGCACCTACAACACACGGGAGGGGGGAGGAGGAAAGGTTACGGGCACACACATATGCGACCCCCACCCCCCCAAACTATGTACACACCAATGCAGAGCAACAATGCACAGTGACACCACCCAAACCCCCCTGAAAAATGCAAAGACATAATTAAATTGTGAACCAAAATTTTATATAAAAAATAGACTCTGATATGTATCGGCAACTATGCAAAATATCCATAACAAAATAATACTATACACACTGCCATGGAGAACCGAGGCAATTAGTCCGCTACATCAAAGTCAAATGCAACAGTCCGTGGGCTACAGTGTAGCGACACAAGGGCAAAGCCCACACAGGAGACCTGAGTCCTTTGGAGAGAACACTGCAGGGGCATCTGATGAAAATACTACAGGCACCTCAGGGGGAAGGGAAGGGGGGGGGGCACCACAGCCACATGAGTCCACGACGCAAGATCCACGAAGGGGCCACCATGCCCACTGTGCCATCCTGGGGAGTGCAAAGCCACAGTGTCTCAAGTCTCTACAGTGGGTGGGTTGCCCACTCTGCCATCCTGGGGAGTGCAAAGCCACAGTCTCTCAAGTCTCTACAGTGGGTGGGTTGCCCACTGTACCATCCTGGGGAGTGCAAAGCCACAGTCTCTCAAGTCTCTACAGTGGGTGGGTTGCCCACTGTACCATCCTGGGGAGTGCAAAGCCACAGTCTCTCAAGTCTCTACAGTGGGTGGGTTGCCCACTGTACCATCCTGGGGAGTGCAAAGCCACAGTCTCTCAAGTCTCTACAGTGGGTGGGTTGCCCACTGTGCCATCCTGGGGAGTGCAAAGCCACAGTCTCTCAAGTGGATAACAGTCTCCACTGGTCAAGGAGGAGGCATGGTGGGCACAGTGAACCATAAACAGTGCTTGAGATGAAGGGGCCCAGCGGAGCGGTGCTTGAGACGGCGGGGCCCAGCGGAGCGGTGCTTGAGACGGCGGGGCCCAGCGGAGCGGTGCTTGACAGGAAGGGCCCAGCGGAGCGGTGCTTGAGACGGCGGGGCCCAGCGGAGCGGTGCTTGACAGGAAGGGCCCAGCGGAGCGGTGCTTGAGATGAAGGGGCCCAGCGGAGCGGTGCTTGACAGGAAAGGCCCAGCGGAGCGGTGCTTGAGACGGCGGGGCCCAGCGGAGCGGTGCTTGACAGGAAGGGCCCAGCGGAGCGGTGCTTGAGACGGCGGGGCCCAGCGGAGCGGTGCTTGACAGGAAGGGCCCAGCGGAGCGGTGCTTGAGATGAAGGGGCCCAGCGGAGCGGTGCTTGACAGGAAGGGCCCAGCGGAGCGGTGCTTGAGAAGGCGGGGCCCAGCGGAGCGGTGCTTGACAGGAAGGGCCCAGCGGAGCGGTGCTTGAGACGGCGGGGCCCAGCGGAGCGGTGCTTGACAGGAAGGGCCCAGCGGAGCGGTGCTTGAGACGGCGGGGCCCAGCGGAGCTGTGCTTGACAGGAAGGGCCCAGCGGAGCGGTGCTTGAGATGAAGGGGCCCAGCGGAGCGGTGCTTGACAGGAAGGGCCCAGCGGAGCGGTGCTTGAGACGGCGGGGCCCAGCGGAGCGGTGCTTGACAGGAAGGGCCCAGCGGAGCGGTGCTTGAGATGAAGGGGCCACGCGGAGCGGTGCTTGACAGGAAGGGCCCAGCGGAGCGGTGCTTGAGATGAAGGGGCCCAGCGGAGCGGTGCTTGAGACGGCGGGGCCCAGCGGAGCGGTGCTTGAGATGGCGGGGCCCAGCGGAGCGGTGCTTGACAGGAAGGGCCCAGCGGAGCGGTGCTCTTCTGCACGGCGGGCCCTGTTCAGCGGTGCCTATCTTCACGGCGGGCCCTGTTCAGCGGTGCTCTTCTGCACGGCGGGCCCTGTTCAGCGGTGCTCTTCTGCACGGCGGGCCCTGTTCAGCGGTGCCTATCTTCACGGCGGGCCCTGTTCAGCGGTGCTCTTCTGCACGGCGGGCCCTGTTCAGCGGTGCTCTTCTGCACGGCGGGCCCTGTTCAGCGGTGCCTATCTTCACGGCGGGCCCTGTTCAGCGGTGCCTATCTTCACGGCGGGCCCTGTTCAGCGGTGCCTATCTTCACGGCGGGCCCTGTTCAGCGGTGCTCTTCTGCACGGCGGGCCCTGTTCAGCGGTGCCTATCTTCACGGCGGGCCCTGTTCAGCGGTGCTCTTCTGCACGGCGGGCCCTGTTCAGCGGTGCTCTTCTGCACGGCGGGCCCTGTTCAGCGGTGCACATCCAGTAGGTTCAAGGGAGCCAGACCTGGCCTGGACTCCGTGCTCAGACGCCCTCCGGCCGTGATGTTCCTGGGCCCTTCGGTGACGGAGTCCTGGGCCCTTTGGTGTCCTCCTTTACAGCTGGGATGTGGCATGTGGGGCCCACCTGCTCCGCGCTCCTGCTGGCTGACGTCTCCGCCCTGCTGCCCTTACGCTCCTTAGATGGGGCTCTCGGGCCCTTGCCTCCCCTAGACGTTGTGGCTGGTGGAGTGGGCGAACTCTGCTCCTTGGGGGCAGCCGTGTCAGTCTTCGCACGGCGGCCCTTGTGTTTCCTGGTCCTCTCGCCGGGGGGGGGGGCTGGATGTGTCTTTGCTGCTGATGGAGGTGTCACTGCTGGCAAAGGGTGGACTCCAGAACCCATGCACAACAGTGACACCCGAAGTTGGGCTGGTGGTGGCTGTGGTGCTCTTGGGACTCTTTGCAGATGGAGGGGGTAGGTCATCGGAGGGGAAGAGGTCAAGATTAGCCAGGAAAACTTTTTTAGGGCCAAGGTAAAAGGTAGGAGAAGTGGAGATGGAAGTGGAGGAAGAGGATGTTGTTGTAGGAGAGTCAGGTGTGCTGTCATTGGGTGAAGGTGCAGGTGCTGTAGGCTGTTGTGAGGTGGATGTCTGTTGGGTGGGTGTCTGCCTGCGTTTGTGTGTCTTGGAAGGGGTGGTGACAGACACAGTGGGAGAGGACACAGGGGACGTGTAAATGGCAGTGGGGGTGGTGACTGCACGCGTGCGGACTGTACAGGAGGGTGTGGTGGTGATGGAAGCACTGGCTGATGTTGGTGTGCATGCAGGTGTGAGTGGAGACGTCACAGGGAGGGAGGAGGGAGACGAGGAGGAGGGGGACACAGGGGTGGTAGTGACTGTTGTGATGTCTGCATCTGTGTGTTGCTTGGGTGAGTGTTTGTGGGATCTGTGGTGCTTGTGTCTGGATGAGCTGCCCTTGGGTGTTGAGGTGTGTGCAGGCTGGCCAGATGGTGTGGATGGGATAGGCTGAGGAACAGGAGACAGAGACAGGGTGGAGGCAGTCAGAAGAGGGAGGCTGGAAACAGGGACAATGGCTGCCGTCAGTGCTGAGGCCAGAGCATTGAACGTTCGTTGATGGGCAGCCTGACCCGAATGAATGCCCTCCAGGTAGGCATTGCTCCGATGCACCTCCCTTTCTACCCCCTGTATGGCATTCAAAAGGGTAGTCTGCCCAACAATGAGTGTCCTGAGGAGATCAATGACCTCCTCACTGAGGGCAGCAGGGGTAACAGGGGCAGGGGCTGAGGTGCCTGGGGCGAAGGAGACCCCCGCCTTCCTGGGTGAGCGGGCACGGAGCGTAGGCTGAGGGGCTGCTGGGAGGGCGGGGCTGGTGCGCTGGGTGGCGGCTGTACCTGTAGAGGCGGGGGGGCCGGATGTTGCCGCCACCACTAGGGAGCTCCCATCCGAGGACGTGTTGCTGACGCTGCTCTCACCAGCGGTCCCCGTCGTGGTGCTCCCCTCGCCCTCCGGCTCACTTGGGCCCTCGGTGTCTGTTCCTGTGCCCACCGGGGCCTTGTGGCTTGCAGCTCCCTCGTGCTCCGATGCCAAATCTCCTCCGCCTGATGATGCTAATGCACACATGCACAAGAAGATGAAGAAGAAGGGTGGGGGGAGAAAGAGAAGACCTGGTTGAGTGCATGCAATGTCAACACCGTTGGCGGAGAGGACAGACACAGGAGCTGCATGCACTAAGCCGCGCATTCGGGGCACACTACTCAGTACTTCTGACTCGGACAACAGGTCAGGAGACGACAAACGCGCACGTGTGAGGCTGGACCATCAATAGCTGGACTTGTCACCCTACGGAGGTGGGGGCCGGGAGCACAGGGCCATGCCTAAGGGAGAGGACTACACTACAGAAAGCGCCCTGGCCTAATGTCACCCCTAACCCTCCTCCCCCACCCAGACGCCTCCACTGCGCAGAAAGATAGCTGAATGTGCTGATACTCACCCCCTTGTGTCTGCTGTGATGCTCTCAAGCGCCCATCCAAATCAGGGTAGGCCACCGCCAGGATCCGGGACATCAGGGGGGTAAGGGTACGACTGGCACCCCTCCTAGGTTGGGAGGCCATCCCCAGCAGTGACTCGGCGGTCTTCCTGGTTCCGCGGCGGATGTCATCCCACCTCTTGCGGCAGTGGGTGCCCCGTCTGACGTGGACCCCCAGGGCCCGGACTTCCTTGGCGATGGCACGCCAAATCCCGACTTTCTGATGGGCGCTGACCTATGTGACATGTACAGGGTGGGAAGGAAACATTCATCAACTTACTGCATGTTAGATGTGATTGGCCCCCCCTCCCCAACCTTGCAATATAGCACATGCTCTCATCTGTCGTGCGTTGCACTCCTCATTCGCTCCCCACCCCACCAACTTACATCCACCCCACTCCACACAGGCATCGCCCATTCCATGTGCACCCAGTGTACTCACCTGTTGGTCTGGAGGACCGTAGAGTAACGCATACTGGGGGAGGACCCCATCCACAAGCTTCTCCAACTCTTCAGACGTGAAGGCAGGGGCCCTTTCCCCAGTCGCAGCAGCCATTGTCACTTCCAGACCGAGTTCACAGCAGCACTTGCAGTATAGGTCCTCTCCTGTGGATGATCAGGTCTCGAGTGATTAAGCAGATAGAAAATGGCGGTCACGCCCGCGGCGGTGCGTACCGCGACCGCCGGCGCACATCGTCATTGGCTCCTGAAACCCATAGGCTACAATGTTATTCAATGCGGCTCCATATAGCGGTCTTCGACCGCCTACCGCCACGGTGTGCTCCGCCAGCGCAGTGACCTCACATCCCATTGTCCCACTTCACAGGTCAGGCAGCCGCCATTTCAAGGGCCCACATGGCATAATCTCTACTGCGACACACAGGCCTAGGCCTGGCATTGCCACACATACACGCCTTTCAATACCTAGATAACCGTGTGCCATGCAAGCAGTGGTGAACGTACCAGTGATTATCTTGACTCTGTGCTCCATGTTGTCCTTCCTAGGCACCGTCCGCTGGGATTTGCGAGGAGAAGGATGAATCCTCACGTGTACCGACCGCTGGTGGACCTGTCGACAATGGAAGAACGCCACATCATATAAATGCAAATTAGCACTTGTATAGCGCACTACTCACCCGTTAGGGTCTCAAGGCGCTGTACTCATACCGCTATGGAACCCCTCCTGGCTTTTCCCTGTGAGGCGCCCACTCCTGAGCACCCCCAGGGTGAAGCCAGGCATCCAAGCGCTGTTGGGGCCGTTGTGGAGATTAAGCAAGCTATTGCCCAGAGTTGCAGGGTGGGACCCATGAATTAGATTAGGCACCGAGGCGAGAATTATCTGGTCAAGGGGAATTGAGCCAAAGACCTGCCGAAGCGGGACTTGAACCCTGGTCTTGAGCCAGATCTCTGCTTCAGGGTCTGCCGCTCTAACCATTGAGCCACACTTCTCCACTACGATCTCTCACATCATACTACGATACCGACTTGACCGTGCCACTATCCATGAACTGTGTGCCCAGCTGGAGCCAGCCCTGATGTCCCCCATCCACCAACCCACAGGAATTCCCCCTCTGGTGCAGGTGCTTTCAGTCCTCCATTTTCTTGCAAGTGGCTCATTCCAGACAACAGTGGCCATGTCATCTGGAATGTCTCAGCCAATGTTTTCTAAGGTTTTGTCTAGAGTGTTGTCTGCCCTGACGAAACACATGCGGAGTTACATTATATTCCCAGAGGAGGTTGATTTGCCCACTATGAAGGGTGATTTTTATGCCCTTGGACATATTCCCAACATAATTGGTGCCATTGATGGGACCCATGTAGCCTTAGTCCCCCAAAAGACGATGAGCAGGTGTACAGAAACAGGAAGAGTTACCATTCTATGAACGTCCAGGTGGTCTGTTTGGCTGACCAGTACATCTCCCATGTGAATGCAATGTTCCCTGGTTCAGTGCATGACGCGTATGTGATGCGTAATAGCAGCATCCCTTATGTGATGGAACAGCTACAGAGACAACGTGTGTGGCTAATAGGTGACTCTGGTTACCCCAACCTGCCTTGGCTATTGACCCCAGTGAGGAATCCCCGGACCAGGGCTGAGGAACGGTACAATGAGGCCCATGGGCGAACTAGGAGGATCATAGAAAGGACCTTTGGGGTTCTGAAGGCCAGGTTTAGGTGTCTGCATATGACAGGGGGATCCCTGATGTACTCACCAAAGAAGGTGTGCCAGATCATCGTGGCCTGCTGTATGCTTCACAATCTGGCATTGCGACGTCAGGTGCCTTTCCTGCAGGAGGATGGTCCAGATGGTGGTGTTGAAGCAGCTGTAGAGCCTGTGGAGAGTGAAGAGGAGGAAGACTCAGAGGACGACCCAGACAACAGGGACAGAGTTATCCAACAGTATTTTCAGTAGCACACAGGTAAGAATCACACACGCCATTTTAATTTTCCTGAATGCCTCGTGCTTCTCAACTTTGTCTATGACCCCCCAGTTATTTGAAACTGATGTTTGATTCTCCCTTCCCTTTTCAGTGCTGTATGACCCACTGCATGACTTCTGCTTGGTTAGCCCATGGACTAATGCTTATTGATCTTGGTATGTGTTCAGCACAAAGTTTACAGAACATAATTGATCGGTAATGTGTTTTACATTTGTAAATAATACAGCCTGACTCCAGCATGATTTCCGTGCATTGCGTGATTTATTTTTGGTGCTAGATGATGGTACATGATATTCACACGGTGATGGGTGGGGGTGGAGTAATGTCCATGGCAGAGTCCAGTTCTCAGTCTCACAGGAGCATTGTCCATATGCCTGTGGAAGGATGGAGCAGGGGCAGTTTAAGGTTGGACAGGGTGGCAATGTGGGACAGTGGGATGACTTCAGGGGGTATCTCATGCTGGCGGGGGTCTTGACATCCTACTCTGTCTTTTTTTTGGATCTCAGGCTCCTCTTGCGGGGTGGTTGTTCTTCAGCAGGAGGTGGGGTTCTGGTGGCCTGTCGTTGTGGTGGGGCCTCCTGTCCACTAGCGCCGGCGGAGGTGGTAGGCTGTTCCTGGTCCGGGCTAGTGACAGGGGCCCTGTGTGGTGCCACATGGTCCCGCAACGTGTCTTCTATCCGGTGGAGGGCCTGGACTATGCTCCCCATGGCGGTAGAGATGTTGGTGAGATGATTGTTGAACCCCATGTAGCGTTCCTCCTGCTGTGCCTGGATCTCCTGGAACCTGGCCAGTACCGTCGCCATCGTCTCTTGTGAGCGGTGGTAGGCTGCCATGATGGTGGTGAGGGCCTCTTGGAGAGTCGGTTCCCTGGGCCTCTCCTCCCCCCCCTGTCGCACAGCAGCCCTCCGAGTTGCCCTGTTTCCCCCGGACTCTGTCCCCTGGACGGTGTGCCCACTACCACTGCCCCCAGGTCCCTGTTGTTGTTGGGGTGGTGGGTTAGCCTGGGGGCCCTGTAGTGGCAGACACACCGCTGATTGACCTGTCCTAGTGACAGAGCCATGGGCCCGCTGGGTGGGAGCTGTGCTGTTGTTCCCAGAGGGGGTTGGGTCTGCTGTGGCCTGTGTGTGGGGAACCGACTGTCCAGAGGTCCCCGATGGCCCGGGCTGGTCGTCAGGTTCCAGGTCGACAGAGCTGCTGTCATCACTGGGTGCCTCTTCCGGGGGGGGGGGATGGACATTTCTGGACCCTCCTGGCCGGTGTGTTGGCGTTCGGGTCCTGCATGGGGTAAGAGAGTATGGTTATTGTTTCTGTGTGTGCTATTGTGTGCGATTTATGGGTGCCCTTGTCCCCCAGTGCTGTCATTCCCTTGGGGGAGGTGTTGTGGGGGTGTTTGGGGGGGGGGGTATGTGCAGTGGTCATGCTTAGGTGATGGGTGTCCATAGTTTGTGGTGGCATGCAGGGGTTGGTGTTGGGTGGGTTGTGCTGGGGAGACATTCTCAGGGAGGATGTGTGATGGGGGGTTGGGGTGAGGGTGGTGGTGGGGTTTGGCATGCTGGGGGGGGTGAAGTAGTTGAGATTGTACTTACCAGAGTCCATTCCTCCGTGTACTCCAGCGAGGCCATCAGGATGCAGGATGTTTAGTACCTCTTGCTCCCATGCTGTGAATTCGGGTGGTGTGGGTGGGGGTCCCCCGCCAGTCTTCTGCACTGCGATGTTGTGTCGCGAGACCATCGAGCGCACCTTTCCCTGTAAGTCGTTCCAACGTTTGCGAATGTCCTCTCGATTTCTGGGATGCTGTCCCACCGCGTTTACCCTGTCCACGATCCGCTGCCATAGCTCCGCCTTCCTGGCTATAGTGGTGTGCTGCACCTGTGAGCCGAAGAGCTGGGGTTTGACTCTTATGGTCTCCTCCACCATGACCCGGAGTTCTTGGTCCGAAAAGCGTGGGTGCCTTTGGGGTGCCATGGGGTGGTGTGGATGAGGTGTGGGGTGGTGTATATGGTGAAGAGTGTGTTGGTGTGTGGTGCTTTGTGCTTCTATGTGGTGTGTGTGATGGTGTAGTGTGCCTCTGTGTGATGTAGCTCTCTATTCTGTGATGTGTCTCTCTCTCCTTCGTCTCTGATTTGTGGTCGTAGGGGTTTGTGGGTGATGTTGGTGTGTGTTTTATAGTTGGTTGGATGTGTGGGAGTGTTGTTTGTATGTGTGTCAGGTGTGTGTATTTCAAATTGTCCAATGTGGCTGTGTTTTGGAGCTGTGTGTGTATTTTGAGCGCAGCGGTGTGTCCCGCCAATGGAATACCGCGGTTGAAAGACCGCCGCGTGGATTCGTGGGTCAGAATGGCATGGGCGTGTTTGTGTTGGCGTGACGGTGGAGGTTTGGTCATCTCCAGTTTTCCGTGGCCCGCTGATGAGGCGGCCTTCCTTGGATGTCGGGATTTTGGCGGTTTCGCCGTTGTGGGTCAGAATGACCGTGGCGGTTTACCGCGGCCGCGGCGGTAGAATGGCGGACTTCTGACCGGCGGTAAGGGCCTTTTACCGCCGAGGTCAGAATGACCCCCTTTGTCTTAGATTCTACTTTGAATGGGCAATCAGTAAAGCTAGACAAGCGGAGAACTAGCCAATAAGAAACATGGAGGGCGAATGGCCAATCTTGCAGCTTGATTTTGGTCTTGAAATCTTTGGGGAAGATATTTGGTGATCCCAATGTTTAGAGAACTACAATACTCAAGCTCCAACGTCTGCAGTAGTCACAGTTTTCCTCCTTTCCAATGAAAGAGGGTATGTAATAATTACAAGTTTGTGCATTCAGAAGATGAAAGCATAGACCACTGCAGAAGCCTTGTTTTCCATGGTAAGGTACCTGTCCAATTTGATTCCAAGACTTTTTATACAAATCTTGGTAATTGGAAAAGGGTTAGGAGATTTGGGCCAAAATGATAGTGACCAGAGCAACACTGAGAATCTCTGTTCTTTCTACGATTACTTTTAACCATTTTCAATTCATCACAGGATTGAAATCACATAACCAATTTGTAATGGCAGAAGAAGAGGCTGATGCTACATTAAGATGGAGTATTATCTAAATGTCATTATGATAGAGTATGTATATGTATGCAAGCACCCCATGTGTATTCTTACAGGGCCTCATTGGAAGGTAGGGATTGATTCCCTCTGTGCATCTTATGTTAAGCACACCATCTTTTAGAAGTTTTGTACTCATTATGAAATTATCAAAATGCTTACCACTTCCTCAATAAATATCACTTTCAATTGGATAATGTGAGAAAGTGGCTTGTTAGATGTGGTGGATGCTAGTCCACCACAGTTAATAAAGTTACAAACCTGTTAGGTCCTGTTAAATGTTTCAGGAATTCATTCAAACCTAAGTTCAATCCCTGGCAGCTATGGCACAGAGTTTCTAGGGTTACTTTAGAGAAAATGTTAAAACATTTAAAAATACCAAAAGAGTTACACATTCAAAAGTACAATACAATACAAATTCCCACTCAATCTCCAATGATGCCAATGGTAGCCAATGGGCACGGTACACCGAGACCTTGGCTCAATTTGAGGCTGACCATGATGGAGCCTGGGTTGGATACACGAACCATGTTTGGCCCGGCCAGCGGTTTTAGACTAGGTCTTAGCCTATTTTTTTCTGAAAGTCAAAATCCTTCAGCAGGGCAAGGCAGCAGGATGTATCAGAGAAGGCCCTCACAAAGTTGGATAGGCATTGGATAAGAAATCTCTGAAGCCTTTTGTTTTTGTTGGAAATGCCCTGAGTGGGAGGAATTCAAATTTTGTGCCCAAGAAAGTCCTCTCCCTGATGGGATACTTTTTCCACTTTCATGCAGTCAAGGTTTTTACCTTTGTACTTAGTCTCGTTTTTAGAGCTCAAAATCGTCTAGTGGGGCTAGGAGCTGCTCGATGTGACCGATAAGGGCTCCATGAGACCAGATGCTTTCTCACCAAGGTCCTGCTGAAATCGATTTGCTGCCGTAGAGAAACCCCAAGTTGTTGAAACCTGTTTCTTTAGTCCTGTGAAGTTGCACCCTGGGCAGATTGGCCTGCCAGGTATATCACAGTTCTCTGGAGGCCTTGAAGGTCAAACATTTTTAAAGTCTCAGGTTTCCAGCGATGTTAGGCGAAATCCAGTTAGTCAAAGCCAAGAATCCCAGGTCCTCAGGAACAGCATTCAGGGGTCAAGACTCACCCCAGGAGAGGCCACCAGCAGGGTGCAGGTCAGGTCCAGTTGGAACGAGTCAGCTTGGAGTTGCCGAAAAATGCAATCCCTCTTGTATCTTTTTACATCCCTGTAGTCAAATAGGAAGCCAGCCAATTGAACCTTGGAGCCCACTTCTTTGTCGTGGGTAAAAGAGGAAGTCGTTTAATTCTTCAGAGCTCCTCTCAGGTCAAGACAGAAGGCCCAGTGGTCTTCTGCTCTTCCTCAGGTCTAGCAGTTTTCTGAAGGTGTTTTGGGGTGACACATTTATGCCAGGCACCAGCTTATGGATGGGGGCAATACCTGGTCCTTCCCAAACCAATAGGGTAAAAATCCACAGGTGTTTAATCCACCCATGTTTGGAGCAGTTCTCTTTGTGCCCTACTGCAAACAATACCACAGTGCCCCTCACTGACTAAATCCAAGCTGGGGAAACACTTCCCCCATTTGCACTCTCAAAGATGTGTGGCCAGGGTAATGAGTAGGTCCTACTCTATAGACAGTTGTGGGCAAGCTTTCACCACACTAGTTTTGGTGACTGCCTGTGTGGAAGGACAAAGAAAGTGGCTTGTCTGCATGCCTTCTGACATCTGCTTGTGACAAAGGAGGCCCCTTTAATTATGTTTCTGGAAGGAGCCCAAAAGTTTATCTTGCCGGAGGAACCAAAACACTTCCACCCAGGACATTGCCTCTGCTCTGTGAGAGGTTTTTATAGGGTGAAGCCCTCACTGGGCCAGTGCTAGAGAGTTAACACAGATTAGCCTTCAGGAGCTTCAGGCAGAGAAACGTTAACTTTCTAAAAGTTACCTTTCCTTGATATTTATTAAACATCCCACTTCATGATTGAGTTACCTTTAATAAATATTAGAAATAGTGTTATATTCATGTTTGAAGCTAGTCCCAATCTGGAGATAACATATTTAATGTGTAATATTGTTTCCCAATGTTTCTCTGCGGACCCAACAGCCTTGCCACAGTAAAATAGCTTTTGGTGCCAGTCACTGTAGGGACATGTTGACTTGAAATTACTGCATGTCCTACTTTTAAGTACCATACATCCTGCCTAGTGGGCTGCAAGGGTGACTTAATAATATTTAAAAGGAATATTTTCACCTGTCAAAAAAGGTTTATTTTGATAGGCTAGACTTCACTTTTAAACAGCAGCTGCCAGCCTGCAGTGGTTGGCCTGGAGCCATGTTTGCCTGATCATACTAGTGGATCGCACCGTAGTGCTGTGGTCCAAAGGTGACATTTACATTTCCATGCCATTGGGGTACTTTAGACCTCATATACTGTGGCCTTAAAGGAAAGTTACATATACCAATTAGGAGTAAGCCAATTTTGACATGTTTTAGGAGTCAGAGCACATGCACTGGGGCTAGGTTAGGGTGGTGCCAGGGTACAAAGTCAAAAAGCATAGGAGCATCTGTCCCAAAAAAGTGGGAGTGACCAAGCAAAAATAATCACTTTCTCACATATAAGTTAAGCAATATTATGAGGCAGTACAAAGTCAGTGGCATGTGATACTTCATAAGCATAGGCATCATCAACAAATCAAGTAAGTTGTGCCACCACTCTAAATCAAAGTTTGTGGTGTTAGACAACATAAACATTTTATCATACTTCGGGGGCCAAGGTTAGAAATGAGAAGGCAACTTCCTAATTTGGAAAAGTCAGGGGCATAAAAAAATACGAAAAAGCAGATATTGAGCCCACATATTGATTAAAGTTAAGAGATTTCTGAAAAAAAAATCAATCAACTAATAGTTCAGCAAAGTTTGCATCTGACCAAGTATTCTGTATAATCAAAGAACGCCAATAGTAAAGCCAGTTGATTAAAAAACTTAGAAGTAGAACATTTAACTTTTATGAATGAAAGTTTAGCCACCATCTTGGATAGTAGCTACATTTTTATATGGTATTGAGTAATTTGTTGAAAAGGGAATTTAATGCCCTAGGGATCAGAGCATGTAGACCGGCCCTAATTGGAGCATTTGATCCAAGAAATGAAATATTCACTTACTGCTTCATCTAGATTCTAGTGACCCAGGCATCTGGGCAAGCAACAGGGCAGGTGGCCAATGAGTCTTAGTGTTTTTTATTATCATCCCTGATCTATACGCCCTCTGAGTTCCATTATAGGGATTAGGTGAGGATATGTATTTGATATCTGATTGGTATGTAACTACCATGCAGAAGGAATGTAATGCACTTTTTGCCCAACTTTGCATGTTATTTAAGCTAGTAGCTGTTAATATCAAATGTTTTTCTATACTTTGCTTCCTGGAAACATGGTCTAACATGGGCAGATGGAATGTTATGCACTTTTTGTTCAACTTTGCATTTTTATTAATTATAATACCAACTGCTTTGACATTATACTTTCAGGGAATAAAGTCATATTTCATTTTGGCATAAGACCTGTACTAGGATATAGTGATAGAATCTTTTGTTAATTTTTATGGCGGCAGACTAAAAACACCTTTAAATTAGATCCATGAACTGATTCCCACCGCAACTTTAGTAGATTGTGAATGCTGTTGGATGGGTTACTTCGGGATTTAACTTGTTTTTAATTTTTTTTTATATGATTCGCTGCTTATTGGAAATGGAACCACAGGGGGTTTAGTATATTTATTGCATTGATCATGCCTTGTACTATTTATACGGGGATGGAATATTTTATGGTTTTTATTAACTAATAAAATTATCATTGAGAACAAAAATATGGTATTGAGTACCCATGTCAAAGCATGTCTTCAAATACATAGATATAATCTTGTATGCATTACTTTATGAGATACAGTTTGAATTAATGGTCTATGGCTAAATCAAGGATTTAAAGAAAGCACTGAACATTTTTGTGATGAATTAATTATTAATCATGTTTTAATGTTAAGGGGTTTCACTCGCCCACATTCATATATCTATTTTATGCTAAGTATGTTTTATTAGGTTACTTGCATTTGTTTAGTAATAACAAGTGTTGTTATGGCATTCTCTATCTGGACATCCTTTCATGCAGATCTGACAAAGCTGCCATTTAAAATGAAGTAATCAACATTTACTATTGTTTGATGTTTTGTTGGTGTTTGGCTGTGTGGGGTTAGTTGAGAGTGTATACTGCGTTAATGTATTAAATATCTTTCTGTTAGTTTGAAAATAAAGATGGAAATGAGGGAGTGTTATGGGTATACATGTCTTGTTTCTTTTTCTTGAACTTCAGTCCTGATATTGTTATGTTGTGTGTCATTGCTGCACAAAATCCAACAAAATATGTTTTTGAAAAAATGGCTATATCTTGGAAGATCACTGTGGTGTTTTATGCATGTGGGTGATAGTGTAATATGACTCAATTATTCATTTGTTTATGAGATCAATTACCCATTGTTGGACAAGAGTATTGCACAATGATACTCAAAGTATGACCCAGGGCTACTTGTGGCCCTCATGACCTATACAAGAGGCCTCCTAGTGGACAGCAGCACTGGGCTCCTGTTTATTCCAAAGAGATCCAGCATTCCGAATTAAGTTAAACAGGCAGGTGTTTATTTACATGCTTCCTTAAGTAAAAGGAAATAACCAAGTAAGGTGTCCTGCATCACTTGTCTTTAGGAGCACATTCATTTTAAAGACATCTTACAACAAACAGGTAAAAATATGATAAATTTAAAAAACTGTATTTCACTACACATGCAGAAGGGTTTCACCTTAGTAAATCATATTATATCAGTGAATTCAGAAATTATTTTTTTCACAGGAATGTTTCCAAACATGAATGTAAAAACATTCAAAGAGACAAACAACTCAGTTGTCATGTGGACCACTCTGGATGGCCTGGGTGGTTATTATACAAGGACAACATTATAATGTATTAAATCAAACACAAGCGAATGTAATGTAGAGTGCACTCCCTGAAATAATGTGTTTCAAGGTGCTCTTATATTTGATAATGAAGAAATAGAAGGCAAAGTGAAATAAATATATTACATAGGATCACACAATTTTGTCAAGGGGGGAAGCAAGGATTGAACCCAGATTTTCTGGTTTCACACTGTGCAATTCTATTTCATTCCAATTCATTTAACTAGTTACTTCCTTTTTACACTTGACTCCTCCAAGGTAGCAATAGCAAGCAGACAAGGTTTACTGAATAGCACAGTACTGTCAAACCAGTGACTCTTCTAGACACTAGGGGCTTAGTAATATATGTAATGAAACCCTCAAAAACTGTCCACATCATGCACATACATTGCTTCCTATAGATCCATTTTACCACCTCCTCCACGAAGCCCCGCTCCCACCCTGTTCGCATCAATGCGGCCCTTGGGCACACCAAAGACCATTCATTTTGGCTCCTACGAAAATGTTTTCAAGTTGTTATAACATAAGTTATGTGTCTACCATTCAAATCACAACTATAAAGTTGGACTGTGTCAGGGAACATTTCAGTTATGTTGTTTCATTCTGGAATTTAACACCATTTCTGGTTTGATATTTGCTTTGCTCACAGCTATTCCTTTGAGTATTCCTTTGGATCTAATCAATTTGTTTAGCTTCTTGAGTTGTCATTAATGCAATCAACATCCCTTTTTAAATTATCTGCCGCTTATTTGCATCCGAGCAATGGAACAGAAGCATAAATATGTCTCTGAGGTAGGGTCCTGATTTCACCGGCATACCAACTAGTTACTAGTCCCTTTTTAGCCGACTAATCATGCCAGCATAATAAGCAGTAAGCAACAACAAAGTGAATGAAGGAATGCTCAAATTAATCTCAGCCACAGATGATTGCTCGGGCCACAATCAGGTCTACTGTTATTTTACTGCTATGCCACTCTAGTCAGGGACAGCAAAATCGAAATCAGTCCTGATCCTGCAGCAAACGGTCAGTCCACTCCAGACCAGGTTCACCCCATTTGGGGAAACATGCAACTCCAGACCAGGTTCAGCCTCGTTAGGCTTCACCAAGAAGATACAGCTTCACTCCTATGGCACGGGACCCAGGTCTGGGCACACACCACAATCAGGGCATCAAACTGAGGAAACCAAAAAGGTGATAGATGGAATGTTTAAATTAATGTCAGCCACGGATAACTGCATGAGCTGCAATTGAGAGCAGTATTTTTATCTACTATGACACTCACAGGCCATATGCAAATCAGCCTTGATCCTGTTTCAATAGGAACAGTCCATCCCAAATAGCCAACCCTGGTCCCACTAGTCTCTGATACTGTAGAGGTCCGTGCTTTGGGATAACCTTCTGCAACAGCTATACAGGGCACAGGACCTGAGTCTTTTTTTAGCATACTTCATAGACTTACACTTTTTTAATAGATGGCACCGGTTGAGAGTGATTATCAGTAAGAGAGTTTACAAAACCTGCGGATCTACCAAGATGTCTTTGTTATTTGAACACCTGTTAATTATTCTTGGTGGTGCTGAACAAAGATCTCTGGCTGCACTGTATTGAGGGGTAACATAGACCTTTGCCACAGTGGGACGTCTCTGTTTCTGAATGGTGCATAGGATTTTGAAATTCTTTATTGGTTCCTCTCAGAGCCAAGTGAAACATTACAACACCTGTTACCCGTGCTCTTGTTTCCTAAGATAGAAGCAGCCTAAGAGCCCGTTTCAGCACTTACCACTTTCTGTGGTCTGTAAGGTTTATGTGAAGTTATGTGAAAACTAATGCACATGATGCTGCAGCGGTCAATCTGATACCCAATGATGCCTCAGCCTTTTCTATGGGCCTGATTAAACAGTGAGGTCCTTTCACACCTTAACAGTCATTCTTGGAGCATTTTCACACACTGAAAACACTGCACAGGTAAAAGATGTCCTCAGTGGGAGGGCCCTATTAGCAGACGTACTAGACAAAACGTTTGCTGAGAGAGATTACCTTTTCTTGGGTATATCCATGTGTGGTATAATCCAACATTCAAAATGCTCACAAACATATTGTCTGTATCTACAGAGGAAAAAATATATTGGGCAATATAAGGAAAACAGTTTTATGCCATCAGGATTTTGATTCCTTTTTGGCACTGACTTTACCAAATAAACAGATTTGTGTAGCTGATATTTGTTAAAGGTAAAACAAGTGAGCTATATAACAAGTGAGCTATATTTCAATTCCTTCAGCTTTTCAGCAGGTAAAGTTTTCGGACAGGCTAAGGGTTTGCATCAACGCATAGTCACACAAAGTCATGCATAGCGGCGCAAACTCTTGCAAGTAAATTTACTTTTCAGCGCAACAGATATTTTGTGATGGGTAGGTGCCCTCTTCTCAGTTAAAATAGAGCTTTCCGGTGCTTTGCACCACTTCCCAATAAGGCGAGTTACTTTGGTGTAACTTGGGCGCATCAGCACTTTGCCCATCATATTTGATGCAAATCCCAATCTACAAATATCTCCAGAGTGGGATTTGAGTCAATAAGTAATGCCTTCTCGAAGCAGGCACCATCAAGGAAAAACGTTTTCATTTCTTAATACATTCCACATATAGACTAGGTATAGGATTTTGTACTAGAAGGGTATGCTTCAAGTACAAACCTTATTCTAGACAGCACACTGCAAAGTTGTGAATGGCACTAGAGAGCCTGTTTGTGCACCAGTGTAGAGGTAGTGAGCAGCAGCGGGTCATTTTTAGGTCTTACTTGCTAGACAATGCAAGTTGTCTGGTTGTGAAATATCTATTGTGAACTAACAGTGGGCTTCAAGCTAGCCCAGCGCTTAACAGTGGCTAGGTTTATTGTCACTCATTTGCTTGCTTGTTATTCAATTGTGTGCCTTCCTCTTCTTGTGTTTGTCCCGCCCCTGGAGCATAGCCTCTTTATGACTTTTTAGGTTGATTGACTTGTATGCTATCATTGCTAACGTGTAGGGAACTATTTATTTCTTTCTCGTTCAGCACTCCTCAAAGGCCCCCCCACTTCATTGCTCTCCACCCCTACCAGCTTGTCTGTAAACGTAGAGCAACAGATTTATTTTTGCTGGAGTACAGCTGAAGAGCAGAATATGAGAGTTATTTTTCCTTTTCTTCCTGTATTCTTCATATTGCATGAGGCACGCGCTCTGGCACGCAAAACCTTGTATGGCACTGGGGAAAGGGCAATCTGCTGCACTGACTCCACTGGCCTCTGAGGCAGAGGGTGTAGTTATCTAGACACTTCTCCTGGAGGCCCTTAAATCTGTTCCTTGAGCTATTGCAATGGCTGAATCCTGTAGAAAGTAAATTAGAACATTGGAACGTTGGCAGCTCCATTGAAAACAATGGAGTGCTGCGGGCTTTTGCTGGCCGGTAAAAGCCTGCAGCGCCAACATTCCAATGTTCGCTTTGTTCACAGCAACAGCTGTGAACAAAGCCTCACGGAGCCCGAGGGAATTTTAATCCCCTCGGGCTCCGTGAACAATTTGTTTTATTTAATAGAACATTCTGCCCTGAGTGGCAGAATGTTCTAATAGCCTTAGAACCCGCCGTAGCGGGCTCTACCGGCTATTAAAGGCCCTTTCCCTTGTTAAATGCCCTCGCCGATTTAACGTGGGAGCGGACCTTTAATAGCCGGTAGAGCCCGCGACGGCGGGTTCTAAGGCTATATTAGGCCTCTGTGAGTCTTTCCTTTTTAATGCTGAAACTACCTTATTCTTTTTAAATTCTGTTCAGTTTCCTGAGTGAAACCTAGTTGAAAAATAAACCATGCCAGTTATAAAGAATTAAAACAGTGAATTTAATGTACCGTTTTGAGATACCAAAGGATATTTGCTTTTCCTACCATATTTTGAACTGTTTTTTTGTTGTTGCTTTTTTTAAGAATACATTACTGACAAGCTTTGACAAAGGCAACAACTCTGCACTCACATTTGATAGGAGCAACCCTTTGCCAATAGTTGTTAATAAATGTGGTTCTATGCTGATTTCTCCTGCCTTGCGCAACCCAGTGCAGCAATGTTTTTGCTGCACTATATGGTGCTAAAAAATAATACATCTGCCCCTTCATTTTTGTTGTGATCTTTTAATGAATAGCAGTTTGTACAACAAATTAAAATTCTACTGATAGCTTTCACTATCAAGGTTCAAATATTGCCAACCCATATCGGTTTATAAGATCCAGTGAATAGTGCTGACAGATTTGAATAGTGCAGACACAAAAACATTACCATAACACAGCCCGTTGAGCCGTCTGGCCTTAACCTTATTACTAAAATTATGTTAAAAGAAAAACTTGTATTCCTACCCACTTCTTTAGTTCATTTTCCCTCTCTGTTTTCCTTTTTGTAGCCTATATCCTTTGTGCTAGTAAAGGATGCAAAATATGGGTTTTCATGTATTCTAGGGTATGGATTTAGACAAATCATTTTTATATCTCTTTATTCAAATCCTGATATTCAGAAAGAAATGGCTTAATGATTGTGTCCCATTTTTCAGCAGTACTAATTAGGGAACACCAGAAGATACTCTAGGCTATATTAGCTCATAAAACTAATAACTAATAAAATATAACATTAATATTGCATATTCCTCTAAATTAAAAATAATGAACTCTTTTATTGCTAACGAAAAAGTTCAGATTAAATAAACTTGGTAAGTATCAATCATTCAGGAAGTGACAGGATAATTAAAAGAAAGCATATTATCTGTGGAGTTGGGTGACATGTTTTACAATGAAAGAATGGCCCTCATTATATTTAATGGAAAATGTGTATTTTTTTACTTGAAATCTCTAGACAGGTTTACAGAGAGAAACATTTCCCAGTGAATGTGAAAGGAAGATAGCAATGGGTAATCCTGTGTAGCAGGCCTTTCAATGAGTTTCACAGCGAAGCATTAATTGCATGAAAAATAACAAATATTAGCTGTGCACTGGTGTACTATTGCCCCATACCCATTCCTCTCCTAATTAAACTATTTAGGGAGAAGATGTTGATGCCCTACTGCCAAGCTTCTTTGGAGCAAAGCCATTTCAATATGCCAGATGTATATTCAGCACACATTATGACCTTCGTATGGAGAGGTCATATTTTGTCCTCTACATGTATGCCTGCACAAGGCTCAAGAGATGGATGAGGAAGTGCTAAAGAATTTGTGCTACACAGGGTCTCAAGCCTTACTTGTTGAAGTATAACTTGCCCCAAAATGTATGGATGGGCAGTCACTGCTATTACCGGCTGTGAAATGTAAACTATGCATTTGAGTTTCTCAGGGACTGCCAGATCTTGAACCTTAATTCATGAGAAAAGATGTGGCTCAAGGCATTTGTCACTTAACACCCACTGGGGTATCAATTAGAACCATTGCCCTCTGCTCAGGGTGTCTAAGCCCTCCCTCGGTAAAGGGTTATTGTTATTGTTACTTGAGAGTTTCACAATGATGGGTCTAGTCTGAAGAAAAGAGTACTTTATGCAGTGTCTTTCTAACTGGCAACACCTGTCAACAGGTTGGCAAAAATCCTATTAGAGCCTGTTCCATAAGGTCAGAAAACATGGACATAAACATGCCCATAGGTTGTTTACTTTGTGTCTCTGCCACTGGATGTCTCTGCCAGTGGACATAGAATAAACAGTTAAGCATAACCGTCCACTGCTAAGAACAATAATTGTTAAAAGCCCTGAAGCCATGTTTTAGTTCCAGGCCACATGACAGGGGCAAGTACAAGGGTGAGGGCCTGGTGTGGGTCTTTAACAACATCATAGTCCAAAGCACAAGGACTATAAATCTATCAGAGTATTTTACCCATGGAGGGTAGAGAGTTCTAAATTAAAAGGTGTGAAACTGAAAGGCAAACAATGTAATATTGGAGCAGAAGGTGTGTACAAGCCACCATGGGCCCTGGGCCACTTCACTGTGTTCAACTGAGTCTTATAGCCTGCCGTATACTGACCATTAAAGGCCCACAAAGGTCACAGGAGCCCTGAGGGAATGAAATCCCCTGGGCTCCGTGAGGACTTTGTTAACAGCTGCTGCTGTGATGCAAATATTTGAATGTTGGAGATCCGGGTTTTTACCAGCCATTAGAAGCCCAGAGCACTCCATTGTATTCAATGGAGCTCCCAACATTCCAATGTTCTATTAAAAGTTATTGCTAGTTTTCTAAGTTTTCTGATTAGCTGAAGCAACCTCAGCATTCAATACAAGGTGCTACTACTAAGTACAGATTGCAAGTCTTGGGTAAAAAGCTGCTGGACCTAGATCCTAAATTGGGTGAGGTCAGAAAAAAATGGGTGGCAACCGTGGCCCACATATCCAGATGTGTTGGGGAGTATTTTGTTGAGTATGCAAGACTCACATCTACATGTGTGAGGGCCCTAACAACCTGAGCCTAAATCACTGGAGGAATTGTTTTTTTATAGTTGTTAACAATGTTTACATAAATGTGTTCCACAGAAAGAGTTTGCTAGGGGTCTGACTTAGCAGCATTCATCTTACAATGGACATAGACAAACAGTAATGTGTGGCAATGTGCACTTTTAGAAATGTGAACATTAAGCATTATCTTACAGAATAATAATCATAAACTTCCAGAATATGTGATCAGAGAAAGAAAAATGTAAATGTGTGTGTGTGAGTGTGCTGTGTGTGTGTGTGTGTGTGTGTGTGTGTGTGTCTGGGTGGGGACTGTGAAAAAGTTCTACAAGAAATCAGGCTTCTTTGCAAAACTATTAATCATCACTCATGAATAGAAACCATTACACGGGCTTTGCAGCTAAGTAGATTGCCTAGTCTTGTAGTTGTGGAAATTGTATTGCAGGTTTACTTTACAAGTGTGCTATAAATCGTGCTCTAGTAATCACAAGATATGTCCCCATGGTGCTTTCCGCATTGCAGGAAAGAAGAGAGAAAAGGCATGGCTTTCTTAGAGCACAGCAGCCCACTGATTCAGAGCCCTAGCAGGCTTCTTCAGTAACAGATGTCCTGGGACACTGAATCATTTTGTATTCCCTTATTATTGTGGATAATCCTCAAATTAACCTCTGTAGCAGAGTGGATCCACTGACCTTGAGTTTGCAAACATCATTGAAAACTAACACAGCAATAGTTTACAGTTTGTGCAACCTTTTGTGTAATAAGAGCTAGGTATGTTCAATTAAAATCATCATGAGCTACTGATATTGGTAGTGTTGTATTAGGAACCATATTAGACAAGATTACATTAATGGCCACCATATGCGAGAATCCCAACAGTGATCATCTCACTATATCAGTCAGGGTTACCAGCAGTAATGTGAAAAAGGCTTTGTCCTTTTCAAATGCCTCTATGTAAGTTACACAAGCTAGACATAGCTGTAGTGCTTCTGGCATGAAGGTAATAATATTAGTAATAAGTCTCCTCACATGATTTATCACTCAAACATCTGTCTTAAATACATTTTAAAAATTCAGCCATTTTGTATCCAAACATCAGCTTATGAGTTCTGAAAATATACACGTATTAGTCTTGAATACACAGTTTTGGCAAATACATATTAAGTCAACCAGGCAAAATGTTCCAATTTAATACACTTGAGTGTCCAAAGGAGACTTATTCACAGTCAGCTGGAGATCTAGCTACCAGTAACTCACAAGCTATTTGTTGAAGGCTGCCCTAGAACAACAGCAGAAAAGCAGAGACCTGTGTTCTGATCTACCTGTTTTAGAAGTGCATGTTTGAAGGAATGTACAAGATGAAATAAAATGTATGATACTCATTGATTTACACATCAAACAACCATTCTAAGCCTTTCTTTTATTGTTATTGCCTATCAGTTTTGCAATGGGCACATAAAAGTTGATACAGAATGGAAAAACAGGCACAAATGATTTTTGTGCTCATTTTTACACCTTACCATTTTGGCAAATTGAATACAAATTGCAGTCACTGATTGCTTTTTGCACCTAGATTTATCACATATTACCTGGTAAAAGAGCAGTTGTGTCTCATATCCCAAATTGTTAGGACAAAATGCTAAATCAGAAATAATGTTTGGCACAAGTACAGCAGGGTTTTACTGAGTGACGTACCTCAAAATGCTGAATATGCCCTTAGATATACATTCGATATGTCTGTAATATAGGACTTTGTGAGAGTTTAATTCAAGAGGGATGGTTTGTATAGTTCCGTCTCAATGTCTAACATTATGATGTTGAAGAACATAGTAAGGCCTTTGCAATGATTTTCAGAAGGACACTGAATTATTTTTATTGTTTCCGCTGTGGTAAACTCTTCATAGATTGAACTTAGATTTGAATTAGAATTGATGAGTCCTTGAGGCATTTGGAGATGTGTCTTTTTCACTCATTTTGTGTCTCTTTTGAAGCAAGCCTTAGCCTCTTCCAAAAATGACTTGTGCAAAATGTGTTTCAATTTGTGGCCTTAACACTTCAGATTATCCATTAATTATTTAAACAATTGTATGTCAGAATAGTAACTATGGAAATATTGTGCCACAGAAGTATCTTAGCAAGAATATCAACACACAAAATATTGTGGAGGTCATTTGAGGCTTTTAGCCTAGATTTCCATTTGTGTGCTTTGAGGGGGGATCCTACATATTGAGGACGTTGACAACATTGTGATGGAGGATTTTTAGCAGGGCCTTCAAGGTTGCAACATTTTGCAGGGCTTGCCTTATAGAGTTACACATGGCATAAACATCTTCAGAGTGGGAGAGGGACCTCTCTTGCTGTGTGAGAATGGCTGATGTTGCATGTTTGAAAGTGAGACAATGTGTGCCCAAACCTGTGGTTGTACAAAAGGAATTGAGTGAAGACTGTAGTATTTCTTGTCCACTTATTATTTGGTTCAATTCTAATGTTTGATTTTGATTAAGCCTCAGCCCAATTTAGAATGAGAATAAGAATAACCAATTGGAAGGCTTATATTCTCTATGAAAAGTCTTTTCTGAGCTGCAGACTGCAGTTGTGAGGCAAGGTCAATTATTTCTTCCACAAAGGTGGAATCAATATATTAGATATTGATACATCACAGTGTAATGAGGTTTTTATTACGTTTAATAATTCAACATGCTACTAAGTATTCAAACCATGACTATAATTGAGTATCACCATTAGATCTGTTGAACAGGTCACAGCAGCACTTCCCCTTTAAATACCTCCGTTTTTATTTAGCAAAGTTCTGGTTATCCAGGATGGTGGTCAAATTGACTTGTACCAGTCTCAGTGAGATCAAACGTGCGCTTGGAGATCTCGAGTGTTGACCTTGTGCTTGTAATCCAAAAAACGATACTATGTAGTAAACATCCAATGAATAAGGGAGTTTTACACATCTTTGTGTTCCACTCGAAGTTCACAGTGTGGTTTCCTTTGCACCAAAACTTAAACTATTTAAGCATGAAACATGTACCTAATACAAAAACTCAGAAAACACAAACACCTACCCAAACGTCAGATGCAACAACACTTTAAGCCTCCACAGTCATACCTGGCTTGATATTGTGTCTCTCCTTTAATGCACTCTCAGTCTAGATCAATATAAATATGAAGATTATAGCATTACCCAGATATAACTCCATTTCTTATATTATTTATTTTATCCTCAAACATTTGGCTCCTCTACTCTTCCCTCTCTATAAATGTCTCATATCATTGAACAAGCATGTACTGTAGTTTATCTTCTATGTACTCTCACTTTGTTGTTTGTGTAATCATTGTCTCCTATTGAGTCAAGTCTCCTAGGTGTCTTTAGGTCAAGAATGTCTCCACCTTAATTTCATAGCGCCTTTCAGAAACCTTCTTATGACATACTCTATGTTTGACCTGTGGCCATCCTAAACTTCAATTTTCAGTTCTTCCTCCCAGGCATATTTATGTAGTGAATACATTTGTGTGACAATCCACCCTTCAATATGTAAAAACTGCAGTATAAAATGTAGTTTTAAAACCATTGCATAGCCACCATGAGCTATACCTTATTTTCTGTAGCTGCATGTCAGAATATCTTTATCAAAATATTGTCTGAAAGAAATAGTGTGGATCATATTTGGGATGCAATGTTTCTGTCGGACAAGATTTACAATAATTTGGCTACAATATTCGTAGCATTCCCTGCCCAAGTCTGCCTTTGTACTGTAAATACATGCACGTAAATTGAAATGTACAGCACTCTGAAGACTGCTGGGGCATGGCTCACTCTTTAAAAACCAAAGCTTAAACAATATATAAGTTGTAAAGCTAAGAGCCTAATTTAGAGTTTGGCGGACAGGATACATTGTGTCAAATGTAGTGGATGTCCCGTTTGCCCTATTACAAGTGCATTTATAGCTTATGGCATTTGCAGCCTCTGGCACTTGTAATATGGCAGATGGGATAACCACCAGGTTTCAACAGAGTATCCCATCTGCCAAACTCAAAAGAAGGTGCTAAATTCTGTAATTTTTTAACTACTCCAGTCCCTCTGATAAAGTCAGTCAGTTTAGACCTTCCGATTGCCCCCATGCCATGCCTGTATTTGTAAGGTAAGGGTGGAAGAGCTTCTTTATATGATGCCAATTCATTTTTCTGTGGTTCGATTGTGTTTTCTATACACTACTATAGTTATTTTATCATCAGGTACATTATAATATCTTCCATTTCACCATCTAAATCCCTCCACCAAACTATAATGAAGCAATACGATTTAGTACATAAGCGGCGGACAGCACAACTCATTTAACAAGGAGCAGAATTAGCCTGTTTCTGTTTCAGTCACTCAGAAAAAAGCCTGGTTTAGTCTATGCGCTTTTGACAGAGCAATGTCTTAAAAATAGGTGCACAGCACATCTCTGTGTCATTAACCCCATTCATGAAGAGCTCCTGGGGCCATTTCATGATCATGTTCCTAACACTGCAGATACTGAATGTATTTATACCAGTCTTTCTCAAACTTTTTAGACCCTCAACCAAATTTTTAGAATGACAAACTTTCATAATCCACCTACCATTAACGCACATGAGGCGGAGGTGATTTTTTAATATAATAGTAGACATGCTTTCAAAATGCTGTGAATCAAGAAAATAACATACTATTTACACGTTTTTGTGTTCCTCTCTAACACCATTTGTTTGTAAATGTCACAACCTTGACCATGCCTTTTCAAATGGCTGTATTGGACTGTGGCCAAGAAATGTATCTGTCCATAAAAGTGGCCAATGGTGAATTGCACTGGAGCCGTAACACTTTGAGCTAGCCTGTTGCATCTCTTCACTAAAATCACAAGACCTCTGAAAAAATCCTAGAGTTGATACCAGTGATTTTATCAAATTTGAAAACCCTTTCTGCAGTAGCAGTAGAGAATGGGGTAGGGCCTCATATCCATTTTTGGGTTAAGATGAGGCCACAAGAGATTAAGGGGGTCATTACAACATTGGCGGTAAAAGCTGCTTACCACCGTGCAGAAGACCGCCAACACACAGCCGCAGCCGCGGAATTCCGCCACGGTCATTATGACCCACAGCTCGGAATCCGCCAAAATCCAGACACCCACCCAAGTCCGCCACACCAAAGGTCAGTGATAAACTGGCGATAACAAAACCTCCACGTCACGCCAACAGGAATACGCCCACACTATCACGACCCACGAATCCACGCGGCCGTCTTTCAACCGCGGTATTCCATTGGCAGTACACACCACCGCGCTCAAAATACACACACATTTACAAAACACTACCACATTGGACAATTCCAAATACACACACCTGATACACATACACACACCACTCCCACACATCCAATACAATATAAAACACACACCCACATCACCCAGAAACCCTTACGTCAACAATTGCGACTGAAGGCCAGAGAGAGACACCACCATCTACAAACTAGCATCCACAGGCAATCAACTCCATCACTCACACAACATCCAAGCACCTCACACAACACACCTCTAAATATCACCCCACACATCACAACACACCCCACCTCACACATCACCCACACCACCCCATGGCACCGCAAAGACACCCCAGGTTCTCTGAGGAGGAGCTCAGGGTCATGGTGGAGGAAATCATCTGGGTAGAGCCACAGCTATTCGGATCACAGGTGCAGCACAACGCCATAGCTAGGAAGATGGAGCTATGGTGAAGAATCGTGGACAGGGTCAACGCAGTGGGACAGCACCCAAGAACTAGGGATGACATCAGGAAGAGGTGAAACGACCTACGGGGGAAGGTGCGTTCCGTGGTCTCAAGACACAACCTTGCGGTTCAGAGGACTGGCGGAGGACCCCCACCTCCTCCCCCATAACTAACAACATGGGAGGAGCAGGTCTTGGCTATACTGCATCCTGAGGGCCTCGCAGGAGTAGCAGGAGGAATGGACTCTGGTAAGTCAAACCTTTAACTACTTCATCCCCCACCCACCCACCTGCATGCTATCACATACCCCCACCCTCGCCCTCACCCCCATCACTCCACCTCCTCAAGTATGTCCCAATATCACAAACCACACATCCCAAACCAAAGCCCTGCATGTAACACTAAAGCATGGACACCCATCACCAAAGCATGGCCACTGCACATACCCATCCACCCCCCTAAACCATTATCACACAAGGTCCTACACAGGAATGCAAGCACTGGGGTACAGGGTCACCCACCCATTGCACACCATGGCACACACAGATGCAATAATCATGCCTTTACACCCCTACAGGACCCCTATCCAACGTCACCGTACAGGAGGGTCCAGATATGTCCACTCCACCCACAGAAGAGGCCCAAAGTGATGACAGCAGCTCTGTCCAACTGGATCAAGATGACCAGCCCGGCCCATCTGGGACCTCAGGACAGTCGGTTCCCCTCACACTGGCACAGGCCACTACAGAGCTTCCCCCCTCTGAAAACACCAGCACAGCACCCACCCAGCGGGCCCATACCTCTGTCCCCAGGACATGTCAATCAGCAGTGTGTCCACTGCTACAGGGAACCCAGGCTAACCCACCACCCCAACAACACCAGGGACCTGGGGGCAGTAGTAGTGGGCACACGGTTCAGGGGACAGAGGCACAGGAACACAGGGGAACTGGGAGGACTGCTGTGCGACAGGGGGAGGACAGGCCCAGGGAACCCACTCTCCACGAGGCCCTCTCCAACATCATGGGAGCCTACCACCATTCCCAGGAGACAATGGCAACGGTACTGGACAAGTTTCAGGAGACCCAGCGGATGCAGGAGGAACAGTATTTGGGCTTCAGGGAGGAACTCAAATCCATCAATTCCACCCTGGGGACCATTGTAGGGGTGCTGAAGGAACTTGTGAACACCAGGAGGGACACTTTGGCACAACAAGGGGCCCCTGACTCTAGCCTGGACGATGAACTGGCCACCACCTCCACCGGCGCTAGTGGACAGGAGGCACTGCCACAGGACCACCACACCAGCACCCCACCCCCTGCAGATGGAGAACCACCCCGCAAGCGGTCCCTAAGATCCAGGACAAAGACAGAGAACAATGCCAAGACCCCCGCCAAGAATTGAGACCACACTGATTGTCATCCTTCTGTCCCACTTTGTCACCCTGTCCATCCTTAAACTGCCCCAGATCCACTTCCTATGCCCCTTTGGAAAATGCACCTGTGAGACTAATAGACTGGACTCTGCCATGGACATTCCTCCACCATCACCCCTGACCATTTTACAACCCCCTCCACTATTTAGCACTTAAATAAACACCCTTAAATCACAAAACAATCTGGAGTCAGTCTGTGCTTTCACAATTGTGTATTTGCAATAACTGAGTGAAATAGCAATGTCCATTGTATTGTCAACATTCCTATGTCACACAGCTCTAGTCCATGTGGAAACAAAGCAGATGTCACACAGTGGGACCCACATCTGTGAAATCGTAAGGGAAAGTGACAACTCAGTGACCATACACTGGGTGAAAATGACAGACAGATGAGAGGTAGTAGAATTAAATCAGATGTAGCAGCCAGTGTTGTCTTCTTACCTGTATCTCACTGGAAGTATTGCAGGATCACCGTGTTGCTGTTGTCTATGTCCTCTTCTTCTGCTTCCTCGTCTTCACTGTCCACAGGCTCCACAGCTGCCACAACACCTCCATCTGGACCATCCTCCTGCAGAAAAGGCACCTGTCGTCGCAAAGCCAAGTTGAGAAGCATACAGCAGGCCACGATGATCTGGACACCTTCTTTGGTGAGTAGAATAGGGAACTGCCTGTCATATGGAGGCACCGGAACCTGGCCTTCAGGAGGCTCTATAATCCTCCTAGTTCGCCCATGGGCCTCATTGTAGCGTTCCTCTGCCCTTGTCCTGGGATTCCTCACTGGGGTCAGTAGCCATGACAGGTTGGGGTAACCAGAGTCACCTGCAAATGTCGAGGGACAACTGTTAGACACACACTAACTCATAGGGAGATCCCCAGTCCCAGACACCTAGTCACACTGTATTGGGTCCATGTCCTCACCTAATAGCCACATACGGTGCCTCTGGAGTTGCCCCAACACATAAGGGATGCTGTTATTCCGTAGAATATAAGCACCATGCACTGAGACAGGAAATTTGCCATTCACATGGGAGATGTACTGGTCTGCCAAACACACCATCTGCACATTCATCGAATGGTAACTCTTCTGGTTTCTGTACACCTGTTCACTCCTGCGTGGGGGGACCAAGGCCACATGTGTCCCATCAATGACACCTATGATGTTGGGGATATGTCCCAGGGCATAGAAATCACCTTTCACTGTAGGCAAATCCTCCACCTGAGGGAAAACGATGTAGCTCTGCATGTGTTTCAGCAGGGCAGACAACACTCTGGACAACACATTGGAAAACATAGGCTTGGACATCCCTGATGCTATGGCCACTGTAGTTTGAAAAGACCCACTTGCTAGGAAATGGAGTACTGACAGCACCTGCACTTGAGGGGGGATTCCTGTGGGATGGCGGATAGATGACATCAGGTCTGGCTCCAACTGGGCACACAGTTCCAGGATTGTGGTACGATCAAGTCTATAGGTGATGATCACATGTCGCTCCTCCATTGTCGACAGGTCCACCAGCGGTCTGTACACCGGAGGATGCCGCCATCTCCTCACATGCCCCAGCGGATGGTGCCTATGGAGGAGAACAGCAAGCAGAGAGTCAACCAACTCTGAGGTACGTAAACACAGCTTAATTGGAAAATATTAGCAAATCAACATATGTCTGTATTAGTGTTTAAGCAAGGCCTAGATATGTGTGACGCAGTCCAAAATAATGCCATGTGGCCCCCATGAAATGGCAGCTGCCTGACCTGTAAAGTGGGACAAGGGGATATGAGGTAACTGCGCTGGTGTTGTACACCGTCGCGGTAGGCGGTCGAAGACCGCGGCGCAATCCTGCATTGGTTAACATTGGACCCTATGGGTCCCAGGAGCCAATGACGATGTACTCCGGCGGTGACGGTACGCATCGTCGCGGACGTGACCGCCATTTTCACTCTGTTCAATCACTTGATACCTGATCTTCGACAGGAGAGGACCTACACTGCAAGTGCTGGTGTGACCTCAGTCTGGAAGAGACAATGGCTGGTGTGTCTGGGGAAAGGGCCCCTGCCTTCAGCACGGAGGAGTTGGACAAACTAGTGGATGGGGTCCTCACCCAGTACACGCTACTCTACGGTCCTCCAGACAAACAGGTAAGTACACTGTGAGCATGCTGTATAGGCAATGCCTGTGTGGAGTGGTGTGGATGAAAGATAGGGGGGGGTGAGAATGAGGTGTGCATGAAATGACGGTGAGTGCATGTGCGTCATGGCAAGGGTAGGGATGCAGGCCAATGACTGTGACGGTGCGGACGGTAATATCTTCTCCTTTTCCTCTGTACTATTCCTGTAGGTCAGCGCCCACCAGAAGAAGGACATTTGGCGTGCCATCGCCAAGGAAGTCCGGACCTTGGGGTTCTACCACAGACGGAGCACCCACTGCTGGAAAAGATGGGAGGACATTCGCGCTGGAGCAAGAAGATGGCGGAGGCCCAGCTGGGGATGGCCTCCCAACGTGGGAGCGGTGCCCGTCGCACCATGACTCCCCTGATGTTCAGGATCCTGGTGGTGGCGTACCCGGTGTTGGATGGGTGCTTGAGGGCATCACAGCAGCCACAAGGGGGTGAGTAGACTCTCATTCTGCTGATTCAGCGCGCATTGTAGGTGTCTGGGTGGGGGAGGTGGGCTGTGGGTTCCCCTAGGCCAGGGTGAGTTTAGTAGGCAAGGTCCCTTCTTAAGGCAGGCCCTGTGGCACCCCACCCCACCTGTGTACAGTGCACGGCGTAGTGCAGGGGGCTTCTGTGTCTGTAGTGTCCGCCAACGGTAGTGGTATTGCATGCACTCAACATGTCTTTCTTCTGTCTTCCCCCCCTTTTTGTGGTCTCCCTGTTCTTGTGTGCATTAGCATCATCATGCGGAGGAGCAGTGGCACCAGAGCAGGACGGAGCTGCATCCCACATGGCCCTGGAGGGTGATACAACGGAGTCTGAATTCACCAGTGGGACGGAGGGCGAGGGGAGCTCCACGGTGGGGACAGGAGCTGAGACCAGCGATACGGACCCCTCCTCTGATGGGAGCTCCCTTGCGGTGGCGGGCCCATCTGTTCCCCCATGCATCTACAGGTACAGCCACCAGCCCCCCTACCAGCACCGCCCTCCCAGCAGCCCCTCAGCGTGTGTCCCGTGCCCGCTCACCCAGGAGGGTGGGCATCTCCTTCGCCCCAGGCACCTCAGCCCCTGCCCCTGTCACCCCTGCTGCCCTCAGTGAGGACGCCATTGACCTCCTCAGGTCCCTCACTGTTGGGCAGTCTACCATTTTGAATGCCATCCAGGTTGTAGAGGGGCAGTTGCAACAAACCAATGCATAGCTGGAGGGCATTCATTCTGGTCAGGCAGCCCATCAGCGAGCTTTTCAGCCTCTGGCCTCAGCACTGATGGCAGCCATTGTCCCTGTCTCTAGCCTCCCCCCTCCAACTTCCTCCACCCAGACCCAAACCCCTCTACCTCAGCCTATCCCAAGCATACCATCAGACCAGCATGCACACACCGCAACACACAAGGGAAGCTCTGGCAAACATAAGCACCACACATCCCACAGGCACTCACGCAAGCATCATACACATGCAGACACACCAACATCCACTGCCTCCACTGTGTCCCCCTCTCCATGTCTCCCTCCTCCCTCCCTGTCTCGTCTCCACTCACACCTGCATGCACTACATACTCAGCCACTACGTCCATCACCAGCACACCCACCACCACACCCCGCTAACGTGCACTCACCACCCCCACTACCATTCACACATCCCCTGTGTCCTCTACCAGTGTGTCTGTGAGCCCTCCTCCCAAACTACACAAACGCAGCCAGACACACACCCAACAGCCATCCACCTCACGATAGCCTCCAGACCATGCACCTTCACCCAAAGTCAGCAAACGTACACCTCCTACAACCACAACCTCTTCCTCCACTCCCAAACCCCCTCCATCTACCCGTCCCAGTGTTTCCCAAAAACCTTTCCTGTCCAACCTTGACCTCTTCCCCTCACCTCCCCACCCCTTCAGTCTCCTAGGGCCCGCCTCTCCAGGTCCCAACCCAGCACCTCAGCCACAACATCTGCGGGACCAGTGGTGTCAGTAATAACCGGCTTCTGGAGTGCGCCAGGCAGCAGGGCAGCCAGTGTGGCAAGGAGCCAGAGCATGAACAGTCCCCCACATGTAAAGCACAAAAGGTTGGCCAGTGCCCGGCAGGAGAGAGGAAAGAAATCAGCCACCAAAGCTGCTCCCAGGGGTACAGTTGGGAGTGTGGCGACAGCTGCACCAGCATCCAAGGTGGGGAAGGGGCACAGTAAAACCGGCAATTCTGGGAAAATCTGCACGGCGGACAAGACCGCCACCAGCACCGCTGCCCAGGACACCACCGCCACCAGCACCGCTGCCCAGGACACCGCCGCCACCAGCACCGCAGGCCAGTGAGCGCCAAAGATTCCGACGTTACTGAGGCCGCCACGAGCTGGATGAAGCATTCTGGGCACAAAGCCCCCTCCTGAACCAGTGGAGAAAGACATCCACTACCTCAGTCCTTGGCAGGATGAAGCACTCTGGGCACAAAGCCCCCTCCAGAACCAGTGGAGTATCACATCCACTCACACAGTCCTTGGCAGGATGAAGCACTATGGGCACAAAGCCCCCTCCAGAAACCAGTAGAGAATGTTGAGAGACTGTGGCTTTGCACTCCCCAGGATTGAACAGTGGGCAAACCACCCACTGGAGAGACTTGAGAGACTGTGGCTTTGCACTCCCCAGGATTGAACAGTGGGCAAACCACCCACTGTAGAGACTTGAGAGACTGTGGCTTTGCACTCCCCAGGATTGAACAGTGGGCATGGAGCCCCCTCGTGGATCTGGAGTCGTGCACTCATCCGGCTGAGGTGCACCCCCGTTCCTTCCCCCTGAGGTGCCTGTTTTATTTCTATCTGATGCCCCAGCAGTGTTCTCTCCGTCTTGTTCGGGTACTGAGTGTAGGCCTCGCCCATGCCTTTTGGGCCCAGTGGTCCACGGACTATGACAGTGGAATACCTTGGACTCGTATTCTTGGTGTATATATTTGTTTATAGTGTGAATATCTTTATATATGTATATATTTTTGATTACTGTCTTTGGATATATTACATTCATTCAACTAATTTCCTTTTGTCCTTGCATTCTTCCAGGGCGGGTTAGGGGGGTGTAACTGTAATGTATCATGATGTATTAGTGTTGTCGTGGGTGAGGGTGGGGGTGGGAGTGTTGCGTGTTGCGTGTGTGTGTCACTGTTTTTTCCCTCCCTCCTCCCCTGTGTCGTAGGTGCAGTACTCACCGTGGTCTTTGCCGCCGGCGTTCGTGCTCCTGGTAGAGGAGCAGGAGGATAAAGGCTGGAAGAATCTGAAGTTCCGGTTCCATGGCCTCCTGGTTCCTCATGGGATGTGTAGAGGTGAGCATTTCCCCTTCCAAGTCCTGTTTCCGCCGTGTTTTTGTTTGCGGTGAAAGGTGGCGGATTGGCCTGTTGCAATTCTGTGGGCGGTACATTGTCCTCCGCCTGTCTGTTGGCGGTTACCGCCACGGTGTTTGTTTGTACCGCCTTGGCGGTCGGAGTGTTAAAGTGGCTGTCTATGTTGGCGGTTTCCGCCATGGTCGTAATTCTATTTTTTTCCGCCGGCCTGTTAGCGGTTTTACCGCCGCTTTAACACCAACCGCCAGGGTTGTAATGACCACCTAAGTGATTTGGCCACAGCCAATGCTGGGATCCAAACTTGGTTCTCCAGATCCGAATTCAGAAACTCTGGCCTGTAAAGCACATCCATATTTCTCAATTTGTGTGTGAAAGCCATATACAAGTGGGATGATTGTGTATGATCACATATACAGCAATGGCTTTGTGAAGTAAAAAAAAAAACACAGAAGCTAAAAGTATTAGAAGGCTCACCCAGAATATTGTTTTGGCACACTTGCAAGGGTCTGTTTTAAAATGTGACTTAGGGACATAGTTCATCACCTTTGCACCAGTACAGATGGACCAATTTTGGAATGTGTTTACTGACATCAAATTTACATCACTGAATTCATAGGGATTGTGAGAAATCCTAACTTTACACAAAGTCTAGCAAATGTATTCATCAGGAGTACGGTAAGTGTATAGTATGTAGCTGGTAGTCGATTTTTTAACACATCTTTGCATCATGCACTAGCCCACTGTCATTTTCAGCAATCACATTTTCTATTGAAATGAACAGAAAATGTGCACATACAGTTTAAGAAGTAAAGCTATATAGTACATAAACGTTAACGTGTGGAAATCTGGTTTCACTGACTATTCTTCATTTGCACATCACCAAGTGAAAGCATCTTAATTTGTTGCTCCTACTAAAATCTTTGTTTCTATCACAGTTCAGAACTACAAAAGAAATTTGCTTCATTTTTGTTTTCCTAACTTCTGATATCTTCTCAAATATGTGGACAGTTCATTTCAGTTGTATTGCAAAAAATGACATCCTACAGCCTTTCTTTTCACATTCCTTATACTCTAGCAAGATTGTCGCATAGTTAACTTTAAAAACTCTTCTCATTTTGCAGCAGGAGTAAGGAAAGTAAAGACAAATCCCCATGTTTAAAGAATAAGCAGAAGTTTATCAGAAGACTTAGCTGGACTTTTGACATCTGTGTATGAAGCACAGCAAATGTGACCAGATAAATACAATCTGTAAAGGCATCTTTATTTATTTCTGACCCACAAGAAACTGGCTGGTGACCCACCAGTGAGTCCCAACCCACAGTTTGGGAAACTCTGCAGTATATCTTTTCTTTTTAATAGTTGCACTGTGTCAAGCACATACATTAACTCACAAAATCTCTGATTAAGAGCATGGACTGCAGACAACAAAACTCTGAAACACAGAGCTATATTTGCCTCTCTGTGTTTCTGAGCTGTTCTGTCTGCAGTTCCTTCATTAATTCATAGATTTCGGCGTTAATATCTGTGCTGTAGACTGTGACATTTTAGAAGAAAACAACACAAAGACCCATTCTGCATCTGCGCAGCACCAAAGGTGAACATTAACCCAGATATCAAAGATGCACAACCATGTATGTTCACCACAGGTTTATAGTGTGCTTTGGAATGTCATATGTGAAGCTGAGGGAGCATAACCTGGCTGTGTCATTACGCCACTTCAAATGTGAAATGAAAGGGTAGTTGTTTTTCTTCTTAATGAAACAAATATTTGCTTCAACGTGGTGCATGGTAAAATATATGAGCCAAGTGCACAAATGGATGCAATGTTTCATGTATAACATATTTTATCATGATATGAAAGAATGTTTATGTTGCAGTGTTTTAGAAATATTATTCTTTATAATCATTATATATTTGACATGAGACTTATAGAATTCATTTAACCTGAATGTGTATTTGTGTTTAATTAGTTTTTGTGTGTTTAACCTTCAATGTGCAATTTGCTTTTGAATGTTTTTCTAAAGCTTCAGTTGTCAGGATCATGACACCAAGGTAATAGGGAGCTCATTGTTTCGGATGATAAGAAAAGCCCAGACAGAATGCTTATCGAGGACTTGAGGAGTATCCTGGGTTGGCAGCTGTAACTATTGTGAAATTCTATAGCATGAGGGTATACCAAGGTCGACACCGAAACTTCAGAAGGGTAAAAGTGTCCATAAGCAACTTATAATTTGTGACTATGTTTTTGAACTGGGAAAGGTATTTGCCAATGAGATCACTTTGGGAGAATCCAGAGTTAAGTGTGGTTTAGTTAGCGGTAAGCTTCAGATTCTCTTTGCCCTTAGCTGAGTGAAGACCTTACTTAAATACTTCTCTTGAACTCTAATTTATGTGTGGCTTTATGTTGCCATGCTTCTCTTGACTGAAACTTCTTCAGCAGTTCTTTTGTGCTCAATACTTTCCTGAACCCATAAAATATTATCATAGTTAGGATTTTAGCTTACAGGGTTAGGCATGAAAACTTGGATTAGAATTCTATGCATCAATTGTTTTTCCTCACTTTCACATTATCGCTATTGAATTAGTGGTCTTTTACATGCTAGTTAAATTCCATATTGTGCAACGTTTTGATATGCTTTTGGTTATTCTGTACATTTATATTATGATTTTGAGACTCATATATGTAAGTTTGACTTCAAGTCTAACTAAAGCCCTTTGAACTATAAATTGGTCTCTGGAATTGAATGTGTGACTATCGAGTTACCGTGCACTTAATTTGAATAAGTTGATGCAATGTCTAATCATCTTTCGGAACAGAAAAGAAAAATTCATTGAAACTCGAAATTGAGAAATATTGCCCAGCGCTGGATCGAAGCTAAGATCTGCTTTGCACTACAATGCTCATAATAATGCAATCTTTCCTGCATGTCCTTGATAAACCCTCTTCTAGATACCATGTCATACAAAAGATAAAAAGGGGCAATGGCACTTGCATTTGTTTTCTCCAGGCTGTAGCAAATCGTAACCCATCGTAGTATCTCCTTTGTTTTCCAAACACAATAATCTCTTGAAAGAGATAGTGCGTCAGCAATCCCATTACAAATGTTGTGGTTCACTGGTGTCCCTGAATTTCAAAAGAGAACACAACGATGGGTTCAGAAGCCACAATGAACTACTGTCCTTCAGAAATGAATGTAGATTAATTTCAAACAAATACAAAAGGGCGCTAAAGTGGAAGACGGTTGCATCTGTAGTACTATCAATCAATCAAATCTTTATTGTATGATTCATTTAAATTCAAATTCAAATCAGGCATTACAAAAGAATATTAAAATAAGACTTTAGACATGCAGTCAGTAAAAAAATAAATTTTCAGAAATGTCTTTGTTAAGATTGTGTTTAAAAATGTCACAGTGCCACTAACTAGTCGCTAGGACTTAGAACCAAAGCAGCCCTGGCAAGAATGTTCAAACCAGTGACACTCCTTTCCTTCACTATCTCTCACCCCTGTCTTCTGTCTCTTTCCTTGTACTTGCTCTCTCTCTCGTAGAGCCCCCGGAACCTGCTGGGGAGTGGAGAAAGTTACAGAGGCACCACCAGGGGACCACTGGCCCTAAAGACAAGCCTCGAAGGGATCCACCCTACCGGGTAAATGACCGGTGGACTAAACTGGCAGTCGGGGTATGGTAAAAACATTCAGCAATTGCAACTCTACATGTTCTTATATTCAGAAGTTTGGAGGAAGGTGTTAAACATTTCAAGTGCAGTTCTGCAAACCCTTATAATAGCAGAGAACATGGGCCACGAATTCTGTCTTTTATGACCAGAAACAACAGCTGTTGGACAGGCAGGTGAACTTACAGGACTGCTTTGTTTTACTTACATCAAAATGGCAGATTTTCAAACTTGGTATCTCCTGTTTTGAGTGATATTGCTTCCATCGGGTAGAGTTGGATAGAAATTTGAGCATAGGAATGTTATAAAGTGCTGACGTTTTTGAGGGTAAGACAGGCAAAGATGAATTATGCAAAGGAGCAGGCGCACTGTTGGAGCCTGATCAAAAGTTTCAGATGGTCTTGGCTTTGCCTTAAATCTACTCGTTCTGCATGAGATGGGAAGATAACCATATATGTGATACTGTAATCCAAAATATATTTATTAAAAAAAGTTTAAGATGGTGCTGCGGGATTGCAAGTTACCAGAGTTCTTCCATGTTAATCGTTTTGATCGAATTGTCTAAGGGCTCTAGGTGAGAGTATCTTGGGTACTCACAGATGCATAGTACTCTCCATAGACCAAATCTTAGCAACCATGGGCCCGAAGTCTAACTTTGCCCATAGTAAATTTAGGCCCATATTTATACTTTTTTAGCGGCACATTTGCGCCGCTTTTTGACACAAAAACGGCGCAAACTTACAAAATACAATTGTATTTTGCAAGTTTGCGCCGTATTTGCGTCAAAAAATGACGCAAATGCGCCGCTAAAAAAGTATAAATATGGGCCTTAGGCTTTTGGTCTAAACTTAGACCAAAAGTCTAAACTTGGACCAAAAGTTGAACTTTACTTTGAGTAAAGTTGGACTTTTGGTCTAGGTTTAGACTTTTGATCTAAACTTATACCAATAGTCTAAATGTAGTACAACAGTCTACTATGTGTAAAGTTTGACTATAGGTCTAAATTTAGACTTTTGGTGTAAACTTAGAAATTTGGTCTAAGATTACCCTTGTGAATCGGGCCCCATGTTTGGCTCTCTTGCAGCTTTGCCAATATTAAGTGAACGTCTTGGCTAATGGTTTCACAGGTCCAATTCTAACATCATTTGAGACTGCAATGTAGCTGAAGGTAGCATGAATAGCCTTCTAAAAAGAGAGCACTGTGACATGTCGAGTTTGTCGCTCTAAAAGGAGGACATTTCACAGCCGTACCACAGGTAAGGCATATACTTTACTTTTTTTTCCTGTAATAATGGTTTTAGTCTTGGCCGTTAGATGTAAAATAGATTCAGAAATACATAAATGAGGCTACATTCAAATCAGCAATAATTTTGGCATGCTGTAGTGTAGCATGGGTGCCATGGGACCTCAGACAAGCCGAGAAAATAAATGGGCTCCTTAAACTATAATTGGAAGTAAAAGACAACCATAACTGGGGAGCAGTGGGATCATCACAATAAACGTCTGGGGCACTTCTTAAGTGTCTTCACATGGTAAAAGGACAGTGTGCATGGCACTGGGTTAATGACGACTTTGATTGGTCACACAAATATAATTCTATTTTCAGACTAGTTGCAGGTAGAGAGCAGTAGTCATAACCTTCATATAGGGCTTGTTGTCTCTGTTCGGATAACCATCAGGCGTTTGACCTTAATACTGATGCCAGCAATAACAAAAGTTTCCACCCAAGTCAGTATTATGAGTCTTGGGGTTACACTGCTTTTTGGGAACACAACCTCTCCATTAATCTAGCCATAGGAATAAGATTTAGGATTTTGAATAGGGATTTAGTGCTTTTCTAAATGCTAAGGGCCTCATTAGGAGCTTGTTGGTCCATGCACCGCCATAGTAGTGGTGGCAGTCCCACTGCCATCAGCATGGACATCAGACCACTGTATTATGAGTCATGCGGGCCTATGGAGCAAATACCACTGTGCTCCCGCAGGTACTGCCAGGCAGTGCAGACCGCCGCAGTCATGAGGTAACACAAACAGGTCAGTGGAGCCTGTGTTGCGGCTGGACACATTATGAGGTCGCACACTGCCAATGTGACTGTGGCAGTCGAACCACCATGTCCCAGCAGACAGAAACAGAGAGTATAGACGGAGCAACTCACCTGTAGGCAGCCTTACATGTCCGATGATGCCTTGGAGGTCTTCACAAATGTCCTGCTGTTGTGTTACTCATCAATGGAGCCCAAAATCCATGCCGCAGTGAATGCAACCGACTGTAAGTACACACACCTACCTGTGTCATTACGCTCAACAACAGATCGTAGTGCCATCATCCACTTGAGATGGGGCTCACGCTACGTGGGCCAAGTACATTTGTCATCATGTACACAGTCAGAGTCATTCAAAAAGAAGGATAAATTCACAACCATATAACACCCCTTTTGGGCAGGTCATTCACACTACACTGCAACACTACACAAAAACAAACATCTGCACATCTTAGGCACAGGGACAGAGAAGTGTAGACAACATTGTGTCACACAACACCAAAAACACAACAACATCACATCTACCACTACAACTGACAACCTCACATTGCACACATGCCATGGACTGTCATCAGCTACAACACACATATGTATGGATGTGTCATGGAACACAAACACCTCTCCCATGAATCAGACCTGCAATGGACCCACACATCATCCACATTGCAACACAATGGAAGGACAATAGGATGCACAATAGACAGAGAGGAAAATATACAAAGCTCACTATGCAAACAATACCTGCACAACAGGGATGCGGCATCAAAAGCACTCACAAAAGGATGGTGCACTGAGACACATCACACTTTGCACATGCCCCTAAAACAACATTTACACAGGAACTGGCTCTACATATATTTTAGGGACAAACAATACTAGAGTCAAGTGACATGCCTATCTGCAGAATGTGGAAGTGCAAGTCAAGAAAGCACATACAACTGCAACTGCATGGGAGAAACATCTAGATGAAGTACTGCAAAGTACACACAGCTAAAAGGACACATGCACAGTCAAATGGAAACAAATGTAGGATAATTGAGCACCCTCCATGTCGGCACAAACAAAACTCTAGCTTCCACACATGAGACAAATGTACAGTCCATATCAGGGGGACAACTCCAACACAATAAATGAAGACATTGGGCAACACACGATTAAATACTTACCATAGAACAGAACACAACACAATACAATGACACAACAATTGCATTAACAAACACATATCCATAGGTAGAGGAATCAACATCTACCCTTGTCCTGGGTGACGCCTGCACTGCTCACAAAGTCAGATTTTGCAAACAATAGCAAATGGATCAGCAATTTGGCTGAAACATACACAACTGTGGGCATACAACACAAGTTACTCAGGAACAATATAAAGGTAGAAGAAGGATTGCAGGACAAATGTATACCCATAAAAACAACTGTTTGGGTTTATTGTCATGAAAATGTGAAATGTCCAAAGCCATTGGCCAGTCAATCAGTCTTTCATTGAACAGTTCTGTGCCCACACTTGACTCCTATTACTGCCAGGGAACCTCAACGGGAAGGGGAATCAAGTGGGCAAGCAGGCACCTCAGAGATCATCTGAGGGGAAAGGGGGGAGATTTGGGATGGATGGGTTTGGGACGGGTTGACTCTTCTTCTTCTTGGGGTGAGGGCTATGGGTGCTTGCAGGGGTGGCAGGTGTGTCAGGGGAGGACTTGGAGGTGGAAGGGGTGGGTTGGGATATGGGTCGGGTCTCTTAGGTTCAGGACGGTGTGGGAAGAACAGGGAAAGGGCAAGTTATAAAAATCTTTCCTTAGGAACACCGGGAGGGTGATCAGAAGGGGGTGGGGATTTGGAGGCTAAGATAGTGGTTGTCTGGTGTGTCGGTGTGGATGTCTTGGGTGTGTGCATATGTGAGGTATGCTTCTGTTTGGGTGGTGTCTGTTGCATGTGTGAATGTGGACATTTGTATGTCTTGGGAGCTGGGAGGTGGAGGTGTGAAGTGATATGGGAATATGTGGATGTGTGTGTGTGTCTGTTAGAGTGGTGTCTGAAGGTATGCTTGTAGATGTGTGTGTCTGTTGGGGTGATATCTGCATGCATGGTGGATGTCTGTGTGTCTGTTGGGGTGGTGTCTGTGGGTATGGTGGATGTGGTGCATGTCTGCGTGTCTGTTGGGGTAGTGTCTGCGTGTATGGTGGGTGTGGTGGGTGTGTCACTGCCTGTGCTGGTGGTGCCTGTGGGTATGCTGGATGTAGTGTGTGGGCTGGTACAGGTGGTGTGGTGTCTGGGGAAGTGGTGGCTGATGTTGTGTGTGTGTGTGTATGTTGAGTACTGCATGCAAAAATATCTAGACATTCAAGTCCTGTCCCTCATTGCTACTGCAGTTGTACATGTCAAATGACATGCAATGACGGTTGAGGATATTTGTCAGTCAATAATCAATGGTGACACACTCCTGTCTGTGGCACCACATGAAATGTAGTAACATTGCAAATGCTCTATTCCAAACACAGATTGACATGCACATATATGTGATGGATTACAGGTATCATCCCATGAACAAAGATAGACTCTGCATGAAACAGCAGTGTTCACATTTTGTCAAAAGAGAAAGGAGCACATGCTAACATGTAGGCACAAGGAATGCTGGCAACAGTGATGACATACAAATAATGTCCATGGACATTCCCCACTTACCAAGGGAAAGTATTGACCTGTAGCTGCACCCAAAGATAAATGTATGCTCTGTCACATATATGATGGGCATGTTCATATTGCAGACAGCAGTGCGGCACCAGCAACTGTCACACACTGAAGACAAGTAGCCCCTGGGTGGCAGAAGCCAATATACTCCTTTAACAAGACAAATGGCTGAGGACAGTAATCCATCACTTCCTTTAATGTGGTCTGTAACACTGAGGAGTAGTGGTCTGTTGCATTATAATTTATACCCACTACAACAACAAACAGTAATTTATTGCTCAATACTTTATTCATCAATGTACACAGCCATATGTTGTCCCTTGAGAGCAAATTGTTTATGGATTGTACACAGTTGTGTCCTAGGTCCCTGGAGCAATAGGCAAGGCACATCAGTGTGCAAAACATTACATATCTACACAAACAGTCACTCGTCTACTGTATCACACATGGCACATCCCTAATCGTCAGGGGAAGATGTCAGAACCTAAATCATTAACATGGAAATGTGACAGGCAGGAATATCCCTTGTACTCACCTCCTTTTGTCTGCTGTGCTCCCCTCAAACTCCCATCAAGGTCTGGGTACACCACTGCCAGAATGTGGGCCATTAGGCAGATCATGGTCTGACGTGCACTCTGCCCACATTGGGAGGACAGGCTCAGCTAGACCTCTGCGATTATCTGGGCCCAATGTCTCAGGTCCTCCCACCTCTTGGGACAGTGGGTACTCCACAGGCTGAGGACCCCCAGGGTCCACACCTTCCTGGCAATGGCTCCCCATATTTCCTTTTTCTAATGGGTGTTGAGTTACATGGATGCAAAAACTAATCAAAGATTACATTCACCCCAATGTAAAGCACACAAGCCCATAAGTACAGGGACATGACTACACACTTTTGTACCCATCTGCAGACTAACCCACTACCCTGCTCATGGCCTAAAATGACTAAACAAGCCTACTCACATCAGGTAACCCATGCTCTAGCAACATGTACTGTGATGTGAGCCACAATGAAACACTACACACATATGTGGCTTCTGCAGGGCAAACTCTTGAGGTCTGACTTGACCAAAGCATACACACTCTGTGAGATTGACTCACTGCATACAGTCCCTACAGGCAACTACCACAGTGCAGGCTTCACCATTACACTTGAGTGACAATGAAAGGGCTGGCATGGCGGGTACAGAAAGTGTATTCCTTGTGCATGTGTGGAAATGTGGTCTACCAAATGCAGACTCATGCCAGTTCAGGTGGTGGGTCCTGTGGTATGTGCCTGTACCACAGAACACTCCTTTGGACATATGTGTCTAT
Source organism: Pleurodeles waltl (assembly GCF_031143425.1). Taxonomy (NCBI): domain Eukaryota; kingdom Metazoa; phylum Chordata; class Amphibia; order Caudata; family Salamandridae; genus Pleurodeles; species Pleurodeles waltl. Next base: position 1,789,341,771 of record NC_090444.1, on the reverse strand, counting down.
CCCACAGAGATGGCATTTAACATACAAAGGTAGGCATTGTACAATTTCTGCTATATGACCAAGCCACTGAGTCACATGTCATGGCCTCCCAGGAATCAACACACTGTCTGCACTGTGGGACTATCATCAGTGCAATTAGCCTGTATAGGACAAATATGACTTATGTGAAGGTGACAATAACGCTGTGGGAGTAAGGGACCTGACATGAATCAAAGACACACATTGACAATGATGCTAAAGTCACATATGTACTGAGGCATTCAGGGCATGTTTTGCCACTAGAGCCTCATATTGGCCACATGACAGGATCTGCTGGTGTACATGGAGGGGGCAAAGGGCCAAAGTTGCATAGCCACAGTGACTCTACCCCAGCATGGACTATGTCCCATACTGGGAGATACATTTGACATACCCTGGTCTCTTCAGGCTGATCATACAGAACCTACATGACACTCCATTTCAATGACTTCCGGGCATTACAGTACATCATGGGGTCATCAGCAATTTGGCATGTGGTGTATGTGGCAACCTGAAGGGTGCAGTGAGTCACAATATACCTTCCAGACTACGGTTTGGCAAAGCCAGATGTGGGGTGAAAGATTTGTGGTACTATACACAATGCTTACAATATCCTCAAATGACTCATAATGTATACACAGCTAATGCTACTATGCCAATACATGTTTTCCAGCATTTACAAACACTGTAAAACATTATAAAAAAAAGATTGCAGTGGATGGCAGGAAAGTATCCTTACCTAGTTATGTGCATCCAACACAAGGAGGATCAAGGACTCCAAAACACCTCACACAACACAATTTGACTGAACTTAACATATGTCACTGGTCACCAATACCTGCACCATGTGCATTCCTTCAATGCCACACAGACTGCAACAACAGGCACACAAGAAGCCTAACTGGCACACAGGGGCACATTGTAGCCTGTGAGAAGGGAAAGGATTGTGTCAAAGAGTGCCAATTTCCCTATGGGATTCTTATCTGCTCCTCTGGTGAGCCATAACGCTGTTCATACAGGGGTAGGACCTCATCTACCAACCTATCCAGCTCCTCTGGAGAGAAGGCAGGGGCCCTATCACCTGCTGGAGATTACATGCTTGCTCCCAGAGGTGGCACACAGCAGCTCAGGTCATGGAGATGTTGCTGACAGCAGTGTCAGGAGTCAAGTGAGTGGATCTGCACAACATGTCAGACACATCTGCCACGTGGTCGTCACTACTGGCTGACACAGCCGTTGGCCCGCAACAACCAAAGGCAACAACGATAGCCTATGGCTGTGCCCGCCGCAGTTGCAACTGCCGACCGCCCTGACGACTTCCACCAGTGGTCGCGGGCAGTTCCTAATGTCCACTGGAGTAGGTCAGGCATCCACCATTTTGACGGCCTGAAATGCTGTATCTGACTTTGTAACCTGTGTCACACCTACATTATAGGTTTGCATCACAGACATCATTATTATGTCTTGTCATGTAAGACCTTGCACTTAACCACTATTGTAGTTTATTGCAGGGCACAGATGGCATTTAACAGTGGTGCATGGACCACCACGGCCGACGGTATTTTAGGCGGTCTGACTATACAGCCACATTTCGAGGGGCAATTGTGTAGCACATCTTTGAGTTTTGTCCAAATCCATGTTGTGGCCACGTGTCTTGAAAGCCATGTGGGTCACATGTGACTGTAGTCATCACATGCCTAGTGTGGTGTAAATGTGTCTACTGTCAATACCAATCTGGTGATGCATCTTGAGGTCTTATGAATAGTTGTGATACATAGTGGTTAAGGTGCCATTCCTGTCATTCAATAATTCATCCTGGGTTAGCAAATCAAGATGGAGCTATCTTGACAGATACGTCTGTGATTTGGGTATGATCTGTGCTTGATCAGTCCCAGGTGAGTATACTTCATTTGATAGTTGACAAACAAGTTTACTGTCAAGTTGCCACTGTGCTGGTTATTGAAGTTAGAGTTACAGGGCCTATTGGGCTTTGCAGTCATGTCACTCCCTCTGCTTCCCAACACTTAGCAAACAGTATCCTCCCTGGTGAGTTAACATCAATTGAGAGGTGCCAAACAGGGGTCTTTAGACAGTGAACACTGGACTGGTGTTTGGCGCCAGAGAAACAGGGCCTCCTGGTAGTTGCAGTCAGGGTATTCCCTCTAATTCACATCCTTGACAAATAGTATCCTCCCTGGTGTGTGCACTTCAATTTAGAGTAAAGAAACAGAGGTATTTGGGCAAGTGAACACTGGGCTTGAAGTTGGATTTACAGACACAGGGCCTTCCTGGCCTTAGCAGTCAGGTCACTCCCTCCACTGCACACACTTCGCAAACATTATCCTCCCAGGTGAGTACACTACAGTTGCGAGTTTCCAAACAGGAGTATTTGGGCAAGTGAACACTTGGTTTGTGGCTGGATTTACATACACTAGCCCTAGCAGTCATGTCACTCCCTCTACTTTCCACACTATACAAATGGTATCCTCCCAGGTGAGTACACTTCAATTGAGAGTTACCCAACAGGGGTCTACTGACAGGTGCACACTAGTGTGGTGTTTGGGGTTAGTGAAACAGTGCCTCCTGGGAGACACAGTTATGTCACTCTCTCAACCTCACACAATATACAAATGGTATCCTCCCAGGTGAGTACACTTCATGTGGGAATTCATTAACAGATGTATTGGGCCAAATGGACACTGTGCTGGTGTTTGGAGTTGCAGTCCTGTCACTCTCTCTACTACACACACTATACACATTGTATCTTCCCAGGTGAGGACACTTCAACTGGCAATTAAGACACAAAGGTATTTGGACAAGAGGACACTAGTCTTGTATTTGGAGTTGCTGAAACAGTGGCTCTTGGGAGTTGCAGTCAGGTAACTCTTTCTACTACAGACTCTATACAAATGTTGTGTATTGCATATCTATATGCAGACGGCATTTGGGGTTAGGCATACATTTACCTATTGAGACATATCATAAGTCCTGTTATCATTTTTTTATATTGAAAGACTTACAGGCCCCATTTCGACTTTTGCCTTGTGATGGTCCTTGGTAGCTGTGCCTTTGGGTCTAACAATGCAGATTGACAGTGTTATGTCTCAGATACTCTGGGTATTGATGTTGGTGGGGTACATGAACAAGACAGTGGCAGAAGGTGAGCTATGAGCATGCATGACATGGCATTTTGGTGACATTTTGTTGTTTTGACTTACCAGACTCCACTCCTGCAGGTATTCCTGTCAAGCCGTAAGGATGCAGGATGGCCAAGACCTTCTCCCAGGGAAAGAATGTTAATGGGGCACTGGGAGGGCCACTGCCAGTCTTCCCGCCCTGCACCTGGTGCCTGGAGAGTAGGGAATGGACCTTTGCTCTGAAGTCTTCCACCTCTTCCAACTGTCCTCCTTTATATGAAGGGTGGCACCTACAGCATTCACTATATCAAAAAACATGCCCCACAGTTTTATTTTCCTACTGAGAGGAGTATGCTAGACTTGTGCTCTAAACAATTGTGGCTCTACTCTTATGATTTCCTCCACCTTGACACTTGATCTCATTTTCTGAAAAATTTGGATTTTTCAACCGTGACATGGTGGATCAAAATAAAACGGGCGACAGTGACTTACTTAATAAGGGAAGTGCAATAGGGTGTGAATGGATAGAAGTGTGTGCAGGGTGTTCCGAGGTATGGTGAAAAAAGGATGCCTAATGTATGTATTGTATGGGAAATTAGGTGCTCTGGTTTCAGTCTTTGGCGTTGATGATGCAAAGGAGTAGCACCTTGTTAACTGCTAGGTCACTAGTAAATAGTGCAGTCTTGATTTAGAAATCTGTTTGCAGACACAGCAGGAGCATCTGGCCCTGACAGGCGATGGGCCTGGTGCATAATGCCATATCTGCAACCTCCTTGTGACAACTATGCTGAGAATATACAGTCCTAGGTGAAAAAGTACATTTACAACACTGAGCGTAAAGTGCCCAGAGTTACTTTGGATGAGACAGTCCATAACTTGGTGAACAACGCATTTTAATTATCAGACTTTTTATACTGGTTTTGTGCCCTCTCAGAGCACGAAAACATTCAATTAACTGATAATATCTCATCAAAGGTTCTTTATTTCTAAACCCAGTGAAGATATTTTCTCTTATTAACATGCCTGATATGGTGCTGATTGCATGGTTACTGAAACACAATTAATTCCTTGGACAGGGATCAAAAACAGGAGATGTACTGATGTAAAAAGTTACCTGAAGTCATTCCTTGAACGTATGGTTAATAAGATAATAAATTGTAAGAGCTAGAGGCAGCATTTGTTGAAAAGAATTTGCAGAACATGTATACCACTGCCCCCTCAAAGGCAATCTGCGCTTGAATGGATGAAACACGCTCGATTGGATGTTGTTTCCACTCAAGGGCTCTCTTATCTATCAGTGTTCCCGCCTCTTCACCCACTTATCACAGCCCCATATAGCACTGCTATTGTTCTCACACTAACATGTTTACACTGGTGCAAAATATGGTATTTACATATGTCAGGTAAAATTATTTCTGAGGGAAAAGCTCACAAGTTGTTCAATGTACAAATAAATGAATAAACAAATACGTGTATTGATTCTTTTAGGTTTTTTTAAATCAGAGAATTACGACTCATTTTAAATCATTGAATAATATAAATACAGATGTATTATATTCTCATTTTGCACATCCAGACAGTAATAACTGTACCACTCAGCTACAGAATGGTTCAGAGTTTGTCTTCTTCTGCTCAGAACTACCCTTTTCACAGTTCAATGAATATTTGCCACTTGATTTAATTAAGGCTCTTAAGGATATCTATTGTAACATGTTGATATGTTACTACGGGCTCCAGTTTATCTGCAAATCGCAGATCAACTATAGTTCTTAAAGATGTTCCTAATTTCTAGTGTTAAACCATGGTGAACCACAGGTTTAAGAAGAAAAATCTTACTCTATTGAGAAAAGGGAGTGCGGTACTGGTTGTGCATGTGGCTTATTGTGCATATGTATATGTTGTGGTATGTTCCCTCTTTCCCATCCCCCTCCTTCCCTTCCTTATTAGTATTGTCTCTACCACAGTTCTAATATAATGTTAGGTTTTGGATGTGAGGAGTGGAGAGCTTGTTGGAAGCTGAAACTGTGAAGGAAGGCTGAGGCTGGAGTTCCTGCTATATTAAGATTAAACTTTGCCTTTTCTACTTGAGGAGCATATTTTGGATTCTATTACCACATTGACAAAGAGGATGGGATGATAGAGAGGTTTAACAGAGTTCTCAAAGACACTGTTCAGATTGCAATGGGAATAGTTGGTTCCAAGCGGTCAAGAGAAGAGTCTAAGAATACAGATTTACACTGCACTCCAGCACAGGTGTTACTCCTGTTGGAAGGCAGATTATTAGCAAGGGGAAGTACACACCTACCACTAGCAACAATACCACCAACCAATTTAAAGTCCAGTCATGGTTTCATAACATCAGCCCCTAGCTCAACCCATGGTAGCTTGACAACAAGCAGGCAGGGTTAAGTTAGGAAACAGGTATGTAAAGCAAATACGCCAATACAGTAAATAAGTAAGGTACAACACACCATAAAAATCCCACACCAATTTATAAAAATAGGAAATATTGTTATCTTAAAAATAACATCAACATTACAAATATCCAATATCGGGAAGCGGAGATATGAATTTTCAAAGATTGAATCATAAAATGTTCTTTCTAGTGCTTAGAAAAAAATAGCGCCAACCGGGGACATCTGGTCACGCTACACAAGGAACAAGCCACAATTTGAGACCAACCGCGATGGAGCTCTGCTCGGATACACTGAGCGGGAGGCCTTGGTCAAAGTTTCACCTTTTGAATGAGTCACTTTTCTGGAGCTTTTTCTCTCGTCATGAGACGAGGCCCCTCGTCAGGCCAAGATCTGATGTAACGTCATTGGCTTGAGTTTCTGCAAAGCCCCAGTCAACTCCTGGAAGTCTCATTGATAGAGAAAAGCTCAGGAGCTTCCGTGGGACGAACCTGAAAATTCAGGCTTGGTCGCGGTTCAGCAGTGGTCACCTTATGGAACTTTTTCATAAAAGTTCTTCAAACTTCTGGATCTCCTTCCAGACATTCTCCTTTTGGTCTCAAAGTGTCCAAAACACACATCCAAGGGTCTAGTAGCACGGAGATGGGTCTTGGAAGTTTGGGACTTCAATTCCCATAATACAACTGTCCCAATCCTCAAAAGTCCACTGGACAAACTCCAGGCTGGGGAGTTTTGTGGCAGTTGGTACAGGCAAGCTCTGTTAACCTGTTGTTTTCTGGGAGTCCACTCCTTAGTCCTTTTTGAAGCAAGGCAAAGTCCTTTGGGCTGTTGTTCCAGTGTGCAATAGAAGCAGTCCTTCAGAATGCAGTCCTTTGGAATGCAGATAATTTCTTCTGTATTAGTTATGATACATTCAACAGTGGCAATTTATTTGATTTATCATTGCCAATGTTTTGAGTCATTGAATTACATATTTAGCTCCTTCCTAGCCATATTTATGCTTATATGAAATATTCCCATGTTAAGTATCTACAGTGGGGAAAATGAAATGGGAAGTTTTTCCATCACCAGGGTATATAAATCACATTTTATAATGTCCCTGATTATATTACCTGCTCCTGTTTACACAACATTTACGTCTACATGCCAGCAAGCAGAGAAGGTTAAACTATCTCTATTCCACATTAATTTCAGGTAATTTTAGCCAATCCATCCTGAAGTTTGGAAACTGATCCCTATGAAATTGTTGTTGAACTGTATGCTGCTAAGATTATGGCGACTGAAGTCCATGGTACTAATGAGTGGGCTAGCACTGCTCAGTGCATGTCAATCTTGTAGATCTGTGTCAGAGAGAGAGAGAGGGAGAGATGGTCTCTCTCTCTCTCTCTCTATCTCTGCAAGCCCAGTTGATAACCAAAACCAAAACACTACCTGTTGTTCAAATATTGTAGGTTATCTGGAGCCACGCATGGCAATTCCCGCCTTATATGTGAAAGACTGAACCTAGTTTCTGTACAGAGAGTTTTAAGTGCATGTATAAAGACAGTACCCTCACATGGGTAACAACCTAGGATATTTCTCTTCGGGTGAGAAAATCCTTACATGCTTTTTTCACCAATGAGGGAGCATATTTATCAAGATTTTGCATCATACTTGCACCACATAAGGGGATGCAAGGGCGACACATATCCTAAATGAAATTTATCAAGCCACACAAGGCCACTTTGTGTGGCCCTGAGTGGCTTCATTAATCTACAGTAATGCATGGCAATGCAAATCGCTGCCTTTCGATACTCAGTGACATGGAGGCGTGCCATGGGTGGCGAGTGTGTCTTCCCATGCGTCCACCCACGTATTCTGACACATTCTCAGATTTACCAACAGTGGTAGAGCTGGGAATGCATCAGAATTGTACACCTCCTCACCAGAGGCGCAAGGAGGAGAAATATCTTTGTTTCTCCTTGTTGTTTCCTTTTTCTAAGGGCCATATTTATCAAACATTCATGCAACGCTGGAAGCCACCTTCCTGTGCTGCTCTGTGTGAAAGAGAAAGGGAGGAATGTACCGTATTTACCAATATACAGCATATTCCTAGCACTGACGCACTTTTTGCTGCCTAGTGCCAAAGCAGGCACCCTTGTGTCATGTCTCACTGGCGTTGCAGGCAGTATTGTTTTTGTGCAGGAAGAGACACCTTCCTGCACAAAAACAATCCTCAGAGGCATTTTCCTCTTTTAAATTGCGCTATATTCTGCAGCACGCTTAGACAGAGGAAACAATGAGGAGAAATAGATATATTTCTCCTTGTTGTGCCTCTGATGGGGAGCAGGACAATTCTGACGCATTCTCAGGTCTACCAATGTTGGTAAATCTGGGAATGTGTCAGAATCCATGGGTGGATGCGTAAGAGCACCCATGCTCCACCCACGGTACGCCTGCATGCCGCAGAGTAATGCAAGACAGTGATTTACACTGCTCTGTGTTACTCTAGGTTTATCAAGTCTCTCAAGGCCACGCAAGGTGTCCTTGCATAGCTTGATAAACCTCATTTAGGTTTGGTTTCACCCTCGTGTCCCCTTGCGGGGCACAAGCATGAAGAAAAACCTTGATAAATGATGCCCCTTAGTGTGCTGCAAAATGCAGCACATTTAGAAAGAGGAAAATGTCTCTGAGGAATGCTCTTGTGCAACCAATCCTTCCTGCAACGTAGACACCCTTGCAACATGACACAAGGGTCCCTCCATTGATGCTAGGCAGGCAAAAGTGTGTTAGTGCTAGGAAAGGACAGGAATGCACCATATAATGGTAAATATGAATAAATCCAGCCTTTTCATGCAGCACAGTAAGGTTGCTTGCTGAGTTGAGTTGAAGGAATGTTTGATGGATATGGCCCCGGGTGTTTGCCGTGCTCCAGACCTTGCAAATAAATGTGGAGACATCCTGCCAAAAACCCATGAGCAGGGCTGACCTGCTGATGGCACAAACTAGACTTCATGTCCTTGAGATGTGTGATAAGCCTACACACCACTAGTGTGTCATGAAAACTACCACTTTGGAATAATGCATATTTGAGCGTAGTCAGGGACTTACTCTACATTGCTAGGTGGCTACTGTGCTTGGCTGATTATGACATTCAATTGGAACACTTTCCTTTGTGTAACATAGAAAGTGATCCTTCCCCACAACAGTTACCAGCCCTGACCAGTATTATTTGTCACTTCTATATGCCCCAAAGAGATGAAGGTATCTGCTTCGTAATATATGCTCTTGCTTGTAATTTGATTTAACATGCTATGTTTCTTTGTTTGGTCAAACGTGATAGTGCCTGGAGATTGTGCGCCTTTAAGGCAGTATAGAACGGCAGGCAGTTGTGAAACCCTCAACCATTATTGCTTGCTCAGGCCCCTCTCATGGTGGAGTGTGTAGCCTGAGGTAAGTCACCAAATACAGCCATCCGGTATTTCCATAATAGCACAAACTATCATATAAAGACACAAAATACAAGCATGTTCAGGTTTGTCCTACATGTAGGTACAGGACAGTAGTGCCAGGATGCCACCAGGAGCCAGAACACATTAAGTGCCCTTTAAGGGTAAGTGGTGTGTGTGTGTGTCACCTTTCTGCATCCTGGGTCACTTTAGTACATATAAGGAGATACAGATGATTGTGTGGTCCTGTGTGTAATACAAATCATGCTGGTGCTACATGTGCTTTGATACACCCTCAGTTATGAAAGATAAAGAACTGTCTTGTGACCACGCCTGGGCATATCTGTGGGTCATGATAAGGGATGGGCTTCACGTTGCCTACTCTCAAAGGGACGGACTTGGAAATAGGATACCTAGGACACCTGCCTCCAGGACACTTGTTAGTAATAAATAGCCACCAATTCGGGTGCCCTCTTTAAGTCCTGTCTCAACCCGTAGAGCGCCTCCCGGTCAGTGCCTAACTGCAAGGTGCACCAGAGAAATGCAGAGTACTGCCCTGCTTGTTCCTCCTCTAAGTTCTGTTCTCTCTTTGCGTCTCTTTCTGTGACTTCAAACATAGTGGTCCAGATGGTCATATACTTGGCATGAAAAGGTGAGTCTGGAAACCCTCTGGATACCAGGGATGTGACAGTGAGGCCCATCCTCTAGTTGTTAAGGTATGATACCAGAATATTGTGGACTAAATATCTTTTGACAAAAAGATTGTGTCCTAAGTATTGTTTACAATAATATCCCTCGGTTGTAGTCAACATTAGAAAACATACACTCGTTGGGATTGTATTTACGTAAAGGGTATCTAGGGAACAATATTTATGCCAAATGGATGTTTTTGGTAATGATATTCTGACAAACAACCATTGTTTGAAGCATACTTGTCAATTACCACAGTACCATTAATCCATGCCGAGCATTCACGCCTCAGGTGTTTGGCATGATCATGCACCCATTTCAGATTCACCCTCACATTGTTGGCAGGCATACTGATAACGTTATCACTGCAATTTATCATTCATTCAGTCAGGGACTTTCACATTTACTTTTGCATTATCTATAACTTTGTTCTTTGTTTTAGGCTTGTGGAAATAATATTGGCTTTTTCTTGTATTTCTCTTTAGTTGTTGGTGGTGGCATCTTCATACTAATCTAGTCATGCTCCCTGTGAAGTAGGACTATGTCAGAGAGGACTGCTGGTCCTTTCGCATCTTCCTAGAAGCTGAGGTGCAGAAACCGTACCTCACTGCCCCAACCCGATGTATAAGGATCTGAGTAAGAACCGGTTTAAGGGAACGAGACACAGGCCTGTCTTCCTCTCTAGGGCTGCTGCTGACATGACTCAAGGCAATATTAAAACTTGTGCAGCAAGAGCTCTAATCAACTGATGTTCTGCCATTATTCTTTCGTGTTGTTAGCTTACAATCTTTCCTGCTGTATATCTTGCTCATGGACCTTGGTTCTGCCAGTTGAGAAGGCAAAGACTTGATGTCCCACTGAAGAGGCCACCACTTGCATCACTGCAATCAAGCAGCACACAGATACACCTTGTTCCATTTCAATGGTGTAGGATTTTTGTAAAATGTAGAGTATTCCACAAACAAATGTGAATTACACTTTTAGAGTGAAATGGGCTTAGCTGATATATTGTATGATTTTCTCATGCCATAGCACACTTCGCGTAAAAAAGTCTCACAGCTTGCTGGCAGGTGTCTAGGCGGGCAGAAAATGTCTTGTGAGGAGTTATTTCCTGCATGAACGAGGCTTCTGCATTTAAACATTGGGCAAAATTGTGTATTGGGAAATTTTGGGACATTTCCTAAATCTTGTCTATCAACACATCTGAGAATTCTGCAAATCTTGATGCCCTTTTCTCTACCAGATGAATCAGAGGGCAATGAAAATGGAAAAGACTCAATAGGGGTCAATGTTAATCACACTCTGTTGCTCATTTCAGGCTCAGATCCAAGTGAAACTCCTTTAATTGCTTCATGACACCTTCGAAACCTATTCTGTGTCTCCTGCCTCTGAAGAATATTGGTGTAAAGCTTCTCCAAACTGACACCCTGAGACAGCAGGAATTAATGAAAAAGAAGATAGGGAGGGTTCTGTTGTTAACATCAGCTTGACATTGAACTAAATTTGATTTGGGGAGGTGATAAATTATGTAGTGATGCGTTTATCTTCCTTGCTCAAAGAAAGTGGATTTCTTAGCACACCAGCTTACCAGTAATTAAAGAGTGCAAGCTGACTATGCAGCATACCATCATCTGAAACAAGATATTAAAGGGATATTGCAGAATGTAGCTGGTGCTTTCCTCTAAAAGGCCAAATCAATGTATGCCCCAGGCTACAAAAGACAAGCTGTCAATAGAACCTTTTGACTGGTCCAAAATTAACCTGTAGGAGCTCATTTGATATTTTAGACTGATGATGGTTGCAGCCATCTATTCAGACCCGGCTCCATGTGCTATGCAGCAGTCGTGTTCACACTGCCGTAGCCATCACTGCGGTAAGGTAACTGTGTGTCTACCGGTGCCTTTCACAGCTCCACGGACTACAGGTTTGGGAAATTAGATAAAAGTGCATAGTTGTCTCGCCAGCTCTTAAAACATTATAATTGATTTTAGATTGCATTTCCTGGCAGCCTCTGCTGCATGACATACCCCATGCTGTATAAAATGTAATGTGACATTTTTATTTGCCATGGCCAAACATTTGTACATTGCTTCACAAATACTATAAAATCAGTAAAAATTTACAATACAGTCCAGTAATAAAAGCTAACAAATAGAGCTTAGTATTAAGAAAAATTTCACCTGTATAAACATTTTTATAATGTGTAATATTTCATAACTACATGTCCCTGTTTTACTAAGACAAAAGCTATTAATTAGACGACATACTGGAGCACAGCTATAGATTCTGCACCATGCCTCTAAAGAGATTCAATCACAGATATTTGTAGCACTGGCTTCATAAAGAGCCGATGCATGAGAGATGTAATTCATATTTACCTCGTTTTCAACCTAATAAAAATAGTTCTCAGTTATTACTACCTTAAATCATCATTAATGTGACAAACTGTTGTAAATTGTGGTTGTAATTGCTGTAGAAACTAAATTCAAAGTATAGGTTGCCTGGGCTGTAAAGGAATGTGGTGAAATTAATTGCTATTGTGTGTTAGGAATTTAGCTGGAATTTAGCAATATGGAATACACCTTGTCTTAAGTCAGCTAGGGTGATGTACACATCTCTGTATGGAATTTCTCTCCAGCATCCACTTCAGGTGTCTGCCAGCTCAATGCCCAGGATGAGAGGGAGGAAATCCCTGGGACCTGCAAGCGGGACATCAATGCTATATCTGTGACATGTTTCCTGATACATATGGGGGTTCTAAGTGACTTTGTGGAGCCGGGGTCTCAGGAAGCTGGTAGCTAATATTGACTCAAGGGTTGAAACTTCCTTTGGTGATGACTGGAGCAAGCTGAGCTGGGAGGGCCAGGGATAAAGCGAAGCTAAGATAAAGATTCACCATTCTTGAGTTTTGATGCATTCACCCCTGGGGTAGCCTTGAGGCCACCAAGCATAGAACATAGTACTTTAAATGCATCCCTTTGCTGCAAAACTAAACGTCAGAAGTGTGGAAACTGAAGAAGGTTTGGCAAAATGTCATCACCAATGACCAACTGGTTTATCCTTTAAAATGACCTGCTAGACTTAGTCAAATATACGTTCCCTAGATCTAAACAAAAGTGAAGACTTACCTTACAGTTGCACAGACGTGTTTCTGTGTGCCAGTGCCTTAAGGTCTCCTTCTAAATTGCTACAGGGATGATGATACAAGCCTCCTCTTGAGCCCGGGGTTAAAGTTGTCAAGGTGTTGCCAACGGCACCTGCTAGACCTTTGAACATCAGAGGAAGATGGTGGTCCGCAGGTGTCCTGAGATGACATAAACTGCTCCCCTCTCAGTCTCCTCACTCAAAAACCGGATCATTCACTTGTGTTCCCCTGAACTGAAGTGAGCTTATAGTGCCAGAGATTCAACTAACTCCAAAGAACTATAGGTTAAGAACTATAGACCGAACTGAACCCTATGTTTTTGGATTAGAGGATTAGCTGAGGAGTGAATAGTCAAAAGTGTGCAGCCCAGATCATTAAAGCTGTTCTTGCTGGACAGACTCATGGCTGATCTATATAGTTCCCATATTCATATCCATTAGTCTGCTTTGCATTGTTTGTTCTGTGTAACCTGTGAGTGCGCATGTGCTAAACACGTTTTTGTTTGCAACAGACTGACTTCAAGAGTAAACCACCAGCAGATGGCTTAGGCCCTTTAATCTTTCAAGTTAGATAAATCAGTCTGATATGTTATGAAACAACTGGATTTATTTGCAATCAGGGAAACCTGAACTAATACCCTGGAGAAAAAAGCAGGCATGTACAACATCCAGTCTCCAATGGAAGCAGATAGACTCCCTTCTTGAAAAGATGAAAGTTAACAAAAGGCAAGATTCTGATCCAGGTTTCGGGACCCAAGCATACAGGTTCTAATATTTACAGACCCAGTAATCCCAGCCCAGAATGGACCGGGAGAGCGGAAATGGCTATAATACATAGCTAGTACCAGCATAACGGGCACTAAACCCACACCAAATACTCTTTTCAATCATAGATATTCTGCAACCCTTCCCCCTGAAGGATCTTTTGGGTCTGCATGTTTGTGCATACAGAGTTAGTGAGGGTGAATTTCATTTACGTGAAAGTATATTGAGCCGATATTGGACCGACATGGGCTTCAGGTGGAATCACTAGTTCCTGCTTGCTAGTTACTCATCAATGACTCTGTTTATTATGGAAACTGCTGTAGAAAAGCAAGTTATAATTCTTACTCCTCAAACATTGTTTCCATTGTGTAACAAACTACTCTAGATTTCCTTCATGACCTCTTCCCTTTGCATTGTTGTGACCCCAACTGTTTGATGAACCAGGGTTTCAATGCCCTGTCCAGACAGCTATATTTACAGCTCATCAAACCCTTTCTGTCGTTTTCAGAAGGAGAAACTACAGCTGACTTGGCTGGGGAACGTTTTCTTCTTCAACGTCTCAGAGATTTTTGAGAGTACTACAATTACCACAAGCCTAGTTAGCTAACTGTTTTGTGATGATGGTACTCATATAACAATCTGGACTTTTGTGACCCTTTTTAGTTTTTACATGAAAAAAAAGATTGCAAACAAAAATCCAATTTCAAGCAGCAATGTTATAATTAACTCAAAAGTAAACATAACATTCATTACCCCTCCACCCATCTTCCCCCTCACAGTACTAACCATAGGTGGTGGTCCCGCTACTTAATACAGCAACCTTGCCCACGTATAGAACACTTGAAGCATTTTCTTAAATTTTTCATTGCATACTCCCACCTCTTTCCCATAACCTTTCCTCCTACTTTCGGGACTTCCTGTTTGCTGCCGTTATCATGGTATGCTACCTTGGTATGCAATAATCAGGTAAGTAAATTCTTGCTTAGCATTAGTGAGCAATTATAATATAGTGCCACTTTCATCCTACGCCATTCATGTGAACAGCTGGGGTGGGGAAATACTGCAGCAGAAATGGTGTGCTCTTACAAACCCCAGAAGGCGAGGATGTTGGCTTCTCGCAGCAAGCTAGTGAGCGCATGTGGGGTAATCAAGCAGCATGGTAACTATAGAAACCGTTCTGTTCTTGTGAGATGGGAATCTGCTCAGTTGGACTTGCCCACTTCTTCAGGGCCTTCCACAAACATTTTGCCTTCACCCTCCTGTTTTCTGAACCCATTGTTGTTGCTTTTAGGACTCTGCACTCTTTACCACTGCTAACCAGTACCAAAGTTTTGTGCTCTCTCCTTTAAACATAGCAAAATTGTCTTGCACCCAATTGACTATACCACAACGTGTATGGGGAATACTTGGAGTGGGCTTCTCTGGCTCATTTCACAGGTATGTAGGTCACCGATTGGTGATCAAATTGTAGGCATTGAAAGTGGTAGTGACAGTCGAGTGTTCAGAGAAGGGTGGGAGAGTTCTCTTTACGGACTAGGTGGTCTCACACACATAGTATCATGCTTCATCATTTGACCACCTACCTCCACCCAGGTAAGACGATACAACCTGGGCAGACTCAAGCTCGTTGTTAGAAGAGCTCTGGGGGAGTGTGACATTGTATCTTTCTGGATAAAACGGGGATCCAGTTGAAGGGGAATAAATGCTAAAATTACCTCGCAACTCACCTGTATAATTTTATCTTTTAATAAGGGTGTTTTTTAGTAAGACTAAAAACAATATGAGACAATCTTGAACATAGTGGTTCAAGGTGTCATCCAAAATTAAATGGTCAACATGTTTCTGCCCTCTCCTATAGCCGAACTGGTCTGGGGAATTCGTCGGGCCTAGGATCCCTCCTGTATTTGGGGGTGGCTAGCTCAGCTAAAATGTGAGCACATGCATTGAAGTGCACACTGGGCCTACCTGTTCGAAGTAACTGAGGAAGGTCCTATGGTGTAGAGGCAAATTGCCTCAGATCTGGGAAAAAGGGGAGGGGAGTTGCCCCTTGTTGTCAAAGGTGGCCTCTCGCTCCGCACCTAGAAGGTTCCCCGTCCCAGCCGCTTGCACCCAATTGACACATTTAATTTATTTATAAGTCCCTAGTAAAGTGCTATTATATGTACCCACAGCCTGCAAATGAAAATTCTACAAGTGGGCCTGCAGCACTGCTTGTTCCACCCATATAAGTAGCCTTTTAAACATGTCTCTTGCCTGCCATTTCAGCCTGCTTGCAGTTTTAAACTGACATTTTGACCTAGCAAAATAAACCTTTGCCATGTCTAAACCTTCCATTTTTAGTACATATTAGTCACCCCTAATTTAGGCCCTAAAAGCCAAGATGGCAGAATGCAGTGTATTTAAAAAGTGAGGCATAAACATTTAAGTTTTACATGTTCTGGTGGTGAAAACAATCTTACATTTATTTTTCACTACTGCAAGGCCTACTTTTAACCCAGGATAAAGTTTGGTTACTTTATTACATTTAATGGGTTCTAACTTTCAATTGGGAGCAAGTATGAAGTTTGAGTTTGGTGTCTGAAGAATTGTAATTTAAAACCCACTTAGACTGTAAGTCACAATTCTAAAAATACCACTTTTAAAAAGTTGGAATTTTCCTGTCCCAACCATTTGGTGCCTGCAGCCTATATTCTGCATCACGTGACTATGGGTAGCTGGAAGTTAGTCTTTGTGTATTGGCCCCTGACAGGGGATATAGGTGTTGGCAGGATGGGACATCTCTGACTAGATAGCGCCTACCATACTTGCACCTCAAAAAGGCCCTGTGCAGCCCACTCACAAGGGGTTTTGGCACTATTCTTTTGTGCCCCAGACAAGCTGGGGCCAGGGCAGGGAGGCAGGAAAGTACAAACACTTCTGTGGGTGGAAACCTCCAGAAACCTTCTCCTACTTCAAAGTTGGCACTAGGTATAAACAGTGGATTGTCTGACCCAACTCTTCACTACACCTCTGGACCAGTAGAAGTGCTGTGCTGCTCTACTGCTTTGCTGACCCACAAAACTGCTGCTTGAGTGAGAAGGACTGGGCTTGCATCTTGAGTCAAGAACCACCAGTGTAACTACAAGGACTAGGTGGCTGGCTTCCTGATCAGGCCTCAGGGATGGAAAACACTCCAACCACCTTGATTCTAGCACCTGGAACATGTCTTCTGTGAGTCCTACCCCCAAGTGGTGTGGCCTTACTGCTGGACCCTTAAAAGTGGTCCTGAAGGTGCTCTTTCAGCCCAGCTATGGACCTTTAGGCAGAACTGATGCAGTGGAATGCATCTCCTTGCAGGTTTGGTTCTGAATCGGTGCAGCAAGATGCATCCCAGACACCTGACCTCACATCACAGCCCACAACCTCCATGGAACGGTTGCTGTGCAAGGCATCCTTGACGCAGGCCTTCGCATCTTAAGCCCCTTATGAACAGCATCCTTGATGACAATGCAGGACTTCACCCCTGCAGCTTCCTTGCAACTGCCACTGCTCGGTGCATCCTTGATATCACAATGAAAAGCAAACCAGGATTTAAGGTACTTTTTCAGTGAGCCTAACTTGAACCTGTATATAGCCTGCACTCCATCCTGGTCAGCCTAAACTTTGGACTTTGTCCTGGTCCGGCGCTACCAGATTACCAGTTTGTGCTTTGTGCTTCTAGGCACTATTTTTACTTGAAATTTTGAAATTGTATATGTCTGATTCTACTGATTGGATTTTTATTGTTTTGGTCTTCATTTTACTCTAGTCTTCTAAATAGATGATTTTTCTTGTACTGTATTTTCACGTTATTACTGTTTGAAGTACTGCATAAATACTTTACACATTTCCTCGAAGTTAAGCCTGACTTCTTTTGTACCACACTACCAGAAGGGTAAGCACATGTTATTTTTGGGTTTGCTTGTGTCTCACTCCGAGAGAGATTGTGACTGCTGCTTGAATAGGGTTTCACCCTCCAGAACCAGTGATACAGTTTCCAACATGCTCCTATATCAACCAACTATAACAAGCATTTGCAATGCAGTGGGTCTCGCGTTTGCTCAAGTTTGTTACGTTGAAAATTACTAACTGGACTTTTCTTGCAACACAGACTGAAAATAAAAAATAAAACAGTTGACATAAGCAAGCCAATTCAAAGCGTCGCTATGAGCGTAGAGACACAAAAGGAAAAAGAAGTCCTCTTGCAGTCAAAGTTATTGGCAAAAGTGCAATTATCCAGGTAACAGGGTCGATAGCCAATGAGGTAACAAAACCGCCCTAAGGAGGAACAAACGTAAAGCAGTTACCAACGAAAAGAAAGGATTTTTGAAAGGCAAGCCCACGAACAAGTGATAGTGATGGGCGTGGTTAAAACCCCAGATACATACCAACACGTCGGAAATGCAGCGCTTGCATGCTGCTATGCTCGACCTAAAAAGGGACTGTTGCCAGATTAGCACAGTATCAATGTGTGTAGTGTAGTGACGTCTTGCAAGTGCACTAGAAAGTGACACCATGCAGAGACTATGGGGGTCATCACGACCTTGGCGGGCGGCATTAGCCGCCCGCCAAGATCTGACCGCCGTGCGGCCGCCAATGCAGCTGCACCCCCGCCACGGCCATTTGGAGATCCCCGCTGGGCCGGCGGGCGGAAACCTGGTTTCCGCCCGCCGGCCCAGCGGGGATCACGGCCGCAACATAGGAGCCGGCTCCAAATGGAGCCGGCGGTGTTGCGGCCGTGCGACGGGTGCAGTTGCACCCGTCGCGCTTTTCACTGTCTGCATAGCAGACAGTGTAAAGCTGCATGGGGCCTGTCAGGGGACCCCTGCACTGCCCATGCCAGCGGCATTGGGCAGTGCAGGGGCACCCAGGGGCCCCATGACTCCCCGTTCCGCCAGCATTTTCCTGGCAGTGCAAACCGCCAGAAAAAGGCTGTCGGTCGGGGACTCGTAATCCCCTGGGCAGCGCTGCAAGCAGCGCTGCTCTGGCGGATTATCACCGCCGGTGCAAAAGTGGCGGAATACCGCCGGCCCCGGCGGTGCGACCGTGGCGCTTCCGCCGCGTCGTAATCCGTCTGGAAGCACCGCCAGCCTGTTGGCGGTGCTTCTGTCATCTTAGCCCTCAAAATGACCCCCTATGTCTGCAGTGTCATACGCAGATGTAATTTCAATATTCTGGACAGATTTACATGAACTGGTGACTCACACTGTTTTGTTTGCTTTAATTTAAACTTCTGCTAAGATAAAAGCAACTGATGTGGATGATGCACCCCTAAAAATAAAATATGTGCAGAGACCACATTATCTGCAAATGATGGACCACCTTAAAGAAGTCCAAAACAGTTATAGGAGGGGTTATACGCACAATACAACAAACTACAGAGGAATTGCCTGCCCATAGCATTCTGAAAAACATTCTAACTAATGGAATCGAAAAATATTGGCATGCTTCCCTAAATAAAATATATGTGCTGCAATTTTTTTAACACAATTTCCTCAAATAACAAAAGTGAACACTATTATTAAGAGCATGGTTTCACCTACTTATCTGGCCTCTGAAGGGGCATTGTTACCTGGGCCAGTAGATAGGAGAGTGCAAATCTCCCTAAAGCGGGTTTATGCTGCCCATATTTTGCTGTCTGAAATGGCTCCTACTCAGTAACACTTTACTTGACAATTTTCAATCCCTTTGCGATTGTTTCTAGGAAGGGGAAGACCAAACTTCAATTTTGGGAACTATGGAGGTAGTGGTGTCTGACACTGCGGCCAGTGCCTCTATAGTAGTCAGAAGTTTGTTATGAAAACTTTGGAAATTAGATGCAGTATAGTATTCTTCAATTTTCAAACTTCTTTTTTTAGGGTCCCACATTTTTTGGGCCTCATTTGAATGATTGGTCCAAAAGACTGTGGAAGTACATAAAATTGTGCAGCCCTTCAGAGATTTCCCCTCAAAGTCACCACTAATAGTGAAATGCACAATAGAAACGGTCCAAGAGTTTAGATCTCACTTTATTGCAAAACCCATGGCCTGGAGCCACACAGTATGAAGAATCCCTGCTCCAAGCTACTCAGCAGCAGCAGAAAATCTGTGGACGCACTCATAATAAGTCCACTGCATAGCAGTATTGAATGGTTGCCAGTCAGTAATGGTGTTAGCACATGTATGTTGCATTAAAACCTTTCCCCATATTATTTCCCTGTCCCTTTAAAAGGGCACACTTTAAAACCTGCAGCTGAGATCGTGGTCCAATACCATGCTGCAATAAATGGACTATATTCTAGGAAATCTGATTGGTGTTCCACTCATATGAATGTGCTAATGCAAGTTGATGCTAGGCAACAAATCATGCTAATCCTAACAGCACCTTAGTTGTTTCCGATGACCACACAAAACACTTTAGACCACTTTATAGTGTCCACATAGTGTTGCAGAATATGGGCCTGGAATAAATGATCTTCAAACTGAAGACACACAAACCTAAGTGAATGTATTAATTCCCCACAATAGGTCAGTATTAATGGTCCACACTGTGTACCAGCCCCACCTGAAGTGCGATTCTACTGAGGTTTATTGACTTCACAGTCAACCTTCTTGTTGACTTTTCTCGCACGCTCTGACACCACGCACACGTCACGCAGCGCGTCACCAAATGAAATGGACAAAGTCAGAAATATACATCCCCAGAACCTTGTCTCCCTGCCAGCTTGCCAGTCATCAGTCAGGATAATGTTAAAAAAGGATGGAGAGAAACAAAGGGGAGCTATTGTACAGCTTTGCCAAGTGTTACACTAGACAAGAAAATACATGAAAGATGAAAATATGCCAGGAGGCACCCAAGCGAGATGGCGGAAGCAGGTCAACATTTCAATGCTACAGAGATTCGGAGCAGCAGGTGGGCTGCGAGAATATCTGAAAAGGAGAGAGGAAGAGAGACAGCTGGAAGCCCAGCAATGATATGAATACAAAACGAATGTATCAAAAAAGGAAAAGACAATTGTAATGCTTTTTTTTTTCGTTGTGTGATACTTCCTGGAAAAAAAGTGAGAAAAATGTGAATAAATTGCTATGTCCAAACCACACAGCTAAAGGTATAATGAGGTGTCCAACAGGATGAAATGAAACATTTTATTATATGCGGCAACTTTTATGATGATCATCGAGACGACGCACCATACATTTTTGACCAAATATCACACTTAGGTGCAAAATTGGTCTGCAAAACTATTTTGAGCTGGTTTTGCCTTCTAGATTAGGAATATATGGGAAATAACAAAAATATTTTGTGCCGTTTCTTCATCTGTCTTTGTCAAGCTTTGCATAGTGTCACTACTGGCTTGTGCCGCATAATAATCAGTGGCGTCTCGCGAGAGGGAAAAGGGGCCGGGAAGCAAATTGCAGGGGGGGGGGGGGAAGACAACAAAAAAGATACAATAAGTTTTTTTTAAACGTACCTTTCTCGCCGGTCCTCCACTGCAGCCACAGGCTCCCAGTCTGCCCTGCTGGCACCATGAAAGCAGCATTAGGACTGGACGGAGCAGCCAGTGCCAAGTTGGAGAAAGCCCTGTGCGCATGTGTGTTTGGTCAGCCCGAGGCGGCCGGCCAAACATACATGTGCACTGTCCCTGTCATTGCCCGCGGCCCGCTACATTCCCAAGAAAATGATGATAATAAACAAAGTTTATTATTGTTTTCTTGTAAACGTTTTGCAGCTGCTGCCGGTGGCGTGATGCTCCTCCGCTATAGCAGAGGAGCCGCCCCCAATAATAATCCTGATTCCAGCTCTGTTTCACTGTATTGTATTGAACCGTGACTCCTCTGGTACATTCTTTAATGAGCTTCACTCACCATTGCTTAATGCCGATGCTGAATCAAACCTTGGTTTCAGGAAATGGCAACAATTCATTTTTTTTGCTAACTTCTCTCTGAAAGTCACACTAAACTCATGCAAGCTCCCCACCCACCCTAGGTCATCTCAGTCTCTAATTCCCTCTTATACTTTGACACCATTGTTACTACCTCTTAAACTTTTCACTTCTTATCCCAAATCTCTGAGCCAATACAATTTCAGTCTACCCCTCCTTCCTTAGTCAATCTCTGTCTCTTAGGGTAAGGTCCCTCCTGTACCAACCTAACCATCTGTTTGGTCACAAAATTTGAAAACACTGTCTTCAAACAATTCACTTGCACTTGTGTCTCTTTTCAACTCTCACTAATCCACCTACCCCTTTACCTCTTTCGATTTTTCGCACACATCCCTGAAATACGGAAACCATCCAGAACACACATATCAAAAATACATACTGTTGAACCTGGCCCTTTTTGCAGGGTCATCCCCATATATTTTGCCTCCTCCTATTTTTTCTGACCTGTTTTGTTGGCTTTAGGACTGCTGCCCAGTGCAAAAGTGCATATGCTCTCTGTCTAAACTGTATTGGTGATTGATTTATCCACAATTGGCATATTTAATTTACTAGTAAGTCCCTAGTAAAGTGCACTATGTGTGCCCAGGGCCTGTAAGCCAAATGCTACTATTGGCTCTGCAGCACTGATTGTGCCACCTACATGAGTAACCCTGTAAACATGCCTCATACCTGCCATTGCAGTGTCTGTGCAGTGTTAAACTGCCATGTGTAACTGGCAAGTACACCCACCTATAAGGACCAAACCTTCCCTTTTAGTACATGTAAGGTACCCCTAAGGCAGGCCCAAGGTGCAGTGTATTTAAAAGGTACAACATGTACTGATGTGTTCTACCAGTCCTGATAGTGAAATACAGCCACATTCCTTTTTCACTGTTGCAAGGCCTATCTCTCACATAGGATAACATGGGGATTGCCTTAAAATATCCATCAAGTGTAATTTGCCATTGGGAGCAGATAGAGATGTGGAGTTTTGGGTCTCTGAACTCAGAATTTAACAACACATCTTTTGGTGTTTTTTAGATGGTAAGTTTGAAAATGCCACTCTTAGAAAGTGGGTATTTTCTCGCTCAACCATTCTGTGCCTCTGACAGGCTGCTGAATACACGTCTGGGTCAGACTGTCAGTTGGGCTCTAGTTGGCAGTCAGTTTATACCCTGTCCAAATAGGGACCCTCACTCTAGTCAGGGTAAGCGGGTCACACTCCTGAAATAACCTCTGCTCACCCCTTGAAAGCTTGGCATGAGCAGCCAGGCTTATCTCAGATGCAATGTGTTAAGTAGCTGTACCAACACACAGCAACATAGTGAAAACACTACAAATGGACACCACACCAGTTTAGAAAAATAGCAAAGACCAAAACAGCCAAAATCCAACACACACAAGCAAAGATATGATTTTTAAAGATGAAACCCAATAAAGTGCTTAGAAACACAATATCTCCAACTGGTGCTATCATGGCGTAGTGATGGAGTTGTTCCCAACAGTCAGATGCTGCTCGCAAGGGTGTGTGGCGCCAGTCATGCAGTCGCACGGACCCCAGGTGAAGTAACTTAGAAACGAGGCAGATTCAAAGACGCGGCACAGAGTTGGGGAGGTAAGGCTTCACTGAAGCCGGTGTGGTGTCACTTCCTTACTGCTGTGCAGGAAATGAGGCATTGGTTCCTTATTGCTATGCAGGGGAGGTGTGGCCTCAGTTTCTTATGAAGGAGGCAGAGGTGAAGTGGCACCAGCAGAGAGGCTTGGTTTCTCATATCATCTTAAAGCTGATGACACCCAAATTGTTTTCTCTTCTCCCATCCTGCTACCCCTTAATCGAAATGTATGAATAACATTTCTAAGATAACAAAAGAAATTAATGATGGGCCTCTGACCACAAACCCCTACTAATGGAGCCTCTGACCTCTGGGCTTCAGAAGAAAACAATTCAAATTTTAAGGCCACTCTGAGCCTTATGGGGTGTTTCTTCAATCCTGAGGACTTTCCTTTGATGCAGTAAATGAACAATGTCAGCTTTGCATATAGTCCTAGTTTTCTTTTCCTAAAATGTCTTCACTTGCTCTCATGGGACACTGCACCAGCCAACCCCAGCAGGTGCCCAGCCAGCTGATTCACAGGGGACTGCCCAGCAGTCTCCCTGGCTTTCTTCTCCATCATGTACTCTCGTCTCTGGCGCTGTGTGGGGACACAGCTCAATCATACTTCCCACTCTGGTTGCGAGAGAAGGGAGTGGGATGGTGATATTTCTGCTTGCGGAATTCAGGTGCTTCATCTGACAATTCTGGGCAGCTCCAATAGCTTTCCAGGTTAGTTGATTCTGTCAACAGTTCCCCCCACCTTCTACAGGGGTATTTCAAAACATAGTACAACTATGATCAAGTCCTCTAAAGAGACCAATTAACTTAGTTGCTTTCCAGGGGTGAAGTATAAAACTTGGATTTAATGATGCTGTGGTGCTTCTGACTTCAAGAGCATGTGCTGCTGTACTAACGCACGGTGCGCATAAGTAGCTTCTCCTTTTAGGAATATTTTCTTGACCAAGTCAATAGAAAAGTACAGAACAACAGGCAAGATGTGGAAATAATCGATTTGTAAAAAGTGGTAGCAAACTGCGCTCTAACACTTTTGAAACTGATTGTGATTTTGCGAACTGACCTATGCACTATTAAGGTGTTGTGCAAAATCGCCATTTGGACTGGGCCACAATTCGGCATATCTCATTGTTATTCATGAGGTAGGTCACAAATTGTGACTCACTCGAATTGGATAGCCTTACAGGAATTGTGGCCTGCTAGGGTCAGCAGATCATTGCATTTATCTAAAGTATGTATTTTTTAAACACTTGTTGTAAGGTTGGCAGTGTTCCACTGTCCATACCCCAAACAAACATTTTTTTTTTTACATTTTGAATGGGCTCCTATAGGGTGCCCTTCCCCTTTGCAACTGACTTACTACATTTATGGAGCTGGTAATCTATTAATGATTTGTGAAAGAAACACCAGTTGCAAACAATTGATACATAGCATAACTAATTGCTATTTGCAAAGGACGCCTTAAGGACACCCTTTCCAAATAGAGATTCATTATGGCTTCCTAAACCCATTTTGCAATTCGGGAATTGTTACCAAATCACAAAAGGGTTTGTATGTCTGACCCAAATGCTAAACCAGGTGATAAAGGATATTGATAGTTGAACTCTTCTGTACCTCTCCAAATTAGTTACACCACACCAAACTACCTACTCAGGGCCGGCTTTAGCGCTGGTGCCACCCAGTGCGACAATCATTTTTGGCACCTTTCACATGACCTCCTCCTCGGATTGGGTAAAAGTGCCCCATATTTCTTCATAGAACCACTCTCACCTACATTTCATTTGTTTTAAGGCACTGGTAAAGGCTGCCTTAACTATTAAGTATGTATATCTACCCAAACGAGCTCCTTTTAGCAACATTAGGACTAGATAAAGAAAGATTGAGGAAAAACACCTCACGTCCTAACCTATTTTATGCAGTTTAGGTGCAGCTCTTTGATGACAGTTTGTAACACTCATTGTTATACATTAGGGCTGTATCTTATGAACTGCAGTAACAAAAGTATCTCTGTGACAAAAGCAGTACCCCACTCAGCTATACACATAAAATACAGATCTTGCACCGTATGTGTTCTTTGCAGCAGGCGTATTAACCCTTTGCACTACTTTATGGTGAATTAAAACTGCCACTAGACAAAACTCCCCTCTAGCAGGAACATTACTCACAGGAGTTATCTTGACATTTTTATTGCTGCCTCAAAGCTCGATGCCAGAGGAGCTCTGCAGCAGGGGCTTATAAATTGTAAATTATTGCTAAATGCAGTGCCCCCCTGAGGTCAGCACCCCCGTCCCCAGGTCAGCGTCGGGTGTGGCCGCACCAGTCGCACTGCCCTAAAGCCGGCCCTGTACATACTTTCTGGCAGCCTTCATCTCCTTGGCATATCCAGACCACCATGATCCCCTTTCTGGTTCACACCAGGCGCCATCCCGTTAAAACAGGAAGCCACCACCTCCCAGCCTGAGTTCAAGTGAGACCTCGCATGTAATGTACTTACCGTATAGGGTCCTGCTTGTAGTAGCGACCACTACGTCAATCTTTACCTTAAATAATGCAACTATGAGTGCATTATAAGGTGTGCATGCTTATTTGTACTTGCAGTCTGTAGGGTATATTTCACTAAACACATCCACCCCTCACTACTCGAAGTATCTTACATCCTTAATGTAGGTTTATACAACCACCCAACCTGCAAATGTCCTTCCAAGCCAGGTGTTGCTATGCACAGCACTTCCGTCCGAACTTTTCCAACTTCGTGTCGATACCAGAGCACGAAATCTGAGAGGGCATTTTGGGCTAAACTTTAATTAGACGCACTTATCCCAAAACCTGTGCTCGAATGCACCGAGCCTGGCTGCAAGTGTGCGTTGCCCTCCAGTAGGCCCCGCAGAGACATGTTTCGCTTTGACGTCGGTGCACGAGCGCCGATGCCAGCACTTGGACAAGCCATAAGAGGGCGGTTTGAGACTGCAGCTGGGCCTGCTTGACAGAATGTTATGTGACGGCTGTCGCAGCACTTTAATGTTGCATGACACCGCATTCCTGTGCTAAGATGCAACATAGCAGGGGCTTCCTTCAAAGCAAATTATGTGACAATTGATTTTAGCGCATTAATGTTGCATGACAGCTGATTTCAATGCTGGGGTGTTACATGGTGCTGGCTTTTATTGCTACAAGGGGACGTGCCAGGTGACTTTAATGTGTCTGTGTTTCATGCTGAATGGTTTCAGTGTTAAAGGGTTTACAAGGCAGATAGTTTCAGTGATTTAATGCTGCGTGACTCATGAACTCAGCGCTGGCCCGGGATGTTACAATGCATTTGATTTTGGTATTGCAGTAGTTACCAAACCGGAAGTGTACATTTCATGCATCAAAAGAGGGTATCATTGTTCATTTATCCTGAGAGATGAACCAGCCAAGGAATCCGTTTTGATTGGGTATTCGGGTGTCCATCTAAAAGAAACTATTTGAAAATATACAGGCAAGACCGAGTACCCCAGAAACGGCAATGGAGGGGCCCGCGGGAAGCAGAGCAACGCTCTAGTCTTCCCGCAGGACTTTTCGGGAAGGAAGTGACGGCGAAGAGGACAGGGATTGGGGAAAAAGGTAAGTGGGGTGGGTTTAAGGGGAGGGAATAAAAGGGGTTGGGGGTGGAGGGACCGGCCTCTTTCCGCGTTCCCATCGCGCGGATTAGTTTGGAGTGGCCGGTCCCTGGGGTTTTTGTATCGGCGGGACCCCTTTCTTTTCTGGGTTGCAGGTAGGGTGGCAGGTAAAGGGGAAGGGGTAAACGGGTACCCCCCCTTTTTCCTTTATGCAGTAAGTCGGGGGCGCGTTTTCATCCCGCGCCCCCCCTCCTCCTTTCCCCATATCTACGGGAGGCGGCCAGCGCTCCCGTTCGAGCGGCCGCCTCCCCCTCGTTTTAGCAGGAACAAAGGCACAGGTCTTGTTGGCCAGCCGGCCGCACTTGCGGCGTCGCGGCCGCGGGAGAGAGTGGGTGGGGGTTTTTAAGTCACCGCGGCTCCTGGGGGCCCTGCCAGCAGGCCCCATTTTTGCCTATGGGCCAACAGGCTATTACTGTGGTGGCAGAGTACACTGGCCCCGACCGCGTGAGGCCCAAAAAAAAAAAAAAATTAAAATAAATAAATTAAAATCCTACTAACAATAAAAAAAAATAGAAAGATATATAAACATAAAGATAATGCTACGCGACAGACTCAGGCCAGGCAGCTATATTTATCTAGGTGGGGGAGCCCACCTCATTACAGTGTGGGGCCCTCGCCACCGGCCCTTAAGGCCCAATTAGGTGAGCAAGGGGCAATACAGGCCCCATCCCCCCCCCCCCCAAAAAAAAAAAAAAAAAAAAAAAACGTTTCAGCACAAGGTGGCTGTTACACAAGGCACAACCAACGCACTAGCGGGACACCCCCCCCCGTGCCAGGCTCTACGCAGGAGCCGGGGAGGCACCAAGTTAGGCAGGGCCTTGCAGCTCTCTCAACGCACCTTTGGGCCCGCAGCAGGGGGGTACAGGCAGGCAAGGCCGGGTAGGAACTCCGCGTCGTAGAGGTGGCACAAGCAGCGTTTCGCATTTGGTACGGGGCCTGAGTGGAAGGGGACAAGAAGTCGGGGAGGATAGTGGTTTAGGCAGCGTGATGGGAGCCAGTGGCGCATACGGCCATGCGGCTTGCGGAAGGTTAATGCCGACGTAAGAGGTTGGCAGAAAGGAAGCCATACCAACGGGGCGCAAGACGGCCCTAGCGCGTTGGTCAGAAGCGCTAGAGGGGCCTCCGGCGGCCTTCTCTACTCCGCAGGATCGGGGACAACACAGAGATGGCGGACGCCATGTGGGTCACGATGACATGTCTAATAGCTACATGATGAGGAGTGGGAGTGGTAAAAAATGGATGGATGTGTGCGAAGAGGGTGTGCTGGAACTTGACTGAGAAGAGGATCTGGAAGAATGGGAAGAGGGGGAGATCAAGGAAACGGAGGGCACGGCACAAGGGGGAGGGGAAAGGGACGCAGGAGCGGCGCAACCCCTCTCTCTGTTTTCCGTTTTTGCAGGAGCGGGACAACACTAGTGGCCAACAGGAAAGAAAGCAAGAACAAGCATGGGGCCGAGGGGCCCGGAAGGTTTTTGCGGCCGGTGGCTACGAATGGCAGAGGTAACGGGCAAAGGTGGTCGGTTTTGGGGGGGACAGTGCAAAAGGGGACGACACTCCAATTACAAGTCCATTGGGGTAAGGGAATTTTCGATATTTGACACACTAACAGGAAAAGATAAGCAGCGAGGGGAAAATGGCACAGAGCTGCAAGCCAGAGGTACAACTGAAGGCGGGGACAAGGCTGCAGGAGAGAATTCAGGCAAAGATGAGTAGGAAGGGGGAGAACAAAGAAAAGGCTACCCTATATGGGTCTGGCTATGCCATTGGCTCACACATAGCGGATGAAGCAAAGGACAGAATATGGAGACACGAGTACGTAGACGTTTTAAACTGTTACATAGGGACACGCAAGCCAAAGAAAGGTCATAAGGAAGAGGAGTGGGAGTTGGCCTGTAGGCCGAGGGTGCCAAGTAATATGGGCAATGGGACATCAGCGTTTTTAATCTTTGCAAGCATTTATGGCGAGAGATACCTTGACAGGGCTTTAGCACTATTTAAATACAGGGGCATCATTAGGGAAGTGCAGATGCATTTTAGGGGTTTAGCCTGGCTGATTTTGGACGAGGAGTTCAGAGCTTGAGTGAGCATTAGTACAGATAAGCCATGGGGGGCCCTAGACCCAGAATTAGGGATGCAGTGGATGATTTCATCACAATCTGCAGCATCGACACATACGGCCAGTGGGTTACCAGTAGTATATAAGACGTTTTCAGGCACGTCCCGCCACAAGGGGGGCGGTTGTGGGACATAAGAACAACACCTAACACGACAGGAGCGTGCTGGAACTTCAACAGGGGTTTCTGCTCCAGACATCTTTGCAGAGGTAACCATGACTGCTTCAAGAGCGGGGGCCGTCACCTGGGCACACAATGTTTTTTTACTTTTCAGTCCCTCTGAACAAGGGAGGGCTGCTAAAGGCAGAGGGACACTGGGCGCTACGGCCTCAAAGGGGCCTACGCCAGTCGGGTTAGACTTTATTTTCCCATGGCTGCGTATATGCACGGTATAGGGCAGCTGTTTTAAGTTAACAGAAGGTTTGCAAGAAGGTTGCAGGGTCAGTTACCAAGGCCCACGGGTGAGACGTTGGGCGGACAATTGCGGTCTGCAAAGGAAACACCGCAGGTGGTAAAGAAAAAATTTGGACAAGGAACGGGCATTGGGCAGAATTGTGGGCCCATTTTATGTATGGCCAAGGCAGAATTGGAGGATATCTACATGGGGAGTCGTGCCGAAGAAGGCCCGGGTGATTTCAGTTTGAAACATCACCTCTCATGGCTGGAGGGCACATATGTTAACGATTTCATGGCAGCGGAAGACACCAGAGTGGTGTATGTATCTGTGGAGGATGCTATAAAATTGGTCAGGGCATGTGGCCATGGGGCAGAACTGGCAAAATGCGATATACAATCAGCGTGCAGGCTATTGCCGATACATCCAAGGGAGTTTTGATTTGGTGGAGATGCAGTCTGGAGGAGCGAGCCACGCGGACAGGGTCCTGCCCAGGGGTTTTTGTGCGATTTCATGTGCCTGGTTCGAAGCCTTAACACCTTCATGCGGTGGGTTTTTGTTAAGAGCAGTGGGCATTTAGGCGGTGACCCACTATTTTTGAATGACGCCCCCTTTTTGTAGGAAGTAAAGATGCAGGGGAATGCCGGACGGCTATATATAAAAAAAAAATAAAAAATAAAAAAATAATAATAATAATAATAATAATAATAATAAATTCAGGACATGGCACAGCAGATGGGAGTGCTGGGGCACTCGGAAAGACCGAAGGACCCTCATCGTTTATCACCTTGCTGGGTATTTGAGTTAGACTCCAGTACAATGACGGCCAGATTACCGGCACAGGAAGTAACGGAGATGCTGGTTTTTCTCGGCCACGGTGCGGGAGGCATGAAAAATAGATTGGAGAACAGCCCAGAAGCTGTCGGGGCACTTTAACTTTGCTTGTAGGGCATTTAGGGGGAGAGGACGTTTTTGCAGGCGGCTAGGTTGTTCGTTTGGGCGCAGCTTTTGACACACCACAGAATAGGAGGGTCAGTGGGACTCAGAGGAGAGGTTAAAGTTGGGAAACATTTCTGGAACAATGGAACGGTATCCAAGTGTTTCTCTGAGGAAGAGACAGTATGGCTGGTGCGCATGTTTTTTGGGTTTTTCTGGGAGGATAGATGGGCGCAGAGGCGTGGCCCAAGACAGCGGACCCGGCAGACATTTGGGTATGGGGGGAATGATGATCACGGACTGGTGGAGATGTCCTTAGCGGAATCCACTCAGCAATGTTTTCGTTTGGCATGGTTGGTTTTTCAGCTTTGGAGCGGCTACAGGAAATTTTTGGGGACAGAGTGAATAACAGCTAGAGCATCAGGCGTTGCAATTTGGGCTGTGCATGATTCGAAGAGGTTTATCAGCGGCCAAGATCAGGGGTAAACTGGCGGGTGTATCTTTGTATGGGAAATTGTTTTGATCACGACCAGGCAAGAAATGAATGTTGATAAGAATGTGGAATGTTTTGGGGCAGAATCAGAGCGGTAGAGGGTAGAACGGCCAGGAAACCCGTTGATTTGGATTTGTCACTAAAAGAGGTTTACGCGTACGGCCGGGAAGTTGCGCAGACGAATGCGAACTAGCACTTTTCCGCGCATGCATAGGTGGATGTTTTTTGGAGCTTTTGGAGTGTCAGATTTGTTTGGGGGGGGGCAGCAGTTGGGATGCGTGACAAGGAGGTGGTGTGCACGGCGATCGATTGGGGGGTCATGACTTAGACGGTCGGAAACCAATCAGCTAGGTAAAAGGAAGTGGGTACAGTTAGAGGAAGGGGGCAATGTATTGCCTTGCCCAGTCACAGAATGGAGCAATTTTCAATCCTCACGGATGTCAAACAAGGAAGCAGGGGTTTGTTGTACACAGATCAGGGTCCAAGCTTAATAGATTTCAGCTTTTACGAGGTTTAAGGATGGCGTTTGGGACGTGTGGGTCGCCAGGCCATTGGGTTTTTTGGTACGCATCCGTTTAGGATTGGGGTAACTACGGCTGCGGCGCATTTTTGGGTTGGGACTGGGCTAAGATCAGGGCGATAGGCCACGGGCGATCGAAGTTTTGCGAACGTTACGTTAGACCCTGAAAGGTGGGGAGAAACAGCTGTAAGGGGTTTTTTGGTAAAAGGGGGATAGGTTTGTTATATAAAAAAAAATAATAATAATAATAATAATTAAAAAAAAAAAAAACACATGTTACAGTTGTTTTTCCATTGCAGGAGGCGAGTTTGGTCCAGCGCAGGGCAAGATGGTTACATGGCTGGTCGGCCATTCAATTGTCCATGGGGCGGCGAAGTCCGCGGAGGAACAGATATTTGGTCGGGCCTGGGGACTATCCAGCAGACGGCACGAGGTGCTACGGTGGGAAAAGAGCAGAATGCGGTGGGGTAAACTGCTTCTTTCATCACTGCTAACTTATTGAGCGGGGGATGTGCAGATTTGTTAATCATACATTTGGGAGAGAATGATCTTGTGAAACGGTCAGGACTCATTCTACTGTAATACATGCAGAGGGTTTTTGGAGTTTAAAAAAAACGCATAGTACATGCTTGGGGTGGACAGATTTGGTTCCACGTAGAGTGTGGAGAGGGGCAGTGAAGCATGGAGCCATGAAGCGGGCTCGAAGGAAACTTAACAGAGACATGAGGGCTTTTTGCGGGGCGCAAGGGAGCAAAATATTGAAATATGGGAACATTACAGAGCAGGAGGTTGCACTTTTCAGGGACTATGGTGTTCACCTGTCCACAGTGGGAAATGCATACTATTTGACAGATCTGAGACTGTGTTTTTGAAGAGCTGTGGGGAGAGAAATTGTGAATTGCAAACGAGAAATGAGAAGTACTGGTCGCAGTAGAGTGGCCTTAAGGGGGGTGGGGCAGCAAAACGCCAAATGGGTTTCTGCTGGTTGGCAGTAGATGGGGGAGGGTGGTGAGTCAGATGCGGGCTTGGCCACCCTTCCAGGGAATAAACAAGCAGGTGAAGGCTCTGAGTGGGGGTACGCGCGAACCAAATGGGGCATGAAAGGAAAAGGGGAGCGCGTAGGGGAATGGAAACGAGATAAGGGTTTGAAGGGGAAGGATGAGCCAGGAGATGTTAATGGGAGGGCTTTATTAAAGTTACGGTTATGTTTAAAAGTTAATGGTTATGTAAATTATGCAATCCTGTCCTAATAAATGACCTTTTACACTTAATCAGCTGTCACTGAATTATTTCCCGATGGAGGGGCCCGCGGGAAGCAGAGCAACGCTCTAGTCTTCCCACTGGACTTTTCGGGAAGGAAGTGACGGCGAAGAGGACAGGGATTGGGGAAAAAGGTAAGTGGGGGTGGGTTTAAGGGGAGGGAATAAAAGGGGTTGGGGGTAGAGGGACCGGCCTCTTTCCGCGTTCCCATCGTGCGGATTAG
The DNA here is from genome assembly GCF_031143425.1 of Pleurodeles waltl. Classification (NCBI taxonomy): domain Eukaryota; kingdom Metazoa; phylum Chordata; class Amphibia; order Caudata; family Salamandridae; genus Pleurodeles; species Pleurodeles waltl. The sequence continues at coordinate 1,789,309,047 of NC_090444.1, read as the reverse complement.
TTTGGCCTCCCACCCACCCGGCAATTAGAAGGGCGACTGGAAGGACGGAAGTTTAGGGTCAATTAGCTAAGGGGGAGGTTAATTGTCAGTTAGGGCAGGTAGCAAGGGCGAGCGTGCAGTAGATGGGGGAGGGTGGTGAGTCAGATGCGGGCTTGGCCACCCTTCCAGGGAATAAACAAGCAGGTGAAGGCTCTGAGTGGGGGTACGCGCGAACCAAATGGGGCATGAAAGGAAAAGGGGAGCGCGTAGGGGAATGGAAACGAGATAAGGGTTTGAAGGGGAAGGATGAGCCAGGAGATGTTAATGGGAGGGCTTTATTAAAGTTACGGTTATGTTTAAAAGTTAATGGTTATGTAAATTATGCAATCCTGTCCTAATAAATGACCTTTTACACTTAATCAGCTGTCACTGAATTATTTCCCGAAGGATTTAGAAGGAATCGCATCAGCACAGCAGGAATTAGGCATCCGTCACATAGCGCCCACGCCTGTAGCTCCCAAGTGAGGAAAAGCGCAGCTTTAAGTACAAGAAGGCTTTTTAATATCATTTTCACACTCACTTGTCCACAAAGCACTAGAAGACCTTTTTATTCGCCAAATAGTCCTCTTTCTATGTTTACAAGTCAGTCTATTTGACCGCCGATGCGAAGCACGGCGGGCTTCTCTATCAAGCTCCAAGCGTACTCCTGATGGAGCCGCCGTCATTTCCAACTATTTCAAACAAATTTACTATACGACACTACACTTTAAGGTAGGACGGAGTACACGGGCTAAATGCCTGCATTTATTTTGACAATTGAAACGGTCATGCTTGCTGATAACAAGCTTTTTCACCTATTTCAGATCCATAAACCGCTTGAAAACTTTGACGGTTTTTGCAAATAGAGGGGTATAAATTCAAAATGTATTCTTGAAGGTATGCTGCGAGACGTGTTTGTCTAAACATAAGACGTACGTTATAGTTTGGCCAGGGACTGAACTGAAACAGGCACAATTTAGTCCTTTAGTACACCTTTAATTGGACAATTGCACTTAGTTTTATCAGGCAATAATGAGTGGAGTATAATGCATTGGGTTAATAATATTAAATTACAGCATGTTTTAGGGGGGCACATTCATTGTACTAATTGGTTGAAATGTTTGGTTTAAAGTTCACGGTTTCCACATAGAGAGCATGGAACTTATAATAAGAAGAATTCATAACTTTTGTTAATTTGAAATTAATGCATATCCTACGTAAATGCCATTTAGGAAGTCCTGAGGAAGTCAAAGGGCACTCCCAAGACAAAACACTTGTTGGCTTGGCTTAATAGACGGCTGCATTGATTGAACATTTAACCATGGAAATAATGGAAATTTGCTAAGGATTTTGTGTGGATTTTTGGACATTAATTGGACATTATATTAGAGTTTGACGAACTTGGATTTTGTGTTAAATATATTAAAATTAATTTGCTTGTGCAACATTTTGCAAAGAATCATATGTATTTTGAAAATCAGTTTAAATGTTTTGTTGTGAGTAACTATGCAGGTGGATTGAGTAACTGACAATGGTATGGTGTACTAGACATCTTTTGATTAGACAGTTGTAACGCAGGCTGTTTTGGTGTATTGCTAGTGATAATTTTTGTTATCCCTTTGGGAGCGGATGGACATGTGGAGTTTGGGGTCTCTGAGTTCACAGTTTAAAAATACATCTTTTAGTAAAGTTGATTTTGAGACTCTGTGTTTGAAAATGCCACTTTTAGAAAGTGATCATTTTCTTGCCTATACAATTTCTGTGACTCTGCCTGTTTGTGGATTCCCTGTGTGGGTCAGTTTGACAGGTGGGCAGGTTGCACCTCAACACTAGACAGTGACAAAAAGGGAGCTGGTGTGTAGTCTGCAATTCCCGATGAGCCATCTGTGCTAGGAGGGAAGGGAAGAGTGGTCACTCACACCTGAAAGGGCTGTGTCTGCCCTCACACAATGCAATCTCCAATCCCCTGGTGAGTGTCTGGGGCCTGGCCTGGGCAAGGCAGGATTTCACATTGAAAAGAGACTTTACTTTGAAGTAGGCCTACTTCAAAGGAGAAATTGGGTATACGAAGGGCACCCAAAACCACAGACTTTAGAACACTTCTGGTAACAAGAGGAACCTTTGCCTGGAGAAGAGCTGAAGAGCTGAGGAAGAAGAGCTGCCCTGCCTGTGACTGTGCTTTGTGGAGCTATCCTGCAGTTACTGCTTCTGCCAGAATAAGAGGGCAAATACTGGACTTTGTGTGCCTTCCATCGTGAGAAGAAATCTCCAAGGGCTTGATTTAGAGCTTGCCTCCTGTTGTTTGAAGTCTCAGGGACAGCAAAGACTTCTCTCTGCCAGCACCTGGAGTCTCTGAAGAGACTCCTACTCTGCCCTGTGGTGCCCATCAAGTTCCTGGGACCCTGAAAGGAGAAGCTGGCAGCCTAAGAGGAGGAAATCCAAGCACAGAGCGCAGTGCGGGGAAAAGATCAGCGAAACTCTGATCTGCAGCTGAAGAAATGACGCACGGCCGGCTCCGTGACTGAAAATCGTCGCTCGCCAGAAATGCGACGGAAGAATCGATGCACAGAGCTGGATAAATGACACGCAGCATTGCTAACGGAGGCTGGGAGATCACAACCCGCACTGCGTGGTTTTCGGATCATCGTGCAGCTGGATTTCCGACGCAAGCACCACTGTGCGTGTAAAAACAACACAAGGCCTGCACGGGCCCGAGAGTGCTGACCGGATCGATGCATCGCTCTCCTGCAGAGAGAAGAAACGACACGCCCAACCCCACGAAAGAAGAAACAACGCAAGGTCCCGCTCATGAGTTGAATCAACGCATCGCAAGCCTTTTTTGAAGCACACTCAACCGTGCGGGGTTATTTTTGATGCACCCATGGTCCATGTTCACGCTAACAGTGTTAGTGAGTGTTTAAAACTACTTAAAGACTCTTTTTGATTTTTAATTGATAACCTAACTTGTGTATTGTGGATTTTTGTCGTTTTGGTCTTGTTTTGTTTAGATAAATATTACCTATTTTTCTAAACCTGTGTTGTGTCATTTTGTAGTGTTTTATTAAGTTACTGTGTGTGTTGGTACAAATACTTTACACCTAGCACTCTGAAGTTAAGCCTACTGCTCTGCCAAGCTACCAATGGGGTAAGCAGGGGTTAGCTGAGGGTGATTCTCCTTTACTCTGACTAGAGAGAGGGTCCTTGTTTGAACAGGGGGTAACCTGACTGTCAACCAAAGACCCGATTTCTAACAATTTGTATGGCTGTTCTCTAAACAGTTCTATTGATACACAAACTATAGTGCACTTTTATTTATCAGGTGAGTGGAGAGAAAGGACAGGATGGTACCTTCACTATCCCCCTGAACCTAGTGTGAAGCAGGGATAGCCCAGGGCCCTGGTGCAAATAAAGGACAATGCCCTCTTTGACTGGTGTTGGGTAGTAAAATACAGCAATTATCAGGGTTCAATGGACCCTCAGGGCTCTGAGCCTTAATACCCTCGATGCCAACTGCTGCACCAGTGGTACCTACACCAATGGTAGCTACGCCTGTGGGTGAACCATGAGATGAGAGCAACGCCCGGCCCAGTTTCAGTCAGTATCATCCAACCGCAGCCATGAAAGAAGTCTAAAACAGGTTCGGTAGGTAGTATTATGAACAGGAGGTCGAAAAAGTATAGAAATTAGTAAATAAACGTTTAAACGACCTGCACTTACAACTTTCCAACGTCACCAAGTTAAAAAGAGGTCAACATGCAGTGCCTTTTGGACAATCAAAATGTCTGTCCCCACCTGAACCTCAAACTACCACACAAAGGCCTGTCACCCAGGTGTTTGGCATTGCCTTTCTAAAACTATGCTCAGACAGAGTTCGAAACGTTTCCAAGTTTGTAGGTGTGATGTGCAGTACAGCACGCATGCGCAGTCTGAAAGGTTCGGAGTGAAGCAAACTTTGCTCCAGTGTTACCCCTGACTCGAGTCATACATGTTTGGTGAACAGCCCTGACTACCCTTTTCAATAGTTGGGTCTGTGCTCAAAACCCTTGGGTGGTGGCATGGGCTGTTCTCCAGTGCAAACAAGCTGGAGCAAAGCACTGGAAATGAAATCCCAAATCAACACTTTGGGCCTGATTCAGACCCTGGCGGCCGGTGACCGCCAGGGTCACCGGCCACGGGAGCACCGCCGACAGACCGGCGGTGCTCCAAAGGGCATTCTGACCGCGGCGGTTCTGCCGCGGCCAGAAAGGGTAAACCGGCGGTCTCCCGCCGGTTTACCGCTGCCCTTGGAATCCCCCATGGCGGCGCAGCTTGCTGCGCCGCCATGGGGGATTCTGACACCCCCTACCGCCATCCTGTTCCTGGCGGTTCGGCCGCCAGGAACAGGATGGCGGTAGGGGGTGCCGCGGGGCCCCTGGGGGCCCCTGCCGTGCCCATGATAATGGCATGGGCACGGCAGGGGCCCCCGTAAGAGGGCCCCACTGTGTATTTCAGTGTCTGCCTAGCAGACACTGAAATATGCGACGGGTGCAAACTGCACCCGTCGCACATGCCCACTCCGCCGGCTCCATTCGGAGCTGGCTTCCTCGTGGGGAGGGGTTTCCCGCTGGGCTGGCGGGCGGCCTTCTGGCGGTCGCCCGCCAGCCCAGCGGGAAAGCCAGAATGGCCTCCGCGGTCTTTCGACCGCGGAGCGGCCATATGGCGGTTCCCTCCAGGCGGGCGGCGACCGCCGCCCGCCGGGGTCAAAATGACCCCCTTTGTGCCAGTTTGCATTATATTTGTGACCCAACCACGTTGCAAAGTGTTAATAAATTTGGGACACAATGTGTCTGTGGATTGGGCAGAATGGGCTATGCAGAAAGAAATCCAAACATGGCTTTTAATTCAGGCCAGGGCTAGCAACTGCTCCCTGCTACCACTAAAATGGCTATAGATAATTTGAGTTTCAAAATGTAAGACTTTTTCAATCAAGCATGTAATTCCAAGGATGCAAATTTGCACTCCCTTCTTACTTTCTTCATCTTTACCACACTCAAGCGCTGTGAAGCAGTACAAATGCATGATGCAACACTTCATAAAATCTACCACTAATTTTATCTGCTTCTGAAAAAGCTGAAAATGTACACATTATTGCAATAAAAAATAAAATATCATCCAAGTCACAAGAAATAGCCACACTGTTCATGATTATGCTATTTTCATATTTATCAATTTCATTGCCTTTACCATTTTCCCTTTTAATTGTATCTTCATGAATTCTTTACTAATTTATGTTTTCATAGCAGGATATCATTCCCTGGAGGAAGCTTACTACATCTGTCATAGACTATCACCTCCGGATTTACCCTTCTAAGACATGTATTCATTGGAAATGACAACCCCAAAGACATATTTGAGATTTACAGGCGGTTGATTGAATTTACCACTGTGAATCCGCAAAACCCATTATGCATTGTATATATGCTTCAACATTGACAGTGGAATAATTTCCATGTCTTTTCTTTGAAGTAACTGACACAGCCCTATTTCCCCATTCCTGCCTTGTCCATGATTTGGCCTGAAACAGAATAAGGACATTATGGCCCTCATTCTGACCTTGGCGGGCGGCGGAGGCCGCCCGCCAAAGTCCCGCCGTCAGGTTACCGTTCCGCGGTCGAAAGACCGCGGCGGTAATTCTGACTTTCCCGCTGGGCTGGCGGGCGGTCGCCTTCATGCCGCCCGCCAGCCCAGCGGGAAAGAGGCTTCCACGATGAAGCCGGCTCGGAATCGAGCCGGCGGAGTGGAAGCTGTGCGACGGGTGCAGTTGCACCCGTCGCGTATTTCACTGTCTGCGCAGCAGACAGTGAAATACATTTAGGGGCCCTCTTATGGGGGCCCCTGCAATGCCCATGCCAGTGGCATGGGCACTGCAGGGGCCCCCAGGGGCCCCGCGACCCCCCCTACCGCCATCCGGATCCCGGCGGTCGGACCGCCGGGATCTGGATGGCGGTAGGGGGGGGTCGGAATCCCCTCGGCGGCGCAGCAAGCTGCGCCGCCTTGGAGGATTCAATGGGGCGGCGGTACACTGGCGGGAGCCCGCCAGTGTTGCCGGTCCGACCGCGGCTTTACTGCCGCGGTCGGAATCCCCATTGGAGCACCGCCGGCCTGTCGGCGGTGCTCCCGCGGTCCTCCGCCCTGGCGGTCTTTGACCGCCAGGGTCAGAATGACCGCCTATGTGTCATTCAATCTCCATGTCGAGGACAGCCTAGTAATGCTTACGTATAACTGCGGAGACACGTGGGTGGGTTTACCTTTGCATGTTTTCGTGTGATGGCTTCATCCACAAGATGTAATATGGAAGAAGCTTTTTTATGACTGGCAGCCTACATCTGTGAGGCAAGTAGACCCTATACAGACCAGTTTAACTGTGGTAGAAGTCACTCACTGGGACTCTGCATCTGAAGCCTATACCCCAATTGCCTCATGTGATAATTGTGATATCATCATGCTTTTCTATCATTGCTTTAGGTGTTTACATAAGTTAATCTGCATTTAAAAGTTGTCTACCAAATGGTCCTGATGCCAGTTTTGCTCTGATAATGGTAAGTTCTTCTTGCGCTCATAGGTTATCAAATAAATGTATTAATCAATTAAGCTCAAGGGAGTTTGTTTGTAAATATGCCTGTCTTGACCTGAGGTCCGGCGCCTCCAGGCTGGCGGTTGAGAAAACAAGTCAAGAGAAGTCAACATGGAGGAAGTTGAACCAGGATGCTAGAAGCTCACAACTGCTGGGCCATGAATGAGGAAGTGAGGGAGATGGCGAGCATCCTGGCATTGAAGATTGTGAGTCAAACAAAAACAGCCACTTCCCAGTAGTAGCTGGCTCTTTTCTGCAAAAGTGTGAGATCTTTCAGGTGGTTTCCATGAGCCGGCTAACATTCTGACGCACTGGGTGCTGCTAAATAGCAACAAAGAAAAATGAAGATGGCTATAAACACAAAAGTCAATATCCTAAATACTTGTTCATTTGCCTGCTGTTTCTACTTTATATTTCTGCTATAAGTTAGCTGTTGATAATTCCTTCCTATGGAGAAGTAAGATATCAAAATATTCATAATACATGCTTTGGGCAGAATTCAGACTTCACACCAAAATAAATTAAGCCGCATCTGAAATACTGTTGGTTGTAAGCTACCACTCCTGTTCTTTCTAATGTTAATAATGTGGTAACACCAGGGTCTACCTGTGAATTCTTCTTCATTGCAGGAGGTGCCAGTCCCTCTCCTAGTCCTCATCATCACTGAGTAGTAGCGATTGTTTTGGGTTTAAGCCAACCTTCCTTCAATCCTGATGGATCATTACAACCTATTTTTATTTGTCTTCTTTCTGACATTACAGAGGTGTTGAAATGGGTCATGCTGCCTCTGTGTGTTGAAATGGTGCAGGCTGCCTGCATGTTTTGTATGGTAGTCATGGTCACTGAAATTTTGGACAAGGCAGGACCACATTATGCAGCAAGGTTGACTAAATTATGTGGTGAGGAATGACAAATTATGCTGCATAGTGTGACACATTTTATGATAGTACTACTTCATTATTTTGTCATTGTTACAATTGGTAATACTTTTTAGACAAATGTTTCACCTCATTAGTAACAAATTAGCACTTAAATACTGCAATGGGCAACTGAAAGGTAAAAGGTCAACCTTTGAGAAGGGCCATCTACTGCACATCATGTATATTATGAGGAGTTTTCTATCTGACTTCACAACCGGAACTGGCAGAGAGGTTTGTGTAATTGTTGTGGTTGTGTCTGTAACAGGATGTTGAACAACCCAAGGGCCTATTTCTCAAATTCCCATGCAGCGTAACAGCCATTATATCCCATGCGTTTTACGTCCAATGGAAAAGCAGTATGCCATTCCCAGAGGCAGCCGCTGCAAATCCCAAGGGGAGGGGCAGGCCTGGGAAGAGACGGGGAATAAAAAAATAATAAAATAAAAACTTACCTGTTCCCATCGCCACCTGCCGTGTCGCTCCTCTGTTCTTCTTCTGGTGTCCCAGCATTCACTGGGACACCAGCACAGGCATCCAAGCAATCCTGGTGCTGCTCTCATGCTAAACCTAGCATGAAAGCAGCTTTAAGATTGTCTGAGCGGCTTGGACTGCTGCTCAGGCACTGCCCCGGGATCTGTGCAGTTGGAGATGGTGAGTTTGGCTGGCTGTCTCAGAATGGTGTTTGACCATCCTGAGACAGCCAGCCAAACACACATGTGCACTTAGTGCACAGATTCCACTCCCCTCTCCCCCCTCCCGTCGCCTAGTCCCGCCCCTCCCTGCTGATGGCTGAGCCAGCAGCTGAAAGATAAAACGATAATGAAATATCATTTTATCTTTCAGTTCCTGGCTTAGCCAGGGGGCGACGCTCCTTCTCCATTGCGAAGGCGCCGCCCCTGGTCATTCCGTTTCAAAGGTACGCTGTCTTATAGAGTGAGACAACCAATCCCCAGGTAAGTGAAGAAGTTCTGCTGACAGCACAGTATGAGGCACACAGAAGGCTGGAAGTGCACGTAAGAAAGTGCTTATGTATCCAGTAGGCCTTTAGGAAAACCAGGTCAAAGAGTTTGGACCTCCTGGATGAAAATGCACCAGCATCAAGAGATGTACAATTAGCAGTTTGCTATAGGTCATGCCATACAACTCTTAACATATTGAATAACTCTACATTAGGCACAGGTTTCTCCTGCGAGGAACAATAAAAACAATGGGTAAATACTTTATTTAATTTCAGCTACTGGTAATCCCAATGTGCTGTATTCCAGTTCATCACTTTTTCGATTACTGAACCACTTCAGCCAGTCTCTCACGGGGAGGGACCAATAGAACATTCCCATCACAAACTATGAGGTCATGTCTCCTTCTCTGTGCAATTCACTTCCAGAACAGGAGGATCCAAGGAAAGAGAATTAGTCAGTTCCTGGATAGGAAACTCTTGGGTAGACACTTTATGGAGCGAGTAAATATTGTCTTTAAACCCCACTCTAACTCCATCAGACTACTGCAGAATTAAAGGTCCACATGGGGCGTCTGAGTACACCGTTTATTGGTGTGAAATAAGATATGCCATCTGCTTTCATCAGTACTCGTCACACAACAATGTACTTTAGGTTCACATGATGTGAAACGAATCATAGTTTAGAAAATCCGCATATTTTACACCCAAAGAATTCTAAAGTTTTCACAATCAGATGGTTAAACATTTCTGAGCAAGAATCCAAAGTTTGCCCAATTTCACCTTTGCCAATCCTTTCAAAAGAATCCAATGATTACAAGAATGTTCTCAGCTATTAAATATTATCTTACACACTGTGTTAAACCCGCTGAGTTGGGAATCTTTCGAATGCCTCAACCGAGTGAATCTCTGTCAGCGACATGAACATGGTTGCTTCAGACAGATTATGTCATTAAGTTACACTCCCAGATGCTTTAATTTCCATTTGTCATTTAATTCCCAAGGAGGGACTCGTGCTTTTTGCGCGGGGAGCTGTGAAGAAAACATGCAACTTCTCTCTTGGATTATAGAGAAAGTGTTGCAAAAATGTGTCACTGAATGCACTTAAAATCTGCTCCCCTAGTTATTTCTAGCACACATCTCTTCGGAAAAGAAGGGTCTATATATTCCAAGACTGGGAAGGGGATTGCTGATAGTTTCAATATAATATTGATAATCATCATCATACGAAGATGGCATCAAAACCAGCTACAATAATAAAGATACTACAAGTAATAATACTGGTTATAATAAATAAAAAAAAACATTTTAAATAGTACCAGCATTAAGCATGGAAAAATGCAATTGTGATAGTAACAAAAAAATACTAATAACATTAATGATGGTGATAAGTAATATTTTTTTCAGAATAACGGAGTGCATGAATGTGTGACTTTGGAAGAAATTATGTCTAGTTTTCAAGCCACTTGGAAGGTCTGCTTTGCAGCCAGAGCAGCTGTTGTCGAAATAGATATAAATTCACGCAACACCAAAAAAGGTACTTTCAAGGTACAAGTGTACATCCACCGATTGTTCCACAGTAGGATTAGGATACACAAAAGAAAGTATGAGAATGATGAAATGCACAGTGGCTCTTCGCCTAGAAAGAATCGAAGATGTAAATTCAACTGCTTTGACTCATGAAATATGACCCGTTGTAGGGGGAGGAAGCTGTTTCTACATGTGCTGGTTTTATCTTTTTTCCTGGAAAAGCAGGAGAGAGGAAACTAATGAATGGCAAGCTGAAATAATTAATTTGTTAATGTTAGAAATTGCAGTCTCTAGGTGGCACAGGTATGCAACCTGGCCAAGTAGGGACCACAATTCTAATCAGTGCAGGTCACAACACAAAATAAATTATCCTGTGCTCACCCTCGGGTAGCTTGGCACAGAGCAGGCCTGCCTAATTTAGAAGGAAATGTGTAAAATATTTGTGCAATAGCTCATACACTAACACAGTGAAACACCACAAAAACGACTCCACGCCAGGTTAGAAAAATAGAGATTATTTGTCTGAGTGAATCAAGACCAAAATGGCACAAATCCAAGAAGTGTACATCGAGATATTCACTGTCATAAATATGCATGCAGTGTTTTAGAAATCAGGTGCACTCTTTTAGGAGTGATACGGTAATGTCAGAATATGAGCACAGACGCTGTGAATGGGTGCCGGGGAGAGGGCAGGTGGCGCAGCACATGGGCCTGGGTAGTTCAGTAGTGAGTGAAGTGTGGCTGTACTCAGCATTCGTCTCGGGGAACAACGGTGAGCAAAAACACTCCTCCTGAAATGCTCAATGGAGTTCACAAGGCTGGGTCCCAACTACAAAGTGGTTCAGTGGGTGCAAGTGGCACCGCACCCATGGGATAGGACTCAGGCCAGTAGGCACCACAAGTGTAGAGCAAGGTGGGGCTGCAAGGAAGCACTATGCTCACTAGTGGGAATCCATGACAGTAGACACAACGTTTGGGCAAGTGGGCAAGGGTGTAGGGGCTGGAAGAGGCACCATGCTCACTGGTGGTGATCCAGGACAGTAGGCACATCTTCAGAAAGCAGCAGAGGGGCTGCAGGGAGTAACCGTGCTCCCTAGCAAATAATCCGTAGCAACAGGTACAACTTCAGAAGAGTGGCGTGGGGATGCAGAGAAGAACTGCACTCCGTAGTGATAATCCATGACAAAGTTCCACCTGGTTTGAGCGCCGCTGAGGCTGTGATGAAGCACTGTTCATGAGGTCTATGATGTCCCTGAGACCTCGGGGAGAACAGGGGAAAGCCAGCCAGCCCTTGCATATCACTCTGGTGGGAAGGAAGAGTCCTTCCAGCAGGGTCAGGGAGCAGCAGGCAGCAGGGCAACAAGCAACAGAGCAGTCCTTGTAATGTAAGTGTGAGCCCCTCCACTCTTCTTGCCCAAGAAGACCCATCAGTAGGCAGATGAATGTAGATGCAGCTGAGTGTCCTGTGTTTATGGTTGTCTGGATGGACTGCCCTCAGGGAGCTGTCACCCAGTGCAGAGCACATGTGGGTTGGAGACAGGCTGTAAGGCACACAGGGCAGTAAGAGCAGAGAAAGGCCTGCGTTCTAAAAGTAATATCTGCAAAGTCTCAACAGGTACCAGTAAAAAGGTAATTCAATACATAATGAATAAGAACACAAAGACGAAGCATCTAGAAAGTTACTGCATTTATCTTGTCAATCAAGTAAACAGAAAATAAATAGGATCACCAACATTTCTCAAAAATACGTGCAGTGAATAAAGTAAGGTGAACATGTAGTGCTCATGAATCAATGATTTGTGAGCAGCGCATGTGAAGCTCATTTAAAGAGAGAGGAAAACAGCACGCCGGCAAAAAATTTATCCGATTTTTAGTACATGAACCAAAAACAGGAAAAAAGAATATCATGGAGTAAATCACAAAAGCCCTGTTTCTCTGTATAAACTATCAACGGTGTGTCAACCTGAATTCCTTAAGGGTTATCATCAGGACAATCCGGCATACAAAACGTAGTACTGCCAAACAGAAAAGGAGGAAGAAATCAGGACTAAGAGAAAAGAAAAGAAGAGCAAGCAGGGTTGTATTAAGGATGCATACATCTGAAGAACACCGACCTGCTAGTTAAGTTGAAAAAAGTTGAACCAAATATACTGTAGAGATGCTCAAAGACAATCTCTAAATCCTCTTAAAGGCCACATGCTGAGGGGACCCTTGATACAACTGCGGTGTCAACCTTAATGTGTTTATGCTGTTCAGCAACGTGGATTGTACAAGATACAATGTATTCCTGTCCTTCCAGCCAGTGATGGTGCACAATTTGGTGCCTAGCACCAACACAGGCACCCTTGCACCATGGTGCAAGGATGTCCGCGTTGTTGGCAGGATTGCTTTTGTGCAGGAAGGGACACCTTCACAATCCGTGAATGCCGCACACATGCACAGAGGAAAAAATGAGGAGAAATGTTTTTGTTACACCTCCTCTGGAGACGAGCAAGGTTTTGGCGCTGCCCCAGGTTTACAGGCTCTTGCAAATCTGGGTGAGTGTCAAAATCCATGGGAACACCCACTGCAACGCCATGGAACACCTCCTTGACGCCTTACTCCATATCTATGAGGCCATTACAAAGCCGCACAGGGTGCCTTGCACTGCCTCATAGATATGATTGAGAGTCCTGCGCCTCTGGAGCGTCTAAAAAAGTAACACTCGTGTGGTACAGGCTTCTTGTAAATAAGTCCCCTGGTCTACGAGTAATTTTACATCATCTTGGAAGGCACAGGAAATGAGGGAAAATAGAAAAATAAAGATGCAGAAGCAATAATGTTTAAGAGAAATAGCCTTTACATCAATGCCTGGGAAGGCATGCGTAGTAAAGGCTGCATGGTAAGGACATGCGTGATAAAGGCATGCTTTGCTACGTCACACAACCAAGTTTAAAGAATAGCAGTAGAATTTGGCTATAACTGTGTCAGGATGTAATTAATCAATGCCCTGTGCTTCCACCAATTTTATTTTTATAACTGACAGTGAGTCCAGGCCTCATTCTGGCACAGTGGATAACGGGAAATGTGCGCTTATTACTGATTGCCATTTGTCAACAGTATTTGTTGTCTCAAGTAAATTATTCTGCCTATTTGCATTTTATTGTTTTTACAAGTCTTTGTCCATCTGGAGGCTTTAATTATCCTCTCTAAAACGTTTATGGTTCATTCCATGTTACCCTCATTGTGACCAGTGTTTATATGTCTTAGGATCCTTTCATAACAATTGCCCTCTGACTTTCTGTTTCTCCGACTTCATGTTAAAATAGAACAACTAAAATGCTAGTTTATAGAGAGGCTTTTGGTGTGGACGACGTTGATAAGCCAGTGAAAACAAGTGGGAACTCGAAAATGGGGAAATGAAGTGCTGAGTGTTTAAGTGTTATTTTGTTTAAGATCTTGAGTTCACACCTTACCAGAAGACTGGTTAAAGAGACCACGGGATAACAGGAACAGAAAATTCTTGCCAACCAACTCCCTGTGACTTAGAATTGCTAAACAGCCAATAACCAGCAGTCACAAACCAGAGTTCAGCAAACTATTTTACTTTGCAGTCAAAAAGTTCTTTCTGAAGCGGGTTGTCCTAGTGGCCAAAGAGAGAAGAAATCAACAAAGAATCATTTAAGTCAAAATTCAGACGTTTAAACTTATACAGGAAAAGAAGTTAGGGCAAAAACTAAGGAGAGCAGAAAAAGACCAGGAAGTTATTAAAAACAAACGGATTTCTCTTGAAGTTGACATATTAAGCAACATGCAAGAGAACTTCAAGGGGGCAAAGAACAAAAGCTGGGTTGCCCATTTGATTTCCACTTCATTAAATTTAAGTGACGTTAAACTCATGAGAAGCTTAATTATTGTCTCAAAGTTTTACATATTAGTTCCACCACCATTGCTGTAGCTTTGAGAAGTGATTAAAAAGTTCAGAATAGTTATGGTACACTGTGAGACTTTAACTTCACTACACCAAATGCGTTAATCCGCCTTCAAGACCACGCGACCCTGCATTTATTAAAATAAAACACAAAAACTAACAAAAAGACATGCTTTTTAAATTCATACAAAGATAGGAATGAAAATTTCAATGATGTCACTCATATGAGTCAGGATCTTTCTGAGGTTCCCCTCGATCAATTTTCGCTATTTCAAAGACTATCCCTCACTTACCCAAGCTATATATATAGAGTACATACCTGCAAATGAACTGGACTAATCTAGAGATCATTTGCATCATGAATTACACAAAATGCATCCTACCACCAAGGATGATTCTCAGATAACAAACAGGCATCTTCAACGCAGCCTGACACAGTTGACAAATCACATGGGTTCGTCATTGTCAGAGAACTCCCCTCCAAGATGCTTGCAACTAGGAATAGCCAAACCTCCTTATACCATCTTTCACTCCATTGTAGGATCCGCTCATGTTCCCAGCAGAAAACTTCAGAGCTACAGTTCAGGATTTTATTTTCTCACACATGCATTGTGCCAAAACCTTGCTTCGAAATTCCCATATTTCACTTTGGACCTTAGAAAAGCTCCAGATAAAGATCCTTCTTTAAGACACCTCCTGATTTCTCTAATCAGTGCAGACACTAAGAAGATAAGAACAAGTTGTATATAACCATCTTAAGAATTTAAGGAAGGGATCTTCAAATTAAATCAACTGAAATTACATCTCATAGTAAACAAAATGTATCTACTTATTTTAGGAAAAGGCACATTGCTGACCACACCTGTTCTCTGGATGCATGTGCTATTAGAAATTACAGACATCATGTCATCTGTTGTTTTATTAGCCATACGAGCCTCTGTCTCCTCCCACCACAATTCCCTTTTCAGGCTACACACACAGCACTCCAATCGCTCCATTTATTGATTGACTAAGACCGGATTGATTGAAGAGAAAAACATGGAGTGATCACTATTTTTTAATCTGGGTGCCAATATCTATGCCTTCACTTGTGTTATGTGTCAATTACCTACTTTCACTCGGAGATGCATTTTATGTATGTTTGGATGTTACCATTATTTTCTAATTACATGTTTAACTATTTAAACTGACCTACGATCAAACAGATCACAACATAACTGTTGCATATTTATTGTTTTATATTTATTGCTTTTGGATGGTGTGAGTGGTGCGGGCGCACCGGGCGCTGACCTCAGGGGGGCGCTGTGTTTACCAATAACTTCTGACACTTGCGATTTAAAAGCACCTGCTGAAAAGTTCCTTGTGCATCCAACCTTCAGGACACAAATAAAATGTCAAGATACCTCTTGTGATTAATGTTCCTGCTATGAAGAGAGATGGGAGTTTTGCCCAGCGGCAGCTTTGACTCCACATACAGTAGCATAGAAGGTTAATATGTCTGCTGTAAAAAACAGAACTATGGGGCTTATTTAAGAAAGGTGCAGTGCTACTTTTCTTTCACCCCTTAGAGCCCCCCTAATGCCACCATGTGTGCGTCATATTTAAAATACGGCACAGCATGGCAGTAGTTAGGGGACTAGCGTTTTACAATAGTCCAGCGCTTTCTGACAGATTTCTTTGTGTCATTTTTTTGCCCCCCCCTAACAGCAGGATGCCCCCTTTGCATACATTATGTCTGGCCCAGGCATAATATAGCGTAAAGGGCAACAAAGTGGCGCAATGCATGCATTGCACCTCTTTGCAAATATGGCACAGCATTTTTGGCCTTCTAACGTCACATTAGCGTAAAAAAAAAAATTACACTAATGTGGCGATAGAATGCCACTAGGGGCTCTTGAAAAACGTGGTGCTGCACACAGTGCTGTGACACTTTTCTTGTGCTCCTTAGTGCCCCCCAATGCCACCATGTGTGCGCTGTATTTAAAATACAGCACACCCTGGCGGTAGTTAGGGGACTAGCGACAGAATTTTTTATGCTTCTCAGGCGCTTTGCAGGATTAGCACAAAAGTTTTTGATGCTAATCCTGCAAAGCACACAGAGGTCCATTGTAACCAATGGAAGCCTCCTTTTAACGCCTGCTCTGAGCAGGCGTTAAATGTCCCGGAAAAAAATGACGCAAAGAAATCTGTCATATTTCTTTGCGCCATTTTTTTGGCCCCCCAACAGGAGGAATGCCACCTTTGCATACATTATGCCTGGCACAGGTATAATGTAGGGCAAAGGGTTACAAAGAGGCAAAATGCATTCATTGTGCCACTTTGTAAATATGGCACGCCGTTTTTGGCCTTCTAACGCCACATTAGCGTAAAAAAAATGATGCTAATGTGGTGTTAGAATGGCACTAAGGGCTCCTTACTATGCCCCTATATTTTATGTGGATAGCTGAGTGGATTATTAAAGCCAGCCTTTACAAGTGCTTTAAAACACATGAACGTTTGTGAAAGGAGAGCGATGAAGAGATGAGAGGCACATTTGCCGGGTGGTAGTGATTTAAACCGAGGAGGAGGTCATGGAGTGGGGGGACCCAAAATAAACTGTTGCACAGGGCGCCATCACTCCTAAAGCCGACCCTGAGCGTAGAAATACTTTTCGCTGGAAATTGGGTTACTGGTTGAGAAGGGTGAACTCTATTCAAGCAGCAACCACAATCTCAGCAAAGCTTAAACACAACCAAAACCAAATTAACATGTGCCTAACCCTCTGGCAATCTGGCGCAAATCAGGCAGGCTTCATTTAGACAAAATGTTTAAAGTATTTATGCAGCACTCAAAACAGTATTAAAGTGAAAATATAACGCAGGAAAAATCCCAGACCAATTTAGAACAATAGGGTAAAATTTAATAAATTATTGAGATCAAAACAACAAAAATCCAATTAGTATAACCAGCGATATGCAAATTTAAAGATTTGAGTGAAAACAATGTGTAGAAGTATGAAGCGCCAACTGTGGTTATCTCGATAAAGGGACCATGTTAGGCCCGCTTAACAGCCAGCGGTCTGGGGAAGCTGTTCGCCGTATTAAGAGCTCCATCGGCTATAATGGGATCGGAATACGGCGGGCAGGATATCCATCACATTTGTGACAGAGTAACCCTCTCTGCCAAACTCTAAATCAGGCCCTTAGTACAGACAAAAGGCTTGTTTTGCCAAGTTGAAATAGCAGTATAAAACTGACACACACACAGGTTGCAATGCAATGGCAGGTCTGGGGCATGTTTAAAGGGCTACTTAAGTGGGTGGCACAATATGTGCTGCAGGGCCTCTAGTAGCATTTAATTTACAGGCCCTGGGCACATGTAGTACCACATTACTAGGCACTTATAAGTAAATTCAATATGCCAATAGGTTTTAAACCAATAGTACCAGCAATTTACTACTGGTTAGTAGTAGTAAAGTGCGCATAGTCCTACAGCCAGCAAAAACAGGAGGCTGGAAGGCAAACAGTTTAGGGAAACCCACGCCAAGGATGTCAGATCTAATAGGGAGTGACTGACTTAATTAAATAATGGAAGTCTTGAGATTTGAGTCAAACATTTTCTTGCATAGGTATCTTCTACCTTGACTGAAGTTGTCTGCAAAGGCTTCTAGAACACTTTCTCTGCCGTAATAGTCCCTGACAGAACACTACTGACCCTATACTGGTGAGCAAGTGTGAGTGGGAAAACCTTTAAGATCAGTTAAAGATTACTCTACGCGGATGACCTGCTCCTGTTAAGCAATACCAAAGAAGGGATGCGTAAACTGATGGATAGCCTCGGGAGTATACTAAAATAAATGAGCTGGAGATAAATCAGAACAAAACTAAAATTATTGCCCTCAATCGCAGGCCCTTTAGTCAGTGCAAATGGTACCTAAATGGCAAGACAATAGAGGAAGTAGCTACCTATAGATACCTAGGGGTCACAATAGATTCAAGAGGAAACTATGCATGTCATAGAGAAGGGATAACAAACAAGGCACACTCACTTATTCATGCTTTTGGAACCCATATCCAAGACCATTCGTAGGCACTCCCTCACGCCTTTAACAGCAGTAAAGAGAGGAAAACTACTGCCAACACTGGCTTATGGTACGGAGATGATGAGGGGGACGGAGACAACCCTCATGGATAGACTCCCGGTAAAATCATATAAGCACGTTTTCCATCTACCCAGCGTGGCTTCACCAGCCCAGGTCAGATTGGAATTCTCCCTAGTAAAGCAGACCATAGCGAGACCAGCAGCATTTGTCAAGTTGCGGCAAGCTCTGATAGGACGCTGGCCATATTAGTATGGCAGGAAATCAACCTAGAAAGGGGCAACGGTAACTATAAGGAATACCTGGAAACAGGCCTTAAGCGGCTAGATCTGGCAGATGCCTAGGGCCTGTCACTGTCCTGTCCAGCATTTAAGGTGGTGTTGAATAAATCAAGCAAATTGAATAGCTAGCTAGAAGACAGGGAGGAACTGGCCAAAAGGTTGCAAGGCCGGTTAGTCATTACATAGTATACAATACATAGGGAATCTTTATTACTGGCTGCACCCTATGCCCTGAGAATTAAACAATGTTTTTTTTAAACCAAGGTTGGGGGACATGTGCACACTAGCCTTCCTACCCAAATGGAAGAATGAGACACAAAGTGCCAATCAGGAATGTCGTCTATGCCACTTGGCCGTAGAGACATTGGAGCACGTGGTTTGTATCTGTCCAGCCCTGGTGACTTAAAGGTAAAAAATGTTGAAGAATGAATTTAACAATCTAGGATCAGAACATGTAGACATGCCTTAATTGAAGCGCTCGATCCCAGAAATGAGATTCTAAACATTAGGCAAGTTCAATTAATTTTTGGAGACCTTAACCTCACTTACTTCTGTATCCCCAAGAATCTTAGGTGTAGGGATCGTGTGCTAGCACAATTCTATCAATGGCTCTTTGAGGGGTTGGGGCTAGGAATCACGTAAAAAAGTAGCCAGCCGTGCTTTTAAAACATAAACAGGTTATCCATCTGTACATCTACAAACAGTCATATGAGAGGCTCACGGGCGCATATGTCGTTGCAATCAAGATTGTAATGATGTTCGCACTCATAAACAGCCCCCCAAGGGGTTTATGCGTCCATGGTATAGCCTTTTCCCTCTTACTATTTAATTATAACTTTAAACTACACTTTATATTTGTCATCCAAATGAGGAGTGTACGTATAAAGTATTATCAAAGGTTATAATGTTTTTATATCTTTCCATGGTGAGGGACGGATTTTATGGTTTTATGTTTTTTATTAACTAATAAACTAAATTTTGACTGACTGAGTTAAAGATTTAAGCGAACAATAAATGACAAAAAAACAACTTTCAAGAACCAATGTAGAACTCATTATATCTCAATATAAGACATGGGGAGAAGAGAAAGAGAAACAGATTCCAAGTGTTGTTTGCATGGTGAATAAAAACTGGAAACAATTTTCTCTGGCCTCTAGCATAAATCCTGCTCCGTGAACCTGCTCCATGAACTTTGTGGGGCAGTTACAAGAGTTTACACAATGGACTTAATGCGGCTGGTGACACGGTGTGGGTGAGGTTAATTACAAGTACTTGCACAGTGATTTTGGTTGGAATTGTGATACACTGAAGTGCAGCTTGGTTCCAGTGACAGTATGCATGGGACCCACTTATAGCGACACACTAAGATATACGAAAAAGTGATGAATGGAATCCTTGAATTAATCTCAGCCACTGGTGGTAATTGCTGGGGCCGCACCCCAATCCATTGTTATTTTGCGCATCGTGCCCCCTCAGTTTGGGCCCAGCGATATGCACATCAGACTTCACCCTGCTCAAATAGGAACAGTCCAGCCCAAACTGCCAAGCCAAGTCCTCCCTGAACTAAAACACAAGCAACCCAGGATTGGTTTCACCCTAGTTATAGGCTCATCAGCCAGTCAGCTACAGCTTGGCTCAGAATGCTTATATGAATCTCAACCACAGGTTTGGCAGTTCGGGCTGAACTGTTCCCATTGGAGCAGGTTCAAGAGTGATTTGCATATAGCTGCTCCAAACTCAGGTAGCATAGTGTGCAAAATAATGTTGGACTGGGTTGCGGCCCCGAGTACAAGTGGCTGAGATTAATTCATGCATTCCTTCCCTAATTGTTTTGTATACTTAGATGAATTGCCCTGAGTGGGACGGGTATGCCGAGGCGTGGTCCCTGTTCACAAAGCGTCACTGAAACCAAGCTGTATCCGGCTGATAAGCCCATAACTAGGGCGAAACCGGTCCCGGATTGCTTGTGTTCCGGTTCAGGGAGGACCAGGCTTGGGAGTTCGGACTGGACTCTTCTGATTGGAGCAGGATCAAGACTGATTTGCATGTAGCTGGGTCTAAACTGATGTGACATGGTGTGGAAATTAATGAAGGATGCGGTCCTGAGTAATTACCAGTGGTTGAAATTAATTCAAGCATTCCATCCATCACTTTTTTGTATACTTTGATTGTAACGGTGGCACGGTGTGGGTAAGGGGATTCACAGCTGTTTGAACAGTGGTCACTATGGGCAAGACAGCATGAAATAGGCGATGGGAGTTTCAAGTGGTTGCAGAGTGGTGTTGGTGGGCACACTGGCAACGTGTCAGTGAGGGGAGATAAAAGTGTCCACACAGTGGCCTTGATGGGCATAGTGGCAGTGTGGGCGAGGGGACTTGCAAATACTTACACCGAAGAATTAACAAGCGTGATGACATAGTGTTTGCATAGTGAAAAACAAGTGCTTGCACAAGGACCTCGGTGGCGATGGTGTGGGTATTATTCACCTTCCTACCAATATGTAGGGTGACCAGATTTTGAGGAGCAAAAACTGGGACAGGTCAGACATAAAAGAAGGACTAAAGACACTACTCAATTTTATATCTGGCCTGTCCCGTTTTTTTTGCATAGGTTTGTGAATGTGTTCCTATACATATTTACAAGACTACATATATCAAATTAGCTATGGCTTGTCCTCCCACACTGCACCCCCAACCCGCCCCCACCCACCTCTCTCTGCTCCCCACCCCGTCTCTCTATTGGGAGCAGACAGGGGACTGTGTTGCCTGACAGTGACAGATAAATTACTTTAATTATTTCATATTGTGTAGGCCTCTGTTAAAGGAGAGAATACCTTTAACTTATGCTTCCCTAGATGATGTGGCTTTTGTCCCAAAAACCGGGACGTTTATTTAATAATTTGTCCCAAAAACTGGGACATTTATTTAAAACTAAGAGAAGCGTCGCGACAGCGGGACAGTCCTCTAAAAACTGGGACTGTCCGTGGAAATCCGGGACGTCTGGTCACCCTACCAATGTGCCACTGTGCCCGCCATACATGTGCACACCAAGCATCAAGGAATATCAGTCTGAGGTAGGCCCCTTTCATTTTCAAACTGCCTCTATGGAGAGTCATATGTATTTTAGACTTGTAGTTTAATTTAAAGCAAGAACATGGTCGGTTGAGTAAACACACAAACGACAAGAAAAACACTCTACCCTAGGTCCGTCGTGCCAGCCTGAGCCATGTGAGCCTTGAATACTGATGCACTTGCACTCGGTGTCAGGATATTTGCAAGCAATAACCACGTTTTTTGTTGGAAAACACATCAGCAGCCTCGGAGCATCTCGGCCACCGTTGAGCGCCGCGGCAGATGGAAGACGGGTCGCACATGAAAATGGCAATCTCTGGAAGCCCCTCCGTCCCAGCTGTGCGTCACCTCGTGACCTGCGAGACCTCCCGCGCGAGCGCAGGTCAGGAGCCGCTGCTCAAGCAAGTCACACAAACACAGCAATCAGGGCACATTGCTGCATAATGCAGTCCCTAGTGAGAGGAAGCCGGCGCAATAATGAATACAAATTTAGAAAAAAAGGGACTTCCTATTAATAGAATGCAGGAGGGGACCCAAGTGGATAAGATTTCCAAGAAATAACACTTACTTTGAGGAAGGGATGAATTCCCCTCCCGACAAGCAATAAAGGTTGTATAACATATCATTCTCATGAAAGCGAAAACATGAACCAGGTTTCACGCTGTGGCACAGACTTGATATCATTTAAGCTAAAGGTAACAACATTCTACTTATAGAAAGAGAATACCAAGTGCAGAAGAAGGCCTGTTTATGCAAAGATATTGGGCTCGATTAGCAAAGGTGTTATTGTTGTAAACGTACGTTAATAACAAAAAACCTACATTTACGCCTGGTAGGAATTCACAAGGAGTTTAGCGGCAGGTGTAAATGGATTTACTTCTGATATGTGGATTTCTCTGTCATGACTGTGGAGATGTTAGCAGCAGTAAATATTACGAAAGTGGGCTTTACAAGTCGCGGTTTGTCATCTAAGGGGCAGCCAGTGCAGCGCCACTTTCCTTGCGCCCCTTAGCGCCCCCCTACTGCCACCATGTGTGCGCCATGTTTAATATACGGCGCAGGGTTGGCGGGCAATACCGTCCACATTTATGACACTATTTATATACTGATCAGGGTTAGTGCCAAAATTTTGGTGCTAACCCTGAACAGTACATAAGGGCCCGTTGTAAACAATGGTGTACCCCCTGTTAACACCTGAGCAGGCGTTAATAGTGCTGAAAAAATGACGGCAAGAAATCTCTTAGATTTCTTTGAGCCATTTTTTCGGCCCCGCTAACGGAGGAACGCCCCTTGGCATAAATTATGCATGTCACATGCATGATGTAGCACAAAGAGTTACAAAGTGTCGCAATGCATGTATTGCACCACTTTGTAAATATGGTGCTGAAAAAGGTCACCTTAGCGTCAAAAAAATTATGCTAAGGTGGCACTAAAGTGGTGCTAGGCCCTCTTAAATCTTGGCCTAAGTTTGTGAACGCGCCAATTGTGGGCATTCACAAACTGAAATTTGACCCTTTCCCACCCGGGAAATGGTTGGAAATCTCTTTCAGTTTGGGAAGGGGAACGGATCATTTCCAAACAACTGCTGGTGTTATAGGGAAAGAGCTTTCTCTGTAAAAAAAAAATAAAAAAAAAAAAAAATGTGAATTTGTACATTTGGCTGCCTTTCCCACTGTGTGTAATTGTACGCTATGTGCAGTTCTGCACAGGGGGTAGAGGCAGAAGTAAGTAGCATGTCAGGTTATTAGCACTCAGACCTTCCAACGCACACAATGCCAATGTGTGTCACACACTATCGGCTCCCATCACATGGTCACCTGGTGAGGAACCAGTATAATACAGTGTGCACACAACTAGCTGGAAACCCCTGCAGAGAGGAGGTTTCCACTGTTTGGAGTTTCTGATCAGGCGATGTCCATTATGTGGTGTGAACACCCCCAACCTCGATCCCCATACCCCCAACACATCAGTATTAACCTCAAAAGATTTGATTTTGTTTTTTGCTGGGCAGATGGGAAAGAAGTCCAGATGAGGGTGGATTTGAGGTAGTGAATTAAAAGTAATTTGGGTTGTACTAGGCACTAAGGGCCAGATGTAGCAAAGGTTTTTTTCCCATTCTGTGTCAATGGGAAAATGTGTTCGTACATATGGCCCTAAGTCTCACCCTCCTTGAGGCCCTGACCCCTCCTCACAGTATGAAAAAGTTTCACAAATTGGCAAGTCTGAGTACTCCAGGAAACTTCTACCTGTAAAGCTATGTCGCATTACGCCAAATCTTCTTGATGGGTAGCATACAAGAGTGAAAACTTTCTGGAGGAGTCATAGACTTTTGCCCTTAACTTAACATTTATTTGGGGGAACTGGGCACATTATATCAGTTAAACCACTGTAACTATTGGAGCTTCATTGAATATAATAACTTGCCAACATTAAGCAAGACTTAACAAGATGGAGCATTGGGGACGTAGCAGCCACAGCACCTCAAGAATGTGATCCCAAGGAAATCAGGTTGCCCTGGCTGTCGGTCATCATAAGGTTGGATGAGGAGGAATTTGTAGTTACTAAGCTGAGAGTAAAAGCTCAATTTTTATGACAAAAAAATTATGAATCAAATAATATTCTATTTCCTATTTTATATACACCTTTTGTGCAATGAAATGTGGGTAATGGAGAGGTGAAATTATGACTAACTTGGGGACTTTTAAACCTGGGTTCTGAAGTCCTACTCTTGGCTTTCACATGTCACTAAAATAAGTCATGCAGATTTGTGTCTCTATATGGTATTTCTATAGCCTGAACCGAGCTAAAAGGCAAGATTTTTTGCAAATATCTTGCAGGGCCATTTAGACCCAAGCGCTAGTGTTAAAAACTGTTGAAATGTGGGCCTTGACCTAATTTGTGCCTATTCCTTCGTCACCCCATTCCATGCCTTAAACCATTACTCCATATTTTCGTCTGAAGATTTCAACTTTTGATGACCCCTATCCGGCCTACACCACCCCTGGAGTCACACAGGGAGCCTGCATCAACACAACATCCTATCTTTTGTTTCCTGATAGCCCCTAGGCATAAAACTCTCAGCTCCAACAGATTCTGTCCCTCTTCAAGGAACTTCATGAGATGTAGTGTTGATGCAGGGTCATCCTCTATCCTTGATTATACGTGGTATGTTCACTATGGCCATTCAGTTGTGCACTGGTCAGTAATACTTGGGTCCAAGCTGCCATTGTCTCCTTTCTGCCATTAGGCTGGCCTGGATGCTGTGGCAATGGTGGAGAAGTAATTTGCTGGTGCTGCCAGAGAAGGTGTCTAGCCAGGCTCTCGCCTACCTGTTCGTAGCTGCTCTGACTCTGCATGTCTGGCTTTAGTGGAGAGTGGGTCACACCTCCTACCAAGCCCCAGCCCCTTCTCAGTACTTTGTTTGATCCAGAACACAGGGAGATGGCATCCAGTCCAAGAGCTATTGTGGCTCCAGGGCCTTTGTGGCTACATAAAGATGGAGGCAACATTTCTTTCTGATGTTATCTTTGACATCTTAATGGTTTTGGGAAAGGCAACTTGTGAATTGGTTGCTGCCTGTTATCATTACCATTTGCTAAAGTTGACAGTGGATGTTGCACAATCCCCTCCCCCACCTGCAAATGCACTTCCTCAGGCAGAAACAGTTTGGCTGTGCGTTGTTGAGGTCAAGTCATTAGGAACCACAGGCGTATCCTGCACCACTGGCTTTTGGAATCTCTTCTCCATGTTTATTCTGTAACAAGGAAGGGAGAACGGGAATAATGAAGAATGCCAAAAAGTTATCAAACCATAAGGACTCATGCTCAGTTTCCTCTACCACTAATATTAACACATTTACATACCACAAGCTCTGACCTAAAGTAACAACCATTGTGGAATGTTCACTATGGAGATACAACGAGTCTAAACATAATTCCACATGTTACTCTCCACTTTAGTCAGGGGCACAACCCAGAGTGGTTTTGTTCCTGGTGTTACCACATTATTCTAAATCATCCCATTAATCTGTCTGTGTCTAAAGAGGTTGAAAATATGTGAAATGCATTGCAAGGACCCACATCTGGGAAATATCTGGGCAATCTCACAAAAAACTATAAACATGCGATGGATGGAGATGCTTGAATGATGAGTTAAGCTACTACTTAATGATGATGCCCAAAAAGGTCAAACCCAATTTGTTGTTGCTTTTGATCATGTTTAAAAGGGATGCCCTTATAGTTAAGCTGGACTGTTCTTTTTGCGTTGGTGCCAAAACTAATTTTCATATGGATGACCCCTGTAATTGTACATTAGCCAAACAAAATGGAATGGAATGCTGCCCTGAGTAATTCCCTGGGGCCAAAATGAATGGAAGCATTTCCCTGCTTCACTTCATGTAGCTCGCCATCAGCGACATGGGTAAACCCACACATGAGGCCCGTAGCCCACTATCATAGGTGCTCACGTGGCACCTTATTAGTGAAGTCTATCAAGGCCAAATATGTATTTTCCTGTTTAGTGATGACATGGCTGGAGGCTGGTGTGGGGTCAAAACATTCCATATGGTTGCTTCCTTGCAGTAATGGCACTGTGAGCAGCAAACACAATGGTGCGAAATGCTCCTCCCCATCTTAGTACAAACTGCTGAGATTTTTTTTGTCTATCACAGAACATATCACACACACACACACACACACACAGATAGGCTTATGCACTACACTTGCACAAAGAAATACGGTGATGGTTTGAACATTGTTGCCGGGGTTGTCTTTGATTCCCATTCCGCCCCTTCCTGGGTTAGCTAATGGATCAGATTTTAGGGGTTTCTTTGAAATTACTCTAATAAACATTCTTCTTTTCAGCTCTGGCGTTAGACAATGGCTTCTGATTTTTAAAATGATATGTATAATACAATTATTTAAAGAGGCCTTAAAGCCAGCCCTCTTTATCATTTCCTCTGTTAATATGTGATTTACACTTGTCTTCCACCCACTACCGCAAGGGGCAGTGATCAGCCCACTTCAGCCATTGGTTCACTTTAATGTGAGTGACAGCATTCTGCCCTTTCACAAGGAGCGCATCCTCTCATATAGTAGTTCTCTTAAGTGTCAGGGACTATCATGGCAGTGGGCTCTTTTTGATAGCAAAATAAAATGACAAAATAAGCATTCACACCAGACCTATCGCCTTTGACAATCTTTTCTAGATTTTTGTTGAAATTTGCCTGTTTTCCTAAAATGCAGCCTGCCCTATATGCAACAGTATGGGAAGGTCGGTGGAGAAAGCCACAGATCTTTGCTAAAGCTACTAGCCTAGTCTATAGACTGTATTTCACAAATTGTTCAATGTGTTAGGCTCCTTAACAATGTAAGTATTTAAATAGCACAATGTAATTTGAAATCTACACGATGTAATCACGGGGAGGGGAGTGAATTTGGGTTTATTAAGCTTTTCCCAAGTAACCTTGTAGCCATAATCTTGATTTTATTAAAAACAAGGAGGCGAGCTCCGATGTAATTCCCTCTGCATATTGGGCTCCTGCAGTTAAAAAAATTAAACAAATCACAATTTAAAGCAGGTTTTGTGAGAGAATTACAGTAAGAAAAGAGTCCCTATTGTTCAGAAATGGTGAGGATGAACACAGGGGTGTTTTTCACCAGTGTTGTGAGTGACATCAAAGAAACAACTTTCTCCCTCATTGTCTATTCGATGACAATCCTAGCTATGATTTATCAACACGTGTGAGTTCATTTAGACCCATGAGGTAATTACAAGTGCAAAAAACACCCTAGTGCAAATAAAGGTAGCACCCACTACTGTATTAGGTGCATTTTAGTGCCGGAATATGACCTTGGTTGTAAGCAATGTACATCAATGTGAGTGAACTGTTTTACATCCTTTTCCCTCATGTTATCAGGCTTCTGGGATCTGTTTTACATGGGCACTTTCCACCAGCTAATAAGGAGTCTAGGCACTACCTTTTGAGCTTATCTTTGGGCAAAGTTCTCTGTTGTTGAACATCTTGTGAAATTAGTTACAGCATCTTGAAGATCCCAAAACCGTCCCTATTGAATGAGTTGTGCACTCTGTTTACCCACACTTAGGCCCATATTTATACTTTTATTGTGCTGCATTTGCGGCATTTTTTGACGCAAAAGCGGCTCAAACTTACAAAATGCAATTATATTTTGTGAGTTTGCGCCGCTTTTTCGTCGAAAAATGACGCAAATGTGGCGCAATAAAAGTATAAATATGGGCCTCTTCTCTGATGGACACATAAACGATCCTTTGACGTAGGCTGTTTCACTGTTAGTGCGGTTTTTCCAATTTATTCCGGTTGCAATTGACGCCAGGAAGGATATGCAGTGACCAAAGCTAATGCAATAGACGTGCTTCAAATCATAACACATTCTAGATAGCTGCGTAAATCTAATTAAGAGGTGAGCAAGTTAGATGACAGGAAGAAGCGAAAATGTAAATTCCTTAATAGGCTGAAGTTGAATGCCAGGCAGTGAAGTACGTTTTTACGCGGGAAACAATGAAAACATGTAAAAAGGCGGCCTGGTAAAAACAACAGCTGCTCTCCGCGCTGCGTCAGAATTTCAGGTAAAAGTTTAATCTAAATTACCACATTTTATCTTCCGATACACCGGCCTCTGCTTTACATTCTTGAACCTTACTCACAGACCTGCAATGTGCTTCGATTTCCTCGTTGTGAGAAGCAACCACTAATAAAAACTAAATGAAAAGCTGTCAGGGGGTTAATCACGGCAGAACAAGATTCGAGTGGTAATCCGGAGGTCAGTGTGGCTGCAATTCAAGGGAATTAGATTAGACCCAAGGAAAAGCCATTTCCCAGAAGGGAAGGAAAAGCAGCCATCAGCAAGCCAAGGAACAAAATGTCATTTTAATTCACTGCAAAAACAAGGGTCTGAGATTGTGGTGCTCATCCCCAGTTTCACATCCAAGTACACCTCCCTCAGGCACCATGTGTTGCTTATCTTTATACATATATGTTTATGCTTCTAAACAAGTATCTACAAAGCACTGTGTGTGAGTGAGTGTTGGAAATGGCCCTTTCTGCAGGGTCACCCCCAATCGTTTCGCCTGTTTGCCTCACATTTTTGCTGTATCTTTTTGTGGGCCTTACAGCTCTGAGCAGTATGCCACTGCTGATTACGCTGAAGCCCCTAATTTACTGATAAATCATCCCTTGTAAAGCGGTATACCCTATAACCAGGGCCGGTAAATTAAAAGCTACTAGTGGACCTGCAGCACTTATTGTGCCATCCACACAAGTAGCCTGTCAAACATGTCATGGGCCTGCCACTACAGAGACTGCCTATGCACTTTCACTGAGACTTCGACGTAGCATTTACAACCTCTTACCAAGTGTTTAACCTCCCCCTTTTTATTACATATGTTACCGCTAATGTATGCCCTAGGTCATTGGTCTGGGGACAGCTGGGGGTCCGCTAAGCCTCCTGCAACTGCTTAGAAAAATAAATTTTATTAACAGATTAGGTCTATAGCTTTCAGTAATGGCTCAGTAGGGGGGGGGCCCTGATTCCAATAATGCTTCGGTGGGGGTCCACGGGTTCCAGTAATGATAAAGTGGGGGTCACAGATGTCAAAAGATTGGGAACCACTGCCTTAGGTGGCCTATAGAGAAGGGTGCTATATAAGTAAAAGGCAGGACACGTACCTTTAAGTTTTATATTTCCTGGTACTAAAAAACTCCCCAAAGTCATTGTTCACTGCTGTGAAGCTTACTCTTCTCGTTGGCCAGCACTGGAAATGCCTTAATATATCTTTCAGCTGTAATTCCTGATAAGAAAGGAGTAGCTACATCAGGTTTCATATCATTGGAATGGTAATGCTTAATCGTCTTTACTGGTAAAGTCGCATTTAACATTACTATTTTAGAAATGCTATTTTTAGAAAGTGGACTTTTCTCTGTTCTTACCACTCTGTGTATCTTGCAGCCTAATACATGTCGGGGCTTGCTGACAGCTACACTTTGTGCATTACCCCTAGACCGCCAAAATTACAGGAAGTGTGGGTGTGGCAAAGTACTCATCTGCATTCTGATGGGCTTTCCTGGCCAGGAAAGGTGGAGGGGAGCAGACACCTACATTTAAATAGGGAAGTGTTTGTCCCCACACAAATGGCTATTGCTCCCTACTGGTAGTCTGGAACCAGGGTTAGGAAGAAAGGATCTCTGTGTACTTCAAAGACCCCGCTTTGAAGTCACTCCACTTCAAAGGCAGATTTGGATATAAATACTGTGTTTCTGACCCTATCAAATCAGTACACTAATGGACCTGGGAAGAATTCTGCTGGAGTAAAGACAGCTGTGCTGTAAGGATTGCCACTTTGCCTGAACTGACTGTTCTCAGGAACTGCTGCACTGCTTTGCTGAGCTGCCTTGCTGCCTGCTGATCTCTGCCCAGCTGAGGACAAAGACTGGACTCAACTAACTTGAACCCAGAGTGACTCTAAGGACTTGCTGGCTCGCCCCGTTCTTCTGCAGTCTGAGGGACATCAAAGACTGCTTGCACCTTTCCTGGTCATATGTGAGTTCTCAGATGCCCCTTTCCAGTCCTGGACCTCAAGAGTACGTCCTGCAGCTGATTTCTGCAAAAGCCGAAGCATCATCACCACTGTGTCAGTCGAAACTGATGCTTCGCCCCTTTGTTGCTGACGCAAAGGCTGTTCAATGACAGCGGATTCAACAGCTTGTGCGGCTGATGATGACGCAGTGTATCCGTCTCTACGGAGCTCAACACTGACGCAATACCTATAAATACTTTACACATTGCCTCTTAAGTTAAGCCTGTCTGCTCTGTGCCACGCTACCAGAGGGTGAGCATAGGTTAATTTAAAGTGTGTATCTGAATTATCCTGTCTAGAGAGATGGTTCCTGTTTGCACAGGGTGCATACTCTGACGACCAGAAACTCCATTTCTAACAGTGAATGTCTGCAAGTGTGTGCAGTCTTGCCACAGGAGCAGGGTTGTACTTCCAGAGTGGCTTTATGATGTAATTAGATCCTTTGTTTATGTTGCGTGTGAATTATTAGCTGGTTAAATAAATAGCTCTTTTTAATTGCCCTCAGTATTGGCTTTCTTTCTCGAATGTGGTTCCCGACAAATCTATTGTTATGTAAAACAAACCTGCCTATGTATGCCAAGTATTGTTTAAAATGTTTATGCTAGTGAGTCTATTAGTACGAGTGCAGTGCCACTGTCAGCCCTGTTAATAAGCAAGTAAGCTGGGAAGTATAATACCTAAATAGGATTTTTTTTATGTATCTCACAATGTTCATCAAATCTATTGGTGAGATGAGTGACACTCTGGATCCAAAAGAAGCAACGATTAATATGCCAAACCACCTCTAATCAAATTAATTCTTAGATTTGATGTTGTTTAAGGTTTGTCTGACCTAAACATCAGTCATTGAACAGCCTGAGATCAGCACATCAACAGATCAAATAAGCTAAGGAGTCCAGGTCCCTAACTAGTTTTATCACACCTTTTGGGTCATATAGATATCTGACAATGGCCCTGTGTTTGGCCTCTGCAGCCTCAGTATTCCAAAAAAGAATGTTCAAAATATTCCAGGAGTTCCTGGAGTTCACACCTTTCATGATGATATATTGATTCATGCTCTATCTATTGAAAAACACTATTAAATTGTTTGTTAGGTATTAGACATATTAGAACATCACGGCATGATGGTCAAATTAGATAAAGGTGATTCTTTTACTGAACATTTTCAATATAAAGGCAATTCCCTGAAGTCTTAAAGTATTAAAGCCAAGAATGATTTGACCAGGGCCATCTCTGATGCATGTCTCTCTATGAATGTTCAACAGGCAAAATCCTTCCTGGGTTGATGTGAATATTAACCAAGGTTGCTGCACTGTGTTGTATGTGAGGAAGAGATAGTCATATCTATTAGGATATGGCATTTTCCTGCTCTCTTTCCAGCACTGCTGCACGTTGGGGCAGGCTAGCACAAGAAACACACCTTTGCACTGTAGTGTAAAGATGTCTGCCAGGCTTGGGCAAACTTTTAAATATGCTGGAGCAATTGTATTTTTTGGTCATTTTACATAACAAAATTTACATGACCAAAGTTATACCTTTTCACCACATTGCATATTTCAGGGAGAAATTTTAACACAAGATGCATCGTTTGGGTGACTTTTTAGCACAAAACTACAAATACAAACATGAGCTACAGTGTTTTGAATACAAGTGACTGGAAATCAATTTGAAATTAACTTTACAGGTTTAATTTTTACCCAAATGGACTGTTCGGGTAATTTTATAAATGCAATTTATGCCCACCTGAAAGCCAGAGTTATCAAACTTTCATGCAGCCTAACGCAGCAAGACACCTTGGTGCACTGCTCCATGTGAAAGAGGGAGGGCAGGAATGTGCCATTTCTATCAACATATGCACATTTCTGTCCTTTCCCTGCGCTGATGCAAAATTAGCAGCCTAGCACCAATGAAGGCACCCTTGCGCTATGGAGCATTGCAGACAGGATTGTATTTGTGCAGGATGGGACATCTGTCTGCACAAAACAATTCTTAGAGGCATATTCCTCTTATTAAGTGTGCTGCAGATCGCAAGAACACACTTAGATTGAGGAAATAACAAGGAGAAGTAAAGATATTTCTCCTTGTTGCACCTCTGGTGGAAAGGTGTACAATTCTGACACATTCCCAAGTCTACTAGTGTTGGTAAATCTTAGAATGCCTAAGAATACCGGGATGAATGTGTGAGAACACTACCATGTAATGGAGTATAACGCAAGGCAGCAACTTGCGTTACTCCAGTTTTACCAAGCCACGGTGTGTCAGCAAGATGGCCTTGTATGCAAGGGGGGCGTCCCGATGCAGGGAACCCCAAAGAAATGGCACATTCAAATTTACAACATTTCACTGCACCATTTTTTCAGCCATTTTTAACGCCTGCTTAGAGCAGATGTTAAAATGACGCACCCATTATATTCAATGGGCTTCCCTGTGCTTTGCTGCACTAGCATCAACATTTTTGACGCTAGTGTAGCAAAGCGCCATAATAGCATAGAAAATGTTGAAGCTATTGTCCTAACGAACCCCTGGTGTGCCGTATTGTAAGTACGGCACAACTATGGTGTTGTTAGATACTGGTAAGGTAGGGGCACAAGAAAAGTGGTGCATTATTTATGATGAGCCGCTTTTGTGTAAATATGCCCCTAAGTCTGAAGGTAAAACGTCCGACTGGGTCCAGCTTGGTTTCTGTAACTGACTCAGGGGGTCATTCCGACCCCGGCGGGCGGCGGGCGCCACCCGCCAGGCGGAGACCGCCAGAAGACCGCACCGCGGTCAAATGACCGCGGCGGTCATTCTGACTTTCCCGCTGGGCGGGCGGGCGACCGCCATAAAGGCCGCCCACCCGCCTAGCGGGAAAGCCCCAGCAACGATAAAGCCGGCTCCGAATGGAGCCGGCGGAGTTGCTGGTGTGCGACGGGTGCAGTGGCACCCATCGCGATTTTCAGTGTCTGCTAGGCAGACACTGAAAATCATTATGGGGCATTGTTAGGGGGCCCCTGCACTGCCCATGCCTGTGGCATGGGCAGTGCAGGGGCCCGCAGGGGCCCCACGACACCTGTTCCCGCCATCCTGTTCCTGGCGGTTTTTACCGCCAGGACCAGGATGGCAGAAAGGGGGTCGGAATCCCCATGGCGGTGCTGCGAGCAGCGCCGCCATGGAGGATTCTTTGGGGCAGGGGTAAACCGGCGGGAAACCGCCGGTTGCCCTTTTCTGACCGTGGCTTTACCGCCGTGGTCAGAATTGCCCATGAAGCACCGCCAGCCTGTTGGCGGTGCTTCCGCGGCACTCTGCCCTGGCAGTTTTCAACCGCCAGGGTCAGAATGACCGCCTCAGACTCCATTGTGGTTAGCCTTAAGTTGTGCCTAAGTCCTGGTCAAGTGCAACCATTTGACCGCGTCTGGTGCCTCACGCTTTTTGACACTATTTTTATATAAATCATTAAACAATGACAGATCTGGCTCCCCCATAGAAGTTTTGTTGTTTTTATGTCACTTTGTTCATTTAATTATTCTCTATCCTTATAAATGAGTGTGGGACTTCATTGTGTTGTTTTGTTGACTTTTTAACTGTTTTAGTATTTCTAAATGCTTTACACATTTTCATAAGTTAGTCCTGACTGCTCTGTACCATACATTTCAGAAGTTAAACTCAAGTTTAAAATGCTGAGACCTTTACTGAACCTAATAAGAATAGTGGCATTATTACTGTGGTGGGCTACTATCTACCCTAAATAATAACCCTTCTTCTCACACAAGCCAGCAGTTGTGAGGTGCGCTACATTTCTGGGCTTTGACCCTAACAGAAATCTCAATATGAAAGCTCACATCAAAGCACTCACACAAAGTACTCACCACCAAAACAGAGTTTGATAAGGAATGAAATAGGTCATTTGATTCTCCCAGTGAAATCTCTATCTGGAAAAATCAAAAAGGGTTCCTTTGCCAATCTGAATGCTGATTAAAGAATAGTATACAAACAAGTGTTGGATGGCTGCTTGAATAAAATCTTTTGTAATTACTATGGGCAGCATCTCAACCCTTTGTTACTTTCCACATCATGCCCCTCAGTTTGGACCCAGCCATATGCAAATGAGTCTTGACCCTGCTCCAATGGGAACACTCCAGTCCGAACTGCTAAAAAAGAATTGTGTTCTGCCTTTCGACAACCCACGTTTTCTCAATTCATTGTTTGTACATACTCCAATGTTTATTTAAAATTTCCACTTATCCCTCTAACCTACTCCACTAGCCTGGAGGGTCTGGTTGGTGCTGTATTAAATTATAAATAAATTAGCTCCCACAGCTGAGCTTTTGTGGAAAACAGTAACACTGAGGTTTACTCTGGGAATCTGAACTGACAAGAAACAAAAATGTGCCTTCACAAATATTTGGTGGTGGCCCAGTGCAATGATGTACAATCAGTATTGTTTGGGAGTCTGTTCATGAAGTGATGTTGAAAAATAAAAAGCCATCAAGGTCAGTTGGAACAAAAGAATGTGGGTGGCAATGTCGGATTTGCTCTGCAATCTTCAGCAGATACACTCGTCTCAGTTAAGTCCACAGTGCTAATGCGCATCTAGGTGCCCTTCACAAATGTCAACATTGCCTCTCTCTCTCAACACATAGAGGCCACTAAGACCACTTTGAGACGAGGAGTTAAAAAAAAGTAAAATCATCTTAGATATTAGATAAGTAATATGAATGTCCCTTTTAGCACACTAGAAATTTAGTAAAATAAAGCATCCTTTGCAAAAGTCCTCATTCCCATGAAATATATTCCGAGTTTTGTTCAAGATATTGCCCCATCATCTCACTGGCCACTTTTCAATGTGCTTCGTAGTACCAGAAATGACACAAACTTTGAGTTTTCAGAGCCTTTGTCTGAGTTGGTATTCATGCCAATGTGTCTACACTGGATGTAATGGTTTTACCCATACGTAGTAACATACCCCCCTATTTTGCTTGAGTGCTCATTTTACGTAAAAAAAAAATTTGTAAATGTTGTCCAATCACAGAGGCTGGCTGTGCCTCGAATGTATAGACTGTTCAGCATGTGTATTCCTGATTCTTCTGCATCACTAGAACGGGGCTGCTGTTTAATTGTACTGCTTACTAATGCGGGGCTGGACAAACACGTTGCCCTAAAGCACATTTGGTGTTTATGTTTATCTATGTTAATGTGTCCCACAGACGTTTGTTTGAGGCCTTAACAACTATAATTGCCCAAAAGTAGGTTTTGCGAGTTAATCCAATATCTGCTCTGCAGAAAAGTGCAAATCTTTTTCATTTTTGCCCAAAATGTGCCTGTCCTTTGCTTTTTCCCACCAACGTTTCTGGGTAATGAATACGCTCACATTTCCATCCACCCACTCATCTTCATTTTTTCTTTTTTCTGACCTCCCATGTTCACCTCATTTAGGCCTGACTAATGTAAAGTGTAGCCCAGGTGGGTGTATTTGTCTGAACATTACTTGTCCATTGCCTCGGTTAAGAAATACTAAAGCCAGGTATTTACTCAAGGATAAAGTGCACAGACTAAAGACTGAATAAATGAATCATTGAATGAATGTGATTTCTTGCTCAGCACACAACCATCAAATGCATCTTGTGCCACAGCCCAAGCCAGAGTCTGCTGCATGCTACCAAAGCTGGCCTATTCTCTGATTCAGTCAACAGGAAAAATGGGACAAAGCCTGCAGTGAATTTTAAGCAGCTGATCTGAGCTATTTGCCCAAAACTTTGTGTTAGCAAGGGATCAGTGCCTTCAACATATGCAACTTCTCAAACCATGCTTTCAAATGGTGCAGGAATTGGGCAGTCCAGATATTGGGCCTTCATTGAAGACCTTTTGTAGAACTCCAAGACATATGTTATGTATCAAGTATGTATCAGCACTCCCTCTTACTTGTACTCACACCTCAAAGAGTTGTGACGCCACCTCAGCCCAGTGAGTAGTATTTCTCCAAAACAAATAAAATAAATCCATCTTCTCTTGCCCTGATAGTTTCATCATCTCAAACATTCTTCTTCATCATAGCCAGTCAATGAGCCAATCTAAGGATGTAGAGATGTTATTGCACTTCTTCTGTAACCTTCCAAACGTTCAAAGGCGTTGGCTCTAAAAGACCAACTTCAAAAGAACTGTCCTTGATTGATGCAAGCTTTAATCCAAGGGCCTCACATTGTGTTTGAATTTAGAAGCATTGTAGTCCTGTCTTGTGCCATTTACTCCAATGAGGGACCTCTTGAAATGCACACTCATCAACAGAACACTTTATTTGACATCAAAACTTTATTGGAAAAGTCTTGCAACCGGGGAAAAGTCTTGCAACCGGCTCTCAATTCAGTGAACAGAATGCTAGAGGCATTAAAAGATGAAGTTAGTCAGTAGGATAAAAAATATTTCCTTCCTTGACCTGGCTCTCCTTTCTGTTTCCGAGCAAAATACACAAAACAACGTCTAGCCTTCCTGGATAGTGTTCAACCAAATTAAAGATCTTCGGCCCCTCCTCCACTACTCAAGGGTATATTTCAATCTATACATCTACACTTTACCCTGTCTTGTGGGCTTTAAGGGGTTTATCAAATGTTCCTATGAGGCCCTGTGGTTCACCTCTGGTTCTACAAATGAGTATACCAGGAAGTACAAGCATAGCAGATCCAGCTTTTATTTCCTCTTGAGCTGCAACCACCCAGTGACTTTGTCCCACTGCGAATAATGAGAAGGGGGTTGATCCACAAAGTCATGTAAGAGCATGTACTAGAATACTCCTTTAGTATTATTTTACATACTCTTACATGCCTTGGTGAATCAGACCCAAAACATCTAACATGGGAATACAATTTTATTATTGAGGACATATTTGTTTTGGAATTAGTACAGATAGAAAGGACTGGCACCTCTTTGCACATTTACGAATAGAGAGTTGGATGTTTTGGGCTGATTCACAAAGGCGTGTTAGAGCATGTAAAAGATTACTCCTGAAGTATTGCTTCCCATGGTCGTCATAAATTGTTCTGTTAAATGGCCTCAACGTGCATCTCTGAAGTGAGACACAACTAACCATGAGCCCATCAACAATTATATTGTGTTAATCAGGTTCAGACAGAGCACATAGGAATTTACACACCCTTAACTTCTATCATCTTTTCTGCTAGCTTCTACCAATAGTCTATTAATGTCAGTATCGAATATCATCAATATGGATACAGTGGACAACATCAGAGGCCTTCCAGAAAATGCAGAGTAACTGCAGGTAAGAGCATAAACATCTGGCAATGCCACATGGCCAATAGCCCCACTTTGATAGCTGCAGTTCTCTGTGTGTCCACTAAATAATATTTACAGTAGGATAACCACCTCCCTCCAGGTCATTAAGGACACTGTTTCCAGTTCTGGACTTTTGTTGTTCACCTAATGCAATCTGGGTATTGTAGTCTTTGTTTGCATCCAGTGAACTAATTAAACAAATACACCTGAAATCAAAGATATATAGGTGAAAAGTTCAGGACAGAGGGGCTCATTACGAGTCTGGTGGTCAATAGACCACCAGACTCGCGGATGGCAGTTTGACCGCCACATTACAACCCTGGTGGCTGGAGGTGGTGGCGGTCCACATCAGGCAGGTTAGCGCTGCAAGCGGCGCTGCCCTGGGGATTATGACCCCCTTCTCCGCCAGCGGTTTCAGGGCGGTAGCACCGCCATCTAAATGCTGCTGGAGAATGGATGCACTTGTCATGGGCAGTGCAACATCACAATGTTCACTGTCTGCTTTGCAGATAGTGAACATTGCGAGGGTGCTGGTGCACGCTGCAGGCTACAGCATTGCAGCCAGCTTGATTACAAGCCAGAGACAATGCTGTAGCCTGTTTCCCACTAGGCCAGCCCGCCCGCTGACCAAGCGGCAAACTGTTAATGGGACCAACGAGAGGTAGCCTGTGTGGCAGCAACCTCCCCGTCGGAAGTTTGACGGACAGTAAAAAGCGTCCCCCAAACTCACAATGATCCCCTCAGTGTTTGTAATGACTCAGAGTGAAGTGGTCACTGTAATTCCTGGACCATAGATGGGAACAGTTTCAGGAAGTATGTTTAAACCGTAGCCATTTTCAACAGATTATAATACTCAAGCCAGTGAGTGTGACAGCACAACTGCACATGTCACAGCAGCACCGTGATATATTGAATAGCCCCAAAGGAGAGGATGGAAACAGCCCAGGGCCATTGAGCAGCAATGCTTCCGTGGAATTAGCTTTCTGTGAGGTCAAAATTAATGTGATATCGTTTTTTTTTAATATCTCAAAGAGGTCAAAGCACGT
Source organism: Pleurodeles waltl (assembly GCF_031143425.1). Taxonomy (NCBI): domain Eukaryota; kingdom Metazoa; phylum Chordata; class Amphibia; order Caudata; family Salamandridae; genus Pleurodeles; species Pleurodeles waltl. Next base: position 1,789,270,746 of record NC_090444.1, on the reverse strand, counting down.
GTGGCGTTAGTTTTGCTGCTGGTGTGGCTTTAGTTAAAAAGCACCAGAGAGGAAAAATGTAGACGTCTTCCCTGCATTAGGAGGCCAAAGACAAATGCAAAACCTGGGAGGCGGTAAAATGAATACAGACGATGCAGACGTTCAGCTGTTCTTACCTTCCAAGGTTGTTAATTACCCTGTGAGCAATTTCTGAAGCGTAAATTTCACAATTCTTCAAGGTATGCCGTTTAAAGGGAGCTGTGCAAGTCTCGCGAGATTGCTCAACGTTAATTATCGCATACAGGCCAGATTAAAACATTTTGTTCTCCTCCCACGAAGCACCTCATTTTTCTATGGGGAACAATAGGTGCGTCCTGTTTTTTAATTTCTCCGCGACGCCTAGAGAAACCTTGAGGTGTGCTATGACAAGCCGGCCCCGTTTTAGCTCATTCATTCACCTCGCATTGACTTCAACGTGGCCCCTTAAGCTGCAAAATGGTGGGACAGCTGGAGTGTGAACAATAGGTCAAAGGTGACAACAGCTCCTGCCTGAAGCTACTTAGGAGAAAAGGAATTGTAGCCCTTGGAAAAAAGACGTTCATTTTCAAGCACATCGACTGGTAAAAGCACACTTTAAAGAGCTCACGAGGTTACGCGTTCGCAGAAGGCAGTTCGTGACAAAAAATATTTATTGATTTCAAATGGCCAGGATTGACTGAAGTGAATGACATTTATTATACTGACTCTAACCTTTAACCCGCAGGTTACACACAGATCACATGACCGCTGCCCCAGTGAGTTTTCTTCCATAAGAATTGGAAAAGGTGCAAACAAGAGGCTGTCAAGCGAATTGGTCCTTCGTATACTGGGTGCCAGAACTACCTATTGTATCGTATGGGGGGCATGTTTGCCAACGATCCACGCAGCGCAGCAAAGAACTTGCTGCGTTACGTGAAAGAGAGAGAGATATTTACAAAGATACGTCACCGTTCAGCTCACTCCCAGTGCTGACACGTGTGGCTGCCTAGCCCCAAATCAGGCGTCCTTGTGCAATGGCACAGGGGCGCCTGCATTACAGACAGCGTAGTTTTTTTTACAGGAAGGGATACCTTCCAGCACAAAACAATATTTAAAGGCTAATTTCTCTGGCACTAACGAGAAATCACGCTTCTCTCAAGTTGCACCATTTTGGCAGAAACGAAGGTTTACTGACTTTAGTGTTTGTGTCAAAATACATGGGTGGATGCACGGGAACGTTCATACTCCACCATGGAGGCCACCCCGTCATGTAAGGTAGAGCTATGCAATGGTTTGTGTTGCTTTTCTTTAAAAAAGCCACACAAAGCCTCATAAATCACGCTTTCTGTGGCTTAGTAAATCCTAAAATTCATTTTTGGGCTTATTTATGAGAGGCTTGAACTGCCGGAGCATCACTTTTTATGATGCTCTGGCAGCACAAACCTCTCAACCATATCTATGTGGCTACGCAAAGCCACTCTGCGTGGCTCCGAATGGCCTCATAGATATGGAGTAAGCAAAGCAGCGAAAGTTGATGCGTTGCCTTACTCTGCACCAGGGAGGCGTTCCATGGGAGTTGCGGTGGGCTTTCCCATGCAACACCCATGGATTTTGATGCTCTCCCAGATTTACTTGACTTGTAAACCTGGGGAAGAACAAAACCTTACGCTGCCTGATGTGAGGTGTAAATATTTTTATATCTCTTCTTTTTGTTCCTCTTTCCATGTGTGCTGCATTCTGCAGCACACATGAAAGAGAAAAACGACTTTCTGGATTGTTTTTGTGCAGGAAGGTGCTCCTTTCGTGCACAAAAATAATCCTGCATGTGTTGGTGCGAGGCTGCCAAAACGGCAGCAGCACAGGGGCAGAGGACAAGAATGCACCATATTGCCTAAATACAGTGAAATAGTGCCATTTCACGTTGGCATAGGGCAGTGCCACAAGATGACTTGTGGCACTGCCCTTCACCAAAACCCCATAAATAAGGTCCTTTGTTCCTGGGCTCCATCAAGAGAGTGACACAACCACAATGACAAATGTTAGTAAATCTTATGTGCATATCTCTGCACTAGGTATACTAACTGACTGTGCATTCTTATGGAGATTGGAACATTCACTCACAATTTGCATGCTGGTCTCCACAGCCAGGGCTTTAATAACTATGCTGATTCACAGGGATTGGTACAGTAGCAGACAGTAAATTTAGGAGGGAGGAGGCGGGACACACATGCACACTCACACTCACTCACTCATTCATTGACACACGTGCGCACAGACACATATCCATTAACAGCACTCATTATCAAATATTGCACACATACATGCACACACCAAACATTCACTAAAAAAAAACACACACTTACCTTTAGCTCTGCCTCGGAGGACCCAGGAGGGTTGGGACGGCTGTCTTCCCTCCTTGGCTGACCTTAGACCTTGAAGGATTAGGTCAGCCAATGAGGGAAGGCAGCAGTCTCAACTTCGTCACAGAGTGTGATGGGGTAAATGAGACTGTTGACCCCACCCCACTCTGTGATGAGGTGTTACTGATTGACACTCGCTCTGGGCTCTTCAGGGCTTAAACCTGAAGCGCCCAGGTCAGAGTCAATGGGTGACGCTTCCCTCATCACAGAGAGGGAGGGCCTCGAGGCACCTTCGCTGAGCTGAGGAGGTCACGCCCGTAGAAGCTGTGGCCTCTTCAGCCCAGCAAAGTTCAGCTCAGGCAGCCAGAAGCCTGCGCAAATTGTGCATGTCTAGTTCATGGCTGCCTGACCTGAAGATGAAGAGTGGCTGTCAGGCTGACCTTTGCTCAGGCTGACAGACACTCTTCTTGAGGGGGAAAAGGTGGGGGGACGTGGCCCCTCAGCCCCAATGGACGGGCCACGGCTGGATTGGTACCGGTTACTTGCAGCTTAAACTCAAATCTTTTCAGCAGGTACATTATCCAACTACTCCACCTTGCTGAGATTGGGACCTTTGTCCTGCACTTTAAAAAAAGATGTGTGTGTCTGGAAGATTAGCTCTCCGCAGTATATTAGAGGCATTGAAACATGCTACTTGCCCCTTCCACTCTCCATAACTGCAGTAGACAAATTAGCATATAACTTATTCTATTGGGTTGGTATTTTCTGTTTGTTATGCCTAGGTATCTGACAGTGGGTGTCCTAATCCATTGAGCGATCCTGAAGAGATAGGTAGCTGGGGCTTGCAGTTTGTAAACACGCTCAGAAACATTTCTGTAACAGTTACATTAATCCACTAAACTAGCTTGTGGGCTTTTCTCACCTGATTGCCACACATGCATTACTGCAGCAGGCACTCAACCCAAAGAGTCACACGGAGTTCAAAGTAACCACTGATAGGCAGGTTGCACAGAGGTTGTTGGAGCTGTAACCTTAACCCACTGAGCTGTCCAACGGTGATTAGAATCTGTAAACTGTTTTTCCCACCCAGACCTATTCAGCATCCATAGGCTTCTGGTGAATATAAGGGGGTGAGGTGGAGGCGTGTGATTCTTTCCAGCCCTGTCTACCTGTGAGACAAGGTTTCTGTGATTGAAATGGTTGCCTGGGTGTCTGTGGGGGGCTAAATGGGCAATGTGGATGGGGCAGAGTCAGTCACATGTCCGAAGACTGTTCTCAAGCAATAGAAGAGATTGTGTCAGGCATGACTCACAAGTTGTTATGCGTGTCACACTTTTGATACTGCTACATGTGTCACAGGTAGCATGTTAACACGGTCTGTGTGTGTGCACTGAATGGACTGCTAGGCCTGATGTTCAGACCTTTATTAACATGGGTTTCTTGGCTCAACGTTTGCTAACAGAAACTGTATGTGATAAATTGTTGTGTGTTTTCTGCAGCTTATTTTATATTAGTCGGAAAAGTATTTCCCCATCCTCTACTGCATTTTACTGTAGCCAGAAATGCTGATTATTATGGCTTTAATTTGATGTCTACTCACGTGCACATCTGCGTGGGAGCTTTACGTGACCTGGCATATAATATGCTAATATTTTTGACAGATTTCAAACTAATAAACCAGGCTGTAAGCCAGCTGAATTTAATATTTAGGGATTTTATTAATAGGTAAGGGGTGTGTGATGAAAAATGTTTTCTAGCTTCCACCCTGATTTCCTTTTTGATTGCTGGTATATTTATTATGCGGTTAATTCTCATTCACCTGCAGAAATGAGAATATCACATAATAAAATAAAATGCATTTTAAAATGCTGCTGTGTGTGTGTGTGTGTGTGTGTGTGTGTGGTAATTCTAGGTGTTCAGTGTAGAGTGCTGCAGTATCACCTGCAAGTTGTAAGACACTTCCTGCTAGGGTTGCCTGAGTCATCCCCCCACTTACCCTCACACACACTCCATTGGAAGGGGTGAGAGATGCCTGACAGTTTAACCCCAAAAGATCATTGTTTCTTTTTGGGGGCAAGGATATCTAAGGGGTGACCCCACAAATATTGATGTAACACAACACAGTAACTGATTTCTTCCGGGGTTATTCTGCTTTCAAAGCCATTAAGTGCCATGAAATGTCCCCACATGCATAATTTTATCCACCTCAGTGTTAATCATTTCATTAACAAGAGGATCATGAAAGGTGGAACCAAGAGTGATCGGCGTGCCTTCTACAGACACACAAAACATTCAGAGGAAGACACTTGTAATTAAAGATCCCTCTTTTATATTTAGGAAACCAAATGGCTTATATTGCATCAACCTCCTTACAATGATAGGACCTGTTGGTCCTGCCTCAGTTTGAACACGTGACCCCAGCGTTACAGATATTTGTAGCAGGGGCAATAGCCAACTAAATCATCGTTCAGTAGAACTGCTGCTGGTTACTGCTCCCTGCACCGGCTGGAGTCTCATTCTTACTGGAGTATGTTCGCTGTTGAGCCCATATCCACTAAACTGCAAAGACCGTTCATTGTCCTGATTTCACATTTTCAAGAACCAATTAGTCAATTAAAAACAAATAATAAAGCACTGACATCAAGCAGTGGTGGCAGGTGATATTTGACATTGGTGGGGCAGTGGTGGGGCAGTGGTGGGGCATAATGTGTCCCCGCTCAAGCGAGGGTCAGAAAATGTCAGTCATCCTGGCTTCACTAATTTTCAAATTTCTTTTAGAACTTTATATTAGTAATTTGGAAATTGTTGTGTTTGTGATGCAGGAAATTGGTTGGGGTCTGCCCAATAGTCCAAAATACCAAGCTGCCCCCGGCATTAGGCTCACAAATTACTGACGCCTCAAAGAAGGAACATTTATCCATTAAGTACCACTATTCGTTCTGAACATAGGATTCTGTGCCTCTTTCGATTGAAAGCCCTTGCAATTCAGACAAGAGTGAATTGCTAAAGAGTTCACTTCATACGAACAGTATTTTGGAAATTCAAAAGGCTACACAGTGAGATGTGAGAGATTGTGTAAGAATTCTGCCACAATGACCTGCAAAACCCCAAAATGCTTTTCCTTTTCTCCTGGGATAGAGATTATGCTCATGGTCTCTGCCTTCATTCCACTGCTATGCATGGCCACCAGTCATAGATACTTCACGCTGGACTGAGGGAGGACACCAGCCCTTCATGAAATGAAACTGACAACTCTACTTTCCATATTACATTATTTTATCTGATAATTAGTTTAGAGTGCCGTCAACTGCTGCACCTCAGGATCCATTTGCCTCTGTGGATTGAAGTTATTTGTTTCAGATACCACAAACCTCGCTTCAATGCAACAGAGAGCAGAACAGCTGCAGGGAACTGCACCTGGGAAGTGGCTCACCACAGTGGGATCAGGAGTGGAGTGAAAGGATTAGTGCAATGGAGTGGTACTAGGCAAGGGAGAGCGAGGGTTGTAATAAAGTTATCCAGGGACAATTGATTGGCATTAGCTAAGGGAAGGATCATAGGAAATATGAGATTCTATTTTCCACTTCCTTAAGAATTTACCACACTTTCCCCTTAATCCCTCATCTGCATTAGCCAGAGATTTCAGCAAAAAATAGTTTACTGCTAAAATGGAACATGTTACATAGACCAAGGGTCACACCTGGTGCAGTGCAGTGGCAGACCATTTAAAAGGTTAACTGTTCATTATAAGTTACTTAGGGCCTGATTACAACTTTGGCGGAGGGGGTTAATACATCCCAAATGTGACGGATATCCCGCCCACCGTATTATGAGTAGATTATGTCCTATGGAACTCGTAATACGGTGGGCGGGATATCCGTCACATTTGGGACGGATTAACCCCCTCTGCCAAAGTTGTAATCAGGCCCTTAGTGCTGTATTCCAGTGTTAAGCTAATGTTTATGTGGTCAGACGCTAGCCCATGCAGTATAACTGTCTGTTAAAGTGGCAAAGTAGCAAAATAATATAGCCACAGAATGTGCTGCAATATGCTGCTTAATTTTCCCTTTCGTGCTGCATAATTTACTCCAATTTGTTGCATAATTTAATCCTCAATTGTCGTATATTTATTTATTCTTAATTTTCTTCTTTATTAAAGACATCCATAATAACAAAATTATTGAACAAGTCTAGCGCCATCCAGAAAAGTGCTACGCCCTTACGATTTTTAGATGAAACTAAAAAAAGTAAAAAAACTTTATGAGGGATAAATGTTTTGAAAAAAAAAAAGCCAAGCACATTGTTTGGATCTTTTAAAGGTGGTTGGTGCGACTAAAATATGCCATTCTTTAGGAAAATAAGTGAGAATGTTCAAATAAATTATGGCATTAAGCTAGCTTTGCCTGTCACTGTCACTAAATACATGCAAGAGGCTTTCAGGAACTTCAGAAAGCAGACATACATTAGATAAGTTCGAATCAGCATCATTTACAGAGGGGATTCCGAGCTCAAAGGCTATGAGAGGTTCTGCGCCTAAAAAGCCAGGTGGATGTTACTTGATGACTTGATTAGAAACCAGAGAAGATTAAAAAATCAACAAATAAGAGTGAAAACATTTTGGACAAAAACAAAACACTACTTCAAGAGAAAAACTATAAAATACAAAATAAAAAAATACAAAATCATAGGGGCGTAATAGAAGGAAATGTAATATTCAATAAAAATATACATTTATAAACATGCAACCAGTGCAAGTGTTTTGGGATTTAGATTGGAATAGAGTGGTTGTACTGAACAACTTAGAATATAAACCAATGCCTCAACTACATTATCTTCTAAAAACCCATGCACTTTAGGACCCTCATTAGAAGTTCAGGACTGAATTATGATCCCTGTGCAGAAAGCAAATTATTACACTCTTACATTTTTCTGCTCATTGATTGTGGAAGGTTGAATCTGCTGAAATTTATCAGCAAAAAGGCCCTTAAAAGAGCAAAACAAGTGGAATTCGGTATGTTAAGTACAGAGGCATCTGATGCCTCATTTTCAAGCTGGAATCTGAAACTAAGAGGTACGTACCATATCTTACCCACCCGGGTTAGGTATTTTCCTAAGCCCTCAGTTGAAGTTCAGGGATACATTCTGATCCCTGTGCACTCAAGAATTTGCACAGAGAATGGAATTAAAAGAGCAGACTCTCGCAATTTTCTTCTGATAGATTTTGATTGGTTATCAGTGGAAAAACCAGTGAAAGGGCAGCACATGCAGAAGTTGATGTGTTAAATGCTGATTTTGTATGGTATGCCTCATGTTCAAGTTCGAATCTCAGAGTGGATCTTATTTAACAAACCTGGTAAATACCTCAAACCAGGTAAACGGTATTAAGTAGTTGTGGTAGATATCACACACTCTACCACCTAACGAGTAATGAGGTACTAATGACTACAATGATCGAAAGAGAAAAACTCAAGTTGTAAATGCTGGGACAACAGAGTGTAGTGGACTTCACTGTACGATTTGAGGAGATTAAACACATGCAAATGTACACAATTTGTAGATTTGCATGCTTATGGTAACCTGGGAACCTTTCGGTCATTGCTTAATTTGTAAATAAAAAAACACGCTGGTGCCCAAAGCCCTCCTCTTAAACATGCGGCTGCTACAATTAAATGTGCAAACACGGAATACTGAGGCAGCGTAATCCTGAAGCCATCTTGGGCCTCTTCAATCCATTTACAGCCACTCCCTGCCCCTTCAGCTCACTCTTGCAGTTTTCTGTTTTCTCCCATTGTGACACTTTTTCGTTTTTCTCATCCTCCATCTTTCCCATATGTGTCTTTTGCTCGCAGTAAATGCTTGAGGTAGAAAAATAAGTGCCGGCCCTCAAAAAAGAGTGCTGGTGCTCCGCACCGGAAACAACAAGCACAAATTAAGCACTGCTTTCGGCTGGAACTCTGTCAGTTTATAGTCAGGGTTAACGTGCAAAAACATTAACTAAAAGTTTTTCCGAGAGGTAGGGTGTGCTGCCTGTCATTAAAGAGAAGAGAGCAAACACATAGAGGATGCCCCGTAATCCACTGCTTCTCTGGGGCAGAACTAACGGCCTAACAAAAAAGGAAGGGAAAAGCAGGACCAATAACTACAAAAGTTTTTCCTCCATCAAACACCAAGGAATGAGTTGGTGGGGCGCAGCAATTAATTTGCAGAAACGAAAAAAGAACTAATCACTTATTTCAACCTTGCGAATTACCAGATTCAGCAATTTTATACTTTGTATTTAATTTTGCATTTATTTTACCCAAAAAATATTACAAAAAATGAGTACAAATATCAATTGTTCCTCCTTTTTTCATAGGAGACAGTTGTGCTGCTCATACAATCTTATATACAGTTTTGTCATTCATTTGGTGAGACATAACTTAACCTACTAAACACATAATGTTCGGACTAGAAAGCCCACTGGTGGTTATCCAAAGCATAATCCACTGTTGAGGTTGCCATTCACAAAGACACATCTATTTCTTTAGGTGTCTCCTCTTTTTTACTGTTAAAGCATCAGCTTCATACATTAACGAGAGACTGGATTAACCCAAGCTAAATGAACTGTAGAGAGGTTTTAGTAAAACTTGGCTTGTTACTACTTTTTTTGAATATTTCTAGTTATGTTTTACTGAACTAGAAAATCTAATGATCAAGCAGTAAGGCAGTTAGGACAAAATATAAACATGCAAAAAATTAAAAAATTAAAAAGAGACTTGAACAATAGGAGGGACCCAGGATGTTAGTTCCTCTTGTTGTTGTAACTCATGGGGCAATTGTGACAGATCAACCAAATGGGTAAGCATAAATGGTTCAAGTGAACTCATATCCAAGACCGCTGTCACTCTGCCGCCTTCTAAGTGCATGCCTCTATGCACTTACTAATGCATACATACAGTTCAACATCGGTCCTGTTGTCAGTTTCTGCCTTATCTCTGGGTGTCCAAAGTGAAAGACAGATTTTCCTGTCCCAAAAAGGGTTATGCACCTTTGGAGTGGTAACTGCTTCCACAGTAATTACTAGTTTCAATATCTGTGACAATTCAGTATTCAAAAGGGAAGGTCACACAACACAAGGCAACCTACCAAAAAACTGGTGTGTTCCCTCACACTAAAATAACAACTTTTTTTTTCTCTGTGCATTTAGAACTGATCTTTTTTTTTTTCGTCCTAAAGACATATTTTGCTGTCCTGCAAGTCTCATGTTTTAAAAAAGAAATCATAATAACAATGCATTAAATTCAGTGCATTTTTAGTCAACTCTATTAGTACACTGACCTCCTCAAATGTCAAGCAAATTATGCTCTCTCTCACCACAGCACAAATATAGGGCACTGGGTCATCCCTCTTCAGTTATTGGATACTTCCATTTTGAGCGATTGCATGTTGCTAGTATACTGGTATACATCCAACTAAAAAGTTATTCCTCCAATGTTAAACATTTGAATGCACTTGTATTAACCAATGAGTGCTGGCAACAATTTATAGTAGGGTGGGCTTACTTACTTCAATAAACAACAAGAACATTCTTCAAATCTGCACTATTGACTAAGTATCACAAACCAGGTTTCCATATTTATTTATCCCCTGAAAAATAAGCACATATCACTACAATAGCAAACCTCTGTATGTAGGTGTATATGTTGATGCCACACACCCACACCCTGAACACCTAGTAACCACTTGAGGTATTTGAACTTCGTGAAATAATTTCGAGGCTTAGGCATCTGACTCAAAAGGAAGCTATTACGGTACTGTAGTTTGTGAGGAATTCAGGCAATTTCTTCTGATTTGAGAGGAACAATTGTTAAGTCTTGAAGGACTGCAGCCTTCTTAAAGACTTGCTTCTGACTCTATAGGGACATCTAATAATGACTTGAGGTACTGCAGCTATGCAAAAGGCCAGACCCATTTACTTTGCCAATGCTTGTCATACATAGTTCCATCATCACCAGAGTCCTTCTGGACAAGGGCATGGGTATGGGAGTGTGACTAGTGGAAATTTGTGCACATGAGATAAAGTTAAAAAATGCAAATAAAGTTCAATCAGAATGTGAACTTGTTCACTTGTTGTGCCTGTTCCTTTGAAGCCTCCAGTTTCATGCAGCTGTATTTCCATTCTGCATCTTCCCTGAGAATGGGATTGGTTTGTTAGGACTATTTTCCTGCTGTAACTCAGTGGACTTCTTCAATGCCTGTCTACCACAGAGGAAGCACAGACTAATAGAAGCAGGAAAAAATAACTACAGCTAATTTCTCTGACAAACACCACTAAATGTGTTTGTGAAATGCAACAATTAATTTGCATATACACACTAAATTACACCACAATTTAAACCTAGGTAATTATCAAATTCAGCAATCATGGACCTTATCTTCAGCTTTACATACCACACAGGATGGGCACATTTTTGTCTGGTATTATTGATGTGAGTTAATTTGTCTTTTGGTTCCAGTAGTTGACAGTCATTACCCTGACTGCTCTTTATTTAAGGCTTTTCAAGGTTTTTTTTCTAGGGTTTCTCAGATGTCATAGGTTTTCCTTCTTTGTTCAGTTTTAAGAAGTTCTAGAAACTTTGGCCCTTAACCTTGAAGGAGTCTGTTTTCATTCTTCTGTCAATGGCTGGATGATTCTAAGGGGGTGTGCTGCTCTCTTCTATTCAGCGGCAGCTAATGGTGGACTTTCAGGGTAGATGCTCTGTACTAAAACTTTGTTTGGATTGAGGCTCAGCCTGGTTACTGATTTTGAGCCTGCTGTAATATGAAAATAAGGCATTATTGAGAGGTCGAGTAGATTATCTTGCAGTGATGAAGTGCTGGGATCACCAAGGCCCTCAACAGTTCAACCTGGTTTCTAATTTGAAAGGTCAGAATACTTTATTTGAGCTTGGGGAGAGGTCAAAATCCGAGTTGTTAACCATGTCATTTAAATGGAGCATGAAGATAAGATTAGTTTAGAAAATGGCCACATGTTTACCACATTCTTGGTATCCATTTTGGGACATGTTTAGGAGAGAATGCTTTCTTTAATCAGAAGATTATGTTTTCTTGGCATTAAGTGAATTCTGGATTCCAGCTCCCCTTTCAGGTGGATGTAGATTTGAATACCATATGCATAGGTAGAGGACGGGTAATTGTAAAACTCAACCTCATGAGCAAAAGAGAAATATAAACAAATTGGGGAAAGTGTGTTGAACCCTATGGTGCACCTCAAGGAATCATATGGTTGGTAGATTCTACTGAACTGATACTAACCTTTTGGCTACGGCTGTGAATGAATGATTGAATGTGATCTAGAGCAGGGAAGAGATTTCCATCCATTCCTCTGTCTTTGAATTAAAATATCGTGATTGGCCATATCATGTCCCATTGGCAATCCAAATGCACCATAATTCTTTTTTCGTCCCCTGGAAAATACTTTTTCGTTAAATGACACAGTTGATAATTTTATTAATAAAGTCACATGTTCAAATTAGGTTTGAAATATAATTCGGAATGTTTGTGAACAAGGTACTGTATGGACTTTTTTGGCTGTTCACAACCTCCACAAATTTTTAGTCCCTGCTTTTCATGTGAGTAAACCCATGTTCACACCCCTGAGAGAGATCAAATTTTATTAATAAACTATTGGCATAGAAGTTTGCATATGGTGACTAATTAATCTGCATGTAAAGACCTAACAGAGAAAATAACATGAGTATTAAAATGTCCATGTTTAAATTATGGTAAATGATGTGGTCATCAATCATATTAAACACTATGTTTCAACATGAGAGTTTGTATTATTATTATTAGGAGGGCTAATGTGAATTAATGTTAAAAATGTTTAAATTAAAATGGAGATTAAGAATTGAACTAATAAATGAATATGAATTAATAGTATAATATTTTATTTAAATTGATTTTATTGATGCAATTTACATATGTGCAGAAAAAGAAATACATGTTTAAATTGTTCTAACATGTCATAAATAATGTTTGTAATGAAATAATTTGTTGTGCATATTTTATTAAAATGTAAGTGTGCAATTAATGTATTAATGTATTGGATATATTAAGGCTTCTTAGCTTGACCAGACCTGAAAGATTCATTTTGCAGCAGTAATGGAAAATCACTTGTTTACTTTGTTCCCTCTGACCAGAATTATTTTTCTAGGATGTTAATGTGATGTTGAATGTCCTATTGTACTGCAGGCAAGAAACATGTTTCAGGATTAACAATGTTGCTTTATATGTTTTAGCTATCAAATGGGACCGGAAATACATGCTTCTGTGTGAAACAGGTTTTGGTCCATGAGAGAAAACTCTCAAGTAACAAGTTATTAGATAATGTAATATTTTGTTGGAATTGTATAAAGTAATGGAATTAACAATGGATTTTTGCTGAATTGGAATAGTTGCAAATTTGGTGGTGCCATCAAAAGTGATTGGATGCTGAATCTAACTTCTGAAATGGGCTCACCTGGAGGACCAAAGAACAGATCGTGCATACTTCTAATGAGTGAAGAAATTGAAATTGAAGTGAATCAGTCTTGAGAGAGTCTTGAGTTAGTTCTTGTTGAAGTCAGCCCTAGTTAGTTCTTCTCTTCTGCCTTGAAGCTGTCAAGAACTCTGTGTGAGTCTGATCTGTCCTATGTGCATCTTGTATTCTGCACTGTCCTGATGCTGCTCCGGTAGAGGAGGAGATGTTGAAGGAAGGACCTCACACCACCCACTCTACTTAAGGTGGATAGTGTAATGCATGTTTTTTCAGCTTGCACGAGGCCTAGACGTGAGAGTCCAAAAAAAATGAATGAGCCCCAGATCCTGGGAGAGCACGTCCAGGTTTTGGGGGTCATTCATTTTTTAATGTTTTGTTTGGGGGTCATTCATTTTTTATGTTTTAGAAACAAAATTACACTTTATGACAAACAAAACCTTTTAGAAGCTTGGCGAACGGCCTTCAATATGGAAACCTTTTTATACATTGAAAGGAACTGCTGTAATGGTGATCCTTTTAGTATACAGAGATGACTGCTGGGCCACTTGTCATCTCTAAATTTGATGGACAGTAGTCTGTCAGGGTGGAGGAGGTAATGTCCTCCGCCACTCTGATGGACAGAGTACTGTCCGTCAAATCATAAATCAGGACCTAAGTTTGTTAAGAAATATATTCACTCGCGCTCTCATAATAATATGCTGTGAATCAATGTATGCTGTTACAATGAAGTTTATCCAATATACTCTGAATTATATTCTCGAACATAATTGACAAGATTATTGAATTCACACCACTGACAATATTACCAGGTGAACAGAGACCCTAAGGTACGATCTGACGTTGTTTTAAATAATCATTTAAAGTAACCTCCTACACAAGTTGCAATCAGTGGGTGTTGATAAATTAGATTTTAATTTGCACTAATAGGATGCATTTGTATTCAATTTCAGGGCATTGTTGTACTCTTTCTCGGTGCTGATTGTATCAGCTTCAAAACAATTTAAGTCATTACAACTTGAGGCTCCGAATAATGTTCTATGGGGATCTTGATTTCAATATATAACAATGTTTGCACTTTTGTTTTAAGCTTCTATGATCTAAGGAAACATATTAACAGTATAACATATTTATTGAGCTTAATTATATTATTTGTGTTGGAAATAGCCTTTCTGCAGGGTCACCCCAAACTTTTGCCTTCCTCCTACTCTTTTTTTGACCTGATTTTTGCTGGCCTTAGGACTCCGCACACTTTACCACTGCTAATCGGTGCTAAAGTGCATATGCTCTCTCCTTAAAACATGATGACATTGGCTCATACCCAATTGGCATATTTAATTTACTTGTAAGTCCCTTGTCAAGTGCATCACATGTGCCCAGAGCCTGTAAATTAAATGCTACTAGTGGGCTGCAGCACTGGTTGTGCCACCCACATAAGTAGCCCCCTAACCATGTCTCAGGCCTGGCACTGCCACTTCGATTTGGCATTTAAAAGTACTTGCCAAGCCTTAAACTCCCCTTTTTCTACATATAAGTCACCCCTAAGGGAGGCCCTAGGTATCCCAAAGGGCAGCGTGCTATGTAGGTAAAAGGCAGGACATGAACATGTGTGTTCTATATGTCCTGGTAGTGTAAAACTCCTAAATTAGTTGTACACTGCTGTGAGGCCGGCTCCTTTCATAGGATAGCATTAGGGCTACCCTCCTATACTGCTTGAGTGGTAGATCCTGATCTGAAAGGAGTTGCCAGGTCATATTTAGTATGGCCAGAATGGCGATACAAAATCCTGCTTAATGGTGAAGTTGGATTTTATATTACTGTTTTAGAAACGCTACTTTTAGAAAGTGAGCATTTCTCTACACCTAAATCCTTCTGTGCCTTCCAATCCACATCTGGCTAGGTTTAGTTGACAGCTCCCTGGTGTATTCACTCAGACAACCCCAAACACAGGATGCTCAGTCACACTTGCATACATCTGCATATTAACTGGGTCTTCCTGGGCTGGGAGTGTGGCGGGCCTGACACTTACATGTCAAAAGACAGTAGCCTGCCCTCACACAAAGGACTGCCACAAACCCTACTGGGACCCTGGCAGACAGGATGGAACTGAAAGGGGACCCTGTGCACTTCTAAGCCATTCTTTGAAGTCTTCCCCACTTCAAAGCCACATTTGGGTATTTAAGCAGGGTCTCTGAACCTACCAACTCAGACACTTCTTGACAAGACTCTCTTGTCACAGACACTTCCTGGAGAAGAACCTGAACCAGAACTTGCAACCTGCCAAGATGAACTGCCTGGCTGCTCAAAGGACTCACCTGACTGCTTTCTACAAAGGACTGCTGCCTTGCTGTTGCCCTGCTGCGTTGCTGCTCTCTGGCTGTCCTGAAGAAGTGCTCTCCAAAGGCTTGGATAGAGCTTGCCTCCTGTTCCCTGAAGTCTCAGGACCAAAAAGACTTCATTCCTGCAAGAAGAACTCCCTGTGCGGCAGAAATAGATGCACAGCCTGCAGAAAACAACACACAGCCTGCATTGCAGTGAAAAATTAGCTGCATGCCGAAACGGAACGACGCAGCCTGACTTCGCAAGCAGAAGATCGACACAGCGCTAGCATAGCGACCGGAAATTCGAAGCACGGCCCACTGGATCAATGCAAAGCCGAGCCGGAACGACGCAGCCTTACTTCCTCAGAGGAAGTGACACAGCGCCTGCCTTGCGGGAGAAATTTCCATGCAGCGCCCACCGGATCGATGCAGCCCCTGTGACTTTGTCCTGTAAGCACCGGGTTTCAACGCATCGTCCCCGGGGCGTCCGAAAACCCCCCAACCCGAAGAGGATCCAAGACTGAGCACCGGAAATTAAAGCAAAGCCTTACCTGCGTGAAAAATAAACAACGCATTGCCGTGTGCGGCCTGAGAAATCTGCACACACCTTCCTGTTTTCCACGCATCTCCTCCTCTGCGGTTCTTTGCGGTGATTTTGTATGCAAACCAGGTACTTTGTGCTTTTAAGAGACTAAAGACACTTTGGGCCATATTTATTCTCCGTTTGCGCCGAAATTGCGTCGTTTTTTTTGACGCAATTTCGACGCAAAACTAACGCCAACTAACGCCATATTTATACTATGGCGTTAGAGGCGAATAGCGCCAAAGTTCCCGGAATGTGCGTCATTTTTTAGCGTGAACCCCTTCCTTGCGTTAATGATATGCAAGGGAGGCGTTCCCGTCTAAAAAATGACTCCCAGGACTTTACGTGGTATTTATACTCCCGGGCAAAAGAGACGCCCGGGAGTTGGCGTGGCTAAAAACGGCGCATTTGCGCCACTTTTTAACGCCTGCTCAGGGCAGGCGTTAAGGGGCCTGTGGGCTCAAAATGAGCCCACAGGTGCCCTCCCATGCCCCCAGGGACCCCCCCTGCCACCCTTGCCCACCCCAGGAGGACCCCCAAGGATGGAGGGACCCACCCCAGGGACATTCAGGTAAGTTCAGGTAAGTTTTATTTTTTATTTTTTATATTTTATTTTGGTGGCATAGGGGGGCCTTATTTGTGCCCCCCTACATGCCACTATGCCCAATGACCATGCCCAGGGGACAGAAGTCCCCTGGGCATGGCCATTGGGCAAGGGGGCATGACTCCTATCTTTCCAATGATAGGAGTCATGTTGATGGGGGATGGGCGTCGTTAAAAAATGGCGCAAGTCGGGTTAAGACGATTTTTTCGACGTAACCTGACTTGCCCCATTTTAAGACGCCCATGCGCCATTTTCCCCCTACGCCGGCGCTGTCTGGTCTACGTGGTTTCTTCCCACGCAAACCAGGCAGCGCCGGTCTGATTGCGCCGTCTAACGCCATTCCATAAATACGGCGCCCGCATGGCGCTTCAGAATGGCGTTAGACGGCGCAAAACTTTTTGACGCTAAACTGCGTTAGCGCAGTTTAGCGTCAAAAAGTATAAATATGGGCCTTTATATCATTTTTACAGTGATATTTCCAAATATACTTATTGCATTTTACTCGTTTTGACCTGCATCTTATCAGATAAATATTATACATTTTTCTAAACGCTGTGTGATGTATTTTTGTGGTGCTATGCTGTGTTATTGCATGATTTATTGCACAAATACTTTACACATTGCCTTCTAAGTTAAGCCTGACTACTCAGTGCCAAGCTACCAGAGGGTGGGCACAGGATCATTTGGATTGTGTGTGACTTACCCTGACTAGAGTGATGGTCCTTGCCTGGACAGGGGGTAACCTGACTGCCAACCAAAGACCCCATTTCTAACAACTTGTAAGGTGAATGTTTGCGCTTGGTGCAGGGGTGCTGAATGTGGGACCAGGAGGACGAGAATGATGTTAAATGTTCATTATATACACATAGGATCAATTTACATGCAATGAATCTCAGCAGCCCTCTTCAATTAAGGGGTAGCTATCTGGAAAATGTGGCATAATTTCGTTGACACCTTTTGTTTAATGGAAGTGGCTCTTTGAAATACATTTGAAGCCATATGATACTAAAAAAAAAGATGTGTGTAGAGCCACAGTGCTTTCCGTGTAATGATGAATTTGCCACATTTGTTACATAATCCCAGAACTGCTGTATAATGTGCTAATTTTACCAAAAATGAATTTTGTGAATAAAAGTGTCAAAAGTTGATAACATTCTTGCACTTGGGGTGTTTTGCCCGTTAGTTACATACACAATCATCTTTTAATTGCTGTCATTTTAGAGGTGTTAGTGGCACCCAGATTATGTGAACATGCTTATTTGATTCTGCTTTTGAATGCAGCAGGAAAAAACAACCTTGATTATTTAAATGCACTTCAAACAGGGTTGTCTGGAATGATTCCTTCTTTGTCATTATTGTTGTTGTTTGTTTTACTGTTTGTGCAAACTGGTGTTCACAGAAAAGACATCTGCTCAAAGCAGCACATATTTTAACAGGGTCTGTGCCCTTAGAAGAACCCCAAAAAGAATGATCTATTTCAAGGTCTCTGAGACACACCTATAATTTATATGAAATGTACTGTACTGTAAGTGCATATGTAGGCATGTTTATATAGTGCACACCAAAATGCATGCAAATAGCAGTGAATCGAAGGGTTCGTGTAGCCTTTTTAATGAAAACAAGTCCTTCTGAAGTCCTGTAGTATGAACACTGGGTAAAGCCGGAACTGACGTCAAATATTATAGCATAGGTGGGAAGTATCTAGAAAATGAAGTATGTCCTACACAATCTGTTTTATGATTGGGCGGCAAATGGACAGCGGCAGTAAAGCGGTATTCTTGTGCTTATGTAGACATCAAAATTATAAATTGTTGGTTGAATACCTTTTTCAAAAGGATCTTCTCAATGTTTTACTTTTTTTATCAGTGTTTTAAAATGGTAAAATATCAACAGTTTGACAAAAATGCCCTAGAATGTGATGGGTAAATGGCATGTAACTGTAGACTATACCCCAATATATGTTTTTCCTTACCACATAGTTTCCTTGACCCACTGTATAATTGTCACAATGCAACATAATATCACCCTCTACTGCCACATATTTCGAGTAGCCCTGGTTAGACATAATTGATTTATGCACACAGAATCTAACTGAACGTATTTTTTGTATATTATTTGGTCCTTGCAAATGTGAAGATACCCTGAGCACAAGCACAAGCTGTCCTGAAAATCATTGAAAGATTTGGGCCCATATTTATACTTTTTTAGCGCCGCATTTGCGTCGTTTTTTGACGCAAAATCGGCGCAAACTGCATTTTGTAAGTTTGCGCCGATTTTGTGTCAAAAAACGACGCAAATGCAGCGCTAAAAAAGTATAAATATGGGCCTTGATGTCTAGAAAAATTGGAGATTCCAAGAATACCCTCAGGAGTCAGTGGAGAACATTTGTGTACAAGAGCATCTCACAGCTGCAATGTGATGATCTTCTGCCCAATCTGAGATTATGCCATCATAAACTAGGAGAAAGTCTTCAATGCTTAGCCCTGTCTCCAATTTTGCTACAATTGAGACCTGTGAAAGTCTGACCTCTTAATTAAAACAAAAAGCCATGCCAACTACTTGCACTTTCTAGTTTAGTCCCAAAGTACTTTCTGCTGGGTCAAGCACATCAAGTGGGGATTTCAAATACATTTTCAACACATTAAAGCACAGGGAGATTAAGTTATTTTTTCCAGCATCCCACGATGTTGGGTTTAGTGCTAAGAATGGAATTTGAACCTGTGTCTCCAGGTTGCAAAAGCATTACCTTAAACCACTAGGCCGCTTCTACTCCCATGTAATGGGTAGTTAGAAAACTTAATGCATAGTAGTCACAATCAGGTAATGCAAGAGATACATTGTAAAGCTTTGAAGTCAAAGGGTACCAGGAAACAGCAAAACATCTTTGGTTGCTGTTGATCAGGATCAGT
Source organism: Pleurodeles waltl (assembly GCF_031143425.1). Lineage (NCBI taxonomy): Eukaryota > Metazoa > Chordata > Amphibia > Caudata > Salamandridae > Pleurodeles > Pleurodeles waltl. The sequence goes on along the minus strand of NC_090444.1, from coordinate 1,789,251,456 downwards.
GCATGATTACAGGCTAAATGCTAAGCAGCGGTGGTCGGGTAAACCAATCAGGTGATACTGTTCAAGAGTATTACCATCTGACTTAGGGCCTAATGTTAAGTTTTGGTGAAGGGGGTTACTCCGTCACAAACATGACAGTCATCTCGTCTGCTGTATTACGATCGCATAATAGCCTATGGAGATTGTAATATGGCGAACAGGATATCCATCACATTTGTGACAGAGTAACTCACCCACCAAACTCTAAATAAGGTCCTTAGTTTTTTATGGAAGTTCTTCGAAATCACTTTCTGTTTTTGTGTTAACTTTGCTATGCGGAGCCTGTGGTGAAAAAGATTTCTTATATGGGTTACTAGCCAGTGGCTGTTGGAACTTGATATGGGGCCTGCACCCTGATATTGAGCTTGCAACCTAGACATCCTATTTCATAAGACACTCACATTCCTTCTAATATCTTTTTGAAAAGCGATTGTCCAGACTTTGATTTCTTCTTGCCTGGACTAATGGAATTCTCTGTATGTGGCCTTACCCAAACTTCAGGGAATAGATTGTAAATAATGCAAAATGTGGCGGCTAGGTTACTTCTAAATCTGTCCAACCACGAATCAACTGATTTACACTTATGAAAGCTTCATTGGCTCTTGATACAGAAAAGGTACCTTCTTAAAACACTGTGCCTGCCTTCTACAGTTCAGTATCAAGTTATCCAAATTGATGTGTTATCTGCCACCGAAACACCTGAGGTCCAGTAATGCCAAACGGGTTACGATATCCTGCATCAAATGAACTTGATTGGGTGGCAGATCTTTTGTTCTTCTGACTGCTAGATCTTGGAAAACTTTGCTTTTGTCACTGAGAGACACAAGTTCATTGATGTGTTTAGAAAACGTCTGAAAACGTGTTTGTTTAATTAATTATATGTAATTTAGCTGTCACTTCCTGCAGGTCAGGTTTTTGTGCAAGAGTGCCCTCACGCATAGCAGTGTACTCTATAACTAGTTTTCCATTCATTCATTCATTTATAACTCCGGTTTCAAGCTCAAAAAATTATCATAGTCCACTCAGCTCCATTTTACAACACATCCTCTCATTTTACTCTAGAACAGTCACAGAAACCGCTGGTCTGGAGGTATTCTGAGGTGGAACGCCCTTGGTGTCACTGTGCAGAGCTCTAAATTTCCACCCATTGACTTTAACGTGGAAACGGGGCAACTCCTAGAAAACAAGCCCTGGCTGGTTCTGAGGCCAGATCTTCTGAGGCCACGTCTCCCATTGTGTGAGGAAGGTTGGCTGCTTCACAGACACCCTTGACATTTTTGCACAGTGTACCAACACATGCTTCTCTGGGAGTTTCCAATCAGTACTTTTTTCTGTGGTTCATGTCCACTCCCATTTCCCACATTCCTAGAGAAGTACCTGTGGATGTACTGTAAATATCTATTCCTTGACCTCCCGCAAGCTGGCTAAGTCTCTTATTCTCTGTCAGGAACTGTATTTCATACCTCATGAAAAAGCTAACTACAGCCACTGGAGAAGCAGAGGAAATGACACTTTTGATAAAATCTTATTTTTTACTAGAAATCTATGTGTACATGAACTCTGTGGCCTTTTCCTAATATATAAAGTTGGAAAACGTCTACTGTCAATATTGGTCTCATTTGACATGTGCCTGTTTCAGTTTGCTTGAAAAGGTTCAAAGCAGCTGATCAGAACTCTACTACAAGCTTGACATCCTGCCCTCATGAATTGACATTGCAGCTCCCATTTGTGCCACTTTTTCTATGTTCACACCTTTGTAGGGTGACCTTCCATAAAAGACAGAAAATAATTTAATATCTTTACTATGTGTAGGGATGCACATGTCGAAGCAGAACCATGTTTAAGACACCCCAAATTTCAGATTACTCACAATTCACCTGAGACAGTTCTCCCTGAGTTGATCTTGAATGAGAAGGCAGCTTCCCTAACATCATTTTAGCAGAGTAGCAAAATAAATCATTAAAATCACTCAATAACTGAGTTCTAGATTAGAGGAAAAGGTAAAGAGTTTTATTACAAAAATCTCAAAATTAAGCAGTACAGAATAAATGACACAAAGGCTCAAATTTAAAGTAATACAGAGTGGTCAAAATCGGAAAAATTCTAAGTCTCAAATGAGCAGCAAAATCATAATGAAATCAAGCAGCGTCCCTAGTAAGAAATTCTAAAACTCTCTAGGAATTCAAACAGTATCTTTAATAAAACGGGAAATTTTTCTGGATCACCCCCAAATCAAGGGGTTGTTATATGCAATTCTTTCATAACATATTAGCAAAAGAGCAGATTTATTGTGGCATAATCACAAGTAACTCTCTTGGCAAGTCAGAAAAATACACATCACTATCTAAATACATAAGCATTACACCAGTTAGGGTTTGATCTGCTGATCTCTACCAGGAGAGAAGATGAGAGGGGTGAATAAAAAAGTGAATAATAGAACAGCGTCTAAAGAGCATCCTTTTTATCCAAGATGGAGTTTTAGTAGCCAGCTCTATTGAATGTTGGGGTGTTGAATGCTAAAGTTTCATAGCCTTGATTCCACATCATGCTTTTTTACTTCAACACAAGATTCTCCCTGCCGCTTTATCTCCCTTGGTCAGGTTCTTTTTCATCCCTGCTTCCCACCTTTGTCACTGTTTATCCATCTCTTTTTGTTTCTACTTATTTACCCTTTTTGCATGTTTCCCTCTCTTATTCAGGATGAAAGTCTTTTGAGGAAAGGTAAGTGTGGGCCCTCATAAATGTGTGCTTGTGAGCCCCACTTGCAATCACTGGCTCAACGTAAGCACTGATCAGGGCTCTAGCAATTCCACAGTACCCAATGTGTCACAGAAGCAAAACAATCATGGAAATGCAAGTAAAAGGCACATTCCATACTATAACCTCCCAAACATGCTTAGAAGATACCTTCTTTACTGATGCAAAGATGTGCATGAAGATAGCTTATTGAAGGGCCATGTACATCAGCATGACATGGAAACAATACACAAAAAAAGAGAACTGAACCTTCAGGCTCAGAGAGGTATCACAATGATTCCCTTCAATAGCAAGCAATTTGCTCAATTTAAAAAAACACTAAGACCCAAGTTGAAACTTGGAACACATTAAACAAATGATTGCTCATCCACTTCCCAGTGAACTGTGTTAGTCCAACTAATATAGTCCAGATTTTGGTATAAAACAATTACACAATTTACACTCCCCTAAAAAATCTCTTCTCTTTCTGTGTCTCATTTTGAAAGTCATAAAACACTCAAAATCTTATTGAACATAACAATTAGATCAGATTTGCAGTTTTTTTTAGTGAAAGCAAATAAAACCCCATAGACTTTTCCTCAGCATGTTACACTCATAACTGCACAAAACGATGATCTTTTTAGATTGCAATCTTTAAAAAAAGCCACCCTCTTCGGTATCAAACTACCTGCAAAACATTGCCCCCTGTAGCAAGTTAGAGTAAATGATTTCTAAAGAAAATAAACAAAATACATCTCCCACTATCTCTATTGAAGTGCAATTTCAAAATACTTTCAACCTCTGACTTGATGGATTCTCTGCGGCTCCCACCGCACCACTCCAAGCAGTATCCCGTCCATTCTGGCCCCCTCAAGGTTCTTTGGAGTCTTATTCCACTTAACATACGTGTAGGCAACCTTTGGCATCCATCCTTAGATTTTTTGCTGTGCTGGCATTGTTTTATGATGTTGATACACAGTTCATCCTTCATTGTGTTTGACCTACAACCTCTCTGTGGTCGTGCTCTGCAGCAATCCATGGTTCAATAGGCAACAACTATATCATACTGAACTGGAGGAAAGCAAAGATCCTGTTGCACCTTTCACAGGAACCATTAATCCGGCTGGGTAGATTGGGCTATAGGAATTTTACGTTTTGGCTTCTTGACTCTGCAAATGTCTGCCACACATCTTGCTTTCTGAAAGTCATTAAAAATCACCTCTTCTGTTCGATCCTCTTCACTGACTCATTCCAATTTTTACTTCTACCCTTAAAAATCATTTTGTTTTACTCCCTTTTATGATTCCCTTGCTGTTGTTTTTATGGCTCCTGGTGTGAAATGCTATTGAGGTGACCACATGCTTTACAAATCCTTGTTCTGTTCTGTTCTATTCTATTTTCTATATACTGACTTCTAGTGGAAAGCATAATAAACAAACACTGAGATAGGAAGCCTTCTGTTTAGAGACAAGCAAGCCTTGATAGGTAGGATTCAGGGTCAATATTGTACAATTTACAGATGTACTACAGACAGTCCCTCTGGTTAAACATTTCCATCAAGCATAGACACAATGTCACATCTAGGCTGATGGTAACAAGCTCATTTAAGGACTAGTGCATCTCTCATCTGTAAAAGTAGCAAAAAACATATCTACTTAGTAAACAACCTGACCATCACCGGGTGCTGGATAGCAAATAACTGCCAGAAACTTCAGCCCACCAAAACCAAGGCACTGCTTGCCTACCCAGACACTTGTTGCTGGAATAGCACTGTTTGACAGCAGGTAATGCCCCCCTTCCATCCCAGCTAAGGTGGTAGGCAATTTGGGCATATACATTGACTTCAATCATGCTTTCGAAACATAAGCTTTGAAATGAGCAATATCAGTTTTCTTCAGTGAAGAACTTTGAAGAAGGCCTGTCCTTACATCAGCTTCAATTTGATAGTTGTGTAATGATTGCCTCAATCTTGTCTCAATTAGATTACACTAACTCTAGCTACCTATTTGCTTCTGGAAAAAAATTGCCACTCCAGCTGGTGGAGAATGTGGCTGCAAGTTTAATATCTGAGCTTTATTGATGTAGGCATAAGCCCTCTGCTCGCCTATCACTTCATTTGCTACTAATTCAAAGTAGAGTTTGCTTTAAAGCAATTATGATTGTCCACAAAGACACTCATAACTAAAGGCAATCTAAAGTACTACAAACAATGCAGCATTCCGTGCAGTAATGGATGCCCCAAGAAGAATGTCTATATCTGGGTCCAGTGGACTCTGGGTGACCTTCAAAACACTAAAGCAACTCCTCCCACAGACCCTGAACACTTACAATAGGGCCTACAGATTTACTAATCAGGTCGAGAGCTTAGTTCAGTAGGAAATGAAAAATATTTCCCCCAAGGACAAAGAGAATGAGAACATGTGGGAGATGTCTCGCCGCATAAGAAAGATAATTGTGGCACTCCTTGTCTGGTGAACTTCGATACAGTAAGAACCTGCTGCTCCTTAGTAGGTAAACCAAAACACAACAAAACAATGCAAACCTTTTCTAGATATTAGCAACTGTGCTAGCCTTTGGGCCCTCTAAGGACTTATTCTAAGTTTTGAAAACATTTCAAATGGAATGTTTGTGTGCAAGCAGGCTTGATGGATAGATATTCTTCAGAGAATGAACAATCATTCACAACACTAAGAGATTTGTCTATGTAGCTTATAAATTACGTTTCCTCTTCAGACATGTAGTCATACTGCAGATGAAATGAGGGGCATCCAAGTGGCCTGCTCCTGCGGTTTAGGGAGCGGAAATATGCTTTACAATTGAAATAGATGAGTAGCAAAGAAAAGAAAGGGGACCTCTAAAAGGAGAAAATGGAAAACTAAAGGATTGAACCATGAGCCCTGTCACTGAAGCGTGCTAATTTTTGTGCACATGTGATTAGGCAGAGGCCATCACTCACAGGTCAAGAGATCCTATGGCTGAAGTGATCTCTTCCATTGCCCGAGGCTGTATATTGTTGTTGATGGAAGCAGAATGTTAATGACACACATACAGACCAATAGCAGAAAAGGAATTACCTAAAGCCCTTCTACATGTGTACATGTATTTTTATATATATATATAAAATGGCTATGTATGTATTGTTAATGATTTTTTTATTACAAGACCTTGGCAGACAGATAAGCTTGTCAGGCTTTCTGAAGATATTCTAGCAAGAATTATTACAGTGCAAATCTTATAACCCTAGGGTTGCCAACACCCAAATCCATCCTTGCTCACAAGGTTATCGGTGAGATAGATTTCATATAACAAAATACATGCACAGCTTTCATATAACAAAATACATACATAGTGCAACAACAATACACCCTAAAGGGTATACCAGCTTTAAAATGTGCATTTCATAATTAGGCCCGGTTGAAATTTAAAATACGCTGTGTAATTTTCCTAGTTTCATGAATCTCAAGTTACACTTGTTACTAGGAGGGGCTCCTCCATTAGGTCGGAGGAGCGTCACCTCTCTGTTTATTATTGTTTTCTTGCAAAGGGGCACGGGGTGACGAGCAGTGAGGGGAAGTGCACATCACCCCCCCTCAGTGCGCATGTATGTTTGGCCAGCCGTCTCGGGCTGACCAAACACACATGCGCAGTAGGCTCTCTCCAGCCCAGCAACACAGTTCCCGGGCTGGAGAAAGCATGCACAGGCTCCCAGTCTGCCTGGGAGCACCCTGGCTGGGCACTCCCAGCCAATTCTAATGCTGCTCTGAGCAGCGTCAGGATTGGCCACAGGGCAGGCTGGGAGCCTGTGCCTGCAGAGAGGAGCGGATGGAGCAGATGGAGCGGTCCGGCGATCAATGTAAGTGTTTATTTTTTTATTAATAATTTAATTTTTATCCCCCCGCTTGCCGCCGCGTCCCATCCGCGCATCGCGAGCCGCAACTACTTGTTATGCAAAATTCCCTAAATTAAGCCATTATGCCACATCATGTAATTCACTGTTGTTCACAGCAAAATTATAGAACAAGAGAACAGGAGCAACAATAATGACTAGAAAATGAACAGCTTTAGTTTGAAGCTATTGTGGGTTTTCTTTCACCTCTGCAGTGCAGAATGCATTCTTTGGTCACAAATGTGATGTAATGATGCATTTTGCACTAAAATATAGCATTAAAAACGGATTTTCATTTGGCACAATTACGCAGATTTTCTTCCAAACATTTTGCATAATTACATAATTAACAGTTCAGATCTGTGGCATCAGCTTTCCCTAAGAACCAATCATGCTTGTAGCCGTTAACATGGGCTTGTCCCAATAACCAACTCAGACCTACTGAATTGAACATAAGTTGTTGTACAAGGTAGCCATCAGGTATACTGTATAGGAATTACAAATATGTTCACAATTAAGTTGTCATAACAACATAAAATCTCTCTAAATAAGGATTAGCATTCAACAAATCTTCTAGCACCGCAGTTATGTCGAGAGGGTCACAAACACCCAAACTCCTGTCTTCAATGATAATCTGTGTATAATGCCTAAAGACAGTCAACCCTTGAAAGAGTATTGCGTGTGACACATGCTTTTCACAAAAAGGTATGTTAAATCTACTGGCTTTGTGATAGCTTTTTCCAATGATGAAACTTATGGAATCAGGCTCAATTTTTCCAATGAACATAGCTTTTACCAGGAGCATAACACCATAATTAAGATAGGCTATAGAAATGTGCTTAAGTTGGCAATCATCATACATAAAGGTCAAAAATAAAATCATGTACAAAATTACTATCGGCAAAACAATATACAGTCCCATCCTAAAGGGCGTAACGACTCATTACAGTGAAAATCTTTTACTCCCAAGGTTTGTCATGGAGAGACCAATGGCAAAACCCTTGCCCACTCCACTAATATGTGAGAGTTCCTGTAACGAAATACCTGTCTGCAGCTTGTAATACAGAGTGATAACTATCCACCATTGAAGGCCTTCCGGCTTCAGCATGTGATTTTCACAATAAATAGATCAGTCCTACTGTGTTGCTATAACATTTCATATTAAACAGATCAAACCCAGCGGCAGATGCTAATCTCAAGGGGAGGGGCCTGGACGGAGGGGGCGGGGGGAACAAAAAAAATAAAATAATAAACTTACCTTCATGGATGCCGCTGTCTCCTGCCGCCTCGCTTGTCGGTCATCTTTCCTCAATGTGGTGTCCCAGCATTCATTGGGACACCAGCACATGCTCCCCAGCAATGCTGCGGCTGCTTTCATGCTAAATCTAGCATGAAAGCAGCATCAAGATTGGTCTGAGCGGCTTTGACTGCCGCTCAGACACAACCCTGCGATCTGTGCAGTTTCTCCAGCCCGGCTGATCAACACAGCTGTGCTGGAGAAACCTAAGTGTGCATTTGTGTTTGGCTGGCCTGAGATGGCCAGCCAAAAACACCTGCACACTTAGGTACACTCTCTCCCCACCCCCTCCCCTCCCTGTGATGCTGCTATAAAAAAACCTGTAAACTTCACACTTGAATAGCACACTACTCACCCGTTAGGGTCTCAAGGTGCTGTACACATACCACTGTGGAACCCCTTCTGGCTTTTCCCTGTGAAGCACCCACTCCTGGGCAACCCCTAGGGTGAAGCCAGGCATCCAAGCACTGTCAGGGATGTTGTGGAGATTAAGCAAGCTATTGCCCAGAGTGGGACCCATTAATTAGATTAGGCACCAAGGCGAGAATTATCTGGTCAAAGGGAATTGAGCCCAAGACCCACTGAGGAAGGAATTGAACCCCGATCCCAGGCCAGATCTCTGCATCAGCGGCTGCCACTCTAACCATTGTGCCATACTTCTCCACTGAAGCCAGCAGCAGAAAAATAAAATGATAATAAACTATTGTTTTATTTTTATTCTGCTGGCTCAACCGGGTGGGTGACACTCCTTCGTCATTGCGGAGGAGCCGCCCCTGATCAGACCTATAGCATTAGGAGTAACTGATCCCAGTCAACCAGTGACACATATAGCCTTTATCCTTGACTTATCACCAAAACCAACTCAGGTCTACTTGTTTGGGTACAAGCTTTCACAAAAGACAACCATTGGGCATCCAGTCATAAGTTTCAAAATGCATGTAAAATTACAGTAGACTAAACAAACAATATATCTATCCTAAGAGGGCATAACAAGAATTATCACTGTAAAGATCTTCTATCCCAAATGTTTCATTCAGTGGGCAGCAAACATCTAAACCCTTGACTTCTATTGTAATCTGTGAGAATCCACTTAAACAAATCTCCCTGCAGGCTTTAAGACAGAGTAATAACAAACCATCTGTTCCTGACTACTGACTTTAAATTATACTTTCACAAACATGTTATGTCAGGCCTACTTCTTTTCTAACAACTCTTCATTATATACAGATTACGTCATTAACATTGATCATTGGCTTGCAACCATAACCAACTCAGTCTTGCTGTATTGAGCATAAGCTTTCCCAAAGTCAAAAAGTGATTAACTCTTTTTCTCCAGTGGAAACAAACACCTGAATGTCCAATCAAATGCTGTACTCAAGGGGAACAATGTGTGGGCAGAAACTAAGCCCCACCCTCATGAGTACTTATGGAAGTTTTTTTTCTGTTGATCACAAAATGTTGCCTACATCTGCACTGCCAACAGTGCTTAATTTGTGCTTGTTGTTTCCGGTGCTGAGCACCAGCACTTATTTTTGAGGGCTGGGGCTTATTCTTTTGCCTCAAGCATTTGTTGCGAGCAAAAGACACATATGGGAAAAACAGAGGAAGGGAAAAACGAAAAAGCGTCACAAAGGGAGAAAGTAGAAATCTGCTAGAGTGAGCTGAAGGGGCAGGGAGTGGCCGTAAATGGATTGAAGAGACCCGAGATGGCTTCAGGATTACGCTGCCTCACTATTCCGTGTTCCTGCATTTAATTGCAGCAGCCGTGTGTTTAAAAGGAGGACTTTGGGCATCGGCACGTTTTTATTTACAAATTAAGCACTGACTGTCAAGCCACACCTAAAAAGGCCATGCTTCTTACTGAAGTAAGCAACTGACTGAAACAGCTCCCAGAAACTTAAACCAACTCTGCTCTCCTTCAAGTGAACTGCTGGGCCCAAGGCAAAAGATTCAGCAAACCAGGAGAGGTTGAGGCCTGAGAAAGATCAGTGATCATTCTGACTGTTTTGTTAGTGCATTAGTGCTTGTGGTCTCCTTTTTTAAAACACTTCTAATCAGCCAGGGCTTAGATTCGAGAGCAGTATTGATTTGATGATGCTGTGCACTTTCAAAGAAACAGGATATTGTGTTGACATCTTCTACAGATACAAAGTACTGTTAACGCCCTTGGCATCAGCAGTCTAGCAGTGAGCAGGCTGTAGCAGGCTTTCAAATTTCCTGGCTGTAAATGAAATAAACAGAACAAAGTAATGGACCAGTGGCAGCTTCCCTGAGAAGCGTGGTATCTTTTTCACACTGGTTGTGAATATCCGTAGTAGGCTATACTATCAGGATATGGTAGGGACTTTATTTCAACAAATCAATGGGCAGGAGGAAGTGACATAATGCACTCTTTAAATTCTGATGACATCACAAAGTGCCATCTTGTTCCCTTCCTAGCTCCTCAACAGCCTCCTACTAGTTCCTGAACGCTAAATGAAAATCAAGATGCAGAAACAACAGAGAGTGAATGGGGCTCCTACATCCCAGTTTACGTTCAGTTTCTTCTGCTTAGTCTGGCCTCTGGAGAGAGGGCAGCAAGGGCAGTGCCAGGTGTATAAAATGGCAAGTAAGGGATGGAACTGATAGTCCTAATAATTTTTTTTTTAAAGAAAAGCTGATTATATGTTTTCGCTCCCTGTTGACCCATTTTCAGAAAGAATGTTCCAATAAAATGCATACTTCAGCTGTCGCCCTCCATTGCCCTTATGATGTATAAACATAGCAGAATATGGACAGGAATTCATGGAAACCCTGGTCCATTACTCTACATGATCAGAGGTAGAACCCAACTGTTCAACAAAAGAAGAAAAACCAGAGAAATAGAACAAGGACAACAAGAAAAGACTTACCCACTAAGGGGCCAGAGGCACAATGTCAAATATAAAATATTGTAAAGACAACATCAGTCACGAGCTCTCACATTTAAATGATTGTGAGATTCAGAAACTCAGTAAGTCACTTTCTTGATGAAGGTGGTGGGATAACAAGGTTTGATGCTCTACGCACAAATTGAGATAATTCAAAATATGCGCGTTCTAGTCTCAAAACCATTTGGATGTGATTGGGGTGAAAGAAACAGCATTCACAAATTAAAGCAGCTCAACATAAAATGAGGACAATCTCCAGTAGAAGAAGAGTTTAAAAAAGATCCAAATATTACTTGAAATACTCGACTCAAATAAAACATGCTATAACCAGCATACAATAGTGTTCAAATTCTAAAATAGAGTTCATTGTATGAGGTCATTAAAATGTAGGCAATTTTGTAAGAAATTGAATTGTTTGAAGTGGGCGACTTCCCACCTCAAAGACTAATCACAACTTGTTTTACCTGTCAAAAAGGTTTATTTTAAGAGGGAGCACTACAGGTTTTACACTGCAGCAGTGAGGCTACAATGGTAGGCCTGAAACCATGTTTTACTGTGGATAGCACAAAAGGGCTGCAGTCAACAGGTGACAGTTAACTTTTCATGCCATGGTTGATATTTCCACATCATATGCTCTTTATACCTTATAGACAAGTTAAATATGTCAAGTGTGCAAAGTCTAAACAGCAGCAATAAAATAGGGCCCAGCAAAAGGTGAAAAATCAGGGATGACCACAAAGTAAAATATAGATTTCCTGCAGTTTTGAAATTATTTCTTAAACATTACTGTGGGAAACAAATTATTTAGTATAAAAAGGGTCAGAGACTGTCCTTGGCATTTGGGCGACTTATCCAGCATGTGGCGGATGTTAGGTGCAAAGGTCAAAGTAATGTAGAGACATTGAAATGGATTTCAAAGGCTATAATTTTGGTGATGGTTTGATGGTTCCATCAGTGGATTCGCCACCAAATTCAACGCTTTCTCCAAAAATCATATGATTTCCCATTATCACCATTTCTATAACTGACCATTTGCCATTCCGCTGAAGCTAAGTCCTCTTTTGTGGCAGACGATAAGGAAGAAGCTTTGACATCCTCGGACATTGCTCAAACTCTGTTGAGCTGATGCTGGACCAGGGAGGGGTCTGATGAAGGAAAATGGTCATGAAGGGCTTATCTCAGAACTCTATGTCACTTGTTCTGCCTTCAGGGTGTTCACCCCCTTCCCAGCCATTACTGAGAATGCTTCCTGTCTGGCTATTTTGAGTGATAGTCTAATGCATTCTGGGAAGTGTAGTCTTGTTTTTGCTTACATCACACTAATTAAAATAACAAACCTGTAGCAAACAAACCTGTAGCAATGATTTGTATGGAAAGTTCAGAATTGAAGACCGTGACAATGACCTAGACTGAGATGGGATCCTACATGTCTTTGGTGTGATGTTCCTGAAATTTCATTTTTGCGGTATATGGTTTAAGGATAGATAAGTGTTATTACCAGGTCCACCCTTAGTAATTTCATTGCAAATATAAAAAATCAACTTTCCCAAATCTCTTGGTAGATGCACTGCTTATACCATCCTTACGAAACATCTTTCTGTGGAATTAGGTCTGATCTCTCAGTGGGGTGTGGCTTCACCAGGCAGCAAGATGGCCGCTCTTTAGAGGGCTCCGCCTGCCAGACTTGTAATTCATTATTTATTTGACACCATCAGGGCTTTCCTATGCCTGCTATTGCCTGCACGGGGTCTCTCCACATGTGTGACACTGTCTGTGCTGCTTCAACCCCCCAATTCCTTCCCCTAAGTGAGTGGTGTGGAGGCCTGTGCATGCCCTGGGGTGGCTCAACGCATACAGAGGAGCCGGTTAGACAGTGTTGCCCCCTACAACGGGCAGTGGAAGACCCTACAACTGTGAGCTTCTGGCGGCTGCCCTCCGTGCTCTGCGGGAGGTTACCCTAGATGGGATAGATCGCCGCAGAGGAACCAATGGCATCCACCTGGGCCTGGAGGGCATGACATGGGCATGCAGCCCTCATATACTGAGGCCTGTGCAGTGTGGGGACAAAAGTTGCATCACAGGGTGCCCACGAGGCCAATGTGGGGCTGCTCCTGTCTTGCCTGCAAGTGGCCAGCGCCCTTGCATTTTGTCTGGTTTGGGAGGTGCATCCCAGTGCCGGCTAGGGCATGGCCGTGAGACTATCAGCAGCTCCCCGGACCAGGGGCAGCACTGTGGGCAGGCAGCCCACTGCGTTTTTCTTTGGTGTCCTGCTGGGAATCCGCTGCCTGCCGGGGCTGCCTGGGCTGGGCCCGAACCTAGTGGCTGAGCCTGCTCATGCACCCTGGCACGCTCATCCTCCCAGGGCATGGCGGGGCTCCCTTTACCTCTTTACTGGGCCGCACCATACCCCCCCAAATGCTCTTCTTTTGCAGATGGAGACCGCTCGCTTTGGAAAACCTCTCCAGCGGTTGGTGCACAACATTTTCATTTCATAGCTGGGGCTCCACTCCTTGATTACCTTTACCATCTGTGCTTGTGGCCCTCGCCATGGGGAAACATTAGGCCAAACAATCTAAACTCTCCTTCGGGAACAGATGCCTTACCCAACAGGCAGAGAAGGGCCAGAGCTCTGAACCCTCTGCAGACTGCTTGAAAGATGATGGCCCCAGGGAACATGATCTCAGAGAGCTGCTCATGGACATAAAGTTAGGTCTGAAAACAATAGACGCTAAACTTGATTTGCTTACCAGACGTTTGGATCACGTCAAACAGCATATTGACAAACACAAACCCAGGCTTGATCTATTGGAAAACCATTTCTCTGATGCAGACGACCTTCAGGCAGTCTCTGAGGAACACCTGCTGCACATGGATGAGGTTCTTGGCCTCATCAAAGCCAAAAATTAGGATCTGGAGGCAAGATCAAGACGCAACAACCTCCAGGGCACTGGGATTCCGAAATCCACTAAAATCTCCAAAATGGAAGACTTTTTCAAGGCTGTCCGCAGTCTTTATAGTTGAGCACACCCATCGCTCGCTTGGACCTCAACCGCCCCAGGTGCGTCTGCTCATCCTATATTTGACCAGCTTTTACACTACTGAGACCACGATGTACTCCTACGGTAGCGAAGGAGCATGGCGTGATCCAATACAAAGGCAACAACCTCTGCTTTTACTCAGAATATATTGTTGGTACTAGCAGCTTGCTGCGACTTCCTGTCTGCCAAGACAATTTTACCTGTACCCGGCCAAATTGAGGGTCTCTTTTGAGGGCAAGTCTCAACTCTTTATGGATGCGAAATCTGCTCTAAAATTCACCAGCATGTGATCAAGGACCAATGATCCCCTGGGGGATTGCCCAACGCCATAAAGGAGACCCACCTCAGCGACAATGACTGAACTGTTGCTGCTGTGAGCCGCCGCCCTCTTTTGCACCACTCGCAAGTATTGTGGGAGCTTGTCTTTTCATAGTTATCACTGGTTTACAACATGCAGGGAGCCTCAAACCTGCTCCCTATGCTGTATAAATTTCCCTACACTCTGAGCTGCTGATCATGCTCCTACATCTTTATCGTTTGCCCTTTTTGACTCCTGGTTCAGCCACCCTGCCGCCAATGGTAGGGTTGTACGTGTGGTGTTTCCTTGCCCCCAGGGATGATTCCTGCTTTGTTGTTTTTGGGAAGATTTTGCTGGGAGGGGTGGGATCAGGTATCTCCACCTAGTTTTGGGGTTAGAGTGCAAGGTGGGTGTTCTGGGTTGGGTTTGTTGTGTTATGTTTTTGTTGTCTTGTTTCTCTCTTTTTCCTCAGGTACCACAATGGACTCCCCTTTTCTTTGCCCATGCCTGCTCATTCTATATCGCACTACATATGTCCTACAAGTTCATCTCCTCTAACTTGAAGATACCAGCGCCTCCCTAAATTGCAATACATGGAACATTCGAGGTCTCAATGATCATAGGAAAGCACAATTTGTTCAGGCCTATCTCACCCAACACAATATCGAAATTTGCTCGCTACAAGAGACCCACATACACAATCCCTCAACCCCTGCTATGTGGGCCTGGAGGCGCACTGATGCTTACTTCTCCTCCTACTCCAACTATGCCAGGGGTTTATCGATTCCACTGAATAGAAGGCTCCCATGACAACTGTCACACTCCCTTATAGATTCAGATGAACAATATGTCTTACTCGCGGGCTCCTTGCAACAACAGCCAGTGACATTGGCTGCCATTTATTGTCCCAATACTGACAACCCTGAGTTTTCTTCAAATATTTTGTCAAAGATTTCTGGACTGGGGGCTTGTGCCATCCTCTAGGGCGAAGATTTTAACGCTGTGCTAGATGACCGGCTGGACCATTACTGCACCTCTAAATGCTTACACTCCCTGCTACAATGATGCTTAACACAATAATACATGACAACTGCCTCTAGGATGTGTGGTTCCTGTCAGACCCCCTCGTGTTTGAGGGTACCTGCATCTCGGCATTTCACAATGCTTGGTCTAGGATGGATTTTTGGTTAGTCTCCAAGGATGTCTAAAGCTGGATGTCCAGGGTATCCCACCTGCTGCTCACCCTCTCAGACCATTCCCCGGTCTCACTGATGCTTCAATTCCCCCAGGCAACTTCCTGTGCCTTTATATGGTGCCCACCGGTGGGAGCACTGCAGGATATGGCATTTCAGTGGAGATCTGCAAATAAATCATGGACTACTTTGCACACAATGTAGCTCTGGTCAAATCGCCCTCTGTGCTCTGGGAGGTTTTCAAAGTTGTAGTACGAGGTGCTTGCATCACGAAGCAATTTGGGGTCTTAAAGGCTATCCAAGGGTCCTTGACCCAGTTTGGGCAGGATATCCCGACTCACGAACAGCAATATTTCCAATTCAAGGACACTGCCAAGCTGTCCTATATCCCTGACAAGATGTAAGAGTTTCGGTTGGAATCCCTCTGCAAGACTTGCTTCCTGCATTGTGACACCGAGGCTGGACGGTACAGGGAGGCCAAGTAGAACCCTTGTGGGTCTGCTGAGGGCCCTGCCTGTATCCAGCTATATAGCCAAACTCCTTGACTCCGAGTCTAACCCTGTGTCCTCCACACCAGAGATATTGAAATTGATGTCCTCCTTTTATGCTCAATTTTATGCCGCCACACCTATTCTCATCTTGAACGAGCTACATGAGTACTTCGACACTGTGCAACTGGTCTGGCTAGAGCAAGCCCACCGTGCATATCTAGACTCCTCCATCACAAAGGAAGAGATTGAGCAGATTATAAGTGCCCTTTCTGGTGAAAAGGCACCCGGTCTTGATGGGCTCACCACCACCTTTGAGAACTAGCCCCACACCTGCTGGAAATGTTCCAAGACTCCCTGTATATGGGCTTGCTGCCATCCTCGCTGCTGGAAGCAGTTATCATCACACTTCTCAAACCGGGCAAACCTGCCGATAATTGCAATTCTTAGAGACCTCTCTCCCTCATCAATGTCGACAATAACAATAAAATATTTGCCAAGGTCCTGGCCAATCGATTATTTCCCCTCTTGCCCATGATCATGAGGCACATAAATCAGGCTTTATCCCGGGCTGCTCTGCGTCACATAAACCTCCAGACCATTTTTGCGGTTAAGCATCACCTTGATCAGCAGGTATCAGCTGTAGGCACTTTACTTGAAGCCACTAAAGCGTTTGACTCCCTGGATGGGGCTTATCTCTTTCCTTTGTTGACGCTGCTTGGCTTGAGCTCACGCTTTATCAATCTAATATGCCTCCTATACACACTTCCCACCACCTGAGGGAGTCTAAATGGGCTCACACCTGATACTTTCCCAGTCACATGAGGCACAAGGCAGGGGTGTCCGCTGTCACCATTACTGTTCGCCATTGCGATGGAACCCCTAGCGGTGAGACTTCAGCAGTGTCACTCAAACATGGGTATTGGCTTCACTACTGGAGGCCTGGTGGTTTCAATGTACTCAGATGACATCACCCTGTATGCATGTAATCCAGGCGGAAACTTGGCCCCATGACATGGAAGGTGGTGCAGTTCGGTGGCTATTGTGGAATCAAGGTGAACTGGGCCAAATCCATAGTTTTCCCTCTCACTGACAATACATGCCCATTCCCCTCTGAGTACCCCTCAAAGTGGGCAGATGTACTAGTGCCGTACTTAGGTATATGGCTGTGTCGTGACCCAGAAGAACTGTGGCACATAAATTACAGTTGCGCTATGGCCTGGCTCGAGGACAGAATACCCATGTGGTTCAAATTACCACTTTCTTTAGCTGGCCGCATTGCAAATGCGAAGATGGTCATCCTTCCCACATTCCTCTACCTTTTCATAAATGTCCCTCTCCCTCTTACGTCACAGTTCCCCAAGTGCTTATGATCCAAATGGGTGACTCTGACTTGGGCAGGTAGACAGCCGCGGGTCTCTTTGGAGCTCCTCACCCTACTGCTTATGAAAGGCAGACTGGGGTCACTGGACATGACACTTTATGCTTTATGCACCCAAGCTTAGTTTTTACACTACTGGCTTTACCCTACCATGTGTCTGCCCCACACGCCAGTTGAAACGGATAGAACAGCTCCATGGACCCTGTCGATCTCATTATATTTACCATACAAAGCTCCTAAGAATAAAATCAGTCCTGTGGAATGCGTGCACTGGACGTTGGAGGGTTTGTAGAAGAGGGCAGGAATGAAACATTTTTATGTTCCCTCCATGCCACTGGTAAACAACCCCATGCTACCCCCACTCTCAGACCTGGGCGCTATTGCTCGCAATCACAAACACGGCATCAGACTGTTTTTGGACTTCTACCCTGAGGACCAGTTCATCCCACTGTTTGACGCTGCATCAGCTCCACCCTTCACCTTACTCATTACCCTTATGTATTACCAACTATGTGCCACCTGTTGTGCCCTGATTGATTCCTTCCCTTTCCCGCCACTGCCCCTTCTGACTCTCGACCACCTCCTCACTTCACCGTCTACCTGCAAACTGATTACTCGACTCTACAATAATATGCAATGCTCCTCTCAGGTTTCATCCCCGAAGGCTTGGGTAGCTTGGGAGGAGGAGATCTCTCTGGCTCTAAAGGACGAGCACTGGTCCTTCTGCGGCGACCAACTGGAACTCCTCTCTCCCAACTATAAATTCTGGCTCATCCACCCTAAATTCTTACACTGACTATACTGCACCCCACTGCAGCTTTTCAAAATGGGGCTAGCTCCAGATTCATGCTGTCTGCAGTTCATCCCTCCTTCGGCTTCCTTTATCCACTTTGCCTGGCAATGTTCGGGGGTAACATCCTTGTGGGTGGAGGTTTTTGCCACCATACACATGATTACTGGACACTCACCTCCCTCCACTCCTTTGGTTGGCCTCTTAGGATACGTCAACAACACTCTCAACTCTTGTTGCTGCCTAACTACATTGCTGCTTCTGCTGGCTAGGTGGAGGGTTGTCATGCATTGGGGCAGAAAGCCCATCCCCTCCTCCAAAGCTTGGTTGAAAGATGCAGCATACTCCCAGGAACAACTGTCTAACTTCTGGGAACTTATGCCACTGCGCTCCCGCCCCAAGAATATATGGGAGCCTTTTGCTGCTTTCCTCTGCTTCAGAGATTCCAATTCACCAGTGGTAGTTACTGATGGGGATGAGATACAATCAGATGGGGATGTGTGGATGTTGACAGCATCACTGAACTGCTTGTTGTATCACATGGTGCTGTTCATCAACCGTTAATGCCTTGATTTCAGGGTTTTAATATGTGGTCGAGATATTCCTCTTACATTACATCTCTGTTATCCCTCTTTTGTGCTTTTATCTTTTTCTGCACCTACCACCTGGCCTGTCTCAAGAGATACTTCTATTGGACCATATTTGTGGATTAGGGTACAAGCTTTTTTGATCCAGATTATGCAACCATGGCGTGTCCCCCAGATTGTCATTCCTAACTTCCTTCCCACCCCCTGTCCTACCTTGTCTCCTGCCCCCTCCCTTCTCACTGCTATCGCTATTCTTTTTATATTTTAAATGCCAAAAAAAACAAGTTTTAAAAAAGTCTGAACTCTCACTCTGTCACCTCTGTCACCAGAAGTAAGACTAAGTTGTTCTAAGGACATTGCTTCAAACTGGAGTTGTATTGCAACACATTGTGGATGGCACAAACTGGTAATCCACCCCTTTTCATGATCAAAGCTGCGGGTCCTGCATTCAAGGCCTACTGGAGTCTTCAAGAAGGACTTCTTTTACAGACCCACAGCTCATAATGGTGCAATCTTTTAGTTTTCTCCTACCTCAGGTTCTGGGACCTCAAAATAATGCCTGAGTGTATTGCTATGTGACATATTCTACTGTGCTAGAGTTTGGGAGATTCAGAAGGCATATTTGACCTTCACTTAAACAATACTACTGGTAGATAGTCTTCTCTCGGATAGGAAGTTTTGAAGACTAACAGGAAATGTTTCTATAGTTCCTCACCAGGAAAAATATTAAACACTCTTAAACAGAAAAAACTAACTATGGTGAGTAAAAACAAGTATGCCTAAAATGGGGTTCCTACTTTTAAACTGTATATGTCCTTTTACAACATAAACTCTTTTTGATGCACAGACAAAAGCTGAGGAAACTGAATATTCCTAGGACAACATTGCTATCAGGTGGCGGCGCAGGGTCCCACCTCTTATTTCCGCTAACTGGAGTGCACTTGGTTTTCTCTGACTCTAAACAATGGTGTGCTGTTATCAACTGCTGGCTAAATATAATCTATTTTCAAGTGCCCCACTGGGCATTTGACCCGTCTGCCACTGCAAAAACAATCTCCCTGTTTAAGTAACACCTGGAATTTCAATACTGGCCTCCTGAATATGAAATGACCTAGTCTAGAAGAGTAAACTACATTACTTGTTCTTGACAACTGGAAGTAATCCATAGTATCATTCTCAACCTTAGTCCTTATTCATGATTGCACTCTAAACCTCCTACCCAGCACTCCTGGGTCTGACCCTAATGGTCACTCCCACAATCATGGTGCTTCTCCCTATGCCTATTGGGAAATGGCACCAGTGCTTTCCCAGTCATTGCAGGTCCCCAGTGTGTCTAGACACAGCTCCAGGTCCTATTTTGTGCCTATCTCCCCGAACTAACACATTTTCTTCATTTTGCCCCCATCTCTTTGACCCTGGGCTCCCAATTCTCCCATTTGACCGGCTTATCGTCATGTTCATCCTCAAGAATCCGCTCTAAATCCCTCTCCAGGGCCCTTCTCCTATTCCTTCTCATTTGGTGACTGGCAGTCATGACCTGCAATGTCTCAGGTCTATATTAGGAGGACATCACACTGAGACATTGTAGCCAAGAACAAGACTGTGGTAACACAACAGTTCCCATCACCTCCTCTTTCCTCGTGTGAAAGGGTAGCTAATGAACTCTTTAATTATTTTAATATTTGTTAATATCCTCATCCTACCCAAATAACTCCTGAAAGACTGATTGTTGGAAGGTGGGTCATTAGTTGTGTGGCCTGCACAAGTAACGAGTCCACACACGACCGCCACTGGGAACCAAACACCCCATTGTAGCGCTTGACTCTCATAGGGTAGCGTTGCAGAGCAGTCCAAGGCTTACTCAAGGGAGGTGGTGTGGGCTAGTAATCCCCATTCACAAGCACGCAAGCATGACTCTTATTAAATGAATGTCCAGTCTGTGCTTTTTCTTTTGATAAAGTAAAAGTACCTGTATTATTCACACACACTACTCAATACTATGCAACAATCTACAAATATATACAAAGTGATAAAATCACTCTGGACCAACTGTATGTAATCGTTCAGGTCTCCTTAAGGGAGAATATAATCCAACAACCCACATGGCAAAACAATCCCAGTGCCCCCCTTGTGACATTTGAACATTCTGACAGTATTCAATAACACAGTGCAATGATAACACCTACATTTGTGAATAAATATTTTCATCCTGCCAAGATGTGACTGTCAGTATCATTATTCAAATTAGCATAATCAGGGAACATAAGAGACCAAATTCTAGCATTATAACCATCAGGATTACTTTTGGATTACTCTTACTGAACCATAAAATAACAGTAGAATACATGGGGCCATACCAACCTACACCTATGGTAGGCACCCTTGCACAACCAGGAACAAAAGTTCACTGAAGCTTGTGCTTCAAACATCCCTTTAACCCTGGAGGGGTTATCGCTCAGGTGTCCCACCCTACCTAGGGTGGGGACACCAACAGATGTTCGGGGGAGGCTGCGCTGCTCCTGCAGCTCCCCCTGTCTCACAGTTCTCGTTGGTGGTGGCCCCCATCTCACTGGGACCACCACAGGCGTTTTAGGGGCTCAATAAGCAGCCCCAGCCCCGCAAAGCATGCTGGGGCGGCTGCATAATTGATGAGCGGCTCTCCCGCTGTGCTGGGGAGAGCCGCGATGCCTTTTCCTTTCTTCCCTGGTTGTTTTATTTTCTTTTTGGGGGTGCCGGTCCCACCCGGACACCCCCCACACCAAAACAAGGATCCATCATTGGAGGGCGGCTCAGGGAGCCCACCCCTGGCCGCCCCCGCCGGCTACCCGCACGGCCAGCACCTCCGGGTGCTGCCGCGGGAGCCGGCCTGCTGATTTGGAGTCTGCCCGCTCCAGCGGGCAGACTCGGGATGCTGGCGGCCGCTCGGGCCGCTTGGGGGGGAGTGCAGCGGCACTCCCCCTGCCTCCTGGCGTCATCGGGGCCCCTCCTCTCCACGACGGGGAGCGCAACGGCGGTCCCCGGAGTCCTCCTGTTCTCAGGGCCCCGTGATGGGGTCCGGTGCCCCTCTCCTTCGTAGGCGGGAGCGCAACGGCGCTCCCCCAGGCCCTCTACTGCGCGGGGCCCCGGGATGGGGTCCGGGGCCCCTCCGGCCATATTCACGGGGAGCGCGACGGCGCTCCCCGACTTTTCTTCAGCTGGGGGTGCGCGACAGCGCACCCCCACTCCCGCCTCTTCTCGGGGCCCCGGGATGGGGTCTGGGGCCCCTTTGGACTTTCTTCAAGGGGAGCGCGACGGCGTGGGGGCGGAAGTGTCCAGCAGGTCTGCACCTCTGGCCTATCCAGATGTGCCACATCACTTCCTTGCTCCCATTCCCCTCCTTCTTGCACAGTCTTCTGGGATAGCTCAAGATGGCATCCTCCAGGAGTTAGTTGCCACATGTGCTCTGAAAGTCTCAGCCCCTCCTACCTGACATTCCTCGCAGGGCTTCTCCAGCCTGCTCCTGGCACTGAATGACAGCTGGCTGATTGATGCTAGGCCCTGCTCCAGCAACTGGACAGAGCAGTAATTGGCCCTAATCCTGAGCTGAGGCAGAGAAATATGACATCCCTGGATGACCCATAAGTTGTACAACTATGCTCCTGTAACCTACTGCATCACTCTTTTCTTACAGGTTACAGTGTACTTTGGTGTGACTCTGGTCTCGGTGGACCCCAGAGAACTGGAGTTGCACCCTAGGCCCTCCTTTCCCATTGACATTCAATGGAGTATTCCCCAATGCAAATACCTTAAGCACCCTGACATTGGCATTGAACTGGGTGTCCCTACAGTGAAAAGACAGTAAGCACACTGACTCTCCCTCACATGTATACACCCCTCTCATGAGACCTACTCCAGGTCACCACCCACTCTGCATAGTTCCTCCTGCACCTTGACTACCTAAGCGCAGTTCTAGGGCTGCACACACTAGGAATCCTCCTCTCACAGCCCTCACATGGGTGCACATCCATGCGCACACATGATCACATGTAACCTGCCCGGGGCCTCCTGCCTTGCTGCGCCACAGCAGCCTTTCCTTAGCACGGCGACACCAGCGGTAAACACGTGCAGTCCATTTTACCATGAGTTTACTGTGCGCGAGTCACCTCATAGGAGGCTTCCTCACAGTAAACAGTCAAAAACCAGGTGGTCAAAAATCGAAAAATCAGGGCAGTCCTGATGGTCAGAACCGTCCTCTAACACTGATGTATCAATATTACTAAGATGTGACAGGCTATCTATGCTTTTCTATGTTTTTTGTGAACTTCTGGTGTTTCACAGAGCTTTGCAACAACCAAAAATGCAAGAATGTCAACAAATGTTTGTGTTTCATGGCTTTTCTAAAGTGCATTTTTACCCTGTATTTAGCGAAATATGGATCCCAAAATCCATGCTGTTTCTCTACCATGTTCCACAAAACAACACCAAAAAATTCACAAGCTACTAAATTATAATACCCAATAGAAGACTCTGGCAGAATGAAACTAATAGCAAAGCCCTTCAGCACACACAGATGACAGTCCACACAAATACATAGTAGGACCTGCCTGGCTGTTACCCAACACAATCATTCACTAACGCTATTGTCCTAATGACTGCCATGGTGCACTATATTGTAAACCCACGCAACTGTGGTGTCATTAGGTGGGGCTGGGACAATGCAAGAAAAGTGGCGCATCAGGACCAATGCTCCACTTTCTTGGGAATATGCTCTAAATTTAAGAAATTTGTCTTGATTTCATTGCCCCAACTTAAGCTCACAAGCCTTCTCATGATAAAAGAGAACCAACACCTTTTTCAGTCATCCTTCTGCCTTCCATTTCCCTCATGGAATGAGGTGTTTGGGTGACTCTGGATTTAAAAGGATTTCAAGCAGTGCTTAGTTGTAAATAAAAATGTGCTATTGCCCAAAGCCTTCCTCTTAAACACACGGCTGCTCAATTAAATGTGTGAACACGGAATACTGAGGAAGCGTAATCCTGAAGCTGTCTTGGGCCTCTTCAATCTATTTACAGCCATTCCCTGCCCCTTCGACTCACTCTTGCAGCTTTTTGCTTCCTACATTGTCATGCATTTTCGTTTTTCTCTTTTTCCGTCTTTCCCATATATGTCTTTTGCTCCCAGTAAATGCCTGAGGTAGAAAAATAAGTGCCAGCCCTAAAAAATAAGTGCTAGTGCCCCCACCAGAAACAACAAGCACAAATTAAGCACTAATTTCAAGGCGTTGTTATCCTTACACATCCAGATTCCTTAGCAGGAGAAAGGTTTGTATTTCTTTGGGCGGGCTTCAGATAAGTGTCCTACCACTGTAATTTGTTTCCCAACATAGCTCAGTTCTTTATGTACCTAGTTGTTTAACCAGTCAACTTTTGTCTTGACTGATAGCTGTTACAAGGGAGGGTAGTTAGAAGGGTCAGGAAAATCATTCCTCCTTAGAGCCCTCAGAACTGTGCATTAATATCATTTTTCACAACTCATGCCCAGGCAGGTGTGATAAAAAGTAAGTACTGCTTCACTATGGAAAGACAACCACACAGCAGCATTGGACAAACAACTTATAAACCAGCTTTAATAGACAGTTATCTAAAACTCATTGTTGTCATGTGTGTAGTAATGACAATGTATGTTCCCCAATCATATTCGTTTTCCTTGATTAGTAGAATATTATGAAAATGCCAATTCTGGTTGCCTCAAAGTCGGATAAAAAACACAAGAAGGCTTTTGAAACCGTCCTCAAATACACAGAGTTTTCTCCTGTAGTTTCAGTGAGACTATTGCACATTTAACTCATGTCTCCTTTGACAAATGTAAGTAGGCACAATTTGCATATTTTGAATTTGAGCATTACACAGCTAGGCTTTTCTGCTGCCAGGAACGATTACAGCTGACTTACTCAATAAAACTGTTTTTGTAATGCCAAAAACAAATACATTTCCACTCTGGGGCCAGTCCATAGTGTTCTGTGGCTCCTTTTCAGCCCAGGTTTTGGGATGAGGTCAAGTGTATTTACCTACATGTCTGATCTTGTCTATGCTACAAGCACCGCTCTGGCTCGTGATGTCATTCAGTGCACTCTGCACTGTGCATTGGGCACCCAATAGTGTAATAATCTTCTTCCTGCATCAACATGTCTGCCAACCATGAAGGCACTTCAGGTCTATAACTGCACTCTTAGTTGTCATCCCCAGGTTCCAGAAATGCAGAAAGAGTGGTGCTTCCTTCTCAATTCATATTTGGAACACTCAAAGGAAATGAGGAATTTGACAGACCATTGTACAATTCAAAAAATATAAAAACCTAGGTTTTTAAAACATGAAAACACCCACATATAGAATTCTTCTACACTCATCTCCTGTGTAGGAGTACATTTTGGCTGATTTCTTGTGACTTACTTTTATTGAATCTGCACACTGATGTTATAATTTAGCATTCTGCTTGAACTATGATTCTACACACTTATGCGTCAGCTTTTAGCTAATCACACTGAGAGGACATGCGCCCACGCTATATCTTGCAGCAAATTAAAAAAACTGCACTCACAAGCATCAGCTTGCGTCAGATGGACACGCCAATCACAGTGACATACCACACAACAATAGATATCCAATGAGGGTATACATTAAACAATCAACATTGATTAGAGATTGCATTTGGCTTTCCTGTACATTAAATGTGTATACAGCATACAACCTATGTACAATGAAACTAAAAAGAACTAGTTTACAATTGGTTGTAATCCAAACAATTGAGTATGTATCAAGTCCGCCTGGCCTATGAATGTGTCCCCTCTGTGCCATGATCCCAGAAGGATGTGTTTTCCATGATGCTTTCACTATGACCAGATATTTTTCCAAATATTAATATAAATTGCACTTCCTTGACCTGATTTATTTCACTATGATTGCCATTTGTCATAGCTCTCTTTCTAGTTCATCTCTTTATGTTCAATAGTAGATGAAAGCAGGATTTTCCAGGAATCTTCTTCCCACTCTACATGGGCATTCATCCTTTGAACTTATTCAGCCATGAATCTTCCAAGGTAGAATCCCGTATTTATATGTTATACAGACCTCTTCCTCACTAACAGGAACATGAAGGGAAAAAGGTTTGAGGGATCTAGTGAACTAACTAATTTTTGAAGTCTTTTTGCCACTTAAGGAAAGACACATTTAAAAAATGGCAAAATGATTTCCAACTTCTCCTGGCCTCATAAGTGCCATCATCAGTTCCTCAACTCCCTTGTAGTGAATGTCCTTTCTAAGATTACTTTTTAGTACTATGATAAGAGGTAACCCATAACTCCTGTAAGACTCCTTCTGAAGGTCTTCTCCGTCTAGTGGAATTTTACTCCTCTTAAATTCTCAATCTGGTCAAGTGACAGATTAATGATTTGTTATACATAGCTAGAACCTATGATCACTTTATCAGTGATCCCCAAGCTATATCTCTGCAATACCAGCTGAAACTGCTTCTGTATTTGCAACAGAATTCTCAGTGCATCTCATTCTGTTCTGGTGATTTTAATAGTATCTTGAGAAAGCCAGGCCCTGTAGAATTCCCAACATTTCCTCTTTATTACTTCTTCCACTATCCTCCAACACTTGCTGGCCAGTCAGAGAGCCTGTCAAGGTCCTTCCCAAAACCACGTAGAACACTGTCATTCATTTTTTCACAATGTTGTTTTTCCATCATGATATTATTGAACAAGTTTCATCAATACTTTGGTATGGGTTGTGTGAGAAGGAGGGTTATTAGCTGAAGTGGATGGTAGTCCTTTTCAAGTAATAATGGCATTGTTCCTTCCTAGGTCCAGTTAGGTCTCAATATTATATCCTGAGCTCAACCCTTAGAAGATGTAGCACAAAGGAGACAGGCTTAATTTGGGCTAAATGTGTAAAGCATTTGTCAGTACCGAAACAGCCAAAACGTAGAAAACAACCCAATAAAACCCCCACTCCAATTTACCAAAATAGAGAAAATTTTATTGAGCAAATAAATATCAAAATGACAAAAAATCAAATATAGAGAGCCCAATATATGATTTTTCAGTTTTGGGTGTTTCTGGCACTACAAAGCACAATGCTCCAACTGCAGGTATCTGCTCACGCTAGACCAGGTCAAACTCAAATGTAAAGACCAATCACGATGGAGTGTGGGTCAAGTACAGGACCTAGGTCCATCCTGGTGGAAAGTTTACCTTCTGATTTTGTCTTTTTTCTACAGAAAACCCTTGTTGAAGAGGTCATTGGTAGGTCGAAGTGCCTTCTGGGTCCGAAGAGGAACTCATTGACATCAGCTGGCTGGGGTGCAGAATATCGGTGGGAGCCTCGGCATTGGCAGGAAGTTCAAGGCTGTCAACATCAAAGGCCAGAAAACTGCAAGTGGACGAAGTCCAAAGATCAGACCCAGGAATGTGTTGTCATCTGCAGGATGTTGCTCGTCGTATGCCCTGGTGAAGTCCTCTATGGTCAAACTTAGAAACTTTGAGATCGCTTTAGAGGGGTGAACCATTAAGTTGAGTTGACTGGCAATTCGATGTTGTCGGCTTTGGCTTGACAGCAATCAAGTGCTAGCCACTGGTTCTTTTTGCAGAAATTTGGGGAAAAGTTTCTCTGTGTCCAGTCTTGTGAATATTTGATGAGAAAAGATTACACTCCAACACCAGCCCAGGGTCCAGGAACTTTGAGCAACATTTGAAAGAACTCAGTCTTCCAGAAGCCACCAACAGGGTATAGGGCAAATCCAGTTGAATTCTAAAAGGAAAAAGGAAGCAGTTAAGTCCGGGAGCTACGGTGCCCTTAGATGGCTCTAGCTGTAGTGAAAACCGTCATAATCTATAGGTGGGCAATTCTCTTTCAGCCCTCAGGAGTAAACCTAGTTAGATATATGTAACATGGACAGTTATAGCACTATTATTTGATATTGTAGTAATCCTTTAGTCAGTGGTACATCATAATGTGTTTAAAATGTATTAAAGAAAATGTAAGCCTCCTTTAAAATTAATGAACCAGCCAACAGCTGTTTCACCGCTTAAGTGGTGCGCAGGCCTGGGGCTTTTTCAGGACTACTATGGGGGTCAGTCGAGGACAAAAAGCAAGGAATTAAATATCCATAAAAGAAAATAGTTTCAGGAGTTCCAGTAATCCATCCAAGGTCCTTTTCTGTGTTATGTGCCACAAGCACATCCCATTGATGTCAAAGGGAGGCAGGATACCAGGTCTCTGTGGACCAAGAAAGAAAGTCTGCATGGTCGTTCCTAGTGGTCCAACAGCAAAGATGCAGGGGAAGTGTTATTTCCTTTATAACTTTTCATCCCTTTATGCAATATTTTTTTATTTTTTTACATTTCTATGGTTCCCTGTATGCAAGAGTGAGGTAGTGTGATAGCGCTGTTGCCTGAGTCCAGAGTTTGTGTGTTCAACATCACGATTATCACAGTGCACAAGTGCCTTCCTGTAGGAGAGCAAATGTGTGAATTTACAACTTCAGAAACAAGGTAAGCATTGCATTATCACTAAAACTTAACTTGGTGGCCTCATAATGATCTGAAATGTGAGTTTGTGATCCTGCCAGAACCGGAAGATGGTTGACTGCACCGGTACAAAACAATAACCATTAACCAAATAGGAGATTCCCACCACTGGGACCAGTGGCCCAGTGTCTGCTTCATCCTCTGGAAGCAACTTCTCCTAAATAGAGGTTTTCCTTCAACTCAAGAGGTCTTCCTTTGGGACTCCTGTAGAGCAAACCTGAAGTTGAGGAACCCAGTTTGGACAATGTTCGAGGCCTTTGCCAGCTTGAGTTATCTGATTTACAGGAACTTCACAAAAACTGAAAGCAATATTTTCCACTGGAAGGACACCTGCCCTCTGCCTCGTCCTACTGCTTGTCACGTGACCTGCCCACTCATACCAGTGCTCCTAAAAAAATCTGATAATAACACCAACAAGAATTTTCATCCCTATCTTTACCCCAAGGATTTTTCCTTCCTATGGTCCCTGTTGACGAGGCTTATTTTATTAATTTATTTATTCATTTACAATAGTTGTAGAATGTTCACTGCAGTCGGAGAGGCACTTCTGAGCACTGAAAAGATGGACTTGAGGACCAAGGAAAGAAATGGTGAATGGGAAAGAGGAAGGCATTCCAGAAGATGAGCTGTCCAACACTTTTTAAGAGGACATACTTGTGGGTCACTATACATTTCACTTCTTCAAGGACCTTCAGCACCCATATAGGAATTGCTTAGGAGATCTGTGCTCTTGGTGGAAAGATCAGGGTGAACGCAATCCCTATCATGTCTAGCCCTTAGTTGCACACTGACTGTGGCTTTTCCAGGCATCACTGAGTAGACCAGAGGCTAGGCATGACATTTTTTTTTAACACTGCAGCTGTCTTAGTCACGCCATGGCTTTAGAATGAACCCTTAATCTCTGACCTAATTCCAAAGCCCTATAGGACAGCTTTGACTACTTTATTCTGGTTTGTTCCTTTAATGGGTTAGTATTTTCTTGATAATAACTAAGATTTTCAGAATTCCATTTGTCTGGTGTGAGAAAACAGGGCTGATTGCAGAGGCCCCCTAACTTTTTGCCCCCATTTTTCACTTTTGGCTGGTGTTTTCCTGACTCTGATGGTGCCCTGGGTACTGCTAACCAGTCCCAGAGCCTGTGTTCTGTGTAAAATCAATATGCAAATGAGGCTAATTATAATTGGCTAAGTCAACCTATCTATAAGTCCCTAGTATATGGTAGGGCACGTAGGTTTAGGGACCACAGCATAGGTAGTGCTGCTGAGGTGCCAAGTGGCATTTTAAAAGCAGGCCTGCCTTGCTGGCTGCTTTTAAATTAAAGTTATATGCAGATTCGACTCTGGAATTAAAAGTAGTTCCAAAGTCTTAAACGACCTTATTTTTACATATAAGTCACCACTAAGGTGTGCCCTGTGTACCCCTAGGGCTGGGTGCCATGTAACTATAAGCAGGGGCCTTAGAAAAGTAGTTTTATAAGCCCTGGTGAGGTAAAAACAGTCAAATTCGTTTTTCCCTAATTGTAGTGAATGGCCTTCATAGGCTAGAATGGGGAGACTTTATTTTAATTTTAAAAGTCCCCTTAAATGACAGATACAAAGAGTTTGGTATCAAATTAATTGTTATAATAAATCACACAACTTCCAGTTGTTGGATTTAATAAAACTTGTTTGGGTAAAGGGTTTTAAACTTTACCTGAAAAGTTGCCAATTTCAGCCCTGCATTGTTTTTGCTGCTGTGCTCTGATTGGCCAGCCTCTGGCAGCCTGGCCAGGCTGCCTTGATGAGGTGTGAAGTGGCCTGGCTTCACACAAAGAGATGTGCCTGTGGGAGGGAATTTCCCCTCAGCAGATGGTGAAGCAGGAAGGGGGAGGGCTGCCAAACTGGTCTTCAAAGGCAGAGAAGGACATTTGGAGCAACCCAGCAACACCCCCACATCCTGCAACCCCAGACAACTAGGTGCCCGCTTGATTAGATTAGGAGAGGGCAGGAGAGGGGTGTGTTTATGATTCTTAGCCACACCAGTGGGTGGGCTCAGCCAGATGTAACCTCCAAAAATAATTTTCAGCCATGATGGGTTTTTGAAGAATGTTGCCTCTTGGGATTGATTTTTGCAACACTTCCCAGGAAGTGGTCATCACAGGGGGAAGGACCCTGCACTTGATTGGAGAATCAGGACCCCCCTGTTTTTCACCCAGGAGCAAGGATAAAACTGGCAGACCTGCACCCACACCTCAGTTCCCTACCACATGCCTACCAGGAAGAACTACAGAAGAAGAAGGACTGCCCTGCTGGACCCCTGGCCTGCACCTGGAACCTGCACTCTGAAGGACTTCACCAGCTGCACACTTGGGCTTCACCACAAGAAGGACTTTGCCTGGCTTCAACTGGTTCAAGGAGGGACTCCCTGTTTGCTACAGGTGAAAAATTGCTAACCAGAGTCCCCTGCACCAACTCCTGAAGAAACCAACCAGCTGACCACTGCCCAAGGGCCAAACAGGAGTTTGTGCCAGGTGCATTCTGGGAGTTGTAGTCCACACCCCCAAGGATCATCTCAGAGCTTCTGGATCCTTGGGGTGAGCTGTGGACCCCAAAAGAACCTTAAAAGAACATCTGGGAGAAGACCCAGAAGTTTGGAGAACTTTTGGAAAAAAGCTCCATAGAGGGACCGACCCGCCGTGGCAACTCTAGCCGGCTTGCCTCAACCGCGACCCGGCCTGATTTGCAGGTTCGTCCCGGTGAAGAAAATCTCCAAAAAAGAGACTAAGTCCGAATGTACAAAGTTGACCAGGACCTCCCAGCCAGCGTATCCGAGGAGGGCTCCAAGGACGTCGGATCAAGATCCAGGTTTACCCCGGTCGAAGGATTTTTCACCTCGAAAAAACGACTAAGTCCGAAGGTAAAAATCTCCACTGAGGATTCCCGCGACACGTATCCAGAGAAGGGTTCCAGGAGGTCGGATTGGACTGGCAGGTTCATCCGCTGAAGAAAATCTTCAGGAAAAACGACTAAGTGCGAAGGTAAACTTTTGACCGAGGTCTCCCGTGGCCTGTAGACGAGCCGGGCTCCATCGCGGTAGGCCTTAAACTTTGACTTTGCCCTGGTCGAGGTGCGACCAGATGACCAGATTGGCGCTTTTTGTTTCTAGGCGCTAGAAAACAATAATTATTTACAAATTCATATCTCCGGTTCCCCTTATCTGATTTTATTCGTTTTTGTGTCATTTTAAAAGATAAAAATATAATCTATTTTTATAAATTGGTTTTGAATAATAAAGCTGTTTCCTGTGTTTTATTTAATTACTGTTTTGTGATATTTGAATGCTTTACACTCTGTATCCTAAGTTAAGCCTTGTTGCTCGTTGCCAAGCTACCAAGGGTTGAGCTGGGTTTAATTTACTGAGACCTAACTGGACCTAAGTGGAGGTTAGTGGCCTATTGCTAAGTGTAGGTACCTACCTGCCCTTACCAATAACCCATTTTCCAACATCTGGACATTACGTCCCTTTTCGTATACCTTGTTATGAGTGTGCTTGATTGTTTATGCATGTTCAGCACCTCTTGCAGGTTCTACCCTTGAGGATGTTTTTCAAAGACTGAGCCCCTGGTGCTCCAGAGATCATTACGCTCATGCTTCTCTGCCACTGTATTAGGCTTGGGTACAGAGGGAGCTCAGACGGAGCACACTGGGGCTTCAACCTTCTCTGCCCTTCCTGTGTGGTCAGTGACTTCCTCAGACTACTGATGCAGGACTACAGTCTTTAAGACCCAAAGTGATGACGGTGTCAATTACTTCATCCATGAATCCAAATCAGTGTTGGGGCATAAGGCTGTCCCAGAGCTTAAGCTGTCAAATTTAACTGGGTGTTTCACTTCCAAGAGGATTCCGGGTAATACTGATGCATAACCAGGATCAGTGGTTCCCTTGCTGGTGGAGGGGCTAGGCAGGGCCTGCTTAAGCATATTTAGCCACTAATACAGACAAGGAAAAAACAACTGATTTCTGAAGAACATAGAACTGACACGCTGCACTGCAGTAGAGGGCCATTGTCTATGTTCTATCACCTAAGCAGGGAAGGCCATCAAAGTACTGACTAGTCTACCCTAGCTTTTGGCTGGAGGGGGTCAGGTTGGAGCTGACCCTCTCTGCTGGATCACCCCCAAAGCTCTTGCCTTCACTCTCCCTATTTTCCTAAATTTGATTTTGCTTGCATTACTACTGTTTAAGTGCTGCACAAATACACATTACCTCTAAGTTAGGCCTGACTGTTTTCGTGCCAAGCTACCAGCGGGTTAAGCACAGGTTAATTTATTGACTTTTGTGGTTCACCCCTGAAAAGAGTATTGTTGTTGCCTGAGTAGGGCTTCTACCCTCTTTGCCCCCAACCAAAATCCCAATTTATTTAATGTATGATTATTGTTAGCCAGCTCCATGGTATGTATGGACCCGATGGGATTTAGACATTTGACTTTGGGGTCAATCATAGTGAGTGAGCAATTGAGCTACTTATAGGCTCTACTTTCCAGAAGGCTTCTAGGCGCTAGCACTGCACAGTGATTGGGTGAGAAAGGAGTCACTTAATGTAAAAGATGAGGCTTCCAGGTCCTTAACAGAAGACCACATGATTTGAAATAGGCCAAGTGGGAGAGGCAGGCGATTCTGCAGCCGAGGGGGGTCAAGACAGGAAAAAACCTGCCCCCTCCCCCAGGGCAGCTCCAAGAGCAAGGAGTGTGCTGCTAGAAGTGGAGGCTAAAGGGTCCAGAGCAAGGGAGTCTCGAGTGACTAGCTAGGTGAGGGACCAATGAAGAACCGGTAAGTCAGGTAGCGGGCATCCAACTCAACATGCTACAACAGGCAGCCCAGATCCCTACGGAGGCTTCATTAGTCCAGAAAGCCACCAGACCCAGCGGGAGCAATCGTTTCTGATCATTTCATTTCGAGATAAGAAAGCCCCTTAGCACTCTCTCTGAACACACTCTTGTGTCATAAGGTTGTGTTGGAAACAGCAGCTGCATTACAGGCATCGGAGTGATCCATGTACAACATTGATTACTCTTTAGCTTGACGTAGCTGCCTCACGTCATCGGTTTTCTGTGACGCAGAAGGAGACAATGAATCGTCCTGGTAGCCGACTCCTCCCTCGATTCCGAATGTCATATAATGTGCGAATACCAGAACATGTGCACATATTTTACTCTACAGTGCCGTTGCATACAGAGCCTGGCGCCGGTAGGTTTGTTTTTCCGTCCCTTAAAGGAACGCGCGAGAGGCAGCTGAAACATTCCTGCAAGCCATGTCCATGTAAGAGGATTACCTTCCCCGGAATAGAGTACACAGGGTGGGGGCGTCGGACAGTATGTTTCCCCACAAGCTGCCCCTGGATACAAGGCCTTAGTCTAATTGGATTGCGATGTGCGCGTGAATCCGCGCAGAGGCACGTGATCCATAACACTGCGGCCTCTTCCGTTCGTCAGTGCACAGTACTTCAGTCTGGGCTGGTCCTGTGCAGAGCCCCGGGGTCTATAGCGCGGCACTGGCGGGTGTGTCCTTGTCAGTGCGCTGTAACTGCACCACCGGGCGCGGAGAGACGGTGTGTGTGGGGCTGGACTGTAGGGTGTGTGCTCGTCAGTGCACAGTATCTTATGGCACTGTACTGTCCGTTGCGTGCTTGTACGTGCACGGTATACGAGTTGTGTTCACTCCGTGCAGACCCACAGTACCTGTGACACTACACTGGCTGTTGTGTGCTCGTCAGTGCACAGTATCTTATGGCACTGTACTGTCCGTTGCGTGCTTGTAAGTGCACGGTATACGAGTTGTGTTCACTCCGTGCAGACCCACAGTACCTGTGACACTACACTGGCTGTTGTGTGCTCGTCAGTGCACAGTATCTTATGGCACTGTACTGTCCGTTGCGTGCTTGTAAGTGCACGGTATACGAGTTGTGTTCACTCCGTGCAGACCCACAGTACCTGTGACACTACACTGGCTGTTGTGTGCTCGTCAGTGCACAGTGTTTTAGTGTGTGTTCGTTCACCTGGTGCAGTCACAGTGCCCGTGGCACTGCACTGCTACCGCGTGCTTGTCAGTGCACAGTATATAAGTTGTGTTCACTCCGTGCAGATTCACAGTATCTGTTGTCAGTGCACAGTATTTTAGTGTGTCTATTCCACTGCACTGGTTGATATTTCCTGTTCTGGCCAGGCCACATAGTACAGCTGCCGCTTCCTTGCCGGTGCACAGTGTGTTCTCACCAGGCCACAGCGGCTTTCACACTGCAATTTGCTTTTCACTGCACAGTATTTAAGGGTGTGCGTTCACCTCCTACAGAACCAAAAATCATATGACACCGCACTGGCTACAAGTCGCTTGCCACTGTGTGGTACGGTTTAAGTGTGTGATCGCCTGGTGCAGAGTCCCGGTGGCCATTTACACGGCACTGGCTGACGCGTGCTCGTCAGTGCACAGTACCGGTTTGTGTTCATTCCGTGCAGGGGAATCGTGCCGGGCTTTGCCGCCTCCTGCACACACCACATGGCAGGACACTGCAGCTGTGTGCTCGATGGCGGGGGGTGGTTGGCGGGTGGTGAGTGGCTGTTATTGTTTCGCCAGTGGGCACAAGTTCTCTGAAAAAATTATCCTCCAAACCACAGGCGTCCTGTTTTTCACAGTAGTCTGTCTGTATCGCAAAGTGTTCTTCCCATCTGCCAGGCCCATTGTCTCTCGTCTGTATGTATGTGTTGTGTTTTTTACTTTTCTGGCTTAGCATCAAACAGAATCTATTAGTCTTAACTGCATATTCAAGGAGATGGATTGAGCACTGACTTGCAGAAAGGCGCGGGAATTTTCCTGCCACCTCGTCTCCCACGCAGCAATTGTTTCTTGCTATTTCGGTCCCACTACTGCTTGCCGTCTACTGACCGTGCTCGTACACATGTGGCGGCGCGGACGCACAAGTGCACGAACATGTATGCCTGCGGAGGCAACTGCTCTTGCACGTGAACCAGAGGGGAGACCGTGCGCAAAAAGTGCAAGCCAGACAAGCTGTGCATGCGAACACACGCGTGCTGTGCGCTCGCGCATACAATGATGTGCCCATATATGTATATGCAACCAAAAAACACGCAATCGCCAAAAAGCATGCACTCCTTCATCCATACATAAACTGCACGCACAGAAACAGACCACTCAGAGAAGCAAGACATCGCCACAATTTCCGTGGACCTCCTCTAACTTTTACCTCACGCCTGACGTCTTGTCCTCACCGATGGTCTTATGTTTCACAAGTCCTAGTGAACCTCACGCCTGCACTAGAGGCACACCTAACTTCATTGAGTGGCGTGGCGCGTGAATCATTGCTCTGCACACTTGCTGGCGCACGTTGTACGCACATCCACACACAAGCACCACGTGCAGGCTGCACAGTGAGCACACGCGCCGTGCAGCCCTCGTGCCCACACGGGCCTGCAGCACCAACACTGGGCGACCACCGCGTGCACAGCGTGCGCACAGAGCACACTCGCCGTGCAATCCATGCGCCCACACGGAGCACCAGCGCCCACACTGGGCGACCACCGCGTGCACAGCGTGCGCACAGAGCACACTCGCCCTGCAATCCATGCTCCCACACTGGGCGACCACCGCGTGCACAGCGTGCGCACAGAGCACACTCGCCGTGCAATCCATGCGCCCACCGCGTGCACAGCGTGCGCACAGAGCACACTCGCCGTGCAGTCCATGTACCCACACCGAGCTGCAGCACCCTCGTGCCCACGGGGCTGCAGCACGCACCGCATCTTCTCTTGCCACCGGTGGCACACGTACTGTTCACCAGGAGTCTAGATGTTTGCGCGTGGTGGGCGGAATGTGCGTTCCACTTACATTCACGTACCACGAGGCCCATTAGACACGCACCCCTCACACCTCTCTGCATTTTGCATGCCCGTGTCAGTGCTGCTATTCACAGTTCCGCCCAGAAGCGAAAAGAAGTACAAAAGGAGTGGGGGTACCCGCTTTCCACTGTCCAGCACCCCGATGGCGCCTGCTGCAGGAGGTCGTGCACGCACGTTTCAGAACCGTGACGTGGCAACCACGGTCACCAGCTCAGGGTAAAAGTAAAACCGCGAAGGAGACCGCCCCAAAACTGGGGTTTTCTCAAAACAAACCATCTCGGGAAGCCCCGGGCATTTCACCAACACCGGCCCCTCCCAGCGCGTACTACCCGGCCCTCCACGCCACAGACCACACGTCCCATCCCCATCACT
Organism: Pleurodeles waltl; assembly: GCF_031143425.1. Taxonomy (NCBI): domain Eukaryota; kingdom Metazoa; phylum Chordata; class Amphibia; order Caudata; family Salamandridae; genus Pleurodeles; species Pleurodeles waltl. The sequence goes on along the minus strand of NC_090444.1, from coordinate 1,789,214,986 downwards.
TCCCTTTACACCTGCGCCGCTCACGGGAGGAAAGTTCCAGCCCGACAACGTCTCACCAAACACACTGTCCACTTCATCTGTTGAAAACACAACCTGCCAATTAGCACATTCCACTTCCGCCACAGGCACCGGGTGGGTGTGCACCGTGTTTATTACACCCGTCATTACAGAAATCAGAGGACGGACTCGCTGGAAGCAGCGGGCACGGTGTGACACTACCAGGTATGCACGTCAATATATACTGACACACATGCATGCATGGATGGATACCTCCCTACACACAGGCACACATGCAAACACACACACCAGCGCACACAGGCACACACATCTCTCTCTCTCTCTATATATATATATATACATTTATATCATACATGCATATCAAGAAATGCGCACATTTAGAAATATATCTACATGCATATATTTATAGCGATGCTCTATTAGCCCAGACTACCTGCACCTGTATTCTATATATCTGCTCCTCCAAACATACAGCTGCGCATATACTCCGCCGCATATGCTTCAGGTATGTCATGCTCTGCCCATTACATAAAAATCTGAATATATTTGAGCCATTTGAATGATCGCGTCTCGCTGTAAAGGGAAACATAGGCGCGTTATGTGCACTTTCACATTAAAAGATAGAGGACTGCAGAAGTACAATCTAGTATTTAGTGCATCGTAAACATTAAAAAGATGACCGTGGCACCGGGCATGCCGTACAGTGGGATGTGGACACTTACCTCTGCGGAGTAACTTCAAAGCCCGTCTAAGCAGAGGGAGCCCTGGCAGCCACTTGCTCACCGTGCCCAGTGCCGGGCATCCTTTTACCCAGAAGACAAGTGATGCAATCCACACGTCCGAATGCCACCCGGCTACAGAATCCTTGCCACTGATAGCAGCGCCCCGTGCCCGGTGAGGTGAAGAAGCAGAAGCGGGTCCCCCCCTGGCACCCCCGTCCACGATACATCCAGTACAAAAACCGCCAGTGTGTGAGCCGTCAACTTGCCCCTTCTCCTTGCATGTGAGGAGATATCTCCCAAGGAGGAGACGCCTCGGTACGTGCCAGCGATCCCGGCTCCTCGGCGCAGCCCCTCGACGCGGTGTGCGCTGTGGCTGAGAACTCCCCAAGGTGGTGCCCGTGGGGCTGCGTGGAGCTCAGAGACAGCCGGGCGCACACTGGCGCTGCCCGAGAGAGGAGCTGTAGGTGGCAGTCCACTGCTCAGAAGGGAGAGCTGCACAGGCACAGGCAGGAAAGAAGACGCAGAAGCGCTGGTGCAGTGAGCAGGCAGCCAAGGAGGAGCACGGCCAGGGGATGCAGTGCGCAAGCAGCAAAGGAAACGCACAGGCAGTCCAACAGGCAGGTCCCTGGAAATGAGGCTTAGCAGGCAGCAAATGATGTGCGCTGGGGGTGAAACCTAAACAGGCAGCCCAGCAAACACGTCAGTGGGAATGAAGTTTACAGGCAGAAAGAAGAGATGTGTTGGCAGAGAAAGTAAGTGTGCAGGCAGCCTGCCGGATATGTCTGCGCGAATTAAAGGAACAGGCAGAGGAATAGATGCGCAGGCAGACAGTAGACACTTCCCTAGATATGAGATGACAAGGAAGGAAAACAGTCAGCTCAGCAGTCACCCCAATGGGATGTAATGATCAGACGGGGACGTGAAATTTACAGTGAGCTCAGTCGACACCTCAGTGGAAGTGTACGTGCACTGGAAGTGAAGTGCACAGCCAGTCCAGCAGGCACCTGCACAGGGCACGATGCCCAGAGCCAGTTGGGAAATTAAATGCACAGGCAGATCAGCGGGCACGGAAATAAAGAGATAGATTTGCTCAGCAGGCAAATAAACCCGAACGGCAGTTGAAAAGTAGCGTCACTGGACAGTACGTAAACAGATCCGCAGGTGTGTCATTCGAAATGGAGTGCACAGGCAGTCAGTCAATTGGAACTGAAAACGCTTAGGTTGTTTAACGTGGTCATCAGTGCCACATAAACAACTTAACAGGAATCTCTAGGCGCTATTAAACGACGAGGGGTGTTTATTGTTTCCCAACTCACTAATACTCGTTTTATCGGCCTGGGAAAGATGAAAGGATGCGATCACTGTTGAGACGTGACCATGCGGTGAAATATGGATACCCGCAGTAGGTGGTTTAAACCACTGAGCTACCACGCTATGGTCTTTACAGGAAGCCGAACTGTGACGTCACTGGAAATGAGAGGCGGGCAGTAAGGTGGTGACGTCACCGTGCATGAGATGCGCAGGCAGAGGGACCAGTCCGCCCCTTGGACCTGTCCTGAGAAGGGTCTCTGATCTCAACGGCTGTAGGAGGTGGATGGCAATGCTGGGGGGCTACAGAGGGGATTACAGATTATGAAACAGATTTACCCCCTGGCAGTGGTGTAATTAAACTAAAAGCCCCCACCCCCTGCACAGAACATGGACCCCCCACTCACTCAGGCCAGGTGCTGTGCTGAAGGGGCCCCCTAGGGTTTAGCCCCCCCACCGCGGGGGCTGAAGGGCCATTTGTTACGCACCTGACTTTGTGGGTGCGTTCAAAATAAACCAAAATAAACCAGGCCCCATCCACCGTGCTCCACGGAAGAGCAGCACGTGTGACGCGCGATGCTGTTGTCACTGCAACTAAACAAAATGTATGTGAAGCCGGAAAGGGAACATGACATAAAACCTGGAATAACACGAGTAAAAAAAAATAACAACAAAGCTGTCATGGTCGGTTGGAATGAGGGCACCGCTCAGCATCCACGTGCAGGGGGCGGCGGCCCGACCCAGTAACTGTAAAGCGCCACATGGCGCAGCATAAACTCTGGCACGATAATAGTCGGATAATCTGGTGCGGACGCTGGCCGGCGGGCCAAATCCTCATCCACACACAAGTCTCGTCAGCCACTAGCATGTCAGTTCTTTAAGAGAGCTCCGGCGGAGGGGGCGAGATGGAGGGAGGGGGTGCGGGGACTAGACGTGTGAACTCCGGAGCCTTGCCACTGGGGGCTCATGATGGAGAAAGCCAATTAAGCAGTGATAGGACTGTCAAACGCCCAGCGCGGCCACTGACTGTTTCATCAGCCTTGAAAAGCGGCCCCTACTCGCTCCCTCCGCCCAGTCCTAGTCCAGAAAGTGGAAGATGCGCGCGGAGCAGTTTGGTGCAGTGGGTGGAAATAGCGCTTCCTTTGTACACAGCCGTCGAGGGCCGGGATCTAAGGATCTTATGACACCTGCGTCGTGCAGTCGGCTGTCTGCGGTTCCTCAAGCGGCTCGAGTCTCGTTATCCCCCGCCCGGAGCTCTCTCTCATTCAGGAACATCCCAGGCAGGCTCAACATCATCTGAGGAGACCATCTGCAGACTGTGGAAATCTTAAGAAGTTAAGCGCTGCAGGATCCATAGATGCTACGTTGCAATATGTGCACGTATAATAAATAAAAATATGGCGTTTTTTAACATAGTGCTTAATACACGCGTGCCACTTCTAAATGCTGTAAATATCTGGTGTCAATGATACCCAATATAATGATACTCCATTTACTGATCTTGAAAGGATGGGATCCTCAGCAGGCCTTCCCAAAACTTCGAAAACATGGGGATCACCGCCTGGGCCAGGCGCGATGTGCAAATCACCGAACCATCATACTGTACACGCGCACGTCTATCTCCACGCGCAAGTGCGTGTGAGTGACACACAGAGACAGCACACAACCCTGAACATATATCAATAATCCTCGACTCATAGAACAGGATTACATATATGTTACGAGGTCGCAAAAAAAACTTTGCTTGGTTTTGGGTACATAGGGATATTTATTTTTTCAGAAGGCACTGCAGCTGTTTGCCCATCCTTTTCAGTAAAACACCTGATTAATCAAGGCTACTGGTTGTGCAGATAAAAGTGTGTCATCACTCATATCTGGGATGCCATAGACCCGGGCAAAGGAGGGAATGAATGTCTTTGCTTGTGTTCCTGCGCCATATAAGGGTAGCAGGGACTAAGTCTATCTTGTCCCAGACGTGCTGGAAGAGTGCTTCAACCAGCAAAAAATTTAAATGTGGCACTAAATTGGCATGTCAAAGCACAACTAGGGCAAAATGTGAAAAATAGTGGGGGTACTAATTAGCATATGTAGCAACAATGATCTGTTATTGTCAGTAGTGCCCCAAACCCCCATAGGTGGTAATGAGCATGATCTTTGTCAGGGTGAACCTCTAAAAACACTAAATTAACATGAACTCAACCCTCTAGTAGCTTTGCCACAGCGCAGGCAGGTTTAACCTAGAGGCAACGTTTAAAGTATTTATGCACTACTAACATAGTAACACAAGAAAAATCCAAAACCAATTCAGAGAAGCAGGCAATTTAGAAAATGACACAAAAGTGACAAAAAATCCAATAAGTGGTACCAGAGTTATGAATGTTTAAAGTTTGAAATTAAGAATTGCTTCAAAAGGAGCTAAGCGCCACAGGAGTCAACTGGTTGTGCCTGAGCAGGACAAAGATAAGTATTAAGGCCAACCTGGATGAGAGGCAGGTCAGATTTAAGGGCTAGGTTCACCCCAGTCAAAAAGTTACATTCACATTTAGAAACGTTTATGGAGCAAATTGTTTTCAGCAGGGTAAAGGCAGTAGGCGTCTGCAGACACTGGGATCAATGCAGAGCGGAAGTCTGAGGTTCCGGTGAAGTCATCGATGAAGACAGGAAAGCTCTGAGAGGGAAAAGTTCTGGTTTTGTGCCCAAATAGCCCTTAAAATCAATTAAATGCAGACAGCAGCTAGATTTCTACGTTAGGACGTAGAAACTTTTCTGGAACTTGGATTTCTTCACTGGGGCAATGCTACAGGCTGTAAGCAAAGAGGGTTTGGCGTCATCAGATGCCGATGATGGTGATCCTGCTGGATCAGATTTACTGCTGTGGAAAAGGACATTAGTACACAATTAATAGAGCCATGTCAGTACCTACAATTCAAACAATACTTACAAGAACCTATATTGCTTTGAGGAACCCAAACACAAACAAATTTGAAACCATTTTTCACATGAAGAAATAAATGAAACACAGTATCAGGTGTGAAGTTATTGCTCACAACATGTATTTGTTAGAAATTGTGTATCTAGTTGGCAGAGGTATACACCTTTGTCAAAGTAGGAACGACAGTCCTGGTCAGGGTAAGTCACAACACAATCCAAATTATCCTGTCCCTACCCTCTGGTAGCTTGGCACTGAGCAGTCAGGGAACCCTTTCCCCCCCCTTACTCTGGGACTTGTCTGGCTCATCTTTAACCCCCCCCTTAACCCTGCTGGGGGAACCTGAACCACTCTTCTTGGGGTCACTGCCAGGTACCTTCTTGGACACCCTGGTGCTAGCCCAGAGGTCTGCTTTTTCAGCAAGCTTCCTGGGATCAGTCAGCTTACTGTCAACTAGGTGCTGGCACAACTCTGTAAAACAGATACTGAGCAGGTGATCTCTCAATTAAATTGTATAACCCAACATAATCATTAACTTTGCTGCTCTGCACCCAGCCATTCAGTGCCTTACTGGAGTAATCAATTACATCTACACAGGATTGGTTAGGGAGCTTGTTACTGTCCCTGAATCTTTAACAATACTTCTCAGGATCAGTCCAACTTTGCAATCAAAATGGCTCTCATGGGAGTGTACTTGGTTTGGTCTCCAACCTCTAATGTCAGAAGTGCAGGCATGTGTTTCCACAGACCCGCCCCCAGTGCTCTTCAGGAACCCCATGTACCTTTAGTGCAACTTAATAAGTGGAAAACCACTTGTCAATGTCATCTCCCACCACATAAGTTGGCACCAAGTTCTTGGGTATACAATCCTTCTTGCCACCGGCAGGTCCTGCATGTATGTCGACACCAACACTGCTGAATTCAGACTGCCTAGCCTTGAGCTTCAACTCAATAGATGTTTCTTCTCAGCTAAGGCCCTTTCAGCCTCAGCTTTCCTCTCCTGTGCCTCCATTTTTAGGTTTGCAAACTGCAGCCTGAATTCTCTCTCCTCTCCTCTGCGGTAAGACCATGAGTTGAGATATTGCTTTCTGGCCTCACAGGAGGCACGAATCCAGGGGTGCCATCCTCAACCACTGTTGGCTGTTCCTCGGAAGAGCCATTCTCATGATCCCCCAACTCACCATGCTTTTGGGATTGGGATTCTGCCCTGGCCCTCAGCACCTTTTGAACTCTCCCTTCTTGAAAGCTCTATGGGCAGGTACCCCCCATCTCTTTGCAAAAGCCCTTTAGGTGGGTAACTGTGCATTCCTCCAGCTTAGCAATCTCAAACTCCCCAGCTCTACTTGTGGACCCAGCCAGAGACATGATGTATAGGACTAAAGATGCAAAGCAGGAAAAACTGCAGAAAAAATAGAATTGGTCTTTAAATGTGGGTAGGTAGTGTACACATGGCTGTTGTATGGCACTGCACAAGCACAGGTCCTATCCTCACTGCTGAGCACCAATGTTCGAAATTGGGTCTCTATTTGGTAGAGGTATACTCCCTGTCCAAGTAGGGACCACAATTCTAGTCAGGGTAAGTCACACACAATCCAAATTATCCTTTGCCGACCCTCCAGTAGCTTGGCATTGAGCAGTCAGGCTTAACTTAGAAGGCAACGTGTAAAGTATTTGTGCAATAAATCATACAGTAACACAGTGAGAACACCACAAAAATACACCACACAGGTTTAGAAAAATATACAATATTTATCTGGTTAAATTAAGGTCAAAACGATAAAGATTCAATAAGCACAAGTTGAAATATCACTTTTGTAGGCTAAAGAAGAGTCTTAAATCTTAGAAATCAACAGTTGTCTCTTGTTTGCACAAAGTACCTGGTTTGTGTCAAAATTACCACACACGGAGACCACGGAGAAGGAGATACGTGGAAAAATAAGGTATGCGTCAGATTTTCCGGTGCAGCATAGACGATGCGTCGTTTTTTTCCATGCTGCAAGGGGCTTTGTGTCGATTTCCGGCATGCAGTCTTGGTTCCTCACTGCGATGCGGGGATCTTTGGAAGTCCAGGGATGATGCGGGCAAAATCCTGGGCATGCGCGAAGAAGTCACAGGTGTTGCATCGATCCAGTAGGCGATGCATTGACTTTTCTGTCGCACAACAGGCGCTGCGTCGGTTCTCCACTCAGGAAGTCAGGCTGTGTCATTCCGGCTCGGCTGTGCGTCGATCTGGTAGGTCAGTGCGTCAAATTTCCAGTCCTAATGCAGGCACTGCATCGATCTTCACTCGGGAAGGCGGGCTGCTTCGGTCCAGTTCAGCTGTGCAGTGATTTTCTCATCGCAGGGCAGGCTGTGCGTCGTTTCCGGCAGTCTGTGCATCAATTTTCTGCAGGCAAGGAGTTTCCTTGAAGAGGTGAGTTTTTTGGTCCTGAGACTTCAGAAAACAGGAGGCAAGCTCAAACCAAGCCCATGGAGAGCACTTCTCAGCAAGTCAGAGGGCAGCAGGGAAGCAGGGCAGCAGTCCTTCACAGAAAAGCAGTCCAGACAAGTCCTTTGGGAAGCCAGGCAGTTTTTTCGTGACATGTTCTAGGTTCAGGTCCAGACGTGTCTGATTTGGTGGGGTCAGAGACCCAGTTTACATACCCAAAATGCCTTTGAATTTGGGGAGACTTCAAAGAATGGTTTTGAAGTGCACAAGGTCCCCTTTCAGTGCAGGTCTGTCTGACAAGGTCCCAGTAGAGGGTTAGGCAGTCCATTGTGTGAGGGAAGGCCACTAGCCTTTGAAATGTAAGTGTCAGGCCCTTCACCCTCCCAGCCCAGGAAGACCCATTCAAATGCAGATGAGTGCAAGTGTGACTGAGTATCCTGTGTATGTGGTTGTCTGGGTGAAATGCACAAGGGAGCTGTCAACCAGCCCAGGCAGACGTGAATTGGAGACAGGCTGTAAGGCACAGATGGATTTTAAGTGCAGAGAAATGCTCACTTAGTAAAAGTGGCATTTCTAATATAGTAATATATTATCCAATTTCACCAATAAGCAGGATTTTGCATTACCATTATGGTCATACTAAATATGACCTGGTTACCCCTTTCTGATCTGAATCTACCACTCAAAGAGTGTATGAGGGTAGCCCTAAGGCTAGCCTGTGAAAGGGGCAGACCTCATAGTAGTGGAAAACAAATTTAGGAAATTTATACTACCAGGACATATAAAACACACATGTACATGTCCTGCCTCTTACCTACATAGCACCTTGCCCTATGGGTTACCTAGGGCCTACCTTATATGTAGAAAAAGGGGAATTTAAGGCTTGGCAAGTACTTTTCAATGCCAAGTCGAAGTGGCAGTGAAACTGCACACACAGGCCTTGCAGTGGCAGGCCTGAGACATGGTTAAGGGGCTACTAATGTGGGTGGCACAATCAGCTCTGCAGGCCCCCTAGTAGTAATCAATCTGCAGGCCCTGGGCCCATGTACTGCACTTTACTAAGTATTAAAAGTATATCAAATATGCCAATTGGGTATGAACCAGTGTTACCATGTTTCAGGGAGAGAGCATGTGCACTTTAGCACTCGTTAGCAGTGGTAAAGTGCACAGAGTCCTAAATCCAGCAAAAACAGTGTCAGAAAAGTGGAGGGAAGCAGGCAAAAAGTTGGGGGATGACCACCCTAAGACTGTCAGGTCTAACACAGACCATTTGGAGAGCGTTGATGTTTTGACTGTGAAAGCTGCGTGGTAGCTCAAGACCATCAAGTTGGGTCAGGACATGGGGAGGGCTGGGGAGCACCCCAAAAAAAATAAAAAAATAGGTCTGGTCTGATTCTGAGAATTACTGTAAAAGCCATGCAAAAGCTCGCCAATACTCATGGGCAATGAGACCCTCAGACTTCAAATTTGAGGGGTGGTGGGTGTCAAGCTATCTGGTCTAGACAGCATCTGTTTGCTCAAGTGAATGATGCATCAGGGTATAAAAGCCCCTCAAATGATGGAGCCGATGAATGATACTGAAAGTAATTAATATTACTCAGTTCTGCTCTTGATGCAAGAGTCAAAAAAGTGAAGTGTGTAACTAAAGTGAAGCCACTTAACCAATGAATGTTGCCATTCCTCTCATTTTGTTAGGAATGAGATAGGGAAAAAGGAGAAAGGAATCGTAAGTACCTTTACAGGGCATCACCTAGATGTCCCCATTGAGATTAAGGGGGGTAGAATTCACTCACCCAAAGCTGCTTCAGTCCACAATTGTCAAAAGAGCCAACAACAGAGACTCCAGTCATCTCGCTGAATGGGAGCGCTGGCGGCATACGAATCAACCGTAGTATTTCAAGGAAAAGGTTTTTGATGCGGTGCCGGCATGCACATCATGTTGATAGCATCAAAAGCCTACTTCCAATATGGTCATTAGTGTAACAGGCGGTCCAGTGGTTGTCGGGCTGTGCAATGGAAAATGCAGGAGCACAGAAATGCTACTAATACAAAAAATGTGGGTCCCCGCTAAAGTGCCACAAACTCATGGCAGCTTGATTGTGTAAAAACACAGACCAATGACTGGCAAAATTTTGATCATGTTAGAATAAAACAGTCTTAGCGCTGTTGGTACCCTATAGCGAGAATACCTATAGTTAGCGCCCCAATACACAGTGAAGTACAGAACCTAATAATGTGTGTAGAAAAGCAACAAGGGGTATAGTGGTGACATATGACATAAAGTTAGAAGGAATGGTGGTATGCTCACCATTGACATTACATATACAATGACAACTTAGTTGCAAAAAAAATGCCAATGTCTTGCTAAAGTATATAGGCGGTAGTTATCAAGTTACCAACCCAATCAAAAATGATCATACATATTATAGCATCTCTCAGTGTGACACTATACTGGACGCCAGATAAATGGGGCACAGTAAAACTGTTAATGTTAATAATAAAGATTGATAAGAGGTTCATCGCAAAATGGGGCACTTGGTGAGTAGAGCAGAAAACAGACCATTGGTCCTAGGTAACACATATGACATAGTGTAAAAAGGCATGGTAGTGTACCAACCATTAACAGTCCTGGGTAGTATAAATACATTCAGTGCACAACAGCATCCCAACTTTAGTTGCACAAAATGCCAATGTCTTACCAAAGTAAGTGGGCAACAGTTGTAAGGTTTGCACAGAGTGAGGCCCCCTTACCAGAACAATTTTTGCTTCTACAAAATATAAATGTCAAGAATTCAAGTGAGTACAGTTCAAATCAAATAAGTCAAAATCCAAGTGAGTGAATTCAAAGGAATACAAACAAGAAATTTCCCATCAATCATTATAAAGTCCAATCCAGTTCAGAAATTTAATAGGTCGCAATATCAAAATGTGTTACAGCAACATCCATGAAGATACACTCCGAGCCAACATGTGTTTCGTCATGGGGAATTCTTCTAATCCCCAGCGACTTCTTCAGGGCTCTATATTGTAAATAAATAGTTGGTATTAGAAACCAAAATGCTCAGACTCTATGATGAAGAATATATAAAAAATGTATATATAGAACTAGAGAAAGGTCACATTTATGCTCAAAGAAAACAAAGTCACTAGAGAGATGAGAGGAACGTGAAAGGAATATTAATAAAACCAATGTTGAACCAAACTAGGTTAAAATCCCTAAAACACCACCTACGTAGAGAGAACAGGTGCTACCAGTCACCCTAAAAATACATGTTCACCGCTCATTGAATTCACAACTAGTGTAATACCCCGTTCACCGAAATCACTCCTTATCGATAACAAAGCACCCTTTAAGTGTTATTCAGGCATCCAAATGAATTCAAAATTGCGGTTGTAAGCAATATATTTATTGTTATTTTTGTGCTTTCTTTTGGCTAAATTAGATATGTTGCTTATCGAGTGTTTACTTTTGAAACAGTACTCACCTGTTGGAGAGACTTTCAATAATCTTTAAAACCGGAAACTCACAAGGTATTGTAACGACAACATTGTCATTGGTAGACTAGCTTTCACAAATAGTTTCATTCATTTGGATGCCTGAATAACACTTACAGGGTGCTTTGTTATCAATAAGGAGTGATTTCGGTGAACAGGGTATTACATTAGTTGTGAATTCAATGAGCGGTGAACATGTATTTTTAGGGTGACTGGTAGCACCTGTTCTCTCTACGTAGGTGGTGTTTTAGGGATTTTAACCTAGTTTGGTTCAACATTGGTTTTATTAATATTCCTTTCACGTTCCTCTCATCTCTCTAGTGACTTTGTTTTCTTTGAGCATAAATGTGACCTTTCTCTAGTTCTATATATACATTTTTTATATATTCTTCATCATAGAGTCTGAGCATTTTGGTTTCTAATACCAACTATTTATTTACAATATAGAGCCCTGAAGAAGTCGCTGGGGATTAGAAGAATTCCCCATGACGAAACACGTGTTGGCTCGGAGTGTATCTTCATGGATGTTGCTGTAGCACATTTTGATATTGCGACCTATTAAATTTCTGAACTGGATTGGACTTTATAATGATTGATGGGAAATTTCTTGTTTGTATTCCTTTGAATTCACTCACTTGGATTTTGACTTATTTGATCTGAACTGTACTCACTTGAATTCTTGACATTTATATTTTGTAGAAGCAAAAATTGTTCTGGTAAGGGGGCCTCACTCTGTGCAAATCATTGTTGGGTTTATCTTGAACCCTTGAGGGATGGGTGTTTTCCCTTGTGTAGGCTACCCCTTATGATTTAATTGGCCTATCAGTACCCTGAGCGCCATTCATTCCCCTATCCTTGCACCCCATTTTCTTTGTTAACAGTTGTAAGGTTAACAACCCAATCAAAAGTAATCATACAAAACACAGTCTCTCACAATATGGCATGATAAGGGAAGTCAGATAAATGGGGCACAGTGAAAGTGTTAATGTTAACATGACACCATTAAAAGAGATGCATCACAACCAGGCAAGATACTCTTTCTATTGAACTCCATACAGCTTATTCTTGTATCAGAATTAATTGCATACTCATCAGTAAGTAATCATTGGACACTTGTGTTTATTAGCTTAATGATGATGCCAACATTGAAAATCTGAAGAATCCTAGCCAGAATCCACCAATGTATGTTCCACTAATAAAGACAAATGCACTTGAATGAATTGATTACATACCCTGAAAACAGAAAGCAGGCTTTGCCATGGGGCAATGCTACGTTGGTAGATGGGTTTAGGCTGACACACTATCAGCTTATAAACAAAGGCAGATACAGGAAGAGACAATAGCGAAAGTAGACAATGCTAGCAGTCCTGTACAATTTGGACCAAGACCTACGGCTAAAACATTGCACCACCATGAAGTATGATCCAGGATGCAATGCACTTCTGAAATCTCCATTCGCAGAAGATTACTACTTCATTATGCAAAATGAACCCATAAACATTTTACAGTTTATTGAAAATAAGTATTGGTCAGGCACCAACTGTGGAGAGTTTAACACAGATCGATTTTATTAAAATTACAAATAATCTGTGTAGGAAAACGCATCTTTTTCTGGTCACCCCATTTTTTCCTGACTAGATATACTAGTTTATGTCATTCTGAGCACAGAGAGTTTAAAGAACCCTCCCAGTGCATGCATTATGTCATTTAAACCATGGTAACAGTGGTTCATTGTAATTGTCATAAATGACTTTGTTAATATTGAAAAAGTCAATGTGTACAATGATATGTTTATGAATAAAAACAAAACTACATCACTATTATCCAATTCACCCATCATGAACTCTCCAGAAACCTGGACTCAGAAACACATGGTCAGACAGGCTCTGAGACCTAGGCCTGAGGTTACTGATTGACAGGTCACTGGTGCAGTTGTAATGGTAGCATAAACGATGAAAGGACGCAGGTGAGTAAGTCAAAGTATTAGTTTATTCATTCAAATAAAAAGAGCCCTCTGAGAAATTCGTCGTCCTGTGCTCACCGATCCAAACCGCCACGGTCGTCTGGATTGGAATGCCCAGCACGAGGAAAATCAAAGGGTAGAGTTTTAAACAACAACAAAACGTGAATGACATAATAACTGTGAGCTGACATCATAATATAGTTTAAACTCGTGACAGATAACAAATTACTCACTACAACTTTTTTCCCCTTTTGAAAAGAAGAATTGACTAAGAAAGTACAATCAATAAAGAAGGAAATCTTTGTACCTAGTAGGTACAGAAACATTACGTGAAGATCTGTTTGCCTTTCCACATGACAAATTAACATTTCCTGTGTCAGATAATGTGTCTTGACTGCTTTGAAGTTGACAAGCAACACATGCTTGTGAATCATGATCACTGTTGATTTGCACATCAGAGAACATGTTTGGTTGAGTAACCAGTGGTTCATTAGTATCATGCAAAACATAGGGAGCATTAGAGTGACAAGGAGAAGTATCAACAGTTCTGTTATTGGAACAAGTGACATCAAAAGGCCAATTAAATAAATCACCTGAATAATTTCCTTGCAAGTTCTTGTGAGCCAAAATGCTACAAACCTATTCCTGAGTAAGTTTGACCAAACATCTCTTACTCCACCATCCTTTTTTATCCAACAAAAGAGAGCCTTTAGAGACCTTTAAAACACATACAGGATGGGAATAAATAGAAGCACCTTTTTTACTTTCACAGGGCTTTTGATCATAACCCAATCTCCGATACAGAAATGTTGATCTTTAATCCGCTGTATAGAATCAAAATAGTTTTTTTGCAAACTTTGTTTATGTGTAGTATTAGAAATCAACGTATTCCTATCTTTAAAAGCATGGCAACTAGGTTTACTGTTCAAATCTTTTATCCAGTCAGGGCAAACATTGGATCTAGGATCTCTTTTTCTTATTAGGCGAAAGGGTGAAATGCCAGTAATGGAGTGTGGAGAAATTAAATAAGACCATAACTTTTTCTTTAAGAATTCTTCCACTGGTGTATTAATAGCAATGGCTGTTTGTATCCCCTCCTTCATGAATCTATTCATTCTCTCCACAAGTCCATTGGAAAAAGGGGAATACAGAGCAACCTTAAAATGAGTGATATGGTTTGTTAACAAGAAGTTACTCATTTGAATTGATGTGAATTGTGATCCATTATCCGTTACAATTTCCTTGGGTGTCCCTTCAATATTAAAACTTTTGCTTAAAAACTTTATACCTGATGTGGTGTTAGTAACGGACGTGAAGTCAAAATTTACCCATTTGGAATGATAATCTATCAAGACAAAAAGATACTTTTTGTCAGAAGGTAAAAGATCAAAGGGACCTGCTATGTCCAAAGCAACTTTACTCCAAGCTTCATTAGGGATCGGGACAAGATGCAAAGATGTATCAGTGGTTTTCCAATGCTTGTCAGACATGAGACATGTTTGACATTTATCAACCCAATGAGAAACATTTGAGTCCAAAGATGGCCACCAGAAATACTGTTTTTTTTGTTTTAAAATTCTACAAGTTTCTCCTACTCCTAAATGTCCTTCATGAGCCGCTTCAATAAGTTTATTGCGCAGCAAGGTAGGTGGAATACAAACATCAGCACGCATCAAAATACCTTTAACTAAGGATAGCTCAGTAGCTACCTGTGCCAAGGGTTTTAACGGGGAGGGAAGTGAATGCTCCTTGGGCCAACCTTTTTTTACAAAACTAATGGCTGCTTGCAGAATTTCATCCTTCTGTGTAGCCTCAAACCATTCTCTGTAACGTATAACACCTAAGGATTCCACCATATCTTCAATATTAGCCACAACACATTCAACTTCATCTTGACAGTCCTCTAATGTGTTATTTTGCAAAGGCATTCTGGATAGACAATCAGCCCTGATATTACGACATCCAGAAATGTATCTCATCACAAAATTGAATTCTTGTAAACAAGACAAGAGCCTAACCAATCTTGTAGAAGCCTTGCCTGTTCCATTGCCATTCAAAAGGTGTAACAACGGTTTATGATCAGTAAAAATTTCAAAATGTGTACCCCACAAAAATGTTTTAAACTTTTCCACGGCCGAAGAACAGGCAAGGGCTTCTCTTTCAATTGTACTGTAATGAGACTCTGCTTGTTTGAGACTTCTGGAAGCAAAACCAATTGTATGTTCTTTGCCTGAAATCCATTGACATAGTACAGCACCTAAACCATGTTGACTGGCATCAACAGTGAGGTAACATTTCTGACCTGAAGTGTAAGACGATAAACCAGGAGCATTAATAATCAATTTATTGACATTCTGAAATGCTAAATCACAAGTGGCCTCCCAGTTGAAGGAAACACCTTTCCTAAGCAAGGAACGTAAAGGTTGAACTACTAGTGCATACCCAGGTACAAACCTGGAATAATATTCAGATAAACCAAGGAAGGATCTAAGAGCATCCTTATCTTTAGGAGGCGGAGCCTCAGCTATGGCTTGTGTAAGAGAAAACCTGGGTCTGATACCTGTAGAGGTGATAGAATGACCTAAGTAGTCCAAATTATCAGATAGAAATTTGCATTTGTGATGACTCAAAGTGATCCCTACTTCTTTAAAGAGATTTAAAACCTTACGCAAAGTTACTAAGTGATCCTGAATAGTTTTAGAAAAGATAAGTACGTCCTCTTGATAAGCTTGCACACCATCAATCCCTTTCAGAATGTGATCCATAAATTTTTGAAAAACGCTGGCTGCTGAAGCCAAACCAAAAGGTAAACGTAAAAATTTAAATGCTCCAAAAGGAGTGACAAAAGTAGTAAGATCACATGACTCTGGTGCTAAAGGAATCTGATGATATGCAGACTTTAAATCCAAAAGGCTAAAAATCTTGGCACCCCCAATGTTAGCAAGAAGATCTTGAATTTTAGGAAGCGGGTGACAATCAACTACAATGTTCTTATTCAGTGAGCGTAAGTCTGCACATAATCTGATCTCATTCTTCTTCTTGCGGACAACCACAATGGGACTAACCCACTCAGAGGAATCTGTGGCCGAAATGACACCTTCCAAAACCAATTTATCCAACAATTTTTTTAGATCATCCCTAACACTCAAAGGAATCGATCTAACTTTGTGTGCAATAGGAATTGCATTTTGTTTGAGTTTTATAACATGTTCAAACTTTGTAATCTTACCAATTTTGGAATCAAAGACTTCTCGGAAATTTTCTAAAAGCGTTTGTAACTCAGAGTCTTCTAGTTTATCAGAAACTAGAGCAATTTGAGAATCATTCAACTGTACTGGATTTTCAGAACCAGGAACCAACTTTAACCCAATTTTCACTAAATCTTGCCAGCCGACAATGTTTTTACCTTTCAGTGCCACATATATTTTGGTAACCACTTGTCTACCCAAACATGAAACAGATTCAATAAAATAGCCTAACATGTCGATGTCATTGTCTCCATAAGCTTTTGGTGATATATCTGTTTCCAGTAAATGAACTTTGGGAAACCAGAGTTTGTAGTATAATTGATCTGAAATTATGGTGACAGGTGCAACAGAGTCTGCCATCATATTTAAAGAACAATCACCAATCATAACCTGACAAAAAGGACCTTTAACAATGACCTGATGTTGAGGAGAAACTACAGTATCAACTGTCAAAACCATCTTCTGAAAATCATTTTGCACGCAATCAACATTGTCCTGAACTAGTACATTGCTTACTTGAAGAACATTTTTAGCTTTGCAGACTGCCTGAAAATGACCTATCTTGTGACATTTTAGACATTTCTTACTTGCAGCCGGACATTTGGGACTATTAGCAATATGAGAATTTGAGCCACATCTATAACATACTGTGTTTGACTTCCTAAATAAAGGTTTGCTGGCCTTATTTTTAATTAAAAAGAGCATTGACTGTCTCTGTTTCATGCATTGAATTCACAAAAGAACTACAAGAAGTGTCATTGGAAATGTATTTGGAAGAAATCATGGCCCGTTCAATCCCTTTCGCTATATCAATAACTTCAGCAAGAGAGGGATCCCTACAACTCAAAATTCTTTCTCGTATTTTTTTAGAGTAACAGCTATAAACAAACTGATCTCTAATATAGGTGTCCAACACTGGTCCAAAATTACAGTTTGATGCCAAATTTCTGAGAGCAGATATGTACTCTTCCACAGTTTCATCTGCATCCTGTTTTCTTTTCATGAAATTAAATGTTCTAGCATCACATTGGGTTCTTCTAAAAAATTCTTATTGAGTCTCTGAATTGCCTCAGTGTAAACAGTCCAATTATCACCATCACCAGAAGGAGGATTGAGTACAGGAAGATTGTCAAATATTTGTTGTCCCTCAGTGCCAAGATAGCTGAATAGTAATGCCAATTTTCTTTTTGGGTTGTAATTCTCTGCATCAATTGCTGTCACAAAATTCTCAAAAGAACGATACCAAATCTTCCAAGGTATTTTAGGTTTACCAGGTAATGGCAGAAAAGTAGGTAATTGTACAAACTGATGTGCAGTAGCCATGTCACAAGAAGAAAAATGTTAAAAATAAATGTTGTGAGTAGATTGCCAAAACATACAAGGCAGAGGTGAAATCCAAAATTGAAATTATTTCAAACGAAGAGTAATATATATATATATCCCAATTCAAGATGGCCGCCAAGCTTGACTTTGTGACATCACAGATCACATGAGAAGGATCAGCATGAAGGGACTTCCTCCAGTAGGGGGCTAAACAAACATGACAGGCGTACCTCGAGGAGTTGACTTCCCTGGTGCGCTTTTTTTTTTTAGACACAGCTATCACAAAGCAGCAAGAAAAAGAGGCTTGAAAGCACTTCAGGAAGAATCCCAGAAGCGAAAGTGCTTCAAATCCGAACAACAATTACTGTGCATTCTGATCCGATGGGCTCCTGCTGAAACACCATCCTCGTCGTCAAATGTAATGGTAGCATAAACGATGAAAGGACGCAGGTGAGTAAGTCAAAGTATTAGTTTATTCCTTCAAATAAAAGGAGCCCTCGGAGAAATTTGTCGTCCTGTGCTCACCGATCCAAACAGCCACGGTCGTCTGGATTGGAATGCCCAGCACGAGGAAAATCAAAGGGTAGAGTTTTAAACAACAAAAAAACGTGAATGACATAATAACTGTGAGCTGACATCATAATATAGTTTAAACTCGTGACAGATAACAAATTACTCACTACAGCGGTGGCATGAACAGGGAGTGCAGAATTATTAGGCAAATGAGTATTTTGACCACATCATCCTCTTTATGCATGTTGTCTTACTCCAAGCTGTATAGGCTCGAAAGCCTACTACCAATTAAGCATATTAGGTGATGTGCATCTCTGTAATGAGAAGGGGTGTGGTCTAATGACATCAACACCCTATATCAGGTGTGCATAATTATTAGGCAACTTCCTTTCCTTTGGCAAAATGGGTCAAAAGAAGGACTTGACAGGCTCAGAAAAGTCAAAAATAGTGAGATATCTTGCAGAGGGATGCAGCACTCTTAAAATTGCAAAGCTTCTGAAGCATGATCATCGAACAATCAAGCGTTTCATTCAAAATAGTCAACAGGGTCGCAAGAAGCGTGTGGAAAAACCAAGGCGCAAAATAACTGCCCATGAACTGAGAAAAGTCAAGCGTGCAGCTGCCACAATGCCACTTGCCACCAGTTTGGCCATATTTCAGAGCTGCAACATCACTGGAGTGCCCAAAAGCACAAGGTGTGCAATACTCAGAGACATGGCCAAGGTAAGAAAGGCTGAAAGACGACCACCACTGAACAAGACACACAAGCTGAAACGTCAAGACTGGGCCAAGAAATATCTCAAGACTGATTTTTCTAAGGTTTTATGGACTGATGAAATGAGAGTGAGTCTTGATGGGCCAGATGGATGGGCCCGTGGCTGGATTGGTAAAGGGCAGAGAGCTCCAGTCCGACTCAGACTCCAGCAAGGTGGAGGTGGAGTACTGGTTTGGGCTGGTATCATCAAAGATGAGCTTGTGGGGCCTTTTCGGGTTGAGGATGGAGTCAAGCTCAACTCCCAGTCCTACTGCCAGTTCCTGGAAGACACCTTCTTCAAGCAGTGGTACAGGAAGAAGTCTGCATCCTTCAAGAAAAACATGATTTTCATGCAGGACAATGCTCCATCACATGCGTCCAAGTACTCCACAGCGTGGCTGGCAAGAAAGGGTATAAAAGAAGGAAATCTAATGACATGGCCTCCTTGTTCACCTGATCTGAACCCCATTGAGAACCTGTAGTCCATCATCAAATGTGAGATTTACAAGGAGGGAAAACAGTACACCTCTCTGAACAGTGTCTGGGAGGCTGTGGTTGCTGCTGCACGCAATGTTGATGGTGAACAGATCAAAACACTGACAGAATCCATGGATGGCAGGCTTTTGAGTGTCCTTGCAAAGAAAGATGGCTATATTGGTCACTGATTTGTTTTTGTTTTCTTTTTGAATGTCAGAAATGTATATTTGTGAATGTTGAGATGTTATATTGGTTTCACTGGTAATAATTAATAATTGAAATGGGTATATATTTTTTTTGTTAAGTTGCCTAATAATTATGCACAGTAATAGTCACCTGCACACACAGATATCCCCCTAACATAGCTAAAACTAAAAAAAAACTAAAAACTACTTCCAAAAATATTCAGCTTTGATATTAATGAGTTTTTTGGGTTCATTGAGAACATGGTTGTTGTTCAATAATAAAATTAATCCTCAAAAATACAACTTGCCTAATAATTCTGCACTCCCTGTAGTCGGAAGATAAATGTGCAAATAGGAAATGCAGATCAATCCCACAGGATAGGTGCACCAACACCCCAATGGTCCGTGGAGATTGGCCCAATAAATCACACATGGCAAGAGGGGTGCTCACTTTCCCAAAACACCATCAAGTCAGATACCACATGAAGTTAGGAACACACAGCCAATCAGAACACAATACACACAGTAACACTTAGTGATCACGTGTCACTCGTGCCAGACATCTGAACATGTTACCACTGGCCCTCATTGTGTCCACGCAAGGTTGAGGCACAACTTCATTTGTTACCAGCAACCATATTTACAACTCCAAGACAACAGCCCACATTCTTTCCCTAAAAATGAATGCTGTTGTTTTATGATGCCCAGAGAAAATGTATAAAACACCACCCAGATTGATTGTACTTTGAGACAGTTCTGAGGCCCCATTTCTGTAACTGTTCACCATGCTCTAGCATGTGTCATTAAACCAACTCCTCCTGTTTTGCCAAATGTCTCTTGTCTTTTGTTTTCTGATCAACAACTCTTGCGTAAGACAGAGTAATATTCACCAGGGGCATACATTCTAGGTGTAGGCTGCAGTGTATCTTTACACCACCCACATTTTGAATTTAAATGCATGGCTTTAGGACTTCCATCACAGGCCTGACTGGCTGTAGCCAATAACTGCAGACTCCACAGCTCAAAGTAAAGTGTGACATATAGAACGCCTGCTTTTTTTCCCCCTATTCCATCCATAATAGTGCATGGAATCCTGCATATCCTTCGTGCGTAGTGTATGCAAGGGAATGCATGCCCATTATTGGAACAGCTAACTTTGGAATAAAAGTTACATATTACATAAGGTGGTTTAGGGAGTAGCTAGAAAAATCATCTGCACACAGGGGCAGCTCTTCCTTTAGGACGGAGAAGCATCGCCCCCGCCAGCAGCAGCAGCTGCAAAACCTTTTCAAGCAAACAATAATAAACTGTGTTCATTTGGGGTGACAAGCACTTGAGGAGGGTGCATGTGTGTTTGGCCTGCCATCTCGGGCCAGCCAAACACACATGCGCAGTAGGCTCTCTCCAGCCTGGCACTGTGTTGCTGGGCTGGAGAGAGCCTGTACGGGCTCCCAGTCTGCCTGGGAGTGCCCTGGCTGGGTGCTCCCAGCCAATCCTGATGCTGCTCTGAGCAGCGTAAGGATTGGCCGCAGGGCAGGCTAGGAGCTTATGCCTGTAGCCAGCAGAGGAGCGGAGTGGCACGGCGGCCGAAAAAAAGGTAAGTTAAAAAAATTTACTTAATTTAATGTTTATTCCCACCGTCCCCCTTGCGCACTGCTGCGACTGTCTGCACACTGTTGTTCGCGGAGTTGCGCTACCTGGGGCTCCGTGAAGTGCCCAAAAAACTCAGCTGCGCTACACGGAGTTCTGCAAGCAGTGGAGTTCGTTAGGTCATGCCGTTTGCACTGACTTTTAGCACCAGGTGTTTGTCCCGTGCTGAAAAATCAGTGCAAATGGCTCCCTGCACAGTGCAAGAGGACGCTGCTTCTTTTCTGCCTCTCAAGCTGATTTTCTACTCGAGCAGCAGCTACCTCAACGTGATGGGAAGGTTTCTCAACGCCAGTGGGTGCAACCATACTTCAACCACTCGCATTGAGAAATCTCACTGGGAGGTGGTCTTGAGTAAGATTTTCCTTGCTCGCGCTCGCCAACTCACCATTGACGAGCGTGAGCAAGAAAAGAACTCCGCTCCACTACGCAGAGCTTTTTGGAACTCTGTGCTCTGTGCGGAGAGCGGATTGGGACAAAACTCTGCAAACTCTGCGAGCAGAGCGGAGTTCATCGCCCACCTCTAAGACATTCCTTTTTGTGAAAAAAGCACAGAGCCTTTGTCTGCCAGCAGAAATATGAAAAGAAGACAATGGGAGGTTAATTAAAGAGCGTCCAACCCCATTTAATTTGAAATGTGAGATAGTGAATGGGCGATGGATGGGCGCCAAAAAAGGGCAGACAGGAAACCCCAGAGATACAAGTTGTGAAAATATAATGCTGTATTCTTAATTTTTTTATGTCAACGCCTTCTTGTAGCTGCATATTACATATGCAGTAATATATTTTACGTTCAAATATGATAATTTTCTTATTAATCTCAAGTGCCTTTTAGTCAAAATATCTGATAAATTTCATGGCAGTAAAGTGTAGACTTATTTTTGATGCTGTCAATCAGAAGCACGATTTTAAGAAATTAATGAAGACAGCATTTTGCATTTCCATTGCATTGCCTTATCTCCAAGAGAAGATACAGTCGCCTGTATATTAGTTACATTTTGCTGACAATATCAAGTTTCTGTCGTGTTTGCACCACATAAACGTGTATGAAGAGATACATGTATAATAACAGTTTAACTTTACATGCATTTTAGCAGCACATACTTCAGCTGGCCATTTGGGGCAAGAGCTCTGGTTGTTTGAAATAGCAATTCTCTCTTGATTATTTGCTGTGCGGCTTGTTATTTTTGCATTAACCACAAGTTAGACATTTGCCTTCATGATGTGTTGTGTTTGACCTTAACAATGTTTATTGTAAACAGGACTTGGTGTGAAAATCTATTTTGAGGGCTGTTTGCTCCTAGCCAAAATGTGTCTTATCAGCATAGAAGTGCAATTGGCACAGAATGGCACTGGTCTAGGTTTCCAGGGTAATTATATCATTTGCTAGCACTGCCTCTCTTGGAGGCAAACAGTACTGTAAAGTAAGAATAAGTACTGAAAAAGAAAACTGGCCAGACTGTGAGGTCTTTCTGGGGATAGGATTAGGATCGTTCACCAATCTCTTGCTAGAGGGCATTATAAGAAATGCTTCCCACAACCTGCATTTCAGAATACAAAGGGACGTGGTTAGGATTAAAACCAGAATAACCTGTACCAGCCGATTGTGAAGATTGTGCTTTGCCTGCTTTCCCTTTGAACCTTAGAACTTGGCCCCATATTTATATTTTGTTTGCGCCTCATTGGCATCATTTGTTGATTTAAAAGCGGAGCAAATTTACAAAATACAATTATATTTTGTACGTTTGTGACACTTTTGCATCAAAAACTGATGCAAATGGGGCGCAAAAAAAAGTATAAATGTGGGCCTTGGTGTACTTCTCAAAGGTCAGGCCAGTTGCCATCTTATGGCCTCAGGCCATGAAAGATAAGAAAGTCATCCTTCCTAGGTTGCACTAGTAGACCAGTGGGCACTTGAACCTGTGCTAGAGAACTGACAGAAGTGTTGTTGAGCCTGCCTTCCACTGTTTTCTATACCCTGATACCTTGGAGGCTCTCTTTGGAGTTCGGTGACATGGCAAATTAGAATGAAAAAATATCTTCAATATCCAAACAAGTTCGAACTTCCAGAGAACAAGGACTAGGTACCAAGGCTAGTACAGTGAAAGAAGTCACTTCCGCATTCCAGAAGTCTTACTTCGTTCCACTCAGACTTTTCTGCGGTGAGGAGAGATCCTATAGCATGAACTGGTACAAGAGGTGCTCTGCCTGAGTAAGGAACTCACTGTTGTCTGACTGGAACATTTTTATCTCCGTAATGTCATATAAGTCTGAAGGTATTATTTGAGAACAGTAAAAGGTAGCAAAGCGAACCCAGCAACAAAATAACCCCTCCTGCTACAATTTTCAAGTACAACAAGCTTTTGGCGCAAACATCAAGGCTTCAGATAGACCCTGCAAACACTGTGGGCCTCATTTAGTAGAAACTGGCGGAACATGATTGATGCACCAGTTTTTTTGCACCGCCCTGCGCCACCCTAATGACATCACAGGCGCGCTGTATTTATAGTACAGTGCTCCATGGTGCACAGTATCCACAGCTACATCAAAAAATTTTGACGCAGTTGTGGCGTTAAACCATAGCATTGCTGGACTAGCATAAAAAAATGCTGATGCTAGTTAAGCAATGCTAAGGGAGCCCCATTGAAAACAGCACAGTATCAGTTTAATGTCTGCCCTGAGAAGGCGTGAAAAAAAACGACACTGTGAAGGCACAGCATGGCGCAGTGAAATCTCGTAGATTTCACTGCACCATTCCTGCGGGGCTTTTTGAGGGGGAACGCCTAACATGAATACATTATAACTGGCGCTGGTATAATGTAAAGCTAGCGCCAGTTTTCTTGCACCCCTTAGTAATCCCCTAACACCACCATGTGTGCACTGTATTTTTTGTTGACACAGGGGATTTCGGCCTCATTGGGCCACATTAGTGTAACAATAATGATGCTAATGTGGCGCAAGGAGGAGCTAGGGGCTCTTAAATATACCCCATTGTGCTCTCTGTATTCTTGGTGCTTTTTTACATATACACTTTCCAAAATCTTTTCCATGGTTCTCTTAATCTAGTTCTGATTGTTTGTGTTTTAAGTCTCATATTAGACTTTCTCTTTTACCCTAATCTGGTTTGGAAATTGTATTCATTAGTCTATTGGCTTTAATGTTGGTTTAGTGCTGCTTTAAGTTTTCACTTACACACCTAAAGAAAAGCCTTTCAAGGTAAATGCACCGTCTGGCATGCTGCCTTGTTATGGCAGTCTACTTGGCCTTGTTTTGTTTTTCACAAACAAGCCGTGAGGGGGGTGTTGCTTTCTAAACCCCCCCCAAAAAATGTTCCTGACACGTGGGGAATATTTCTGTTTTTCCATGTTTCTGACTACCATGTCTTGCATGGTGGTCACAAACATGAAGAATCAGCATTGGAATGCCCATCTTCAATGCAGCAGATTGACCAGCGACTACCAGTTTCTGACAGTGGAGACAGCAGCGACTCAGCAATTACAAACCATGCATTTTCTTAACTGAGGCAAGGGTACTATTCTACCAATTTACAGTAAATGTAAAGCTTCTACTTAGCCCTAAATGAAATGCAACGTCAGTGACTGATGCCACAGCATTCAATATAAGAAAACTTGGAAAAGAGCCAGGGTCATGCAGTTCACATGGAACCATCATCCTCCTCATCTTCATATCAAGGTCACAAAGATTTTGGCACCTCTACGATGGACGTGGATTTACTACAATTCCAGGGCTAGGGTATGTGACATCTCATACCCTTTGAACTCAATGACATCAGAGGATGTAATATCATATGAACTTTGACCCCGAATCCCAGGAAGTGATGCCACTTGACTTTGATTCTGATGATATCAAAATCACTGATGTCACTGAAGCCTAGTATATAACTAAAAAAAAAAAAAAGAATTGATGAAACACAAGGAGAGCCCCAAAAAAGAGTTTTAAAAAATGTTAGAAATGGGGTCTTTGGTTGGCAGTCAGGTTACCCCCTGTCCAAGCAAGGACCCTCACTCTAGTCAGAGTAAAGGAGAATCACCCTCAGTTAACCCCTGTTTGCCCCCTTGGTAGCTTGGCACAAGCAGGCAGGCTTAACTTCAGAGTCTAGGTGTAAAGTATTTGTACCAACACACACAGTAACTCAGTGAAAACACTACAAAAAGGCACAACACAGGTTTAGAAAAATAGGTAATATTTATCTAAACAAAACAAGACCAAAACAAGTGTTAACGCGTCCGTCTATGTCAATTTATACACATCAGGACTCGTTTTAGGACGATGTATCTTTGGGCCCAGTGGTGAGACACCGTAGGACGAGATAACTGATCAAAATATCAATCAATATGTCAATAACATTGTCAACATTTAACACCAAAATATATCTCACTTTAGACATTAATAAACATTCGGCGCAACCATGACCTTTCAATCATGAATAACCACACCTTAATGAAGTTTATGAGTTTTATTCCCTATTGATTACAATCTAGTAGCAAATGCATCAATCTCAAAGCCAGGAAGCATATAAGCACAGTCACAAGATGACAACCATAATAAGCTTTCAATAATGCAAAGATCAGTAGCATAGACAATCAGATAGATATAAGCAGATTGTAACACATCAAACTTTCTAAGATACTAGTTCAGCATAGCACCACGTCAGTCACGTCAGTTTGTCAGTCAGAGTGAATACCTCGTCTAACCTCTAATTAGCATTAGCATGTTGGGCGTCATGCAAAACAATTTTGAACACCAATTTGGAAAACATCTAACTAAGGTCTCTAATAAAACATACAGCAGTTGGTACCTAGAAAGAAAAGGCAAATAAATGAATTTTCATTAGCAATTTTATAATTACCCTCCTCTGATTAAGTCAGCATTCAGGATCAGTCTTCGTCTTCAGGACATCAGTTAGATCGCCGTCAGTTTATCTAAGTTAAAGGCAAGATACTCTCCTCATAAGGAGAAAAGTGTAAGGGGCAATCTATGGGCAAGGATGGTTTGTCTAGGTCTCAAGTCACAAAATAGTGTGACAGAGTTTCGGGATGCAATCGATATCATTCCCTACCTAATGTGTCGTCTGTTCCCTGTCATGGGTTTTTATCCCTTTCTCTTGATTCGTTCCAACAAAATTCTATTGGTCAGTCAATACACCCCACCATTGTTAACCTATCAAATTATACATTAAGTAATGCATTTGTCATTTCTTGATATTAACTTGTCTTTTGATTGGTCTTCATAATCGGCATTTCGTAGGTGGCATATCCGGGGTTACTTCACCATCTTGGCACATGTCTCAGGTTAAAAGTTCTCTTTCCCTCGTCTCATTGTCCTTGGAAGTGTCCATAAATGTTTCGAAGCACATCATTTTATACTAAAAGATGCTAGCATGCGGATGAGAAAATTCCTTCATGTTACTAACAAAATACAGAGAGAACAATAGCTGGGTCATGGTCGTTTGCAAGTCCGCACACTGAAGAGACAGAAAAATACGCTTTTAATATGAGAGCTACACAGCTTTGCTTGGCTCATGCTAACTTAAGATATACGAGTTCTAATGAATGCAGTTTTATACGTTTTAATAGGCACAGTTTGAACGATTATCTCTTATAGTTGACATTAGTTTACGCACATAAAATCATTTATGTTAATGTATATGTTTCAATGAATATTTTATTTAATGTAGCATTGTTAATCATAAGCATTTCACGTCTATAATATGTAATATCAAATACGCTCTCTCAGTCCCTCCTCTGATGACGCTCGTCATCACAAATCTTTTTGGTCTTAATTTTTCACCTTGCGCATAACACGCATTTCAACATCTTGCCCTTTATGTGAGCTTTCCCATATCTCATTAAACATTTTCTCTCGTTCACTTTCTTCGTTTCTTTTTGTTCTTTTAGTCCAATTTCTTTTCACTTTATCATTAATTTTGCATATTCCCCAAAATCCCAATAAACAAATCAGAACAATTAATAATCCCATCATAATTTTTGCAAGTACCCCATTCCAAATGCTGGTAAACCAGCTTCCCACTCGGGCAATTCCCTTTCCAAATTTCTCCCAAACACCAAGTTCTTTTAGACCCTTTAAATCTGTACTATCTCTAGTCAGGTTAGTAAGCATGCTTCTAATTTTCTTACTGTCGTCAGGTATATATGAGCAGCAATGACGTTCATTAAGCATTTTGCACACACCTCCACTCTTTGCTAAAAGAATGTCTAAAGCAAGCCGGTTTTGAAGAGTCATAGCTCTTTCTGCAGCAAGTTCAGTATCCATCAGAAGTATAGCTCCTGTAAAGTTTGTCAGCATGTTATCCACAATAGTAGACAACTTTCGAATTTTCATAGAATTTAGGATAACCCCCACTGAAGGGATTATAGCTCCAAATATGTCACCAATGACAGCCGCCACTGATTCTCGTTTTTGTCTGGCATGTTGTAATTCAGACGTTTTAGGTAGTTGTTTTAAGTCATCAATCTGGTAAATCTTTGGGAATATTATTCCCAAATAACATGTCCCATACCATCCCTTAGGGAGACGGTAATATGCATTTAACCCACAGATGTAATAGATTCCAGGAATCGCTGGGTCTTGTCCATTTAACATAAAGGTCCATTTGCTCTGAAACAAAAACACATGCCTACATTCACTCGTTCCCACAAACAAATTATCTTGATCAGATTTCGGTCTATATATACAGAGTCTACCTACGTGTAATGCATCTATAGCTAACTTGCCTTGTGTTTTAATTTCAGTATAAGCATAATCATTTGCATAAGTGCGTTTTTCTAAACCTTTTTCTAATCTTTCTTTTAATGCTTTGCGTCTATCATCTGTATGATCTAAAAAGCTTTTCTCTACAGGAGACAGTAAGCATGTTAAGTTATTGCGATGTGCATAAGCAGTTCCAAATGTTAGTGTGGGCTCAAAGAATCCTCTAACTAATTTTATATCATGCTCTTTAGCTAGCTTATTTAAGAATTCTATAACAGGCACAAAAGAAAACACAACGTCTAGATTTGAATAAAAATATTGCACATGCTCTTGATCATAAAATCTTGTTAGTAGCAAGCTACAGCTGATCCCATACGTAAGAGGGAGGCTACGATAAGTAACTCCCTCCTGCACAGATGAAGGAATTTTAGTGCATACATAACAATCTTTCGCATTCATAGTTTCCACATACTCATTTAGCAAGCGATAGAAAACATTAGTAGAAAGCTCCCCTTTTGTATTAGTTCCCTCATGCAGATGTCTCGTGTCTTGCTCAAATTTCTCCCATGGTGATAGTTTATTAGTTGTAGTAGTAGTCTCAGGTTTTGAAGTTGCATTAATAGTTTCACTCTCTCTCCATGGCATTCCCACAATCATTATTGCGCATACAACACCTATCATAAGTCCTAACCAACCACACACTTTACTTCCTTTGTTACTATAAGCCATGTTTGTATAGAATCAGAATAGCAGAACCACAATCAACTCTGGGCAGCAAACTCTTTCTGCGTAATTTACAGCGTCTTCACTCACTCCAGGACCCTTTTCGTCAATTCAGGTTAGCAGCTTGTCGTAATCAGGTTTCTATAAGTCAAATCCAGGTTTAATGTCTCTTTCCGGTAGTTTTTTTTTCTCTAAGATTCTTGATTATTATTTTTCAGCTTTCACAATTTCGATCTTTTATCTTCAGTTTTCTTGTTGTATATTCTTCAGGTACCGTAGTACTGGCCTGGTATTTCTCGATCAAAACAGAATGCTAAGAATTCTTGTTGCCATTCAGAGGTTGTAGCATATGCCCATTCAGGACCGGTATATCTTCTGTTTGCTATTCTTTTTCTTTTTAATTTTCGTTCTCCTTGCTGTTCTCCTTCACTCAGATCGTCTGCTCGTGAGGTATCGCTTTCCTCTATTATTGTTTCGTTTGCTGTTTCTCTTATTCTAAAGTGTGATTTGTCTGGCCAATTGTCACCTCTGTTCGTCTTACTTCGGCGTTTTCCTTCAGTACCTTGGACAGCACCCTCCTCTGGTAATATGGTGTTTTCTCCTGATAGGCTTGAAACTTGTTCAGGAGATTCTGATTCGTTCTGATTTAAATTTGCCACTTCTTCGTCTCTCTCTCCTTGTTCGACACTATATTCAGATTCTGAATTGTATTCGTCTGCTTCTGGGAGCACCTCTCCTTGCTTTTGTTCTCCTGCCGCCTCCACTGAGATTGGCACTTCGTCACCTCTCTCGAACTCACTGATATTTTGAGGGACACGGCTGTTCTCAGCGGGCTCTCCTGTAGTCTCAGATCTTTCTTGACTGATCTCTGACTCTGAGACTTCTCCTCTTGAAGTTGCTGTACCGGAATTTTCAAGTTCCTCTTCAACAGGACACGCTACCCTTTTTGTATGGCTCGCATGTATCCAGTTGGGAACCCCGGCACACTTCACAGCAGTAGTGGTCGTCAATATCACTTGATATGGCCCTTTCCAACGCGGCTCAAGACACGATTTTCTTACGTGTTTCTTGACAACCACCCAATCTCCAGCTTGCAGAGAGTGTCCTGGTTCGCCGATTGGTGGTAACGTGTTAGCTTCCACCTGGTGAGAGAAAGAGCGAATCACGTCAGCCAAACTTTTGCAGTAATCCAACACCATATCATCTGTAATATTCACTAGTGCATTTGCAAGTACCGCCGGTAACCTCATTGCTCTGCCCATGAGGATTTCATGTGGGGACAATCCCGTTTTCTTATCTGGCGTGTTTCTCATAGACATCAGCACTAGAGGTAATGCATCTGGCCACTTCATGTTTGTTGCTGCACACATTTTTGCTATTCTTGATTTCAAAGTACCATTCATCTGCTCGACTAGTCCTGAGGCTTCAGGGCGATAGCTACAATGCAGCTTTTGTTCAATGTTGAGTGCGGCACACAGAAGTTTAATCACCTCATTGTCGAAGTGTCTTCCCCTATCTGATTCTATAGAAACCGGAAACCCGAACCTGGGTATTAATTCTCTGAGTAGTAGTTTTGCAACTGTAAGACTGTCATTCCTACGTGTGGGATATGCCTCAATCCAATGGCTAAAAACACACACAATCACCAACACGTATCTCAAACCTCCGCAAACAGGCATTTCAATGAAATCCATTTGTATCTTATTAAATGGACCACCAGCTCTCCCAATGTGGCTCAAAGTTACCACAGTTCCTTTTCCAGCGTTCATCTGTTGACAAATGATGCACCTGTGACAAGTAATTTCTGCGGCATGTCTGAATTTTGGATTGAACCAATCAATCTTAAATGATCTGATCATGGCATCTCTTCCTAAATGTGCCTGCCCATGATACAATCGGGCAAATTGTGACAGAAGACTGTTTGGCAAAACTAGTTTTCCCTCTCCTGATACCCAAATATCGTCTGCTTTTTGTACACACTGCATTTTCTGCCAGGAACGTTTTTCTTCCCTACCAACGTGGCTTTGTAATGTCTTTAATTCGTCTAAAGTATCAACCACTCGTAATGCTAGACTTAAGGTTGTGTCATTCTCAGGATGTGGTA
The DNA here is from genome assembly GCF_031143425.1 of Pleurodeles waltl. Lineage (NCBI taxonomy): Eukaryota > Metazoa > Chordata > Amphibia > Caudata > Salamandridae > Pleurodeles > Pleurodeles waltl. The sequence goes on along the minus strand of NC_090444.1, from coordinate 1,789,184,417 downwards.
ACAGTTCCCACTGCTCTTTAAAAGATATACAGTTCAATGTACAAAATCTGGCAACTTGGTCTGCATAACCATTCCCCATTGACGCAAAATCTTGTGATCTGGTGTGAGCACTGCACTTCACCACAGCAATTTCGTGAGGCAACTGAATCGCATGTAACAAATCTCTTATTTGTTCTCCATTTTTTACTGGTGAACCAGAGGATGTCATGAACCCTCTCTGTGACCAGAGTTGACCAAAATCATGTACAATTCCAAATCCGTATCTGCTGTCTGTATAGATTGTGACTTTCAGATTTACAGCAGCATGGCAGGCTTTTGTGACAGCTATCAGTTCTGCCACTTGTGCAGAATACACTTTCTCGAGCCAGGAGGCCTCAACTATACCAGATATGGTACATACTGCATAACCAGCTCTCAAGGTTCCTGTTGAATCTCTTAGACAGGACCCATCAACGAACATAATGTAATCGTTTTCCTCTAACTGGGTATCTTTTATATCTGAGCGAGGTTTGGTACTGAGCTCAGTCACCTCCAGACAATCATGCTCAAACTCTTCCCCATCCTTTATTTCTGTATTCTCAATGGGAAGTAGAGTTGCCGGGTTCAGCACAGTGCACCTTTTCAATGTAACATTGGGTGACCCCAGAATAATTGTCTCATATTTGGTAAGTCGTGCATTTGTCATGTGTTGTGTCTTAGTTCGTGTCAGCAGAATTTCAACAGAATGTGGAACCAATACTGTCAAAGGGTATCCCATGACTATGCCCTCACATTGTGAAAGGCTTTGACCAACTGCTGCGACTGCTCGCAAACAACCCGGTAAGGCTGCTGCGACAGGGTCCAAAGTAGCTGAAAAATATGCTACAGGGCGATTTGCATCTCCATGGACCTGTGTTAAAACAGACAAAGAACAAGCATCACGTTCATGACAGAACAACAAAAATGGTTTCTCATAATCAGGCATTCCTAATGCTGGAGCCCTGCACATGCATTCTTTCAGCTCTAGAAATGACTCAAGCTCTTCTTTTGTCAATGTGATTGTGTATGGTTCATCCTTAACTTCTTTTCCTGTCAGTTTAGTTAATGGTTTTGAAATGATCGAGAAGTTGGGTATCCACTGGCGACAGTAGCCCACCATTCCCAAGAACATCCTGACATCTCTCTTTGTTGTTGGGGGATTCATTTGTAAAACAACTGTTATTCTCTCTTTTGATATTCTTCGGGACCCTTTTTCAATCAGATGCCCCAAATACTTCACTTCTTTTTGACAGTACTGCAGCTTTTTAGGTGACACCTTATGTCAGTTTTTCCCTAAATGATTCAATAAGGCAATGGTATCATATTTGCAGCTGTCTTTGGTTTTGGATGCAATCAACAAATCATCAATGTACTGCACAAGAGTCGAATTGTAAGGCAGCACAAGAGGTTCCAAATCCTTCTTCAATATCTGATTGAAGATGGATGGTGACTCAGAAAACCCCTGAGGAATTCTGCACCAACTGTATACCTTATCCAGGAATTTGAAACTGAACAAAAACTGGCTGTCTTCGTGAAGTGGTATCGAGAAAAACGCTTGTGATAGGTCTACTACGGTAAACCATTCAGCATCACAAGGAACCTGGTACATTATTACCGCTGGGTTGGGAACCACAGGGTAGCATTTTACCACGATTTCGTTTATTTTTCTCAAATCCTGCACAATTCGAACTTTCCCACAGGGCTTTCTCAAACCCATAATTGGAGAGTTACACGGACTGCTCAGGACCTCTTTCAAAACTCCCTGTCTGAGAAAATCTGCAATTATCTGTGTCACTTCAATAAGGACATCCTGAGTCATGTGATATTGTGACACTTGTGGGAACACTGCATTCGGCTTTATCTGCACCTTGACTGGACCTACTCCCTTTATTAATCCAACCTCCTTTCCAGTCAAATCCCACACCTTCTCTGTTACCGATCCTTGCAGATCAGCAGGTAGATCGATCAAGGTAAACACTGGGAAAAGGGTAATTAGAGGGTAATCTTCATTCATCTCTCCTCCTTCTTCTATGAGTTGACCCTCATCTCCCTCATCATCACTGTTTGTCTGTACTTCTATTCCACCATTGGAACAGGTAATCGAGCATTTGGTTTTGCATAATAAGTCTCTTCCTAATAAGGATACTGGGCTTGAGTCGCATACAACAAATCTATGCAGGCCCTGGAAATTTCCGATTTCAACCTGCACTGGGTCAGTGATTGGATTAGTCAGGTACTGATTAGCCACACCAACCACTCGTATGGTGCGCCCTGAGAGAGGTAATCTTGGTACCTCTGCACTGCGAACCGTAGAGCGTGTAGCTCCTGTATCGACTAAAATGAGACTTTGTAGCCCATTACTTTTCCCTCCACATATGGGCCTCTCTGGTCTACCTCTAAGGATGCAGCGAGTCTGCACTCTTCACTGTCTGAGCTATCATCTGACCAATCCTCATTCATCTCATTTTCACCTCGTAATGGGAATTGTTGTACAGTGTTGTTTTGATTTGTTACCTGACCTGTGACCTGTTGAGGAAACGTCACCTGTTGCTGTCCCATCGGAGCCAGGGGTAACTGCATTTGCTGTCTAGGCACCATAGGGATCTGCTGTTGCATTGGTTGTACTGACACTGTTTGGAAACGCGGCATTTGCATTTGCTGCATAGGTTGCACCCCTGACATTTGCACCAAATTATTTTGAAAGTTTTGATTCTGGTGTCTCATTCTTGGACCTCATGAATTTTGCAGTGTACCGGCGTTAATACTCTGCTGAACTGTACCATCCTGCATTATATTTGGACAATCCCGTTTCCAATGTCCCACGCCCCCGCACGCATGGCATGGTGACATCTTTTTCACTCCTTGACCATCACCTTGAACAACAACATTATTCATGTCCGAACCACGGTTCACAAACCCTCGACCTCTACCTCTTGGCTGTTCCTGAAACACACCATTCAAATGCGGTTGTTGCTGTATCATTTGCTGAACACCATTTCCCTGTATTCCAGCTTGTGCATCCCTTATCTGCATCACCATCACCTTCTCCTTCAACTTTTTCTGCTTTAACTCAATTTCGTCACTACAGTATTTTGCGTACTGTAATACTTCATCAATCGGTTTAGCTTGCCAACAAATCAAATGATTTTTAATAATTTGGCTGACCTCCGGTCTCAGCCCTTCGACGAATCTGAACACAAGATGATTCATGTCCTTAGGCTCAATTGTTTCAGTACCACTGTAATGTTTGAATGCCTTTAACAACCTTTCATAATATGCATGTATTGACTCTTTAACCTCTTGAGAGGTCCGGTCGATTTTCTGCCAATCGGTCACCTTCGGCGACACCTTTTGTTTCAAAAACTCAATTACTTTATGATAATATTTCATCACCTCTTCAGAAGGTGCTCCAGTCACTTTATCCCTTGCTGGTTCCTTTGTGGGCCAATCTACCCCTCTCTTACACTCGAGCCACAAGTCTGGCGGAACAATAATCTCAAACAAGGTATTTAAGTCTTCCCAGAGACATTTCGCAAGCTTCACGAATCTATCTGTCTGTTGATACCACTCAATCGGTTTTTCTCTTAACCTAGGATAATCATTCGTAAAGGACAAAATGTCTCCCCTGGACCAAGGCCCATGCACCAAAACACCACCAGCTGTTTCTCTCATAGGTAGGATTTTCACCGTCTCTAAATTTGGTGTGACTGTTGTGTCATTAGATACTGGACTATCTCTTTTTCCCTTATCTCTCTTCTTTACCCATCGGCCTTGCCATTTCTCTAGTGCACCCCAAATTTGTGCGCTTTGCAGCAACTCTTTCAAATGTGTCTTCATGCCTGCAGATCTCATGTGTTCAAAATCCTTTGTGTCAAAATCTAATCTGTAACTCTGTTTCAAATGTTTCGTGTTTCCAATGTCGATATTGTATTTGTCTGCCAAATTCGTTAATTTCTGGTGTACTTTGCCTACCTCTTTGGTGATTTTAGGGCATAAGTACCTTAATTCTGCCTCAGTGTAAGACTGTAACCTATTTACTCCCACTGTTCCATTCACCAATTCAGCAGCTTCTGCTCCTAGTCGTACTATATTTAGGTATTCATTGTGTTTTTCTTTCTCAGGTTCGATTGTAGTCGCAGTAGTCTTTTGTGATGTGCAAGTTTTCTCTAACCACTCATTTAACTGTTGTACTGTAAAACCCTGCAGTGAAATGTTCCCTGCATGTATCATTGGAGTGTATGAGGTATTTGTACTCATAGTTTGGGGAGTCAGGACTCCCAATCCTGCTTGTCGCATTGCCTCAAGAAGTGCCCCTATTGGACTAAGGTCCATTAAGGGTCTTGATTGTTCACAAACCTGTCCTCTCTGTGCCTTTATTTGTGGAGTTATAATAGGCCCTCCTCTTATCGTTTCATGAGTTATGACTCCCTGTTCACACGTCCTTGTTTTCTCCTGTGCATATAACGGCACCGGGGGACCAACCGTAATGGGTAGTGATATAGCGGCAGGTGTCTGGCCTGCTCCCAAGCTTCTTGGAGCTTCAACACCATAAGTCTGCTCTAATAATCCTGGTGCAGGTTCTTTTAAAGGACCCGCTACTGGGTTATACCCAGGTATCAGTTGTGGCGGTTGTGACACTAACTGTGGAGTTGACTCAATCTGCATTAACCTTGGCTTTGTATATATCGGGTCTGGCTGTACCACCAAGTTCGTAGTAGTCTTGAGTACTGGAACATCGGGATAAATTATTTTTATCTGTGGTGGAGGCTGTAACTGTATCGGCGAGTCTGGTGCAGTGGGTACACTGACACCATTCTGTATCAAAGCTGTATCGCTAGTCTGCACTGTATCAGTAACACCCTTCTCTTTCGTCTGGTTCCCAGGATCCAAGCTAGTACTTGGTGCACTGTCGTTCACCGCATATGGTGGCGGACGATCATGTAACACTCTATCCATAAACACCTCATCATCTGAATCGTCCTCTTCTTCCCAAGATCTTTTATTCTCTTTGTGTTTGCCTGGTTCTTTGTCAGTTTTGCAGGAAGCTTTCTTTCCCTGTGTCTCCTCTCCCTGGGTTATTGCCGGAAACAGTTTTAACCCATCCACTATTCCTCGTCTCCACATTTTGTTCTCATTATCCCACCTAGCCTCTGCATAGGATTTTTCTGCCCTTGTCAATCTTCTGTGAAATCTTTCTTGTCTATGTTTAAGAGCCATCAGGTCCCAAATTGCCAAAGCCTCATATTGTGCCGGTCGAGGAGGTGGTTTCTGCGTACTTAACATCCACCTCAAATTTTCTAACACCTTTTGATTAAATGTTCCATGTTCTGGAAACGCTAGACACCCTTCTTTCTCTGTTAATTTGCGCCATTGTTTTATCCATAAACACGGTGCAACACCCTTTTCCTCCATAACCGTGTAAGCTGGTGTACCTTCAGGTGGTGTAGGTTCCCCATCAGTTGCAACGATATACACATCCCCTTTCAAAGCGCTTTTGAATGCCTTAACAAAATTCATTTTATTTTATATTTACTCAGAAAACGGCTTAGTTCCCAGGACACTCTTCACCTACCCTTTGCTCAACCTATTGTCTCTCACGGACAGTAACCAATCCATGCGCGACCCCTCTCGATATCTGACCTATCCCAGCGCGGCACCACTGACGTCACACTCACACACACTGCAGCTGACAAAGTCTTGCGGCTTGTCCACACCTTGCTAACTCCTCACAACTCATACAAACTAATGCGAATTATTGCTAGCACTTCAATGACAACACAAATCTGCCGGTTTACTACAGGAAGGGTAACACATTCGCTTCAGAACTTTACAGAGATTTCACTTGAAGCCTCGGCCGCTACTCTCTCCTTCTCAGTTCCCTCATACGCAAGCAGAATTCGACCTGCAAATTCTACTCTCGACTTGTCAATGACTCCTTCTAGTGCACTTTAGAACTTGTCAAATCTCCATCGAAGGTTTTCACACATGCATCATAACTCGAAACTTGACTTGTCAACCACGCCCGATTGACCTACTAAACCACACAGATTACAACATGAACCATTTTAACATCATACTCCGGAGTCTTAGACCTCAATAGGCCCGTATACAACAACCAACCACGTGGATAATTTTGAGCAACAAGCGCTGCATTCACATGAAGTACGCCGACTTCCCTACTCTCATGCTGTGGAGTACGCCCACTCCTTCTAAACAACACTTAATTTGGCCTAATCGCACTCAAATATTCACAATCGCCTGCAAAGTGCATAAGATTTAATAAGCGCAAAAGACCCTAACCACACATACTATGGCGCCGAGAACATTCCCAACTCATTTAGGCAGGCTCCGAGATCCCGGGAAAGCCCATGGCAAATCTAGCAACTCATCATTTTTCCAGATTGCATTATCACAAGAAAACAATTAAACAATGAAAACTCCGTCCTAGGGCCCCCAAGGGCCAAACCGTACTCTGCTACCAGAACTGTTAATGCGTCCGTCTATGTCAATTTATACACATCAGGACTCGTTTTAGGACGATGTATCTTTGGGCCCAGTGGTGAGACACCGTAGGACGAGATAACTGATCAAAATATCAATCAATATGTCAATAACATTGTCAACATTTAACACCAAAATATATCTCACTTTAGACATTAATAAACATTCGGCGCAACCATGACCTTTCAATCATGAATAACCACACCTTAATGAAGTTTATGAGTTTTATTTCCTATTGATTACAATCTAGTAGCAAATGCATCAATCTCAAAGCCAGGAAGCATATAAGCACAGTCACAAGATGACAACCATAATAAGCTTTCAATAATGCAAAGATCAGTAGCATAGACAATCAGATAGATATAAGCAGATTGTAACACATCGAACTTTCTAAGATACTAGTTCAGCATAGCACCACGTCAGTCACGTCAGTTTGTCAGTCAGAGTGAATACCTCGTCTAACCTCTAATTAGCATTAGCATGTTGGGCGTCATGCAAAACAATTTTGAACACCAATTTGGAAAACATCTAACTAAGGTCTCTAATAAAACATACAGCAGTTGGTACCTAGAAAGAAAAGGCAAATAAATGAATTTTCATTAGCAATTTTATAATTACCCTCCTCTGATTAAGTCAGCATTCAGGATCAGTCTTCGTCTTCAGGACATCAGTTAGATCGCCGTCAGTCTATCTAAGTTAAAGGCAAGATACTCTCCTCATAAGGAGAAAAGTGTAAGGGGCAGTCTATGGGCAAGGGTGGTTTGTCTAGGTCTCAAGTCACAAAATAGTGTGACAGAGGTTCGGGATGCAATCGATATCATTCCCTACCTAATGTGTCGTCTGTTCCCTGTCATGGGTTTTTATCCCTTTCTCTTGATTCGTTACAACAAAATTCTATTGGTCAGTCAATACACCCCACCATTGTTAACCTATCAAATTATACATTAAGTAATGCATTTGTTATTTCTTGATATTAACTTGTCTTTTGATTGGTCTTCATAATCGGCATTTCGTAGGTGGCATATCCGGGGTTACTTCACCATCTTGGCACACGTCTCAGGTTAAAAGTTCTCTTTCCCTCGTCTCATTGTCCTTGGAAGTGTCCATAAATGTTTCGAAGCACATCATTTTATACTAAAAGATGCTAGCATGCGGATGAGAAAATTCCTTCATGTTACTAACAAAATACAGAGAGAACAATAGCTGGGTAATGGTCGTTTGCAAGTCCGCACACTGAAGAGACAGAAAAATACGCTTTTAATATGAGAGCTACACAGCTTTGCTTGGGTCATGCTAACTTAAGATATACGAGTTCTAATGAATGCAGTTTTATACGTTTTAATAGGCACAGTTTGAACGATTATCTCTTATAGTTGACATTAGTTTACGCACATAAAATCATTTATGTTATTGTATATGTTTCAATGAATATTTTATTTAATGTAGCATTGTTAATCATAAGCATTTCACGTCTATAATATGTAATATCAAATACGCTCTCTCACGAGAAAGTCAAGTTATGAATTAAAAAGCAAGAAAGAGTCTTAAATCCTTGAGAAAACAGTAAAAACACTGTTGAAAGTACCTGAGTAGTGTCAAAATAACACGCACGGGCGAGTGTGCATCAGAAAAGGCTATCGATGCATCGATTTCTCACTTGCAAGCAAGACCTTGCCTTGTTTCTCCTCTTCTGGTCGCGTCGGCATGCGTCGTTTCTTCTCTCCATAGGAGAGCGGTGCGTCGTTTTTCCGCGCCCAGCGATTTTGCGTCAAAAATCCAGCCGCATGGTATCAGGAAACTGCCCTGTGTGGGTTGCGACATTATCAGCCTCCGGCAGCAGGTGTTGCGCGTTGTTTCTTCAGCTGCATGCGTCGATTTTCCAGCCGTGTTGCTGGTGGAGTGTTGATTTCGGCAGCAAAGCCGGCGGCGCATCGTTTTTCAGCCACGTCTCGGAAGGTGCATCGAAAGTTTCCCCGCATGGCGGTCTGTGCGTGGATTTTCAATCTTGGTCTGCCAGCTTCACCTTCCAAGGCCCCAGGAACTGGATAGGGCACCACTTGGCACGGCAGGAGTCTCAGCAGAGAGTCCAGGTGGTGGCAGGAGAAGTATTTGATGGCCCTGAGACTTCAACAACAGGAGGCAAGATCAGGACAAGGCCTTGGAGATTTCTTCACAAGCAGGAATGCACAACAAAGTCCAGTCTTTGTCCCCTTGCTCAGGCAGAAGCAGCAACTGCAGGATAGCTCCACAAAGCACAGTCGCAGTTAAGACAGCACTTCTCCTCAGCTCTTCTCCAGGCAGAGGTTCCTCTTGATGTCCAGAAGTGATCTAATTTTCAGGGGTTTGGGTGCTCTTCTCATACCAAGTAGGCCTACTTCAAAGGAAAGTCTCTCTTGTTTGTACAATTCTGCCTTGCCCAGGCCACAGACACACACCAGGGGGTTGGAGACTACATTGTGTGAAGGCAGGCACAGCCCTTTCAGGTGTAAGTGACCACCCCTCCCCTCCCTCCTAGCACAGATGGCTCATCAGGATATGCAGGCTACACCCCAGCTCCCTTTGTGTCACTGTCTAGAGAGAGGTGCAAACAGCCTAACTGTCAAACTTACCCAGACAGGAAATCCACATACAGGCAGAGTCACAGAATGGTTTAAGCAAGAAAGTGCCCACTTTCTAAAAGTGGCATTTTCAAACACACTCTCTCAGAACCAACTTAACTAAAAAATGTATTTCTAAATTGTGAGCTCATAGATCCCAAACTCCACATGTCTATCTGCTCCCAAAGGGAATCTACGCTTTAATCATTTTTAACGGCAGCCCCCATTTTAACCTATGATGGAGCTAGGCCTTGCAACAATGAAAACTGAATTTGGCAGTATTTCACTGTCAGGACATATAAACCAATCAATCAATCAATCATAAAATTTATAGAGCGCGCTACTCACCCATGAGGGTCTCAAGGCGCTGGTGAGGGGGGAGAGTGTGGGTTACTGTTCGAACAGCCATGTCTTTTTTTTCTGAAGAGCAGGAGGTTCTGAGTCTTGCGGAGGTTGGTGGGGAGGGAGTTCCAGGCCTTGGGGGCGAGGTAGGAGAAGGATCTGCCTCCGGTGGTGGCGCGTTGGATGCGGGGGACTGTGGCGAGTGCGAGGTCGGCAGAGCGGAGGTGGCGAGTGGGAGTGTGAAAGTTCACTCTTTCGTTGACGTAGGATGGTCCGGTGTTGTAGAGGGATTTGTGTGCGTGAATGAGGATTTTGAAGGTGATCCTCTTGTCGATTGGAAGCCAGTGAAGGGATCTGAGGTGTGATGAGATGTGTTCATGGCGTGGTAGGTCCAGGATGAGGCGAGCGGCTGCGTTCTGGATTCTCTGGAGTTTGCGTTTGAATTTGAGTGTGGTGCCGTTTAGAGGGCGTTGCCGTAGTCAAGCCTGCTGCTGATGAGTGTGTGGGTGACGATCTTTATTTTCTCTATGGGAATCCATTTGAAGGTTTTTCGCAGCATGCGGAGTGTGTTGAAACAGGAGGAGGTGACAGGGTTGACTTGCTGGGTCATGGAGAGAGAGGGGTCCAGGATGATGCCGAGGTTACGTGCGTGTTTTGCAGGGGTTGGTGGGGGGCCTAGGGCGGTGGGCCACCGGGAGTCACCCCATATGGTTTTGTTGGGGCCGAAAATGATGATTTCGCTTTTGTTGGAGTTGAGCTTGAGGTGGTTTGCTGTCGTCCATGTGTCAAGGAGCGCAGTGTGGAGGTTGATTTTGGCGATGTTAGGGTTACGGGTGAGGGAGATGATGAGCTGGGTGTCGTCTGCGTAGGATATGATGGTGATTCCTTGTGGTCGTAGGATGTTGGGGAGCGGGGTCATGTAAATGTTGAAAAGGGTAGGGCTGAGAGAGGACCCTTGGGGGACTCCGCAGATGATTTTGGTGGCTGTGGAGTAAAAGGGAGGGAGGCGGACTTTCTGGGTTCTTTCGTTGAGGATGGAGGTGAGCCAGTCTAGGGCCGTGTGTCGAAGCCCTGCATTATGGAGGCGTGTGATGGCAGACAGTGTCGAAAGCAGCGGAGAGGGCAGACAGTGTCGAAGGCAGCGGAGAGGTCCAGGAGGATGCGTGCGAAGGTCTCGCCATTGTCGACTCTGGTTCTGATGTCGTCAGTACATGCGATGAGGGCGTTCTCAGTGCTGTGGTTCTTGCGGAACCCAGACTGGGAGGTGTTGAGTGTGTTGCTTTCCTCTAGGAAGTGGGACAGGCGGGTGTTCACTAGTTTTTCATCGACCTTGGCGGGGAAGGGGAGGAGTGAGATAGGGCGGTAGTTGGTGAGGTCATCAGGGTCAGCTTTGGGCTTTTTTAGGAGTGCAGTGACTTCTGCGTGCTTCCAGGGGTCTGGGAAGGTGGCGTCGTCAAAAGAGCTGTTGATTATGTTGCGAAGCTTGGGGGCGATGGTTGGGCTGGCTTTGTTGTAAATGCAATGGGGGCGGAGGTCTGAGGGGGAGCATGAGTGGATGGAATTCATAGTTTTTTCAGTTTCTTCGTCGTTGGTAGGGGCCCAGGTGAGTAGTAGGTTGAGGGTGTGTGTGGAGGGTCTTTACTGGTCGAGTCGGAGGTGTGCGTGGCGGGTGCGTGTGGTTTGAAACTGTTGTGTATGTCTAAGATTTTGCGGTGGAAATGGTTGGAGAGGGAGTCGCAGAGGAGTTGCGTGTGCGTGGGGTCGATGTTGCTGGCTTTGGGTTTGGAGAGCTCTTTGATGATGGTAAAGAGTTCCTTGCTGTTGTGAGAGTTACTGTCTATGTGTTCCTTGTAGTATGCTGTTTTGGTGGTGCGTATGAGTTGGTGGTGTTTGCGAGTGGAGGTTTTGAGGGTGGAGAAGTTGGTGGTTGAAGGTTCCTGTTGCCAAGCTTTCGCTGCTTTGCGGCATTCACGCTTGGAGGCTTGGAGTTCAGTGGTGAACCAGGGGGCGTTCTTGATGTTGCGGGTGGTGATGTTTCTTCTGAGAGGGGCGAGTGAGTCTGCGCAGGTTGTGATCCATTGTATGAGGTTATGAGCAGCAATGTTGGGGTCGTTGGTGTGGGGGTGGTTCTGCGCAAGTTGGGAGTTCAGGTAATCTGTGGGGATCTTGTCCCACATGCGGTAGGGTGTGGTGTGTTGGTGGTGGTGTGTGGGGGGTTTGAAGAAGGAGAAGTGGACGCAGTGGTGGTCAGTCCAGTGTAGTTCAGTGGTGTGAGTGTAGGTTATGTGGTTTCTCGATGTGAAGATTGCATCTAGTGTGTGTCCTGCTGAGTGGGTGGGTGCTGTGACCAGTTGTTTGTGTCCGAGGTTCGTGAGGTTATCTAGAAGGTATGAGGAGTTGTGGTCATGCGGGTTCTCCAGGTGAAAGTTAAAGTCACTGAGGAGGATGTAGTCTGTGGAGGTGAGGGCGTGAGGGCTGATGGTGTTAGCGATGGCGTCACAGAAGGGGGTGGAGGTTCTGGTGGTCTGTAGATGAGTTTGGTTTGTGTGTATATTTTGTGTATTTTACTTACCTCCTAAGGGAGTATATCCTCTGAGATATTTTTGGCACATTGTCACTGTTAGAAATGGGGTCCTTGGTTGACAGTCAGGTTACCCCCTGTTCAAGCAAAGACCCTCACTCTAGTCAGGGTAAAAGAGAATCACCCTCAGCTAACCCCTGCTTACCCCCTTGGTAGCTTGGCAGAGCAGTAGGCTTAACCTCAGAGTGCTAGGCGTAAAGTATTTGTACCAACACACACAGTAACTCAATGAAAACACTACAAAATGACACAACACAGGTTTAGAAAAATAGGAAATATTTATCTAAACAAAACAAGACCAAAACGACAAAAATCCACCATACACAAGTCAAGTTATTAATTAAAAATCAAAAAGAGTCTTTAAGTAGTTTTAAAAACACACTAGCGCTGCTAGAGTGAAAATGTACCTGGTGTGCGTCAAAAATAACCCCGCACGGGCGGGTGTGCGTCGAAAATAACTCCGCACGGCGGTACTCGAGTCAAAAATCCAGCCGCACGATGAGTTGAAGATCCCGCCGCGCAGGTTGCGATCTCCCAGCCTCCGTCAGCGATGCTGCGCGTCGTTTCTCCTGCTCCATGCGTCGATTCTTCGGTCGCGTTTCCGGCGAGCATCGTTTCTCAGCTGCGGAGCTGGCGGCGCGTCGTTTTTCAGCCGCAGATCGGATTCGCGTCGATCTTTTCCCCGCACGGCGCTCTGTGCGTGGATTTTCTTGTCCTTAGGCTGCCAGCTTCTCCTTTCAGGGTCCCAGGAACTGGATGGGCACCACAGGGCAGAGTAGGAGTCTCTCCAGAGGCTCCAGGTGCTGGCAGAGAGAAGTCTTTGCTGTCCCTAAGACTTCAAACAACAGGAGGCAAGCTCTAGATCAAGCCCTTGGAGATTTCTTCTCAAGATGGAAGGCACACAAAGTCCAGTCTTTGCCCTCTTACTCTGGCAGAAGCAGCACTGCAGGAAAGCTCCACAAAGCACAGTCACAGGCAGGGCAGCACTCCTTCCTCAGCTAACAGCTCTTCTCCAGGCAGAGGTTCCTCTTGGTTCCAGAAGTGTTTCTAAAGTCTGTAGATTTGGGTGCCCTTCTTATACCCATTTTAGTCTTTGAAGTCACCTTTCTTCAAAGGGGACTCACACCTACTTGTGAAATCCTGCCTTGCCCAGGCAAGGCCTCAGACACACACCAGGGGGTTGGAGCCGGCATTGTTAGAGGCAGGCACAGTCCTTTCAGATGAGAGTGACCACTCCACCCCTCCCTCCTAGCAGAGATGGCTAATCAGGAAATGCAGGTTACACCCCAGCTCCCTTTGTGTCACTGTCTGGTGTGAGGTGAAAAACAACCCAACTGTCAAACTGACCCAGACAGGGAATCCACAAACAAGGCAGAGTCACAGAATGGTTTAAGCAAGAAAATGCTCACTTTCTAAAAGTGGCATTTTCAAACGCGCAATCTTAAAATCAACTTTACTAAAAGATGTATTTTTAAATTGTGAGTTCAGGGACCCCAAACTCCACATGTCCATCTACTCTCTAGGGGAATCTACGCTTTAATCATATTTAAAGGTAGCCCCCATATTATCCTATGAGAGAGACAGTCCTTGCAACAGTGAAAAACGAATTTAGCAGTATTTCACTGTCAGGACATATAAACCACATTACTATATGTCCTACCTTATCCATACACTGCACCCTGCCCTTGGGGCTACCTAGGGCCTACCTTAGGGGTGCCTTACATGTAATAAAAGGGAAGGTTTAGGCCTGGCAAGTGGGTACACTTGCCAAGTCGAATTTACAGTGTAAAAATACACACACAGACACTGCAGTGGCAGGTCTGAGACATGATTACAGAGCTACTTATTTGGGTGGCACAACCAGTGCTGCAGGCCCACTAGTAGCATTTGATTTACAGGCCCTGGGCACCTCTAGTGCACTTTACTAGGGACTTAACAGTAAAACAAATATGCCAATCATGGATAAACCAATTACATACAATTTACACGGAGAGCATATGCACTTTAGCACTGGTTAGCAGTGGTAAAGTGATCAGAGTTGAAAAGCCAACAGCAACAGGTCAGAAGAAAATAGGAGGCAGGAGGCAAAAAGACTGGGGATGACCCTGCATAAGCAAAAGTCCAACACGACCCCCTACCAGCCTAAAGCCAGGGGAGAACAATCAATACCTTGATGTACTTCCCTGATTGGGGCCATAGAACAAGGACCCAGGCCCACAACAGCAGGGGCATGTTCCAGTTCTACGCCTTCCTGACTCCAGTTGGATCCCTCTGTCCATACTCTCAGGGCCCACTAAGCTAACCCATGGGGAACCCTTCTCCACATCTACAGACACCATCTGTGCAGCACCTAACTTTACTTTGCTCACAGATGAATTGCAATGGGCAGATAGTACCACCAGGGCCAACACAGTGGTGTTGCCCACTCCACCCCCGGGGTGTGACTCTCGTCCCCCCCCCCAGGGGCAACTCTGTCCACCAGGACAGCAAGCCACGGTGGCCCCGGACAACTGTCAGGGATGAGAGCCCGACCTCAGGCCTCTCCAACCACTGTGACTGCGGAGAGTGGGGGGCGGTAGCCACAGGTGCCTGGCACCCTTTGACCACTCTCTCTTCCACCAGGTCAGGGATGACAACCTGACCCTGGTCCTCCCCTCTGGGGCTCAGTACCCTCCCTGCAGAAGCCGCACCCCCAGAGTCAAAAACTGTCAGGGTGCTTGTAGAAGCAGTCCTGCACAATTCTTCCACCAGTGCAGGGCTGTTAACCTGCAACTGGTCCGCCAACCTGGGGTCTGTACCTTCAGGTTGGACCAGGGCCAGGGGTGAGGCTTCCCTCCCCCTGCCCTCCCTTCTGGGGTCCTGCACCCCCCAACTAGGAGTGGCCCCCTCAGAAGACAACCTGGGATGGGCACTGTTAGCAGTAGCCCCTTCCTCCAGGTCAGGGGGGACACCCTGAACCTGGCCTTCCAATCCAGGTTCTGTACCCTTCGATTGCACCGGGGCCAGGGGTGATGCTCTTCCTCCCCTGCCCCTACTCTCAGGGTTCTGCACCCCCCCCTCAGGGAGAGTACCCCTTGAAATCACACCAGGGGGGGGGTGATTGGGCAAACCGCCCACCCCTTCAGGTCAGGGTTTACCCCCTGCACCTGATCCTCCAGTCCAGGGTCTGTACCCACAGACTGGACCACTGCCTGGCAACCCAGGACTTCCTGGGGGGCATACCTACCCCCCACCAGGTCAGAGTTTACCCTCTGAACCTGGTCATCCAACCCAGGGTCACCACCCTGCGGTTGAACCACTGCCTGGCACACCAGGACTTCCAGGGGGGCACACTTACCCCCCTCAAGGGACACACTGTCCCCAAGGGCCACACAAGAGTCTGGCTGGCGCAGGTCTCCTGACCTCTGCCCATTTGACAGAGTCTGGATTCCCCCCAACCCAGAAATGGTCTTACCAAGGTCATTCCTGGGGGGCTCTGCTCTCAAAGCTGACCCCTGACCCTCCAGGTTCTCCACTGGGGTCCGCAACCCCCTCTCAACCCTCTGTCTGGACTTCTGCACTCCCTCACTAGGAGTGGTACTGCCAGACACCAGAACTGGTGGGACGCTGGCTACAGCCGCCCCCCCAAGTTCTCCTGACACTGTGGGGTCTCCCTCAACAGATGGCCCTATGGTACAGGCTAGGCTCCCCTCCTGGTGTTCCCTCATGGAACCCTCCAGGACCTGGGACCGGATCTCGGGCACCTTGGGCCTCAACCCATCCCCATTCCCTCTCCTCTGAGACTGGACATGGGGTCCCTCACCCATCCCACTATACTGGGACCTACCTGGGACACTACAATCCTTCCCTACCTCACCTGGTTGGGAACTACCTAGACCACTCCTCTCAGGAGCACCCCCAAATGCCACTTCAGACTCTCTGGTACTCACCAAGAGGTCTGCCTCCATTGTAAGCTCCCTGGGGTCAGAGAACTCACACTCCACCTGGTGTTGGCATAGCTCTGGAAAATAAGGACTAGACATATGCTCTCCAGCAATTACATCACTCAGCCCCTCACATGAATTAACCAAAGTACCCTTCACCCAACCATCCAGTGACTCTGCTTTGAAAAAGCACCCCACATCACCCTCCTGAGACTGGTGAGACAGTACCTGACTGTCCCTGACACTCAACCCACACTCTTCTGGGATGTCTTCACACTCCATAACCAGGACTTCTACCTGGGGGGAACCCCTCTCCCTGTCACTCCCACCTAGAGTCAGTAGAGTGTCCCTCCCACCAGTAGGAATATGACTCCCCATGCCAGTTCCCCAATCCACCTCAGGGACCCTGTGCATCACTGGAGCTACCTCATACCCCTGAACCTCCTGGTGTGTGTTAACTGCCTCCTTCAAGTAGGGCACCACATCTCTGGGCATTTGCACTTCTTCAGCAGCACTGGATATACAATTGTTGCTGCCACCATTCCAGCTGGACTCAGCCCTCATGACTTCCAGCGGTTTCAATTTAAGCTTGTAAGCATAAATCATCCTTTGTATCTCTAAGTCCCTTTCCCACTTGTCATACTCCCTTTGCATCCTCAACTTTTCTGCCTCCAACCGGCGAGCCCTTTCTGCCTGTCTGTCCTGCACATCTTTAGGAGTCAGACCCTTAGAGGACCTACTGCTACCACTCTAGGAGAACCTCCCCCCAGGTGTAACAGATACCTCTAATACACCACTGTGTAGACTCTGCACTTTCCCATCCATATCTTCTGTGTGCCCCCCAGCTTCCTTGGCTGTCACCCAGGCCCTCAATGCCTCTTGTAGCTCACCCTTCTTGGCAGAGCTCTTAACGTGACAGGCAAGATCTTCACAGAACTGTTTCAATTGAGCAACTGAGTACCTCTTCAGTTTTCCTAATTCAAACACAGCTCCAGCTGTTGCATCTCCAGATTGAGACATGATGGCAATAAGTGCAAAGTTCCAACGGCAGAAAACAAGTTCCCAATGAAGTAAAAAGAATCAGTCAAGGGATCAGCAAAATCATGGAAGTAGAAAAAAAAGGAGTCCCAAAGAGAAAAATTAAAGATCACCAAACAAGTAGTATGTGGTCACGTAGTGGTCTGAGATCAAAACAGTAGTGTACACTTAATCACTGTATGTCAAGTACAAATACAAGTCCAAATCCCAACCGCTGATCACCAATGTTAGAAATGGGGTCCTTGGTTGACAGTCAGGTTACCCCCTGTTCAAGCAAAGACCCTCACTCTAGTCAGGGTAAAAGAGAATCACCCTCAGCTAACCCCTGCTTACCCCCTTGGTAGCTTGGCAGAGCAGTAGGCTTAACCTCAGAGTGCTAGGCGTAAAGTATTTGTACCAACACACACAGTAACTCAATGAAAACTCTACAAAATGACACAACACAGGTTTAGAAAAATAGGAAATATTTTCTAAACAAAACAAGACCAAAACGACAAAAATCCACCATACACAAGTCAAGTTATTAATTAAAAATCAAAGAGTCTTTAGTTTTAAAAACACACTAGCGCTGCTAGAGTGAAAATGTACCTGGTGTGCGTCAAAAATAACCCCGCACGGGCGGGTGTGCGTCGAAAATAACTCCGCACGGCGGTACTCGAGTCAAAAATCCAGCCGCACGATGAGTTGAAGATCCCGCCGCGCAGGTTGCGATCTCCCAGCCTCCGTCAGCGATGCAACAGTCACTAAAATAAAGTACCTTTATTTTTAGTAACTCTGAGTATTGTGTTTCTTATGATATAGTGCTATGTGATATAAGTGGTATAGTAGGAGCTTTGCATGCCTCCTAGTTCATCCTAAGCTGCTCTGCTATAGCTACCTGTATCTACCTAAACTGCTAGAACACTACTAATCTACTAATAAGGGATAACTGGACTTGGCACAAGGTGTAAGTACCATCAGGTGCCCACTATAAGGCAGGCATGGCTGTAGGGGTGCCACCTGGTGTCCCAGCTTCACCATAGAATCCTGCCTTATTTGTCACTTGCATGCCTTAATAGTGAGACCTGCCTTCTGCAGGGCCTCTAACGCTTTGCAGAGGTGCTGCAAGTGTTCCTCGGGGGATGGGGTGCACGTCAGTCTTAGTGACCGTATTGAGTCCGCAGTAACCCACACAGAACCAGAGTTCTGGGGTGGCACGAGGAGCAGCAGCTTTTGGGACCAAGACTACAGGACTGGCCCAAGGGCTACTGGAAAACTCAATAACCCCAGGAGCTAACATTTTGGATACATCATCCTTAATTGGCCCTAACCTTGTCAGTCACCCCGTAAACTTGACGATTCACAGATGGGCTGTCCCCAGTGTCCACATCATGTGCACACAAATGAGTGACCCCTGGGATCAAGGAAAATATTGAGGCAAACTGTCCCAATACCCGGCAACAGTCCCTCTTCTGCTCTGGGGTCAATGAAGGGGAGAGTTTCACACCCTCCACAGACCCATCTTTCTCCTTCGCAGACAGGAGATAAGGAAGAGGCTCACTCTCTTCCTCCACCCTGTGATCTGTTGCTAGGAGTATTGTCACCTCTGTTCTCTCAAAATGAGGCTTGGACCAGTTCACATGTAGGACCCTCAAAGGATTCCTATGAATCCACAAGTTCACCAGATAGGTGACATTACTCCTGTGCTCCACCACCTCAAAAGGCCCGGTCAACTTGTCCTGGAGAGTGCAAGGCACCACTGGGGCCATCACTCACACTTTCCGGCCAGGCTGAAACTCAACCAGAGTGGCATTCTGGTCATACTGGCGTTTCATTTCTTCATGGCTTGCTTCTAGGTTCTCCTGAGGGAGCCTCCTCAAGCACGCTGTCTGGTTTCTGAAAGCCAGCATTTAACTGAATACATCATGGGGGGGAGCTTACTGGAGGCCTTCTTTAAGCCTTCCCTAACCCGATTCAAAGGTCCTCTCACAGGGTGTCCATACAACAATTCAAAGGGGCTCAAACCAAGTACCTTTTGTGGCACCTCCCTGTAAACGAACAGAAGGCATGGCAAGAGGACATCCCACTTACGCCTCAAGGGCTCTGAGAGACCCATGATCACTCCTTTCAAAGTGCAGTTGAATCTCTCAACCAGGCCATTTCCTTGGGGGTGGTAAGGAGTGGTGAACTTGTAGGTCACCCCACACTCCTTCCACAAAGACTTCATATATGTGGATTTGAATGTGGTACCCCTGTCAGATGCCACCTCTTGGGGTAACCCTATGCGAGTAAAAACCCCCATCAATGCACGTCCCACCACAGGGACAGTGATTGATCTTAAAGGAATGACTTCTGGGTACATGGTGGCATGGTCCACCAAGACCAGGATAAACCTGTTGCCCATGGCTGTCTTGGGACCCAGACGCCCCACAATGTCAATAATAACACTTTAAAGGGGGTGCTGGCCACAGGAAAAGGTTGGAGGGGAGCCTTATATTTCCCCCCACTCTTGCCACTTGCCTGACAAGTTTGGCAAAACCTACAGTGTGCATCTGAGTGCCTGCACATTTGGGGCCAGTAAAAGTGGGTGACAAAGTGTTCAAAGGTCTTGTCCTGCCCCAAATGTCCAGCTAAAGGCACATCATGAGCCAAACCCAGTGGGACGATTCTGAAGCACCGGGGTACCACCAGCACCTGGGCTGTCCCAGGCCCAGCAACCTTAGGTTCACTATATAGGAGGCCATCCTCCCAATAAATCAGATATTAACTAGACTCCTTTCCAGACACCTGGTCTGCAGCATGCTGCCGCAAACCCTCCAGAGGAGGGCATGTCTTCTGTGCCTCACAGAATGCTTCCCTGGTGAGTCCCCCTTCCTGCTGCCACTGAGTCAGCTCAGGGACCTCCCACAGCTTAGCCACCTGTTCTCCTGTAGGCTCTGGGGCATCCCCGTCAGCTTCAGCCTCCTCCCGGATCATGGGATTTTCTGGGGCTGGTTTCCTGTGCCCCTTGCTCTTCCTCCTACTGGCAGACACCTGGGCCACTCTTTCAGGCTCCAGTGTCTCCGGGTCACCCTGACAGGCTGCAATTGACCGGGTGGACACACCCACCCACCCAGACACAACATCTACAAGTGCGACCTCTGTTCCACCTCCTTCCAAGGGGAATCCTCCAGGTCATTGCCCAGGAGATACTCTATAGGCATGGTTTGACTCACAGCTACTCTCAAGGCACCTGAGACCCACCCCCATTCAATTTGAACCTGTGCCACTATGCACAGGCGCTCTGAGTTGTCTACTGCAACTACTTGCTGAAGTGCATGGGGAACTACCTGCTCTTCAGACACCAGGTAACTTCTCACAGTAGTCACACTGGCTCCTGTGTCTCTCAGAGCCTCCACCCTCTGTCCATTGATGATCACCCACTGCCTGTACTTTTTAGTGTTCTAAGGCACAAGGGTCCTCTGGACCATCTCACTGTCCCCTAGTGAGACAAGTGTCATCTCATCTGGCTCCCACCCACCTGGAACCAACTTCTCCCCAAGAGCTATACTGTCCAAAGCCTGTGACTGAGCACCAGTGGGTACACCTGTGTCCCCTTGGCACTCTTGGGATCACCCCTCATATGACCCACCTGATCACATGCAAAGCACTTGCAGAGACTACTCTTTGCAGGTTTTCTTGTGGAGACCCATAGTTTCTTTTCAACTGTAGGCTGGGAATCCTTGCCCTGGGAACGAGGTTGGGGCCCTTTAGATAACTCCCCCTGCTTATCCTTACCCCCCCACTTCTTCTGATGGGGACCCTGTCCACCCTTGGCCTGGTCTCCCCCATACTTCTTCTGGACCATGGTGCTCTCCCACCAGTCCACTTCCTGAGCAAGTTTGCTGGGGTCGGTCAGTTTGCTGTCAATTAGGTGCTGGCGCAGCTCTGGAAAATAAAGACTGTACAAGTGCTCCCAAGCAATTAAGGTGTGAAGCCCCTCATAAGTTGCTACCTTACTTCCCTTCACCCAACCATCTAGTGACCTTCATAATAGAGTAGGTGAGTACCTGAGGATCCCCTAAGGATGTCAGAGTGTCCCTCCCCTCTACCTCAAAGTCCTTCCACAGACCCGCCGCCCAATGTGCTTCAGTGATCATATTCATCTGGAGAGCTGACTCATACCCCTTAAACCACAGATGGATGTCATTCTCCCTCTTGTAATATTTTACTAAGTCCTTTGGAATGTGTACCCTCTTCTCAAGCTGCATTGAGGTACTGCTTCCACCATCTCTTCTAGACTGGCTCCTCTGATCCAGCTCCCTTAAACTGAGCTCACGAGCCTAGAGCATCTTTTTCTCCTCTATGGCCAACCTTCTCTCTTCCATCTCCATTTTAAGCTTCTCTAACTCCAACTGGTGAACCCTGTCTGCCTGTCTGTCCTGCAACTCTTCAGGAGTCAGACCCTTGGATGACACACAGCTACCTGCCCAGGAGACCCTCCCCCAAAGCAGAACAGGTACATCCACTACTACATTATGAACACTCTGCACCTCCTCAACCTCTTCCTCCTCCTCTGTGTGCCTCCCAGCCTCCTTGGCTGCCACCCAGGCCCTCAATGCCTTTTGCAGCTCCTCCTTCCTGGCAGAGCTCCTGATTGGGCAGGCAAGATCCTTACAAAACTCCTTCAGTTGAGCCACTGTGTACTCCTCCAGTTTCTCCAACTTAAAAACAGCCTTTGTAGATACAGCCGATGCATCCCCAGATTGAGACATGTTTGTTCGGTTCACTCAAAGATGCACAGTTCCAAAAAGAACAGAGAGTTCCCAAGAGAAGTTAAAAAAATCACAAAAATATGGAAGCAGAAAAGTCCCAAAAATAGAAAACACAAAAACAAGTAGTATGTGGTCATGTAATAGTCTGCACTGAAAACAGTAGTGTACACCTAATCACTGTATATCAAGTACAAATACAAGTTCTATCCTCACTGCTGATCGCCAGTGTAAGAAAAGGGGTCTCTGGTTGGCAGTCAGTATGCACTCTGTCTAAGCAGGGACCCTCACTCTAGTCAGGGTAAGGGAGTTACACTCCTAAGACAACCCCTGTTCGACCCCTTGGTAACTTGGCACAAGCAGTCAGGCTTACCTCAAAGGCAATGTGTAAAGTATTTATACCAACACTCACAGTAATACAATAAAAACTATACAAAATGGACACCACACCAGTTTAGAAATAAAAGGAATATTTATCTAAATCAAAACAAGACCAAAGTGGCAAAATTCCAACACACACAAGTCAAGATATGAATTTTCAAAAGAATAAGTCTTACTCCATAGGAAACAATGGAAACGTTGTTGTTACACAGAGTACCTGGTTGTGTAAAAAATAAAGCAGCAGGGGCAAGCGTGCATCAAAAAAGTCAGCAATGCATAGATTCCTTACCTGCAAGTGTGGCCGTACATCATTTCTTCTTCAGTTGGGTAGGTGATGTGTCATTTTTCTCTCCCGCAAGTGAGCAATGCATCGATTTCTGGATGGGGCACCTCGGATCCGCGCAGGCTTGAGTTGATTTTTGATGCCCGGCGATGACGCATGAGAAATCCGGCTGCATAGTGTTGGAAAACCGCGCTGCATGGTTTGTGTCGTTGTCAGCAGCTTCAAGCGGGTGTTGCTCCGTTTCTCTAGCTGCGATTTGTCGATCAACCAGCCACGATGCAGGTGGAGCATCGATTTAGCCGTGAAGCGGGTGGGGTGTCATTTTTCAGCTGCGTTGCAGGTGGTGCGTCAAAATTCTCCCCGCATGGTGTTCTGTGTGTGGATTTCAGTCCTTGTTCTGCCAATTTCACCTCTCAAGGGCCCAGGGACTGCATAGGGCACCACTTGGCAGGGTAGGAGTCTCAGCAGAGAGTCCAGGTGCTGGCAGAGGAAGTCTTTGATGGCCCTGACACTTCAAAACAGGAAGCAAGCTCAGTCCAAGCCCTTGGAGATTCTTCACAAGCAGGAATATAACACAAAGTTGTCTTTGTCCTCTTTCAGGCAGGAGCAGCAACTGCAGGCCAAACCAGCAAAGCACAGTCATAGGCAAAGGGACGGTACTCTTCCACCAGCTCTTCTCTTTGGCAGAGATTCCTCTTGTTTCCAGAAGTAATCTAAATATTTGGAGTTTTGGGTCCACTACTTATACCCCTTTCTGCCTTTGAAGTAGGCAAACATCAAAGGAAAGTCTCTGTTGTTCACCAGATCCTGTCTTTCCCAGGCCTGGCCCCAGACACACACCAGGGGGATGGAGACTGCATTGTGAGAGGGAAGACACAGCCCATTCAGGTATAAGTGACCACTCCTCCCTCCACTCAAGCTCAGATGGCTCATCAGGATATGAAGGCTACACCCCAGCTCCCTTTCTGTCACTGTCTAGAGGGGATTCACAAACAGTTCAACTGTCAGTATGACCCAGACAGGGAATACACAAGCAGGCAGAGTCACAGAACGGTTTAAGTAAGAAAATGCCCACTTCGTAAAAGTGGCATTTTCAAACTGATAATTCAAAAACCAACTTTACTAAAATATGTATTTCTAAATTGTGAGTTCAGAGACACCCAAATCCAAGTTTGTATCTGCTCTCAAAGGAAGCTGTACTTAAAAGATATTTAAAGGCAGCCCCCATGTAATCCTATTAGAGGGATAGGCCTTGCAACAGTGAAAACTGAATTTGGCAGTATTTCACTGTTAAGACATGTAAAACACATCAGTACATGTCCCACCTTTAACATGGACTGCATCCTGCCCATGGGGCTACCTAGGGCCTACCTTAGGGGTGCCTTACATAATTAAAAAGGGAAGGTTGAGGGCTGGAAAGTGGGTGCACTTTCCAGGTCGAATTGGCAGGTTAAAACTAGATACACAGACACTGCAGTGGCAGGTCTGAGCCATGTTTATAGGACTACTCAGGTGGGTGGCACAATCAGTGTCTGCAGGCCCACTAGTAGCATTTGATTTACAGGCCCTAGGCACCTCTAGTGCACATTATTAGGGACGTACTAGTAAATAAAACATGCCAATCATGGAAAAGCCAATTACACATACAATTTACACAGGGAACACTTGCACTTTGGCACTGGTCATCAGTGGTAAAGTGCCCAGAGTACCAAAACAAGTAAAAACCTAGAAGAGTCCAGCACACAGTCAAAACATGGGAAGCAGAGGCAAAAAAAGACAGGGGAGACCACGCCAAGTATAACAGGTCTAACACTTTTCTTCTTGTATCATGTTATCTATTAAAATATACTGTTTTTATTAGGGAATTTTCTTGTGCTGTTTTCACTTTCTTACTGTTTGTGTGCTGCATAATTTCTTCACACATTGCCTTTAAAAAAGTTAAGCCTGACTGTTTTGTGCTACGTTACCAGAGAAAGGACTGTGGTTGTTGCCTGAGTGAGGCTTCTATCCGTTTAAACCTGTAACCCAATTTCTTACAGCTACAGTAAACTATTATTAGTAAGCCAGTAAGATAGTTCTTTGGGTTAGTGGGTGTGGAGCTGACATCTGTGTTTGTCTGGCAGCCCTCACAATTGAATCACACCATGACTTCTTTATGATTTCATCCTTCTGAAGTCGATAATATGGATACCATTAAGTTGGCTGATAATGATTTCCACCATTTGCTGCGTCAGGGCCTGGAACATCTGCAACAACAATACGCAACATGTAATTCTTGGATATGTACTCTCACAGTTACGTAACAGGATTAAATTTACCCTGGCATAGTATCTCTAAAAGTCTTTTGTGTTGTGTATCTGTTTGGTTTTACACTATCTCGCTATTTATATGGTAGATGCACTTTAGGGGGTGTGAACTACCACTCCCATAATACATTGTTGTGTTGAATGCAAAATGCGGCATGGACTACTTATCACACTGCATAGTGCCATAGCTATTTTCTAAGGGCCATTTGTACATGTACATATGGGGAAACACATCATTACTGCCCTTACCTTTGCTGGTGCTGGGTGTGCCTGAGGTATCAATGTCAGTGACACCATTGACAGCTTCAGGAAGCAGTGTGGACTCCACCAAGTCTTCCATTGGTGTAGACGGTGTCTGGGTGGGTGGTCCTCCTCCAGTGTTCCTTGCTTCCTTCAGCCTGCTTGCTATCCTCTCTTTGGCATGTGAACGCAAGTCATACCAGCGCTTGCGTATCTCCTCGATGGAGCGCTGCGCAACACCACTGTGCATATTTTAGTCTGGATGTCTGACCTCATTTTTCTCTTCTCACTTTCCGGCACCTGTAGTGAGTGTTTTCCAAATAACTTGTCATGGTTCCTGACCACCTCCTCTGTGAGCACCTCCAATTCCTGCTCACTGAATTTAGGGTTGCCCTTCCTCTCTCCTTTCTCCTTCTCATTCCCATCAGTAGCCATTGTTTTGTTTGGTCCTGTCCGACTCTCAAGACTGCCTCCCTGGTGCTTGGCTGGGTCTCTCTGCCTGCACCTGTGGCTTCTGTAAACAGCATGCACTGACTCACTTCCTGGTTGTGATGTCTTCAGGCTGTTCCAGATTGCCGGTATCGCAATGTGCAATTTCCAAATACCGATTCGCTATTTTTGCGATTCAGTATTTGGTACTCGCAAATTGGGATTGCTATTTTAAAGAAATTGCTATTACCGAATCACATACTTCATACATCCCAATTTTCATTTCTTAAATAGCGATTTCTTAAAATTCGCTATTTAAGAAATGCAAACCGGAAGCTTAATACATCTGGCCCCTAAAGAGGTATATGAATATAGTGAAATAAAAACCTATAAACTATACATACAGCACTTGCATGCACAAAATACTTGGTGTCTGTGGTGTTTTCAAAGTGATGACACATGCAAACACTGCAGATCAACATGGTACACATGGAGAAAGGTGAATACATGCACTCTCTGTCCTACAAGTTACCTTAAACTAAGGGGTACCATGTCATCATGGTCTTCTTGACTAAAGAGGCATCCTCTTTAGTCAAACTCTTTTATGGCTAAAATGTTGTTAGCTCATTCTCAATATTCTTGAGGCTTTACTGAGTGTGAAGATACCAGTAATCCTTCTAGTCATGGTTATTACCACATACTTAGCTTTATCCATAGTCTGTGGTAAATAGGTAATTATCATTGTTTGTACACTCAATCAGAATTGTATTAATCGCAAACAGCAAAGTCCCATTCCTTGAGCCATTTATTTAGCCTGTAGAAAGCCTTATGTGTGGTTTGTAACTTTTCTCAATTACAGTCACAGTAATCAGGCTGCTGCGGAATTCGTAACACACGCTCAAACAACATTCAGACCACTTCATTAAGAGGCTATGCTCATCTTTTTGTGCCTAATACTTGTCAGCTGTCTGCCATAATAGTTGGCCGAACTAAGCATTTATTGTGTAAACCGTTTTTCATTGATTTTTGATAATGAAAAAGCACGATAAGAACAAGCAAGCAGTGCATAATAAAATTTCAATAGGAGGAAGATTTCCAGTCTTAAATTAAATCATAGCAGTACATTCAGGAGTGAGAGTACATACATCTGAGTTGAGGTACCAACCGAGCAAGACCCCCAGAACTGAGCATTTTCTATGGTTGGCATACTGGAGTCTCCAGTGAGTTGCTCTGTTGTGCTTCGCACGCCACGTATTGACATGCAGCTGTTGAAGTCATTGCAGTGTAGCTGGTGCAGTGGAACTAGGAAAAAGTAGCTCCCCAAGTTTACATATATCCAATACCTCTCTGTCAATGCCAATGGTCTGAGAGGTTTAAGGCAAAAAATTATGTATTTGGAGACCAGTAGGCTGTGCCTAGCGGTCTCTGTGGAGCAATTCTTTTGCACCCAGTCTGTCAGTCTATCTTTCCATGATGGTAGAAGGTTATCTATGATGATGCATGCCATAATAAAGTGGTTGAGGTTTGTTTATCTAGAAATATCTGGTTCCAGTCTGACTCCACATGTCTGTTGCTGATACAAGTTGTTACAGTTATCGTGAGATATTGCATTTATAGGGAAGTCATGCACCAGTTAGTGGTGGCTGTAACTCACGTAATTGTGTTCCTGTGGATTTGCAGTAGGTATTTTTGCCCGAAACCACTCTAAATACCGTGAACAGGAGTAAGCATGATTATGTAATTTTTCATCAAGAGTAACACAAGATTACAGAAAATTCTCAGATTACTCCAATGCAATTAAAATTTTGCCCAAGCCTAGCAACAATTTCTTCTTTTCCTCTCACTCTCCTTAGGGTGGCTCAGGAGTTTTACATTCAAACTAATATCCTCAGCAAATCTTTGGAAAATTTGTTACACACACATTTCCCAGTATTCTTCAAGGAAGTATAATAACATTCTCAAATTGTAAAGCCGTAGAACCCTCCAATTTTCTCCCTCGTAGCCTGAATCTATCTTTGATGTTATCACTGGGGGCCGTACCCCCCTCCCCAAAGGCATTGTTCCTGGTTACAGCCCTGTGTCTAGAGTGATTTCACCAGTGCATTCACAAACAGCCCAACTGTCATCCTGACCCAGACGTGTATGCTACAGTCGGGCAGAGGCACAGAATGGTTAAGCAAGAAAATGCCCACTTTCTAAAAGTGGCATTTTCAAACTTACAATTTAAAAACCAATATCACCAAAAGATGTATTTTTAAATTGTGAGATCAGAGACCCCAAACTCCACATCTATATCTGCGCCCAATGGGAAATTACACTTAAAAGATATTTCCAGGTAATCTCCATGTTACCCTGTGGAAGAGATAGGCCTGGCAATAGTGAAAATCAAATCTAGCAGTACTTCGCTATCAGGACATGTAAAACACACCAGTACATGTCCTACCTTCTGAATGCACTGCTTCCTGCCCTTGGGGCTGCCTTGGGCCTACCCTAGAGGTGACTTACATGTAGTAAAAGGGAAGGTTTGGGCCTGGCAAGTGGGTGCACTTGCCAGGTCCAAGTGGCAGTTCAAAACTGCCCACACAGACACTGCAGTGGCAGGTCTGAGACATGTTTAAAGGGTTACTCTTGTGGGTGGCACAATCAGTGCTGCAGGCCCAGTAGTAGCATTTGATTTACAGGCCCTAGGCACATATGGTACACTACACCAGGGACATAGTTGTAAATCAAATATGGCAATCATAGATAAACCATTAACCATTACCATCTAGACAGAACACCCTCGCACTTTAGCAATGATCAGCAGTGGTACAATGCCCAGAGTCCTAAAGACAGCCAAAATGAAATTTAGCACAGGATGAAAAACAGGAGGTCAAAAGCAAAAAGACAGTAAAAACCCTGCAGAAAGGGCCATTTCCAACAGTGCACATCATTTAAACGCACTCACAATAATAAAACACAGCAACACGTTTAAATAATGTAGGCCTTTACATGTATTTCATTTTATGAGCTATTCTAAAGAGTGCAATACTGTTGAATGTATTTATTTACTGAACTGAGTGTGTAATGTCCCAGTGGGATCTGAAGAAAACAAAGAGTGCTCCCTGAGAACACTGTTTATCTTTCCTTCTTGGCACTGCTTTTCCATCTCTGAGGCCAGGACTCACAAGAGCAGTACCAAGGATTGCAAAGTGCAAGACAGGGGTAGCAACTGCTACTTCTGGAGAAAGTTGGCCTCGTCTGTTCGTCATGTACATCCAGAGGCTGTGATATATGGATGAGCACAAGTAAAGATATAGAAAGATTGTGTATGGGACAGAAGAGGTCAATCCCACCAGTTTCACATATGTTTTGGAGTTCTTGACTAACCTGAAAGCCTCTCACCCCTGTCGGTATCATGGGACTGGTGAGCTACCAGAGGAGAATCATTATGAATAAATGTGAAGCCCTGAATTCCTCCCTCATTAAGGATTGGTTTTAAATTCTCAGTTCATCTTTTCCCTGTTGAGTTGATTAAAAATGTAATTATATGCATATGGAATATGTATTTCAACCTTTCATATAGGACGTCTTCTCTGCTTCAGATGATCTGTGCCATCACCAAATCTAACCTGTTCCTTTGCTTTACTTTCTTTGCAACTGTCTATGTAAATAGTATTTGTGTGTGTGCTAGCGCCAGGATTATCTGATTGAGTCATTGTGCATTCTAGAAGTTTCATTTATTCATAAATGCATTCACATCTTTAGAGTTAACTACCCAGCACTTAGCTCTGATGGGAGAAAAGACCTGCAGAGATGCAGTTGTTTGTCTTGGTCTTTAATGGGTAGACTGGCCATTAGAGTATTTATAATATAGTCCAACACTCTATATATTTTCAAAAATTTCAAAATGTAAACCTACTTCTTACAACAGGTACCCATAAGTCCATGTGTCGCCCAATGGTGAACAGACACACGTCCTTCCAGGTGCGTCTGTCAGCAACTGGCAGACACTGGGGAGGGCTTGAAAGAATCCTCTGATGCAAGCGCAGGAGGATTCCTTAAAAAGGAAAAAACGCAGGGGGCAGTGTGGGGAGGGGGGGGGGGGGGCGGGTACAATCACACCCCTAGGTGATTATAATTAAAAATAAATAATTTAAAAAAAAGTAGTTTAATTGTCATGGAGGTAGGCCCTTTTCATCACTGCCTGACCCCTGTGGGGCCTAGGTTCTTTTTTTAATACATGTATGGTTTTCCTGGGGGCCAATCACAACCCCCAGGGAAACCACACATATATGAAAAAAGTGATCTGTCAGATATATATATATATATATATATATATAGAGGGAGAGAGAGAGAGAGAGAGAGAGAGAAAGAGGGGGAGAGAGAGAGAGAGAGAACTATCTCTTTTGCTCTCTGTATATATATATATATATATATATATACACATACATACATATACACACATACTTTTTTAAAGGTGGCTTAGTCTTTATTTACTGTTACACACACCCCCCACACACATACCCACCAACTGTTTTCGCATAACAAATCTGCCTTCTACGTAAGATAGTGTTTTATAAGGACGGTTTCAGCTCAAACTCAGGTTATTGAGGCCAGATCTGAGGCAGGTTTAGAGACTGAAACAGTAGATACTGAGACAGCGTATGAGTGAGTAGAAAATGGAGCAGAATCTGGAAGTGATTTTTCAGTTGGCAGAGTCCCATCCGACGGCTCATCTTCCAGCACTTCTGAGGGACACGATGATGGCAGTCATACTGTCCCTTTGCAAGCACAGTCTGTGCAGTGGGGTGACGATAGCAGGTCAGACCAATCCAGAGAACAGGCACGTGCAGCGGCAAGCACAGATGGAGTGCTCTCATGGCAGCCCCCTAATTTACTGCAGCCGCAAATTTCTCCTTTCACTGGTGACGCCGGATGTAAAGTCTATATGGCCAGCTTTTTGCCAATTGACCACGCCATCTCTTTTTGGATGCTGACATCCTTGAGCAAATTATGCATCTAAAAAGTTTGTGTGCTGAACAATTTCTGGGGGAGTATGGAGGCACTCTAGGTCCTCGTTGTAGGGCACACCAGTGGACTTCCACTTCTCTTGAGAAATTGAAGATATTTTTGGGGTTATGCTCAAAATGGGGTTAGTGCAGAAACCAAACTTGCAATCCTAATGGTCTACTAGCACGGTTTGGGTAAGCCCCATCTATGCACAATGTATGGGCAGAGATTGTTTTTTGCTATTGCAGCACATGCTGCATTTCAATGACGATTCTGCTGCATTGCCCAGGGCCATCCAGGTCATGACAGGTGGTTAAAAATTCAGCCTGTTGTGGAACATTTGTCTGTCTGGTTTCCAGAAATGTATACTCCTGGAAAGAATATAGCCATTGATGAGTTCTTGATCTTTTGCAAAGGGTGGCTGCTGTTCTGGCAGTACATTGCCAGGAAAAGAGATTTTTCTGGCATAAAGCTGTACTTGCTATGTGAGAACTCTCAGGCTATGTCTATAGCTTGAGGGTATATACAGAGAAGGACTCCACTCTAAACCTTGTAGGTGCCCTCCTACACTGTTAGTCACAGGAAAGATCGTATGGTATCTTGTCTAGCCACTCCTTCACAAAGGTTATAACCTTTATGTGAACAATTTCTGTAAGGGAGTAGAGCTGTTCAGTGAGCTGTACAAAGCTGGCCCTGTGCTTGCGGTACAGTTTGTTGTTGTCGCAAAGGATTCCCACTGGAGCTTTCTTGTAAGAAGCTCCACAACTCCCAGAGCACTGTGTTGTGTTCCAAAGAACTCCACCCATTCAAGTTTTCAGATAGGCATGATGTATATGTGCTTACTGCATTTCATGATCAGAGACCTTCCCCGTCACAGTTTGGGGTCAGATGGGTATAGTTCACAAGCCCACCTGTATACGTAATTACAACTAGCACATGGGCGGAGTGGATAAGAAAGACAAGATTCTTCAGCCACACAATGCGAGTTGTAAAACTCTCACTTGGTACAAGAAACTGTTTAGCCACCTGATCCAGATGGCAGCATATAATGTGTATGCTGTTTATCCTCAATAATGGGTAGACTCATATCTTTCCTTGACTTTCAGTTGTCCATCATTGAAACTCTTACTGCTACAGAAGCAGCACCCTCCACTTCATATGTTCTGGAGGACGTGGCAAGACTGCAAGAGTGGCACTTTGGCGATCTTGTTACTGAAAAAATAAAAAGGTTTGACTATGTTGTTGTTAAGTCTGCTTTAAGCTAGGAAAGAGGCAGAAAAGTTGTGTTTCCTGACCCCAGTGCCCATCTCAGCCAGCCCTGTGTTTTCTTACTTGCTTTATGTTATATCATACAAAAGTAAAGTACTAGGAAATTGACTGAGGTGGGGCTTCTGTTAGGGAAACCTTTCAATAGCGGTGCATGGATACCTACCTTTCATGGGCCACTAATTTGCTAGGCAAGCAGCCGCAGAATTTCTGTTCCTCTACCTGAGGAAATCGTGGACTTCCTTATGGCCTGCTCAACAACTTTATCCACCATCAGAACATGGTAAGTGTTCCGTTTGCCAATTAACATTGCACATAATGGTGGATGGAGCATACACCTTGCTGTCAAGGAGTACACTTTGTGGGATAAAGTTAAAGGCTTGGCTAGATTTTGAAGTGCTTTTTAGGAAGCTTGTGTATACAACACAAGGACCACCCTGATTGCCCACAAGAACAAGTCCAAGTGTAATAAGTAAAACAAATGTCCTGTGGAACTTATTCACCAACATTTTTACTTGTTTTGAAAGTGTGCAAACTCAATTAGTAACTTGTATCATAACCAATGTTACTGAAAAGGGGTACAGGACAAAATGTCTTGTATGATTATTGTTTTCACATCTTTAGTATGAGATGTTAAAACAATCATCATACAAGATATTGTGTCCTGTACCCTTTGCCAATAACATTGGGTATGATACAAGTTAGTAATTGATTTTTCACACTTTCAAAGCAAAAATAAAAGTGTAAGTGAATGGGTCTCACAGGACATTTGTTTGGCTTATTACTTTAAGGAACGTAAGCAGTATTCCCCAGCATGTTTGCCTTAGTTTCAATGGTGAATATGCTTGCTCAGGAGGAGGAATGAGGCCTCGGAAGGGCAACGTGGACACCCCTAACTTGTATCCACAAACTGGAAGGAGTTGGATTTAACACAGTAAGTGCGCTGATGGCTCATGAAAGAAACATTTTCTTGACCTTCAAGTAGCTAGGGATGGAAGGCATTACTGTAGGTTCACTTGACAATTATACAGGATTAGTCAGGACTCTGGTGAGGAGAGAGACATGAACGGGAAAGAAAAGCTTACCGTAGGTGTGCTTTCACAGGGATATTGCATAGGCAGAAGGCAGATAGTGAAGATAGTATGGATACATATGCCATGACTTCTTCTTCACCTACCGATTCAAACCCATTGGCACGGCACTCGACCCGATACTGAATTACTATGGCATTTATGGGTAAATGCTTCACCTGCTTGCCATGTTCATCCTCTGTCAGAACTTAGTAGAGGTTCAGTTTGCTCTATGAGTGCATTGCAATCACAGCATTGCACATAATGGTGGAAGGGACGCAGGCTATATTCTCAGGGACTACCCTGTGTGTCAGAAACTACCCTTCTTCATAGTTTAGGATGTTCTGTTTAGGGAACTACGGCAGCATTCCCCAGCATGTTTACCTTAGTTTCAAAGGTAGATATGCTCACTCAGTTTGAGGTATGACACATTGGAGGCATACTCGGGCACCCTAAACTTGCATTAAAAAACTAGAAGGAGTTGGATTTTCCACAGTGAATTTGCATAAGAAGAATGTAAGACACGTCTCCCTGAGCCTCATATGGCTGTCAATAATAAAGGTTCACTAGGTATGCGCTCAGTAATGTTCAGAAAGAAGGAGGCAGTTACATAACAGGTGGTAAAATGTAGTCAGACTGATCTTTCTGTGGTATATGAATGTGATGGGCCCTTGCATAGCGGCGGTATGTTGATGTTAGTGCACTGATTGTTTGGATTGGGCCGACAGTCACCAATATGAAATTCTTGTGCATGGTGCATGAATGGAGTGTGAATGGACCATAACGTGGTTGGTGCCTTGATGTGGCTTTATGCTTCACCTTCAGGACTATTGGTTTCAATATTCAGATATGCTTTTTAACCCCTCGGGTGCCTTGGACGAGGTGGTCACATCCGCTGCTGTGGTGCTTAGGCACCAGGGACATAACTACCTTGTTCAAGTACCAGCCCCTGGGGGAAGTGCTAGTGCTACCCCCAGGGGCTTCGCACCCCCCTCTCATGGACAGGAATGGAAGGGGAATCACTTCCCCTTCTGCCCCCGCCCACCCTGTGGCATCTGATGACATCAGCGCGCTGACCTCATCAAAGGCTGCCCCCTCTGTGCCGGAAGTTCAGCTTCCAGTGCGGATCGGAGGAGAAATGCAGCAGCATTTCTCCTCCGATCACGTGGAGGGTGCGAGCGAGGCATCAAAGGAAACAAAAGGCCTTTCCTTTCCTTTGATGTCTCTCTCTGCATTTCTGCTGCCCGATGCAATCGGGCAACAGAAATGCCCACTAGACACCAGGGAGTTGTTTATTTATTTTTTATTGTCTGCATAAGAGAAGAGGCCCCTTGTGCAAGGGCCTCTCCCCAGAGGAGCAAATTATTTTTAGGCCCCGGGGCAGATCGGCCTATTCTAATTAGGCAGCTCTGCCCCCAGGGAGGAGGGGGGCAGAAACCACTAGTCACCAGGGATTTTTTTTTAATTTTTATTTTATACAAATGGGAGCGACCCCTTGGGCAAGGGTCGCTCCCCTGGGAGGCAATTTTATTTTAGGCCATTTCTGCCCCAGCTTAATTTATTTAGGCTAATCTGCCCCCAAGGGAGGCAGAAACCACTAGACACCAGGGATTATTTTTTTGGGGTCAGTTTCACGCAAGAAGAGCCACCCCTTAGGCAAGGGTCATTGCCCTGGGGGACACATTTATTTTAGGCCATTTCTGCCCCCCTTGGGGGCAGATCGGCCTATGTTTATTAGGCCTATCTGCCCGCAGGGGGGGTAGAAACCACTATGAACCAGGGATTTTTTTTGCGCCAATTTCACGCAAGAGGAGTGACCCTTTAGACAAGGGTCGTTCTCCTGGGGGGGGGGACAATTTTATTTTAGGCCATTTCTGTCCCCCTTGGGGGCAGATCAGCCTATTTCTATTAGGCCGATCTTCACCCGGGGGGGCAGAAACCACTTAGGCACCAGGGATTGGTGTGTGTGTATGTGTGTGTTTTGTTTGGGGAGCAGCCCCTTGGGCAAGGGTTGCTCCCCATGGGGCACATTACTGTTGGCCATATCTGCCCTCTTGGGGAAATACCAGCCTATTTTTGGAACGCCAATCTGCCCACAAGAGGGGTAGGAAGCCCACCAGAGACCAGGGAAGATTTTTTTTTTAAAAGAGGATGGGGTTATGGCCATATCCCCACCCCAAATAAATGGGGCCAAAGTTGTTCTGCCCACCGGTGGGTAGATGGGGCAATTACCCCTGATCCACTCCCCAGGGTGGCAGAAAACCTACTAGATGCCAGGTATTTGAAAAAAAATAAAAAATAGTGTGTTTTAGTTTTACATTTGGGCCATGAGAGCTTGTCTAACTCTGAAAATTGTCCCACTTGGAATGGTGAGGACTGCACTTTTTGGACTTTGGGAAGCTGCCATGTCCAAAAATCCACAAGACCTAAACACATCTGAAAACAAAACATCTTGGTGAGTCCAGGGTGGTATGCTTCACATTCACCCCGCACCATTTTCTTACCCACAATGCCCTGCAAACCTCCAATTTTGCTGGAAATCACAAATTTTTTCCACGTTTGCGATGGAACCTTCTGGAATCTGCAATAATCCACAAAATTCCTATCATCCAGCATTGTCTCATCTATATCAATAAAAATTCTGTCCCACTTGTCAGACTAAAAATGTTTTTTTTTCAAACTGACCCTTTTGGACCCGCTATGGTTCCCCCTCAATTCCAATATGTTTTTGGCTCTTCCCTGTCACAGGCGCTTGGCCCACCTACTCAAATAAGGTATCATTTTTACTGGGAGACTGAGGGGAACGTTTGGTGGTAGGAAATTTGTCCCGGTGCGGTGATCCCACACAGAAATGTGGAAAAAATGTGATTTTTTAGCTAAATTTGAGGTTTGCTGAGGATTCTGGATAAGAAAACACTGGTGGATCCACGCAAGTCACACCTCCCTGGACTCCCTCAGGCATCTAGTTTTCAGAAATGTTTGGGTTTGGTAGGTTTCCTATATGGCTGCTGAGCCCAGGATCAAAAATGCAGGTGCCCCCCACAAAAACAGGTAGTTTTGTGTTTGATAATTGTGATGTGTCCAGGTAGTGTTATGGGGCATTTCCTTTCGCGGGCACTAGGCCTACCCACAAAGGTGAGACTTGGGGGAACGCTGGGTGGAAATTTGTGGCTACTCTCAGATTCCAGAACTACCTGTCACTGAAATGTGAGGGAAAAGGGTTTTTTGGCCAGATGTTGAGGTTTGCAAAGGGTTCTGGGTAACAGAACCTGGTGAGAGCCCCACAAGTCACCCCATCTTAGATTCCCCTAGGTGTCTAGTTTTCAAAAATGCACAGGTTTGGTAGGTTTCCCTAGGAACCGGCTGAGCTAGAGGTCAAAATCCACAGCATTTCCTGTAGCGGACACTAGGCCTACCCACACAAGTGAGGTACCATTTTTATTGGGAGACTTGGGGGAAGGCTGGGTGGAAGGAAATTCTAGTGCCTATGTTTAAAAAATGCACAGGTTTGGTAGGTTTCCCTAGGTGCTAGCAGAGCTAGAGGCCAAAATCCACAGCTTGGCACTTTGCGAAAAACACGTCAGATTTCAGTGTAAATATGTGATGTGTCCATGTTGCATTTCCTGTCACGGGCAGTAGGCCTACCCACACAAGTGAGGTACCATTTTTATTGGGAGACTTGGGGGAACACAGAATAGAAGAACAAGTGTTATTTCCCCTTGTCGTTCTCTACATTTTTTCCTTCCAAATGTAAGGCAATGTGTAAAAAAGACGTCTATTTGACAAATGCACTGTAATTCACATGCTAGTATGGGGACCCCGGAATTCAGAGATGTGCAAATAACCACTGCTTCTCAACACCTTATCTTGTGCCCACTTTGGAAATACAAAGGCTTCCTTGATACCTATTTTTCACTCTTTATATTTCAGCAAATAAATTGCTGTATACCCGGTATAGAAGGAAAACCCATTGAAAGGTGCAGCTCATTTATTGGCTCTGGGTACCTAGGGTTCTTGATGAACCCACAAGCCCTATATATCCTTGCAACCAGAAGAGCCCAGCAGACGTAACGGTATATTGCTTTAAAAAATCTGACATTGCAGGAAAAAGTTACAGAGTAAAACATGGAGACAAATGTCTGTTTTTTTCACCTCAATTTCAACTGTTATTTTCTGTAGGAAAAACTTGTAGGATCTACACAAATGACCTCTTGGTGAATTCGGAATTCTGGCTACTTTTCAGAAATGTCTAGCTTTCCGGGATCCAGCATTGGTTTCACACCCATTTCTGTCACTAACTGGAAGGAGGTTAAAAACACAAATATAGTAAAAATTGAGTATGTCCCAGTAAAATGCCAAAATTGTGTTGAAAAATTTGGTTTACATATTCATGTCTGCCTGTTCCTGAAGGCTGGGAAGATGGTGATTGTAGCACCGTGGACCCTTTGTTGATGCCATTTTCAAGGAAAAAATAAAACACAAAGCCTTCTTCTGCAGCCCTTTTTGCCATTGTTTCTAAACAAACAAACTTTTTGCTGTATTTTGGCTAATTTCTTGGTCTCCTCGGGGGAACCACAAATTCTGGGTAGCTCTAGGATCCCTAGGATGCTGGGAAAAAAGGACGCACATTTGGAGTGGGTAGCTTAAGTGGACAAAAACTTATGAGGGCCTAAGTGCGAACTGCCCCAAATAGCCAAAAAAAAGGCCTGGCACCAGAGAGGGAAAAGGCCTGGCGGCGAAGGAGTTAAAGCCATGATTCCTTGAGGTGCTAAAACCAACAAGTGTAATTGGTGAATTAACAGTAAAAATTAGTACCAGATTCATATCTGTGATGGCAAGATGGCTCTTATTAAGAACTCCTTTTCTTCTCATTATGGGAAGATGTTTGCAGGGCGCTGGCTCTCTATATAATATACCAAAATGAGGTATAGTGGGCACAGAGTCCAGGGGTTCCTAAGAGGCTTAACAGAGACTAAAGTAGATCATACTAATGCTCTCTTTGTGGTAGTGTGGTCGAAGAGTTAGGCTTATCAGAGGGTAGTTGAAAGTATGTGTTGTACACACACACAGTCAATAAATGAGGCACACACTCAACAACTAACTCCAGGCCAATTGTTTGTATATGGCAAATATAAATGTTGTTACTTTATTACTAGAACCAGAATAACTTTGTTGCCGATACATACAGTTGTCAATAGGTTTCAAGCACATGTATCAAATGCAGTTTGTTTGGTTTGTGTAAATAAACAGTTTATTTACAAGTAAGTAGCAATTTTCTATTTCAAAGGTTGACACAGTGAAATTTTCCAAAGGAGTCAATAGAGTCCAAGGGGGGAAAGTGTTAGCACAGAAAACAGGTAAGTACACGACTTACAGTCTTCGGAATTTAGGATGTCCACAGGTCAAAGTTTAGGCTGACCACAAAAGTGCACCACCAGCAACACAGGGCCGACTGGGTGGAGAGGTCAAAGTTGGTGTTGGGTTTGCAATGGAATCCTTTGAGGACTGTGGGAGCCCAGTAGAAAACAGATTGCAGGTAAGTATCCGCGGTTCCAGGACAAAGGCTCGGGGGGTTTAGATCAGCACTGGGGGGGGTGTGGGACATAGAATCACACAAAACACACACCCTTAGCGGCACAGAGGCAGCCGGGTGCAGGATGCAAACACAGAGCTGGGCGCCCAATGCTTTTCAATGGGGGTACTCCGGGGGTCAGAAAAGATGATACAAACAGGGTACAGGGGGTTGGCTCCAGGAAACCAAAGGCTGGACAGACAGGACAGGCGCCTGCTGGACATTGCTGGACCATCGGTCGGATTCCGGAAGGCCAGGGGTGCTGCTGGTGCAGGGGTCTCCATCGGGGTTGGGTTTCTTTGTTGGATCCGGTCGTGGTCAGGGGGAGGCTCTGGATTCAGGCTGCAGGAATCATTGCGTTGGCCAGGAGGGGTCAACCCAGGATGGACTCGAGGTCAGAATTGCCTGGGGACCTCCTCTGAACCGGCGGGACACCTGGACTTGGGCCATGGGTGTTGGGTGCAGAGTGGACAGTGCTTGCGGATCCAGAGCGGTTCTGGAGTCCTTTTGGCGATTTCTTCTGGATAGGGATGCTGTCCTTGGGATTTCTTGGTCCTCTGCTGGGTAGGCAATCTTCTGGGGGCTTGAAGAGTTCACTGGTCCTGCAGGATGCATCACCTTCTTGAAGCAGGGGTCTTTGAAGCTGCAGACAGGCCAGTAGGGCTATGGCCAAGTCAGTTGTCATCTGGAGTCTTCACTACTGGGGTCGGCTAAGCAGACTTTCTTCTTGAGGTCACCAGGAATCTGGTGAGCTAGGTTCAGTGGTGCCTTCAAATCCTAAATTTAGGGCTGTTACAGGGATCAGAAGGCAGTAGCCAATGGCTACTGTCCCTAAGGGTCCCTTGTACAATAAATCCAACACTGGCATCAATGTGGGTTTATTGTGCTGAGAAGTTTGATACCAAACTTCCCACCCTTCAGTGAGGCCATCATGGAGCTGTGGAGTTTGTAATGACACACTCCCAGCCCATGTACTTAATATGGCCACACTGCACTTACAATGTCCTAGAATGGACTTGGACACTGTAGGGGCATATTGCTCATGTAGCTATGCCCTCACCTGTGGTATAGTGCACCCTGCCTTAGGGCTGTAAGGCCTCCTAGAAGGGTGACTTACCTATGCTACAGGCAGTGGTTTGTGGGCATGGCTCCCTGAGAGGGATGCCATGTTGACTTTACCTCCCCCCCACCCCCCCCATCAGCACACACAATCTGCAATGGCAGTCTGCATGTGCTTCGTGAGGCATCTCTTAGGAAGGCACAATATATGCTGCAGCCCTTAGGGACCCTCTCTGGTCCCAGAGCCCTTGGTACCACTGGTACCTTTTACAAGGGACCTAGCTGTGTGCCCAGGATGTGCCAATCGTCAGAACAATGGTACAGTTTAGGCAAAGAACACTGTTGCTGGGGCCTGGTTAGCAGGATCCCAGTACACACTCAGTCAAGTTTGCATCACCCTAGTGGCCTGTAGGCAAAACTGTATGCTGTCTTTTGATTGGATGGGGAATCCCTGCCAACCTCTTCTCAACATTGCTTCCTGTGGGTATGTGAGCACGCACGTCACGGGTACCCGATAAAATTGCAGTTCAGCAGTACGCGCTCTCGGCTTCCTCAGATCCATCTAACCCTCAGAGCCAGAGGTATCCTCTTCCACCATGTCCTTGTATCCTTCCCTGGAAGACCTGAAGGTCGACAAAGTAATCCGGGCTCAAACTGCATTTTCGGTCAATCCTGCCAACCCAGCAATTCTATTAATTTAGTAATTCAAAGCTTCAGCTCCAGTTCCTCATGATGGAGAATTGTATCCCAAATTATACCCTGAACTTCCTCAGTACATGGGATTAAGTCTGAACGAAGAAGAAATACATAGAAATCTGGCTATGGTACCGTCGCAAGGGCAACAACTTGCAACAAGGCCTTCCTCAATGAATTACATGGTAGCTCCTATAACAGCAAATGATGTTGGGATTCGGAGAGCAGAAATCAAGCAAGGTGTTCGAGAAGTAATCTTGTGTAAAGATCAAGATGGCAAAATTGGTCTTCGACTTAAATCTGTTGATAATGGAATATTTGTTCAATTGGTGCAAGCTAACTCCCCGGCATCTTTAGTCGGTATGAAGTTTGGTGATCAGGTTTTACAAATAAATGGTGAAAACTGTGCTGGGTGGAGTTCTGACAAGTCTCACAAAATACTTGCACAGGCTGCCGGAGATAAAATTACCTTGGTGGTACGTGATAGGCCTTTTGAGCGAACCATCACCATGCACAACGACTGCACAGGACACGTTGGATTTATTTTCAAAAATGGAAAGATAACCTCAATAGTCAAAGACAGTTCTGCTGCTAGAAATGATCTTCTGACTGAGCACAACATCTGCGAAGTTAATGGGCAGAATGTGATTGGATCGAAGGACTCTCAAACAGCAGACATACTGGCAACAGCCGGGAATGTGGTGACCATTACAATAATGCCTTCCTTCATTTACGAGCATATGATAAAGAGAATGGCTTCCAGCATTATGAAGAATCTGATAGATCATAGTGTTACAGAAGTTTAATCCTGTGGACTTTTTCCATGTCTCTTGATATTTGGCTCATGGATACAACTAGTTCGTTGTAACATAAAACGTTGCATGATTGTATTTGCAATGTATAGAATGGTGGTGTTACTCAGTCTTAGCCACACAGCACTGTTCTGCAGCGACTAGTCTACAGCATGCATTTTTGTACTGATTCACTGCAAATCATTGTGATCAGTTGCGCATACGTTTTGCATTTATGTACCTGATGGGTACAAAAAAATGATTATGTTGTTAATAAGATACTGTAAAAATGTAAACAATCAGATGATTGTCAACTCTTCCAACAAACAAAAAGAAGTAATTTCAAGCCATAAAAACTGGAACTTGGAAGATGCTGATCTGACTGTAATGGGCTGTATGTAGCCAGAGCAGACTTGTGAGATTTACTCAGATAACGAATGGTTGAAGATCTTGGCACATTGTCATTTTTAAAATGTAATTGTTCTTCTCATACTTCATATGTGGCACATGAGATTGTTTTGGACATTTTCAAAGAGGTCTTGTCTTGACTTGGTTATAAAAGTATATTGTTGTTACTTATCCACTGTATATTATTGAAAAGAAATGTGCGTCTGGTGAAACAAGACACCCACAAACAATTTCAATTTCCTGGCCTAGTCTCATTCTCTGAGAAGCCAATCATTCCATACTCTCAAATAATGGTGGTGTTATTCCAGTGTGTAGTTGTGTGAATGTTCTTTCCACACCCACTGGGACTGACATTTCAAACTTTAATTTAGAATGAAAACCACCTTAATTATATACATCCCAAATAGCATTCAACAGCTCTTGGATCACTAGCTGCAAACTTGAACAGCAGAATTATTGTGAAGTCAGTATTATCTTGGTTTTCATATTTCAATCATGTTTTATCATTTAAGTAGAATTTTGTTGTTGTCTCATTATAATGCCATTTTGTTATCATATTTTGCGTAACAAACCTCTATCATTTGATAGCTTGAGCCAATCAAGTGTTAAACTCTAGCCTAATATAGTGTAATCTGTATGTGAATGTTTCTATAAAAATACTCAATATTCAGCTTAAGCTTCATTTCTACTTTATTAGCAGAGTTTAAAAATTATTACATTTGGTATTAAATTCTGAATTCAGATAAAAAAAGCTGCAGGATTATTTGAACGCGGTCTTCTGAGGATTCTTCATTGATAGGTGAGTGTTTGTTCTTGTGTTTGGCTAAGGGTGTTAGCCTTGAATTTAGCGTGTAGCTTGATACTTAATTACCATTACCTTATTCACTTATTTTAGTTGGCTTTACTCGCTACGAAGTGAGCATTCAGCAGATTTTTGGGACGGCACAATATAGGGTATGTTTTGCCTTATGGCTGCACAAATTGTTTTATTGATTATTCACGGTATTACTGACCTTCACATGTTCGTTGTGATAATAAGTAGAGTTTCATGTGGGTCATTATTATTTTTCTAGATATTCAGTTTTAGTCTGATGGTTTTGGTGATACAAGTCCTTTGAATTATTGTGAAAGGTATGTATTGTGAGACCTCAGGTTAGTTTTGACGGCACTGCAGTATTGATTGGCACTCGGGGTGTACTGTTAGCGTTTTGGTCTGTTTTCACTTGTCAATTTTGACTAATTGGGACGCACTTCTCTATCGGTTTTCATTCGTGTGAGGACATGCACGCTGGTGTCATGACTATTTTTTGATCACATTAAACTTGTTTACTTGCTTTGGATTACAAGCTTGCATAATGGTGGCCTTCTGTCTATTTCTATGTGTTAACTACATGTCACGCAAAGTCACAATTTGTGATAGCTGTTTTGTCACAAAAGTCACAGGGATAAGGGTTGAATTGTATAATGGGATGAGTTCAGTTTATAATTATAGTTACTATTTATATTTCTTACAGCCCTGATGAAGTCTTTGAGAGTATTGATCTCATAGGACGAAACACGTGTTGGCTGTTGTTGCATTATGGATGTGGTTTCTAAGGACGGCTTTTGTTGCTCTGATGGACTTTTTATTTCAAGATTAAACTGAATCTTTGCACGCGAATCCCGGTCCGATTCATATTTGATGACTGTGAACTATACATCAAGCTCTGACATAACATACATGAAGGATTGAGCTTTGATTCATGAGTGCCCTAACATTTGTATATGCCTGTGGGCAAACCTGCACAGTTTTTAAAACTAGACAAGG
Source organism: Pleurodeles waltl (assembly GCF_031143425.1). NCBI lineage: Eukaryota > Metazoa > Chordata > Amphibia > Caudata > Salamandridae > Pleurodeles > Pleurodeles waltl. The sequence continues at coordinate 1,789,141,390 of NC_090444.1, read as the reverse complement.
GGAGTGCAGTGGTTCATGATTTGCGTGGCTCTCACCAGGTAACGTTACCCAGAAGCCCTTGTAAATGTCAAACTTTGGTAAGAAACATACATTTTCATCACCTTTCTGTGACAGAAAGACATGAAATCTGTGTGGTGCCACAGGTTTTCTACCACACTGAGTTGCCACACATCTCTCAATATGAACGGTACCCCACTTGTGTTGATGGATGAAGAGAAAAGGACACAAAAGGCCCTAAATCGTGCTATTTAGAGATAAGAAATAGTGGTAGGTGCGATATTGAGGCTATGCTGTGGCACTACCTATGCAAACCTACAAATCACAGACAGTTTTTAAAACTAGACAATGAAGGGATTCTGGGGTGGTATCCTTTGCATGCATCCCACAAAGTTTCCTTACCCACAATGATCTACAAACCTGAAACTCTGACTGAAATCACAAATTTACCTTCCATTTCTGTGACAGAAAGTTCTGGAATCTACTAAATTTCTACCACTCTGCATTAACCAACCTGTGGCAATAAAAATGCTGCCCCACTTGTGTGACTTGGCTTAGTGCCCACTACTGAAATGGCCCAAACCAAGGTCAACGGGAGCCCTTGCCAGGGGACTCCTATTGACCATGGTTTGATAATTTTTTGTCACGGGCACTGTTAGAAATGGGGTCTGTGGTTGACAGTCAGGTTACCCCCTGTTCAAGCAAGGACCCTCACTCTAGTCAGGGTAAAAGAGAATCACCCTCAGCTAACCCCTGCTTACCCCCTTGGTAGCTTGGCAGAGCAGTAGGCTTAACTTCAGAGTGCTAGGTGTAAAGTAGTTGTACTAACACACACAGTAATTCAATTGAAACACTACAAAATGACACAACACCAGTTTCGAAAAATAGGAAATATGTATCTAAACAAAACAAGACCAAAACGACAAAAATCCGACATACACAAGTCAAGTTATGAATTTTTAAAGATTAAACTCAAAAATAGCGCTTAGAAACAAAAATGCTTCGATGAGGTGTTAACACGGCGTCGTGACGGAGTCGTTCCCAACAAGCCGACACCAGCGGCGCCGGACACGGAGTCGCGTAGACCCCCAAGTACAGTACCTTTGGTGAAGAGTGAAAACAAGCCGATGCGCGAAGTAGGGGATCGCGGCATCTGTGCGAAACGTTGAATCCGCGCACTTCGAGCGACGTCGGTCACGACGTGGTGCGGCGACTTCCACGGAGTCGCGGACTTCAGCGGGGCTTCAGCGGCGTCGGGCCTGCGAAGAGCGGCGCGTTCCAGCGAAGGTCACGGCGTCGGGTGCAGGCGGCGTCCCCGGATTCAGCAGCGGCGTCGGTCCAGAGTCGTCCGAAGTCGATTTCCTTGGATTTCCACCAGCTTTCCTTTCAAGGGCCCAGGGACTGGATAGGGCACCACTTGTCAGAGCAGGAGTCTCTCCAGAGACTCCAGGTGCTGGCAGAGAGAAGTCTTTGCTGTCCCTGAGACTTCAAACAACAGGAGGCAAGCTCTAGATCAAGCCCTTGGAGATTTCTTTTCAAGATGGAAGGCACACAAAGTCCAGTCTTTGCCCTCTTACTCTGGCAGAAGCAGCAACTGCAGGATAGCTCCACAAAGCACAGTCACAGGCAGGGCAGCTCTTCTTCCTCAGCTATTCAGCTCTTCTCCAGGCAGAGGTTCCACTTGGTTCCAGAAGTGTTTTCTAAAGTCTGTGGTTTTGGGTGCCCTTCTTATATCCAATTTCTCCTTTGAAGTAGGCCTACTTCAAAGTAAAGTCTCTTTGGAATGTGAAATCCTGCCTTGCCCAGGCCAGGCCCCAGACACTCACCAGGGGGTTGGAGACTGCATTGTGTGAGGGCAGGCACAGCCCTTTCAGGTGTGAATGACCACTCCTCCCCTCCCTCCTAGCACAGATGGCTCATCAGGATATGCAGGCTACACCCCAGCTCCCTTTGTGTCACTGTCTAGTGTGAGGTGCAACCAGCCCAACTGTCAAACTGACCCAGACAGGGAATCCACAAACAGGCAGAGTCACAGAAATGGTACAAGCAAGAAAATGCTCACTTTCTAAAAGTGGCATTTTCAAACACACAATCTTAAAATCAACTTTACTAAAAGATGTATTTTTAAATTGTGAGCTCAGAGACCCCAAACTCCACATGTCCATCCGCTCCCAAAGGGAATCTACACTTTAATCAGATTTAAAGGTAGCCCCCATGTTAACCTATGAGAGGGACAGGCTTTGCAACTGTGAAAAATGAATTTAGCAATATTTCACTGTCAGGACATATAAAACACATTATTATATGTCCTACCTTAACCATACACTGCACCCTGCCCTTGGGGCTACCTAGGGCCTACCTTAGGGGTGTCATACATGTAAGAAAAGGGAAGGTTTAGGCCTGGCAAGTGTGTACACTTGCCAAGTCGAATTTACAGTTAAAACTGCACACACAGACACTGCAGTGCCAGGTCTGAGACATGATTACAGAGCTACTTATGTGGGTGGCACAACCAGTGCTGCAGGCCCACTAGTAGCATTTGATTTACAGGCCCTGGGCACCTTTAGTGCACTGTACTAGGGACTTACTAATAAATCAAATATGCCAATCATGGATAAACCAATCACATACACATTTTGTAAAGGAGCACTTGCACTTTAGCACTGGTTAGCAGTGGTAAAGTGCCCAGAGTAACAAAAACAGTAAAATCAGAGTCCAGCACACATCAACAACCTGGGGAACAGAGGCAAAAAGTTAAGGGAGACCACGCCAAGGATGAAAATTCTAACACGTGTCCCCCCCAGCTGAAAGTGGGGAGCAACTACCCAACCTCATGGGAGTTCTCATCACTAAGGCGGAGGAACCTGGACAGACCATCAGCATTGACGTGTTCTGTACCAGGACGGTGTTCCACCGTAAAGTCCATCCCCTGTAGGGAAATGGACCACCTCAACAGTTTTGGATTCTCACCCCTCATCTGCATTAACCATCTGAGGGACCTGTGGTCGGTCTGAACTCGGAAGTGAGTCCCAAACAAGTAGGGTCTTAGCTTCTTCAGTGCCCAGACCACAGCAAACGCTTCACGTTCTATGGCACTCCACCTACGTTCCCTGGGTAGTAACCTCCTGCTAATGAAGGCTACGGGTTGATCTAGGCCCTCTTCATTAAGCTGTGAGAGTACTGCTCCAATACCATGCTTTGAGGAGTCTGTTTGCACAACAAACTCCTTGGAGTAGTCAGGTGCTGTGCACATGGCAGCCTTCAGGGCATCAAAAGCGTTCTGGCAAGCCTCTGTCCAGATCACTTTCCTGGGTTGCTTCTTAGAAGTCAACTCAGTTAAGGGGGTAACAATGGTACCATACCCCTTAACGAACCTCCTGTAATATCCTGTGAGACCTAAAAAGGCTCTCACTTCAGTCTGGGTCTTGGGAGGCTCAAAAGCCAGAATTGTGTCAATCTTAGGCTGTAGCTGTGACACCTGGCCACTCCCCACCTGGTGTCCTAAGTACACCACAGAACCCTGCCCTATTTGGCACTTGCTCGCCTTAATAGTGAGGCCTGCCTTCTGCAGGGCCTCTAACACTCTCCAGAGGTGTTGCAGGTGTTCCTCCCATGTGGAACTAAACACCGCAATGTCATCCAGGTAGGCGGCACTGAACTCATCCAGTCCTGCCAACACCTGGTTGACCAACCTCTGAAAGGTAGCAGGGGCATTCTTCATCCCAAATGGCATCACTTTAAATTGAAAGTGTCCATCTGGTGTAGAGAATGCTGACCTCTCCTTGGCCCCCTCAGTTAAGGCAATCTGCCAGTACCCAGATGTTAAATCAAATGTACTGAGGTACTTGGCAGCTCCCAACCGGTCAATGAGCTCATCAGCTCGGGGGATGGTGTGTGCGTCAGTCTTGCTGACCGCATTGAGTCCCCGGTAGTCCACACAGAACCTGAGTTCTGGCGTGGCACCCAGTGCAGCAGCCTTTGGGACCAATACCACTGGGCTTGCCCAAGGGCTGCTGGAGTGCTCAATAACCCCTAGGGTAAGCATTTTGGATACCTCATCCTTAATGCATGCCCTGACCCTGTCAGTCACCCTGTAAACCTTCTGTTTAATAGGTGTACTGTCCCCAGTGTCCACATCATGTGTGCATAAGTGTGTGACTCCTGGGATCAGGGAAAACAGTGAGGAAAACTGTCCCAACACGTGGCGACAGTCACCTTGCTGCTCTTCAGTCAGGGAGGGGGAGAGGATAACTCCCTCCACTGACCCATCTTTCTCTCCTGCAGACAGGAGGTCAGGAAGAGGCTCACTCTCCTCCTCTACCCCATCATCTGTCGCAAGGAGCATGGACAGTTCAGTCCACTCAAAGTGAGGTTTGAGGCGGTTGACATGCAGGACCCTTAAAGAGTTCCTTGGAGACCGCAAGTCTACCAGATAGGAGACCTCGCTCTTTCTTTCCACCACCTCAAAAGGCCCAGTCCACTTATCTTGGAGAGCCCTAGGCTCCACTGGTGCCATGACCCACACTTTTTGTCAAGGCTGAAACTGAACCAGAGTGGCATTCTGTTCGTACCACCGTTTCATATCTTCCTAGCTTGCTTCCAGGTTCTCCTGAGCGAGACTCCTGAAGCGGGCAGTCTGGTTTCTTAGTGCCAGCATGTAGCTAAATACATCCTGGGGTGGTTTGCTAGGAGCTTTCTCCAAAGACTCCTTCACCAGACTGAGCGGTCCCCTCACAGGGTGGCCATAGATGAGCTCAAAGGGGCTAAAGCCAAGTCCCTTTTAAGGCACCTCCCTGTAAGAGAACAGAAGGCATGGCAAGAGGACGTCCCACTTACGCCTCAAGGGCTCTGACAGGCCCTGAATCATGCCTTTCAAGGTGCAGTTGAATCTCTCAACCAGACCATTACTTTGGGGGTGGTAAGGTGTGGTGAACTTGTACGTTACCCCACACACCTTCCACAGAGACTTCATATAAGTGGATATGAAGTTTGTACCTCTATCAGATACCACTTCCTTGTGGAACCCCACGTGGGTAAAAACTCCCATCAAGGCACGTCCCACCACGGGGGCAGTGACCGTCCTTAGAGGAATGGCTTCTGAGTACCATGTGGCATGGTCCACCAAGACCAGGATGAACCTGTTGCCCATGGCTGTCTTGGGGTTCAGAGGCCCCACAATGTCAATTCCTACCCGTTCAAAGGGGGTACTGACTATAGGTAAAGGTTGGAGGGGAGCTTTGAATTTCCCCCCACTCTTGCCACTTGCCTGACAAGTCTGACAAGACCTACAATAAGCAGCTGACTGTTTGTGCATCAAGGGCCAGTAAAAGTGGGAGACAAGCCTCTTATAGGTCTTGTCCTGCCCTAGATGTCCTGCCAAAGGCACATCATGAGCCAAACCCAGTAGGAAGGCCCTGAAGCACTGGGGTACCACCAGCATACGAGGTGACCCAGGCTCAGGAACCTTAGGCTCACTATACAGGAGGCCATCCTCCCAATATATCAGGTGAGTACCTGGCGCCTCGTCAGCCGCCTGGGCTGTAGCCTGCTGCCGCAGCCCCTCGAGAGTAAGGCACTACTGCTGCGCTGTGCAGAATGCTTCCCTGGTGGGTCCCCCTTCCTGCTGCCCCAGTGACAGCTCAGGGACCTCCCCCAGTTCAGCCACCTGCTCCCCTGTAGGTTCCGGGGCGTCACCCTCAGGCTCCGCCTCCTCACGGACCGTGGGGACCTCTGGGGCCGGTTTCCCACACCACCGCCCTTCCTCTTCTTGGCGGTCCCCTGGGCCACTGTTTCAGGCTCCAGGGGCTCTTGACTACCCTTATTGGCTGCCATAGCCCGGGTGGATACGCATACCCACCCAGGCAGACCCAACATCTCCAAGTGAGACCTGTGTTCCACCTCCTTCCAAAGGGAACCCTCCAGGTCGTTGCCTAGCAAACAATCAACAGACATGGTTGGACTCACAGCTACTTTCCAGGAACCTGAGACCCCACCCCCCATTCAAAGGGAACCTGCGCCACTCTGCAGAGGCGCTCAGAGTTATCTACCGCAACTACTTGGTGAAGTACCCAGGGATCAATCTGCTCTTCAGACACCAGCTGACTCCTCACTGTAGTCACACTGGCTCCTGTGTCTCTCAGAGCCTCCACCCTCTGTCCATTGATGGTCACCCACTGCCTGTACTTCTTAGTGTTTTCAGGCACTAGGGTTCTCTGGACCATCTCACTGTCCCCTAGTGAGACAAGGGTCATTTCAGCTGGTTCCCACCCACCTGAAACCAACTCCTCCCCAAGCGCTACACTGACCAAACCCTGGGACGGTGCACCAGTGGGTGCCGGTGTACTTTTGGGGCATTTGGGGTCCCCCCTCACATGACCCACCTGGTCACATGCATAACACTTACGTGGGGGACCACCTGCCACTGGCTTCCCTTTGGAGAACCATGGCTTCTTTTCACTGGGGGGTTGGGAATCCTTACCCTGGGAATCAGTTTGGGGCCATTTAGAGAACTCCCCCTGTTTGCCCTTACCCCCCCCTTTCTTCTGAGATGGACCCTGCCCACCCTTGGCGTGGTCTCCCCCATACCTCTTTTGGACCCTGGTGCTCTCCCAGCGGTTCGCTTCCTGCGCAAGCTTCCTGGGGTCAGTCAGCTTGCTGTCAATCAGGTGTTGGCGCAGCTCTGGAAAACATAAACTGTACAAGTGCTCCCAAGCAATAAGATTGTAAAGCCCCTCATACGTAGTTACCTTACTGCCCTTCACCCAACCATCCAGTGACCTGCAATAAGAATCCACACATTCCAACCATGTTTGGGATTCCTTCTTCTTGTAGGACCTAAACTTATCCTTGTACTGCTCAGGGGTAAGACCATACCTTGTAAGCAAGGCATCCTTCATGTTAGAGTAGGTGAGATTCTGAGCATCCCCTAAGGCTGTCAGTGTATCCCTCCCCTCTACCTCAAAGTGCTTCCACAGACCCGCCCCCCAATGAGCTTCTGGGACCAGATTCATGTGGAGAGCAGACTCATACCCCTTGAACCACAAGTATATGTCATCCTCCCTTTTGTAATCTTTCACAAGGTCTTTAGGAATGTGCACACTCCTCTCAAGCTGCACTGTAGGGTTGCTGCCACCATCTCTACTGGACTGGCTTCTATGATCCATCTCTTTCAAGCAAAACTCATGAGCCATTGCTAACTTCCTCTCCTCAAGGGCTAACCTCCTCTGCTCCAATTGGTACTCCCTTTCTGCCTGTCTGTCCTGTAACTCCTCAGGTGTCAGACCCTTGGATGAGACACTGCTACCTGCCCTGGAGACCTTCTCCCTGGACATAACAGGCCCACCGACAATACCATTGTGTACTGAACACTCTTCCTCATCCTCCTCATCTCCCTCATCCTCTGTGTGCCCTTCAGTGCTCTTGGCTGTCACCCAGGCCCTCAGCGCCTTTTGCAGCTCCTCCTTCCTGGATGAGCTCTTAATGGGACAGTCAAAACTTTTACAGAACTGCTTCAACTGAGCTTTGGTATAACTCTCCAATTTCTCAAGGTCAAAGTCAGCTCCAACTGATGCATCTCCAGCATGGGACATGATGAAGATTCAAAAACAAGTGCAAAGTTCCAAAGGCAGAAAAACAAGTTCCCAAATGAAGTTCCATTGAAAGTCAATCAAGGAATCAGCGAAACAAAATGGAAGTAGAACAAAAACAGTCCCAAAGAGAAAAAAAAATCAAAAGATCACCAAACAAGTAGTATGTGGTCATGTAGTGGTCTGAACTCAAACAGTAGTGTACACTTAATCACTGTATGTCAAGTACAAATACAAGTCCAAATCCCAACCGCTGATCAGCAATGTTAGAAATGGGGTCTTTGGTTGACAGTCAGGTTACCCCCTGTTCAAGCAAGGACCCTCACTCTAGTCAGGGTAAAAGAGAATCACCCTCAGCTAACCCCTGCTTACCCCCTTGGTAGCTTGGCAGAGCAGTAGGCTTAACTTCAGAGTGCTAGGTGTAAAGTATTTGTACCAACATACACAGTAATTCAATGGAAACACTACAAAATGACACAACACCAGTTTTGAAAAATAGGAAATATTTATCTAAACAAAACAAGACCAAAACGACAAAAATCCGACATACACATGTCAAGTTATGAATTTTTAAAGATTAAACTCAAAAATAGCGCTTAGAAACAAAAATGCTTCGATGAGGTGTTAACACGGTGTCGTGACGGAGTCGTTCCCAACAAGCCGACACCAGCGCCGCCGGACACGGAGTCGCGTAGACCCCCAAGTACAGTACCTTTGATGAAGAGTGAAAACAAGCCGATGCACGAAGTCGGGGATCGCGGCATCTGTGCGAAACGTTGAATCCGTGCACTTCGAGCGGCGTCGGTCACGACGTGGTGCGGAGACGTCCACGGAGTCGCGGAATTCAGCGGGGCTGCAGCGGCGTCGGGCCTGCAAAGAGCGGCACGTTCCAGCGAAGGTCACGGCGTCGGGTGCAGGCGGCGTCCCCGGATTCAGCAGCGGCGTCGGTCCAGAGTCGTCCGAAGTCGATTTCCTTGGATTTCCACCAGCTTTCCTTTCAAGGGCCCAGGGACTGGATAGGGCACCACTTGTCAGAGCAGGAGTCTCTCCAGAGACTCCAGGTGCTGGCAGAGAGAAGTCTTTGCTGTCCCTGAGACTTCAAACAGCAGGAGGCAAGCTCTAGATCAAGCCCTTGGAGATTTCTTCTCAAGATGGAAGGCACACAAAGTCCAGTCTTTGCCCTCTTACTCTGGCAGAAGCAGCAACTGCAGGAGAGCTCCACAAAGCACAGTCACAGGCAGGGCAGCTCTTCTTTCTCAGCTATTCAGCTCTTCTCCAGGCAGAGGTTCCTCTTGGTTCCAGAAGTGTTTTCTAAAGTCTGTGGTTTTGGGTGCCCTTCTTATACCCAATTTCTCCTTTGACAGTAGGCCTACTTCAAAGTAAAGTCTCTTTGGAATGTGAAATCCTGCCTTGCCCAGGCCAGGCCCCAGATACTCACCAGGGGGTTGGAGACTGCATTGTGTGAGGGCAGGTACAGCCCTTTCAGGTGTGAATGACCAATCCTCCCCTCACTCCTAGCACAGATCTCTCATCAGGATATGCAGGCTACACCCCAGCTCCCTTTGTGTCACTGTCTAGTGTGAGGTGCAACCAGCCCAACTGTCAAACTGACCCAGACAGGAATTCCACAAACAGGCAGAGTCACAGAAATGGTATAAGCAAGAAAATGCTCACTTTCTAAAAGTGGCATTTTCAAACACACAATCTTAAAATCAACTTTACTAAAAGATGTATTTTTAAATTGTGAGCTCAGAGACCCCAAACTCCACATGTCCATCCGCTCCCAAAGGAAATCTACACTTTAATCAGATTTAAAGGTAGCCCCCATGTTAACCTATGGGAGGGACAGGCCTTGCAACAGTGAAAAATGAATTTAGCAATATTTCACTGTCAGCACATATAAAACACATTATTATATGTCCTATCTTAACCATACACTGCACCCTGCCCTTGGGGTTACCTAGGTCCTACCTTAGGGGTGTCATACATGTAAGAAAAGGGAAGGTTTAGGCCTGGCAAGTGGGTACACTTGCCAAGTCGAATTTACAGTTAAAACTGCACACACAGACACTGCAGTGGCAGGTCTGAGACATGATTACAGAGCTACTTATGTGGGTGGCACAACCAGTGCTGCAGGCCCACTAGTAGCATTTGATTTACAGGCCCTGGGCACCTTTAGTGCACACTACAAGGGACTTACTAATACATCAAATATGCCAATCATGGATAAACCAATCACATACACATTTTGTAAAGGAGCACTTGCACTTTAGCACTGGTTAGCAGTGGTAAAGTGCCCAGAGTAACAAAAACAGTAAAATCAGAGTCCAGCACACATCAACAACCTGGGGAACAGAGGCCAAAACTTAAGGGAGACCACGCCAAGGATGAATGAGTCCGGAAATAACTAGAAAAACAATGGTGCCTTGTACATCTCCTTTTGACTGGTAGACCATTCCTCTAAATTCCTAAATGCTTGAGGAACTCAAGACTTGTACTCATCTATACCTCCCAGATTACTCAACACACTCTGCATTCCTGGATACCTTTGAGCAACCGTAAGAATACAGTAACAGAAATTGAAGGAGAGTTTTCTACTGAATTATTCTAACTATAAACAGGCAAACACAAAGGGCCACAATGAATGTCAGGTATTCACGTTAGTTTCATATTTCACTTTTATACCAAGGGTCATCTTGACAGGGGAGGTATATAATAACAGAGGTGTATTGGTATCCAAGTCAATAGTAGTGCATTTTACAAACTGTATGAAAGATGAAATGCTGAGTGGACTCACAGAGAAGCAAACCTGTGCCCATTAGGTCAAACACAGCTTGCTACACTGGATGCATTACTCTACTACGACAGTAAACCTGCCAACACATGTACAAAAGAACCAGAGCAATATTATTAGATGGCTATTATATCCATTGACTAAACACTACTCAAAGGGCTATATTGATGAAAAGTGGAGCATCATGTCATGATGTGCCACTTTTCTTGTGCCCTCATTGCGCCCCCCGCCCCAACACCACCATGTGTGCACTGTATTTATAATATGACGCTCCATGGTGCATATTAGGGAACTAGCATAAAAAATGTTGACGCTAGTTTGGCACTTTGCAGGATTTGCGCCAAACATTTTGACGCTAATCCCGCAAAGTGAAAGGAGGCCCATTGAAAACAATGGGAGCGTCATTTTAACACCTGCCTAAGGCAGGCATTAAAAAAAGATGCTAGAAATGGGGCAGTGGAATCTCAGAGATTCCACTGCACCATTTTTCTGGGCCTCTTACTGCTGTAACGCCCCCACTTGTATACATTATGCCTGGAGCAGGCATAATGTGGCAGAAGGGTATACAAAGTGGTGCAATGCGTGCATTGCTCTACTTTGTGAATATGGCACAGCATTTTTGCCAACCTAACGGCACATTAGCATAAAAAAAATGATACTAATGTGGTGCGAGGTGATGCGAGGAGCTCATAAATATGTCTCAAAGTCTTTTATAGAAATAGATTAATAATAAGATAGTATGTGTGCACAGGTAAACCAAGTAAGTGCTTCTGTTCACAGCCCATTGCATCCCAGAGCAAACTGTCAATCGGGATATAAACAAATCACCATCATTCCTTCTTTTGCAAATGTAATCAGAATTATAGATGGTCATCTCTCATCAATGAGGTTATGTGGTCACCGTTCACTCAACCACTGGCTTCAAAACCCATTATTCTCTGTTGTATTATAAGAGCAGTGAAAAAGAAACGCATTATTAATCTCTCTTGGATAAATGGAATAAGATGTCCTGGATAATGGCTTCCCATGGATGCCTCAAACAATAATCCTTTCCTTACTGACATCTGCACAGTCCAACCTGTGCTACTTCCCACAATTTTGCCATTCTCAGAGATTGTTACCTCTTCTCTGTGTGTTTAACCATGGAGCCTAAGTTCAGTAGAATGACCCCTGTCATTCACCTCCATGGTAGGAGAGTCCACATCTAGATCCCTGCCCAAAAATGGTAATCAATGCCTACTTCAGAGGGTCTTCTGCCTGAATTCCAATTTAAGATTGTTATGCTACAGAATGTTCAGGACAAAATATTGAGGGCCAAAATATTGATACGGTCTGTTTTTATAGTTAAGTGTATGTTTTATTATACTTAACTCCACATATATGTAACTTGAAGTTCTATGTATAGTCAAGGTACACGGATATTGAGTTAAGACACCTTCACAATATCTTGATCATTGATATTTTGGTCATCATGTTTTGGTAGCCCAATGATTCTATAGGCAATACTTTGACATACAACCCTTTATAGACACCACCCTTTCCTTTATCATAAACAGATGCAATACCTTTTACCTTCTAAAAGGGTAAAGTCTTGTATCCTTCTTTACTAGGTGTCATGACGCAAACAGTAGTCTTCTCCTTGATCTGTCTATGAAGCATTCTGGCAGCTGCTCTGTGTTGACATTATTTACTTAACTGACTTTGGCGACAGGTTATCACTGAAGAGTGCATTATAGGAAGACTGCATTAAAGTAACCAGTCGTGTGAGTAAAATGGTCAGCTATATGGTATGGTTACATGATCTCACCGTGTAATAAAGACACAATTTTGTATCAAGTCCAGTCAGGTTTGTTTGTAAAACCTGAGCTCAGTACTGGATAGCTGTGGCTCTGGATAGCTGTGGCTCTGAGAAATTAGGCTTTATCAAAGGTCAAGTGTACTTAGAAGTACCAAAACAGCTGAATAAGAAGACAAAGCAACTAAATATAAATTCAACACCAATTTATAAAAAATAGGTTGTATTTTTACCTTCAAGTAGACACTTTAATGACAAAAATCCACCTGAGGGTTCCGAAGAGATGAATTTTTAAAGAAACAATAAATCACCACTTTTTGTTTTGCCCAATAAACCATTGTATTCTATACCATGACTCGCAGTTGAGGGTTTGACACAACATGTAATGTTAAAATGGTTATAAGGGCACTCTTGGGGCAACCAACTAGTCACAGGACCAATAAGGTCCATTTGAACAGTTACCTTAGAGTTAAAGCAGTCACTAGTCCAGTTCCAGAGTCTATTGGTGAACTGCCATAAGAGTAAATGGAGTGACCCTGATGTGAGGGATACAGGATGCTGAAGATGCCCAAGGATGCTGAGCCAGTGTTGGGGGTCTTCCTGTGGTCACCCCTCAGTCCACAAACACGATGGGGTGAATTTGACCTCAGGGTTTGACGGCCCTCAAAATCCAGGTGAAGCCCACTCAAAAATCAGTTGTCACTGATCTACTCGTCTCCAGTTACAGTGAAACCAGTGGTTCCCTATAATTGGTTAGTAACTGCCTTGCTGGAAGACCAAACTGCATTCTGACAACTTGATCAGGTCCAGCAAACTCAGGCACAACTTTTGAGATTCGCGATTCATCTCCCAGGCTGCACTATGGAGATCAGTGGTTATCAGACTCCCAGGCAAGTTTGCACAGCTTTTATGGCCCTGTGGCTGCAACAGGCAGTCAGGCAACTGATTCTTGGAGACACCTTTGCTGTCTGGTGCTTGGGGACATATTTTCTTTGAGCATGACACCAGAGGCACAGCCCTCTTTTTAATAGACCAAGGTGCAGCAGGTGGAGTACAGTCTTTGGTGCAACTTCTCTTTGCTTGGTCCAGGGAAGCTTTTTCATTCCAGGAAGCTTTTTCAGTCTTCTCTCCAGTGCGGAAGTGAATTGAGGTTTGGTTCTCTGGGGTGCCACTTTTATACCTGTTTCCTGTCCTCTTGTATATGTCAGGTCTCCTCCCGCCTAGTGACAGCTTCCTGTATAGTGCGGTTACTAGTTAGGTCAGAATGCAACATTCTACTCACTCCTAACATGGCAGAATGCTTCTTTTGGTGTGTGGAACTCCCTAACCCATCCCAGAGATGTGGCTACCTGGGAACTACATCCCTATGGAAAAGATTATTTGGCAATGGCTTCCCTGCCTCTGTCCAAAATGCCAGCCTGTCTCCTAAAAAAGAAAAAGAACAACCCCTCTTATTTGTGGCTACCATTTGCCCTTCAAAGGCAGCTCCCCTTTTGAAGCTCATCTTCTGGGCTCATTGTTAGAAATTCGCTCTCCGCTTGGCAGAGGTATGCACCCTGTCCAAGTAGGGACCGCAGTACTCAACAGTGTAAGTGAGACACACACCCTAAATTAACCTGTGTTCACCCTCAAGGTAGCTTGGCGCAGATCAGTCAAGCTTAACCTAAGAGACAATGTGCAAAGTATTTGTGCAAAACTTAATTACAATAACACACTGAAACACACAGAGACTATTTATCTGAGTAAAACAAGACCAAAGTTTCAAAAACTAAATAAGTAGAAGTCGAGATATGCACTTTTGAAGATTAAAGGTGAAAATAGTACTTAGAAGTCAATAGCAGTCAAAAGATTCCAAATCCAAAGTCCAGGCTGACGGGAATGAGGGTAGGCTAGCTACAGAACCCAAGCAGGGTCTGCTGAAGCAGTACCTTTGATGGGGCAAAGCATTGACTGCGAGGGCACAGTGAGTCAATATTTCTCCCGCAATAGGGGCACTCTGTTGTTGGTGGGTCTGTGAAAGTGAAGGTAATACATCGTTGTCGGGGTGCTCAGAGCATTGTCATCAGGCAGTGCAGCCTGTGAATCTGTTGCTGTCGGGCAGCCGCTGCATTGCCGGCAATGAGTGATACACTGACTTTTCTCCCGCACTTGGGCTGATGCATTGCTTTTTGCACATTTTAGCTGTTGAACCCACTTCTGAGGCCCAGGACTGAAGGGCGGCACCTCAGGCAAGGGTAGGACTCACAAACAGCAGAGTCCAGCAGCACCAGGAGAGTTGCAATCAGTGTTTGATGCCCCAAAACTGCAGACGAACAGGGGGCAGGCCAACAAGCCCTTGGAGATTCTTGGGTTCAACGATGTAGAGAGCAAGCCCAGTTCTTCTCACTGCAGGCAAAAAGAATCAGGCCAACGCAGCAAAGTAGCAGTCCCTCTTACAGTACAGCAAGCCGTGGGCCAACACAGCAATGTAGTTTCAGAGTGGCAGTCTCTCCTGGCATCCCAGCAGTCCTTCTTCCAGACAGAGTGTCCTTGGTTTCAGTAGAGATCTGATTTGCTGGTGTTTGGGTTCCAGTACATATACCCAAATGTGACTTTCAGGTGAGGGAGATTTCAATGGAGTCCTTTGAAGATCACAAGGCCCCTGCCCTTCCCTTCCCTGGCTCCAGACACTCTACAGGGGGTTATGAAGCCGTTTGTGTGAGGAGAAGCACGGCCCTATTCAGGAGTAAGTGTCAGCTCCTCCCAGTCATCCATCTAGCCGAGGAAGACCATTCAGCCTGTTGATGAGCCATCAGGAGGCAAATGTCACACCCAAGCTCCCTTTGTGTGTGACTGTCTAGAGGGAATGCACAAAGTCTAGCTATCAAAAACCCCAGATGTGCATTCAGAAACAGGCAGAGGCACAGAATGGTTATAGTAAGAAAATGCCAACTTTTTAAAAGTTGTTAAAAAAAAAAAGAGGTTGGGCCCATATAACGTCAGTAAGGCTGGGCTACTAACTAGTAAGGAAAAGGGAGAGTGCCCGTACTGACCTAATTTCTAAGATATCTTAGACAAATGTGAACACCTAATTTAATTAATGTGGCCACAAAGATATTTATGATCATTTACATACTACATTTATTTCCTTTTTAGAAAGGTTGTCATCAACAGAAGCCAAAAGCAACACATTGCAAAATTTGTAACTAAAACATTGGTGATGAAAGCCCACATAACATCATACACACAAAGCCTAATGGGGCTTCTAATACACTTATAAAATAATTAAAAAAATTAGTGAACAAAAATCCAAACCACATGTGAATATCACAGTTCAGGAATGCAATACTCATAAGGGGTCTTGTCTTTGTAGAAAGTCCATTAAAAAAAAACCCATGAATGAGAAGTGACCTGCGGGTGCAGTTCAAATATGTGCCAACGGGGCTTGACAGGGGAAGGCACCTATTTCAAAGTTCATTCAGTTATTCCATGTGTGCCATAATTGTCTTTTAAGTGCACTCCCTGGTCCTCAATGCTGTTGACACGTTTCAAACCCCTTTATTGTTTCAGGGTTCTCCTCAGGACACCGAACTGGGGTGGACCTTGAAAGAAACAAACAACAACAATAGCAAATAATTTGTTCCCAAAATAAAAGGTGGGCATGACAATGTTAACAATCCATTTATCACTTAATTACTTACACTGATATCGCTGACTGATTGCGTATATTGTATCATCAATCACTCATTTCAAATGTAAGGTTGGCTGGAAAAATACAGGAAAAAACAATCAGTGAAAGACAGGGCACCTACATGAGCATAACTATGTGGAGCTAACTGATATGCCAAACACTTACTTAGTGTGGGAATAGTCACCATATGAGGCGCAAACATTCACAACTTCATTTTTCAATGACAATGCACCTGCGGGTGACAAAGTGAAGATTAAAAAAATTAGCCTCAAGATTTTTTGGTTGATATGAAGAACCAATCTTTAAAAAAGCCGAAGCACAAACGTGACTCGTGATTGGGTACGGTCCAGTCCGGCGGTATCGCCTGGCGAGCATGGAAAGAAACGTTCGAAGGACCACTGATTAAGACAACTGAGCCGCGCTATAAACTGGCGAAGTAACAATATATCTTTAACTGAATACACTCAAAGCCATGTGCGTGTTTATTTCGAGACAATCATGGTAGATTATCTCCCTGTTCCAAAGTTGTAAACTCTGCACAGTTGAGGGCTGAAGCCGAGGCAGGGAAGCAACATTGTATCATGGGTTTGATGCAGTGAAAGCAGCAGTGTGTATGATTTCAAAAAAACTAAGTCCTTTGAGGATGCTTCCAAAAAGGTCTCGGGTACTGGCGTAAAAAAATCGCTTGTGCGAGAGACGTGAAGCCGATCACTGGTATAAGTGAATTTAACCACCACGTGCGCGCTCGCTGTGAAGGGCTGCAGCGTCCTGGGAAGTCAAACAAATTAAAGTATGTTCTCAGTTTGCACTGTGATGCAACCCACGCATCTCTCAGTAGGAAAGTGAATGATCGAGACTTTCTGGTCAAAACGAGGTGTGTGCTTCATAATTTTACTTTTCCGTGGCCGAAGACTCCGTCAGTCACAGAATATGGATGGGGCTGGAACCACAACGGCTGGGAAATATATAAGCCGCTGTGAGGTGCAGCCGGTGAGACAAAAAGTTGTCTGGGGGATTCTGGGAACTGTAGTTCAGATTCGAAAACCGCCTGGTTTACCAAGCATTTTTTAAAGAAAAGGAATAAAAAAGTCGAGGAGTGCTAGTGGTAAGTGCAATACATGCATTTGACATATTAATTTAAAACGCAGTGACATTGTGCCAAATGACAAAAAGGTTAGCCAAAGAAAAGAAACACATTTCTGACTGGAATTACAGATTATGAAGTGCTGACATTTCGTTCAAACCATCCATTGCTGTAATGAAACAGAGTATAAGATGAGCCTCTATGTTTTCTAACATCTTCTCTAGGTCACCTCCTCTTTGATTGCGTTGTACTACTAACAAGACTGTCCACTGGAGTGATGTTTTTCCAAAAATGGTTCACTAGTGATGCAGAGGTCACTTTGCGCCGTATCTGGGATTTATGGTGTGTAATTCTATATCAGGACCGGAGGCGAGGATTATGCAGATCTTTCTTCACTTTTTATTATAGAGCAAGTTCAAAGTTAAACAAAGAATAAACAAAAAAACTACAAGTTCCATGAAGCCGCCGCCATGGTAACCAGTGTCCAATGAGGATCCGTTCCCAATGCTGGTATAAATATCCCCGAGTGCGTCATACTTCCTCTTTCTTCACTGCTTCAAGCCAGATAAGTGCCTTTCTGCCTCCCAGTTATTACGCGTTTATCTTTTAACATTTTTTGTTTGCTTAAAACACGTTTCTCCTAGCGTTACTCTGTGGTAGCAACAAGCGTTGTTACGAGCGTGTCTCCGGCGCGGGAGGCGTTCCGCTCGAGCGCTTTCTTTTTTCTTGGAGACACGTCGGGCCCGACAGAGGGCGCGCGCTGGTATTTCAACGCGCGTTGAGCGCTCGTGTGTTTTTTTCAAACACTCGCCGCTCTTTTTTTTTTTTTCAATTTCCTTTGGCCATTTGTTTTCTAATTTTGTTCCCTACCCTGTGACACCAATTTTGGTACGAATTACCCCCTTGGGAAGAATTTATCTCAGCTGTTGCTTCCTATTTATTCTGACAAAGGGGGTAGGGAATACCCTTTGTATAATTTTTATAGGGTGGTCACATTAATTTGTTTGAACCTCAGGATGCAATCCTCTCAGGACCATGAGCCTTTTGCTAACATGTCCCCCGGTGAGTGACCCTCTCACCGTACCCTCCCCCCTGGGGTGGACGCACTGTTCTTGCAGGCTATATCTCACGCTGTGGCCCCTCTTAAAGAAAGCGTGGCTAAGCTCTCAGAACAGGTGTCCAAAGGGACGGGCATATTTGGCGTGACGGGAGCGGAGGGTGGTAACTCTACCCTATCAGCCCCCAAGAAACCGCGCAAGCGCGACGCGGGGCACCTGGACGATATGGAATTTTTGTCAAATACCTTATCCAAGAGTGCGCGTGCGCATACGTGTTTACCCTCCCGGGAGGGTCTGCTACCCGGTGCAATTGGTGACATGTTTCACCACCTATGGAACCCTGATATTGGGTCACCTAAAGGCATCACTGCAGGCTCAGACGATGATTCCTCATCTTTGGATGATGACTCAGGTCGCCCTTGGCGCCCCGGAGCTACCATACCAGATCCTTCTGATCAGGGAGATTCTGACTCCGATATGTTTGAACCGGATGGTATTTACCATCCGCGTTCCTCGGAGTGGTGTCCAGACCACAAGGTGGCTGAATAAGTCGTCAGTAAAATTAGACAACCTCTAGACAAAGAGGTGCGTGCACGTTTACGGGCGGAATGCCCACGCCCGTCTTTGTCGGATAAAGTCTCTTTCATGCCTGATATAGACCCCAAAATGTGTACCTTTTTTGCCAAGTACACTAAAGACCCCAAGAAGGGGATTGACCGATCCTGGAGGGCATGCCAGGATAAACTCCTCGATGTGTTGGGACCCCTCACACAGATAATTCAATTGGCGGAACGTGCCAAGCAATCAAACACACCCCTTCAGACAGACATTGTAGCGGGATGGGCCCAGAGAGCCGTCTGTCTCCTGGGCAACGCAAACTGCGCCATTTCGGCTGAAAGGCGCAGGTCTTTGCTCATCAAAATAGACCCCAAATTAGGGGAGCTTTCTAACTCGGAGGCAGGGGCTATTGCCCAAGGCAATTTATTTGGTGACCCTTTTGTAAAAGAATTGGGAAAATTTGTTGCTACTTTTTTGTCTCTCGACAAGGCCCAATCATCCATCAAAAAGATCTTCCCCAATAAGGTTTTTGGCGGGGCCGGACGAGTCAGGGGTCGCTCTTCCGGCCGCCACTACCAGCAAGGCCCTGGCTCCTTCCGTAACAACGGTTGGCGAGATGGCCGACAGGGAACTTTCTTCCCCAACAGAGGCAGGAGGAAAGGCAGAACTAACAGGAATGCACAAGGAGCATCTAATGGTAAGGAGGTAATGGAGGACCTTCTGGTAAGGCTTATCCTTTTTTCCCCTCAAAACTTCAGAGGGAGATTACGTTTTTTCAGGAACAATTGGAGTCGCATCACCTCCGATGCCTGGGTTCTGCAGACTGTTTCAGGTTTTCAGATAGAATTCTGGGGTACCCCATCCCAGGAGAAACTACCCGCGCCCATAGTATTTTCAGCAGCAGACTCCGAGCTCATAAACTTAGAAGTTCAGGCTCTCCTTCACAAGGATACCATATCCTTCGCGTCTCTTCATCTCAGAGGTTTCGTAAGCAACATCTTCTTGGTAGAAAAGAAGGACAAGGGTTTTCGGCCTGTTATCAATCTCCGTGCATTCAACGAATGGGTAGTTTACAGGCATTTCAAAATGGAGGGTATTCATATGCTCCGCGACCTCCTCTTACAAGGGGACTGGATGGTTCGTCTAGATCTCAAGGACGCATATCTCACCGTCCCTATTTTTCCTCCCCATCGCAGATTCCTGCAATTCCTCTGGAACGATCAAGTATTCGAATTCACCACTCTCCCCTTCGGTCTCTCTTCAGCACCATGGTGCTTTACCAAACTCCTCAAACCAGTGGTGGAAGTACTGCGGTTACAAGGCATACGTCTCATCATCTATCTGGATGATCTTCTTCTAATGGATCAATTCAGGTCTCAACTCTTATCCAATATGAACACAACTAATGCTCTTTTGCAGGATCTGGGGTTCGTGATCAACCAACAAAAGTCAGAACTTACTCCGGCCCAATCGTTGGTCTTCCTGGGTTTCCTCATAGATTCCCGGTCAGCATCCCTCAGTCTTCCGACCCCAAAGATATCCAAGATAAAGAAGGAACTGAGGAAGGTCCTTCGGCGTGACAGAATTTCGCTACATCAGTTAGCCAGAGTAGTTGGCCTGCTTTCCTCCTCAATTCAGGCCATTTTTCCACGCCCCCTACACTACAGAGCCCTTCAACGTCTGAAGGCTTTTCACCTTTGTCGGGGGTGACGTATTCCGAGCTAATCTCCCTGTCTCAGGAGGCAAGGACGGAATTACATTGGTGGCTGGACCACATGGAAGCGTGGAATGGCAGGGCCATTTTCGGGGCCTCCCCAGACCTGGTGATAGAATCGGACGCCAGTCGCCAGGGATGGGGAGCTCGATGCGGGGACATCACTTTTGGGGGACGCTGGACCCCGCAGGAGCTCACCATGTATATCAATTGTCTGGAACTCCTGGCGGGATCTTTTGCGATCAGATCTCTAAGGAGAGACAAGATCTCATGTGTAGTGCTACTACAGATGGACAATGTGTCTGCGGTGCAGTACATAAATCGTTTGGGGGGGACACGATCAAGGGCCCTAGCGGAGCTAGCAAAGGACTTTTGGCACTTTTGCCTACAGCATCAGATCTCTGTCACGGCAGAGTATCTTCCGGGATCCCAGAATACCTGGGCAGATTGGAATTCCCGCTTTCTCACGGATTCCAGCGATTGGCAACACATCAATCGATTTTACAGGTGATCATGGCTCGTTGGGGTCCTTGCTCAGTGGACCTTTTTGCGTCCAGGTGGAATGCTCATCTACCCCTGTACTTCAGCTGGCGCCCGGATCCGGGAGCTGCGGCAGTGGATGCGTTTCTCCAGAACTGGGGGCAACTTCAAGGGTATGCTTTTCCCCCCTTCCTTCTTATCCCACAGGTTGCAGCCCAGGTTCGCCATCAAGAAGTAACAGTGGTCCTGATAACCCCATGGTGGAGGTCTCAGGCGTGGTTCCCGACTCTGCTGGAACTCTCTTGCGAGTGTCCTATTCGTCTCCCGGTCTTTCCCTCGATTCTCCGGGACACGTCAGGTTTTTCTCACCCCCTGGTCCTTCAGGGCCATCTAACTCTCATGGCTTGGAAGATTTCAGGTCTCGTTGGCAGGACAGCCGACTTTCGCAAGAAGCTAAAAAGTTCATTGCACACGCCTGGGCCCCTGGAACATGCAAACTATATAGATCCGCGTGGAATAGATGGTCGCGTTGGTGTGTGTGGGCAAGCACTGCGATCCCATGGGGGCCAGTATTACCGACATCATCAATTTCCTTGCAGAATTAGCGGAGTCCGGCCTGGCTTATTGTACGATCAATTCTTTTCAATCAGCTACTTCAGCAGGTCATCCCCCTCTTAATAACTGCCCGATCGGCGAACATCCTTGGATATGTAAACTTCTCAAGGGTATTAGACTCTCCAGACCTCCACAACCTAGATATGCAGAGCTCTGGGATGTATACATAGTTCTTAATCTTTTATCCTCGTGGCAGGATAATCAGCATCTGTCAAGGAAAGAGTTGTCAGCCAAACTAGCCATGCTTTTGTGCCTCATCTCATGTAAACGGGTGTCAGATGTCAGAGCCCTAGATATATCGGCTCGAGTGTTTATTCCAGAAGGAGTCACTTTTACTATTTCAAGGAGAACGAAGAATAATACCAGGTCAGTATCCTATCCGGCTTTTCCTAATTCCCCAAAATTATGCGTGGTTAGATGTCTCAAAGTCTATGAAGAAGTGACAGTGAAACTTAGACCTCCAGGTGAAAATCAATTGTTGATTTCCCTAAAGAAACCGTTTAAGGCAGTTTCTTCTCCTTCCATTGCCAGGTGGGTCAGATGGATTTTATCCGAAGCAGGTATCAATATTCAGGTGTTTGGCGCTCACTCTACTCGGGGGGCTGTGGTACTTTAAATTTCGGAACCACACTGGAGGCATGGCCCTATCATGCCGATGTTAGTATCAGAGAGCCGCAAATGGCAAATACGATATGTACGAGTGTTTTTATCGCGTTTCATCAATGGAATGACCTTGTATATGATACTGCATATTGATCCCATTTTAGAACGATAGCCATTTATGTGGTTGCCCTCACATAGGCTGCACTAAGGCCATGCTCATGCTTTAGGACACGTACAGTTTCTTATGACTTCTTCGTGACCTGTGCAAAGTGACTCCGCTGCCCGAGGTCAATCCTGTCCCACCAGTTCCTTTTACTACGGCCACACGGGATTAGCATCAGGGCCTGACACACCATAAAGTCATTCATCCCACGCAAACCCTGACTAATCTCTTTCACACCTGACTCTGTTTCCTGCTTTATGGCTTGCTTTACGAGGAGGAGGTGCCCGGTTTTATTGGGGTCTGCTGATATCTGAACCCTCGTGGGTAAATAATTGGAGGCTGTCCTAGCTGAAGTGTGGGAACATCATCATGGCTCTGTTTTTGTCGTTTGTAGTGAAATATGTGAATGGTCAACTGTAATCCTGTTAAAACCCCAAAGGCTACTCACATGTTGCCTCTCTAGCTTTTCTCATTTGTTTAGGAATGTGACTGGTACAGCCCCCTTGCATGCCTAGGGCATAATAAATGATATAAAAGGTCTGAGCTAAGACCATTTCGGGAGACTGCCTCTTTCAGTTGCTATAGGTCAGCTTCTGGGAGACGTAGTCTCACTCATTTGAGTTTAATAAAGATGTCTTTTCATATTTCAGCTTCTTTACCAAGTTTTTTGTTATATTACCCTGAGAATGAAAATCTCTAGTACTTCAGGGCCATGGCTTCAAAAGCCATTCAGGTGGGGGGTAGATTAGAGGACATCATGCATGCGGCTGATTGGTCTTCTGAATCTACTTTTAAAAGGTATTATTTTAAACCAATTCATGAAGCAGCCTCATTGGTGGTGGGTAAGCTTTGAACTTGCATAATCCTCGCCTCCGGTCCTGATATAGAATGCGAAATTTCCTAGCTATCGTGAAGGAAAGTTTCAATTCTATTAAGGACACTGAGGTGAGGATTATCCCACCCATTACTACTCACTAGTTTTTTCCCACCCGAACACTTGTAACTTCGTATTACAGTGGTATGCTTGCATTTATCCTCTTATTTATTGGTTTCCTTGATCAAATTTCTAGTTAACATAAGCTGAGTTAGTTGCTATTATAACTTTATTTTCCGATTCAAGTATCTACGACTTGTATGAACTATTCAATTTTGTGACTTGAATACGACATTGTCTTATCCTTTTAGTTTCTAATTACAACTTTTTTCGTAGGATCCGAAACTACAACCAATTGAGTCTTCTAGGATTCCTTCTGCAGTGAAGTCGAGGAAGTATGACGCACTTGGGGATATTTATACCGGCATTGGGAACGGATCCTCATTGGACACTGGTTACCATGGCGGCGGCTTCATGGAACTTGTAGTTTTTTTGTTTATTCTTTGTTTAACTTTGAACTTGCTCTATAATAAAAAGTGAAGAAAGATCTGCATAATCCTCGCCTCCGTGTCCTTAATAGAATTGAAACGTTCCTTCACGATAGCTAGGAAATTTCGCATTCTTGATCTGATCTCTTGATTTGTTTTACGAATATATAGTTTGTCACAAGGACAAATTAGTGCGTAGACCGCATATATGGATTTGCAATTGGAAAATGCACAGTGTATCCATTGTGTATCCATTTGATGTTACTCTGAACCTTCAATTGTTTGATCACAACAAGCGCATGTGCCACACTTCTGGAGTCCTTTAATCGGTGCTAGATTTAGCATTTGTCTCAAGTCCTGTTTGACTGTTTGTGGAGTTGTGCAAGCATGGACAATTTGACTGACTGTGCTGCGATCTTTCTTCAGTGCAAACAAAGGTCGCTCAAAGGATTTATCCAATCTCGACAGGAGATGCCAATTTTGTAAAATTATTTTTTTAAATGGTTAGATTGTGGGCAAAATGTGGAAATGCAGACTACACTTTCAGAAGCTTTTTTGTTGTTTTGTCAGAAGGGATTCACTTGGGGTAAACCATGCTCGCTTCAATGAATTTTTTAGCAGTGCTTTGGGTATCCTTGTTGTTTCAATTTGTTGAGCATAATTTGAGCATGATGGTTGAAATCCATTTTGTCAGAGCAATTGCGCCTGACTCTCAGAAATTGTCCATTTGGTAAATTTTCACGAAGGCCGCGTGGTTGGAAACTGGAGTAGTGTAAGACTTTATTGCGATCAGTTTGTTTGAAATGCATAGTGCCTTGTGCTGCCAGCAATTTTCAGGCAACAATAAAAATGTCAAGATAACTCTGGTGATTAATGTTCCTACTGGAGAGAGATACTGATGTCTTGCCTAGTGGCAGTTTGAACTCATCATAAAATAGCGCAGAGGGTTAATGTGTCTGCTTCAAAGGAAATGTACTATGCAGATCACAGGACTGAATGTGAGTGAACTATGAGTAGAGCTTAAAAACTTAAATGTATGTCAGAGAGTGGTTATGGAAAGACAAGGGGCACTATTGGAGAGTAGTAGGGAGGGGATTCATGAAGAAGGAGGTCATGGGTGGGGGCGCTCAAAAAAGACTGTCTCATCAGGCTACACCAGGAGTAACTTTGCAACGGTATTTTCCATCATGTGTCCTCACCCTCCCATGGACGGTACATGTGTTCTTACTGATGCTTGGAAGTCTTCCTCTGGAATTGCTGTGTTGCATAGATTACATACCGGTAATGTCATTACTATGAGTCCAGACTTCCCTATTCCGATCATTCCGAAATGAGGCATTCGTGCCTCCACAGACACTTTCCTAAACCCAAATTCCTATAAAAAATATACTTAACTCAAACTCTATCTCTCCCTCCTCGTACATATAGCTTTGGCTTACCTGGAAACAGCCTGTAATATACAAAGCTTCATCATTTGAATTAAGTACCTGAGGCGAGGGATGTAATGATCGCATCAGGGAAGTCTGGACTCAGAGTAATGACATCAGCAGTAATCTATGTATTAGCTCTTCGTCCCCTTCCCTGTTCCTCTCATTACGAAATGAGGTATGCCAAAGCTATGTTGTCAAATGATTATGAGAACCACAAAGACTAATCTGACAAAAAGAAGCTGATGCCAATATTTATTGTGAAAAGTACACTATTACTTCAAAGAGGATAATACTTTAACACAAAACGCATCTTGTTGACCAAAATCTTTATCAATTCGGGAATGTCTTATAAAAGTGGGTGATGTAGACCATGTGGCTGCTCCACATATTTCTTTTAGAGAGGCGCCCTGAAACTCTACACAGGAAACTGCCATACTCCTTGTGGACCTGCTCTCAATCCGTTCTGGAGGACAAACCCCTCTTATCAGGTATGCTGTAGAAAGAGTAGATTTCAACCATCTACTCAAATTCTGTCTGGAAGGACATCCACCCTTGCTCACTGCACCAAAATTAACAAAAAGAGCTTTGGTACAGCGAAATTGAGAAACCCTTTCCAAATAAATCAAAATGACTCTCCGCACATCCAATTTATTCCTGAGACGAAGGATTGGGAAAAACTCAGGTAGGATGAAAAGCTGGGTCTAATCTCAATACAATACTATCTGGAAAAATACTAAAATAGGGACAATTTGATGAAAAAGAGCCCAATTCTCCTATTCTCTTGGCTGTTGTAATTGCCAGTAGAGAAAACATCTTCCAGGTCAGAAACAGTTGATCTACAGAGTCAAGTGGTTCAAAAGGAGGCCCTTTCAGATCATCTAACACTAAGGGAAAATCCCATGAGGGCAAAGGATCACTTGTTTCAGGTCTAAGATTAGAGAAACCTTTGAAGAGTCTAGAAGTCAAAACCTCACATTCAGAAATATCTATCTAATACTCCCTGAATACCTTTATGGCTATGCATTGTAATTTCACTGTAGCACACTTGAGACCCAGATCAAAACCATCTTGCAAAAAGTGTAAGATTGTAAAATTCAGACAGGATAAAGGATCTAACTGCTTAATCTCACACCACTTCTGGAATGAGGACCAAGGATGATTGCAAGATTTCAGAGTCTACCCCTTCCTAGATGCCTGAATTGTTTTAGCCAGCCCATCTGGAACACCTAACCGTTTCAAACCTAACCTCTCAATTTCCAAGCTGTCAGTTGAAGACATTGAAAAGACCTTGTGGACATTGGTGGGAGAACTATGGGAGGTGAAACCAGAGGAAGAGCCCGCTCCTGACCCTCGTTCATGCTCACTATCAGAGGAAACCAGGATGAGCGGCTCCAAGCTGGAGCAATCAGAACCACTGATGCTTTGTCTGTCTTCACCCTCATGAGAAACCTTGCTATCAGAGGGAAATCGGGGAAGGCATACAACATCCCCTGAGGCCATGAACAGGAAAGAGCATATACATCCCAAGAGCCCTTGTCACTGACCATGGAACAAAACACTGGCAGAAGGGAATTGTCCTAGCTGGCAAAAAAGATATATCACCAGAGTCCCCCATTTCGTGCAAATTTCTGCAAAAACCATAGGATCCAGACGATAGTCCTGAGATGATGGAAACATCCTGCTTAAGTTATCTGCTCTCTGATTTAAAATCCCTTGAATATAAATTGCAGACAGCCTCTGTAGATGTAACTCTTCCCACTGAAAAATCAGAGTTGAACAACCCATCAGAAATGTTGATCTTGTGCCCCCTTGTCTGTTCAGATAGGCTTTTGTGGACATATTGTCTGTTTTGATTAGAACCTCTTTGCCCTCCAACATTGGAGCAAAGTGAAGTAGGGCTCGATGTACTGCCTTCATTTCCCTCCAATTGGATGACCTCCTCATCTCCAGAGCTGTTCATTTGTCTTGAACTGAAAGATTGTCCACCCATATTCTCCATCCAAACTTGCTGGCATCTGTCATTATCATTACCCAGCTTGGAGGATCCAGAAGAAACCCTTTTGAGAGATGGACTGGATCCAACCACCATTGGAGAATCTCCACAAACTAAGCAGAAAGAGGAACTTTCTTTTCCATTTGATTAATGGCTGCAGACCAGAGTTTCAGAACTGATTAACAAATAGAGTTAAATGGAATCTTGCCCATGGAACCAAGAAGACTGCTGCAGCCGTGTCTCCTTGTATCTTTACCCATTGCCTGGCTGTTGGTTGTTTTGGGCTCATGAAATGAAGCAGATCCGTGATAATCTTCTCCTGTCTCCTGATCAGAAGAGACAAACAACTGCGATGTGTTTCGAATCTTGCTCCTATGAATTCTAAGTCTTAGGAGGGGAGCAGATGAATTTCTCCCAATTTATCAAAAATCTATGTTTGAAGAGTGTCCAAAACCATGTCTCTTTGCAGCATAACCTTTTCTGCTGAATTTGCATGGACCAGCCAATTGTCTAGATATGGATGAACCAGGATGCCCTCCTTTTTGAAGACCAACCAATGGAACCAGAACTTTGATGAACACACTGGGAGTGGAATTAAGCCCGAAAGGAAGGACTGTACATTGGAAATGTCAATCTTGTGTGGCAAACCTTAAATACTTTGATGGATAGGAAAAATTGGAATGTGTAGGTAAGCTTCTTGCAAATCCACGGCCACCATAAAATCTCCTGGCAAGACCATTGGAATTATCTTTTGCATACTGTCCATCTTGAAATGGATTGTCCTCACCCATTTGTTGACCTTCTTCAAATCCAGAACTGGCCTGAATGCCCCTGATGTTTTTTGAACCAAGAACAGTATTGAATAAAATTCCTGTCCCTTTTCTCCTAAGGGAACGGGGACTATTGCTCTTTTCTTTAAATGACTTTGAATGCCATCCCATAAGGTTGCTGCTCATTGCAGGTCTTTTGGCAGTGGCGTAGGGATGAGTCCCGATTCTGGAGGCTTGGAGTCAAATTCGATTACATAACCTTTGAGAATGATATTCTGAACCCATTGATTGAAGATGTCAATTTCCCACTCTGGCAGGAAAAATCGAAGGCGGACTCCAACCGGAATCTCTCCAGGCATAGTCAGGATTTCCACAGCTTCTGTCCGAAAGATGAGGACTCTTTCTCCTTAGACTGAAAATGCCTCCTCCAGGATGACCAGAAATCATCGTTCCTCTTGTAATCCTTGTAAGATCTAGATGTTCCAGATTTCACTTTGTAAGGCAAGGCATGTTTACGGTCTGTAAAAGTCTTGGTCACCAAGCTGATCCCCAAATAATTTATTGCCTTGGAAAGGGATATTTAGCAGGGCTGATTTCTCTGCTGTGTCTGCTTTCCAGTCCCAGAGCCCATATGCATGCGAGCCAAGACTGAGAGCCCCAGAAGCCATTGCAGCAGACTTAATTGAGTCACACAAGATACCTGACAGGAACCTTGCTTGCTGTTCCTTGCTAACCAGAAGGTCCAAACAATCTTCCTCCTCTTGCATGGCCTCTGCCAACTTCTCAAAATCCTTCACAAGATTTTGGGCCGTAAAAGCTCAATAGGTTCCTGCCCTAAGAGACATATTATTAGCTTAATCTGATATCTTTAAAGCTTTCTCAATCCTTTTGTCCACCTGGTCCTTTAGTGAACAAT
Organism: Pleurodeles waltl; assembly: GCF_031143425.1. NCBI lineage: Eukaryota > Metazoa > Chordata > Amphibia > Caudata > Salamandridae > Pleurodeles > Pleurodeles waltl. Next base: position 1,789,112,802 of record NC_090444.1, on the reverse strand, counting down.
CTTCAGGATTGATAGATGTATGGCGTATTAAAGTCGCCAGCATGGCATTAATCTTAATATTATGTGGAAGTTCCTGCTGCGCATTCCCCAAAACATACATCCTCTGCAAAAATCTGGGTAAATTAATATGTTCCAAGACCTTCTTTTCATGGAGTACCAGAGATTTGATTTTGTCATGAAACGGCATGCTCATTGGAGATGGTTATGAACACTACGGGAACAGATTATCATCAACTTGAGGCTGAGAAGCTTCTGGAAAACCCAAGTTATTTCTAAGGTGCTTCAGAACTTGGGAGACCTCTTCTCGCCTGATAAACTTGCCACTTGCTGAAGTCCTAGTACCAGGGTCAGAATCCGAACAAGAACTAGAGTCCTTTACTCCTCTTTTATGTTTGTCTCTTTCTTCTTTCAATGCTGCAGAAACATCCTCTTTAATCAGGGACTGGACATCTGCTGGAGACAAATACTTCTCCTCCGTTGAGCCCTCTTGCTGTGGTGGCTGGAACCACTTCTAGATTGACGTCTCTCCTCCTCAGCAGAAGAGGAATCTGAAGAACAATGCTTTCTCTTTGATGCAGGCTTTCCTTCCATGTAGAACAAGTGACCGATGAAACAGAAAAAAATGAAACCTATGTAAATGCCCACAGTGCTCCTAGAAATTGACCAATAATAACTTGGGGTGCAAACACGCTTCAGATGAACCCCAAACAGAACATTTGTAGCGCTTGAAGCCCTCTTTTTATTTTCCCTTCTTTGATTTCTTCCCTCTTTTTTGTGGCTGCCCTTCAAAATGCTCACACCCTGCAGCAACTCAAAAGGATGCAAAATGCTGCTGTGGCTTAACCTGAAAACAGAGATAATCTCATCTGCCCCCTTTTTCCATCATTCAATACAGGATGACAAAAGGAATGCTTTGACCAGAGAATAGACTTGCTGAGTAAACCAGGTGACCCGGACAGCCATGCCTGCCTCTGAAGACTCTCTTATAAAAGGCAGGTCAAAAAGGAAATTAAGCGTGAAACAGTAAGGAAAATCATTCTGCAAACAAACTGGTAAAACACAAACTTCATGAGCCAGTTTTAATCACAGTGGCTCCCCAGCCTGCACAATGGACAGTCATCTCCTGAATGCAGGAAGTATGAGTCATCTGCAGAGCACTGCCGGGGAAGCCATAAACAGCTGCGAATTTAGGTAAGCCAAACCTATATGTACGAGGAGGGAGAGGCGCGGTTTGTGTTAAGTATATTTTTTACAGGAATTTGGGTTTAGGAAAGTGTCTGTGGAGGCATGAATGCCTCATTTTGTGATGATTGGAACAGGGAAGGTGACAAAGAGGTAATGCATCCAGGCTCCGATTTCTGCATAGACAGAGCCGAAAATCTACATGCGTGGACATCCCTGCATATAGATTTCCCTTTTCAAACAGGCCCCATAGTCTGCAGCAATTTATTGGACAAGCATTTATGACTGCATATTTACATGTACAGATGCATTGTGTTAATCTTTTCTATAATATTCTCTATGATATTTTCTTAGATTTTATTTCATGCACAAATAAAAAAAAAATTCGCTACATTGAACACACCAGTCAAGCTCTGCACATTTAGGCCCATATTTATACTTTTTGACGCTAAACTGCGCTAACGCAGTTTAGCGTCAAAAAATTTAGCGCCGTCTAACGCCATTCTGAAGCGCCATGCGGGCGCCGTATTTATGGAATGGCGTTAGCCGGCGCAAGCAGACCGGCGCTGCCTGGTTTGCGTGGAAAAAAACCACATAGACCAGGCAGCGCCGGCGTTGGGAAAAAATGACGTTAGGGCGTCTTAAAATGGGGCAAGTCAGGTTGAGGCAAAAAAATCGCCTCAACCCGATTTGCGCCATTTTTTTACGACGCCCAGACGCCATTTCATGACTCCTGTCTTAGTAAAGACAGGAGTCATGCCCCCTTGCCCAATGGCCATGCCCAGGGGACTTGTGTCCCCTGGGCATGGTCATTGGGCATAGTGGCATGTAGGGGGGCACAAATAAGGCCCCCCTATGCCACCCAAAAAAAAGTAAAAAAATATAAAAAATAATACTTACCTGAACTTACCTGAATGTCCCTGGGGTGGGTCCCTCCATCCTTGGGTGTCCTCCTGGGGTGGGCAGGGGGGGTCCCTGGGGGCAGGGGAGGGCACCTGTGGGCTCATTTTGAGCCCACAGGCCCCTTAACGCCTACGCTGACCCAGGCGTTAAATAGTGGCGCAAATGCGGGTTTTTTTGACCCGCCAACTCCCGGGCGTGATTTTTGCCCGGGAGTATAAATACGACGCATTTGCGTCGCCGTCATTTTTTTAGACGGGAACGCCTTCCTTGCATCTCATTAACGCAAGGAAGGCGTTCACGCAAAAAAATGACGCTATTTGCCAATACTTTGGCGCTAGACGCGTCTAACGCCAAAGTATAAATATGGCGTTAGTTTTGCGCCTAATTTGCGTCGAAAAAAACGACGCAAATTCGGCGCAAACGGAGTATAAATACGGGCCTTACTCTCTCTTCCAGACCTTGCACAAGGTGTTTTTCAAGACCATAGGAAGTATTATCAAATGCAGCCTCAGTGCACATGGTGGCGTGCCAGACTGAAAGCGGCAGACTGCCTGTCTCTATTTCTCAATTCACATTTAAATATTCATAATGTTGCCAGCTTAAATCAGGGTCTTGTTGTGCCGTTCTCTGGAGCCTGTAGAAGTGACTGAAGTGTTAGACCAACAATTCTTACACATCTGGACGCGCCTCTGGAGACTAGCTTTTGCCACCTCACTTGTTTCATTTCAATAAAAGGTCTTTCTAACATTGACTGCACTAGAGGAAGGTCATTTGTCTACATTCCAGTGTACAGTAGTCATAAGCTCTTAGCAGAAATATAAAATTTCTACTGACAATGATACATTCAAAATATGTTGCTCTGGCTCTTCAAAAAGTTCTTGTATGGTAGTGATGACGCAGAAACGAAGGTTTTACATTTATTAGCGCATAAACGTAGTGCCGCAATAATCAAGTGTGACTTTAACCGAACTAATAAAGATTGTACGGGGACAATTGTGCCCTCAGAGTAGTTCGCCAACATTTATAAGCGTGCTTTATATAACGTGATGTATTAGAATTGTACTAATCTGACATAACCGTAAACGTGTGCCATGATTTGCTTGTTTGAAATGTTTTAACTTAGCATAACTTTAGTGGAGGCTTCGGCCTAGTTGCCTTGTCTCACGGTTTAGATGCTCGTGTTTTTCTAATGTGCTAATAAAACGTGTATTCCTGCTTGAAGCTGTACTTTTCCAGTGAGATCGGTTCACATGCTTATCTTTAAGGTTTCGTGCCAGCCTGGCATCTTCTTCTTTGCTCCAAGGTCAATCTGCAGGTGCAGACAATGGAAGCTCTGAAAGTGAGTTAATTGGTAAAATATGTTGCAACTTACGTTCCCGACTCCAAGGATAATGTAGGCCTAGGTAGAAGCTTGTAAATTGTTGTTTTTGATTGGACAATTTGAAGCCAACCTATGAACCATCCAATGGAAGACCCTACTGGATTTGAACTGTTGATTATTTAAACCTGGTGCACAAGAAGAAAGCGGCCATTACCCACTGCACCCATTGAGGACATTATTGCCCATTGCAGCCATTATGGCCCATCTTGCCGCCCTCGTCATTTTGCCATCTTCTACGATGCCAATTGATGTTCAACGCCATTTTTAATGAGACTTTGATGCTTTCTCTAATCGAGAGAAAGAGACTTTAAGTAATTCTCGCTCTAGAGACTTTAACTTTGATCTGCCCCTTCGCATAAAGTAGTAGTTTTGTCCTTTTATCTTGCCGCTGTGAGGCAATTGCCCCGTCCACCCTGCCCCCTTTGCCCCGTCCCATGCTGATCGAAACCGGTACCTGTGAGACGAAGACTTCCTTGAATGCTGATTGAATTTGGTAAATATGAAAGGAAAATGTACAATTGCATTGTGTTTCTTTTTAGGTAACCAACTGCTGATTTTTGATAAGAGCCCTAGTTAGGAGTTTTCCAAATCAATGTTGCTAAATTGTTTTTTGCATGAAGTCCCACATGCAGATGCTAATTTGAGGTTAGATGAGGATTCATTTGTTGCACGATGCAATTTGAGACCTTGTTATGCTGACTAATGTATGCAATTAGCCCATTACAGATTATAGTTTTAGTGGTTTGCGTTGCTATTATCGAATGCATTGTTATTCAAATGCTGCATAGATTGCATCTTTTCGCCGTTATGGACAGCTATTAATGTTCATTTACATATACCATTTGGTGTTGAGACACATTTATATCGTGCTAACTTTGTTAATATAGGGAAATAAATTAATTAACTTTGAATGAACTGGTGTGGTTATTCATGGCCGAAAGGTCATGGTTCGCCGAAATGTTTTCTGGATTAATTGTGAAGTGTTATGTTGATCAGGGCATTGCTTATGTTCATTATTGATTATTGATTAGATTAAATTGACTAATCTCGGGTGAAGGGAGCCCCACTTGGTCAAAAGATTCATCGACCCAAGAGCGTCCAAATACAGGTAATTTATTAGGACGGAACGCTCTATCAGTAGATGGTAGCAGAGGACGGTTTCGCCCTTTGGGACCCCACTCGAGAGGTAATAGTTTCGCCCTTTGGGACCCCACTCGAGAGGTAATGGTTTCGCCCTTTCGGACCCCACTCGAGAGGTAACGGTTTCGCCCTTTGGGACCCCACTCGAGAGGTAACGGTTGCGCTCTTTGAGACCCCACTCGAGAGGTATATGGTGTTGAATTAGATTTTTCTTGGGTAAAACAGATTGAGAGAATGATGATGCCCTAAGTCCCCCGCGACTTTCCCGGGATCTCGGAGCTTGTGAATGGAGAGAATGGAGGTGTGAAATCGGCGTTGGCGGTACTAGTAACGGTATGAGTGAAGTCAGGGTTTTGCGCTTGCACAGCTTATTGCCGCAGATTGTTTGAAAAGGTTGCGAGGATTTTAGAGAATAGCGGAGGTGCGACTCCGAGTGTGAGAGTAGGGAAGTCGTCGAACTTCATGTGCATGTGGCGCTTTGTGCAGAAAAAGGTCCACGTGGTTGTTGTTGTTGAGACGGGCCCTGCGAGGTCAAGAGACTCCGGAGTATGTTGAAAAGTGTATGAGACACTTGTTTTATGTTGTGGTCTGGTCGGTTTAATAGGTTGACCGGGCGTGGTCAACGAGTCGGTACGTGTGTTAAGGGAGTGAAAGAAAACTTCGACTTCGGGCTTTGACAAATTCTAAGTGCACTAGAATAGATCATTGACAAGTTGAGAGCAGAGTCTGCGGGTCAGGATTTGCTTGCGAAAGTGGGGACCGAGAAAGATGGAATAACTGCCGAGGCTAGTGAAAAATCCCTAAGGTCCTGAAGCGATTGTGTTACCCTTCCTGTAGTAAACCGACAGATCTGTTTTATTATTATTTGGTTGCTCGCGATACATGCCAGAAGTTGTTACGAGAGGAGCGGAGTGAAGGAGGACAAGCTGCGAGGCTTTGTCAGCCGCAGTGTGTGTGAGTGTGACGTCACTAGGAGCCGCGCTGGGATAGGTTGGTTGCAAAGAAGGACCGCGCACGGATTGGACGCAGTCCGTGGGGCTCGATTGGAAGGGGAAAGGCAAGCAAAGAGTATTCCGGGAATTAAAGTCACTTATTGATTACAAACTTTGTGAAATAAAAGACGAGAAAATGAAATTTTTTAAAGCATTAAAGAGTGCGATGAAGGGGGAGTCTTACATTAAAGCGAGCGTAGGAGAGGAGACACCACCCGAAGGTACACCAGCTTACATTGTAATGGAGGAAAGGGGGTAGCTCCGTGCCTTTGGCTAAAGCAATGGCACAAGCTGACAGAGAGACATGGGAGCGTAGCGTTCCCGATCCATGGGACATTCAATATAAGGATCCTAGAGAATTTGAGATTCGCGATGTACGACATGAAGGTACCTCCAAGGCCAGCACAGTTTGAGGCTCTAGCGATTTGGGAACTAATGGCTAGACAGCAACAGCAAAAGAAGTTCGAGACCAGGATAAGAAAGGTAGAAAAGACACTAGCGGACGCTAGGTGGGATAATGCACAGAAGGTGTGGAGGTCAGATATATTGCAGGGGATAAAATTGTTTCCCGCAATTGCTAAGGAAGAAGAGGCGACAGGCAAGAAAGCTACCTGTAAGACAAACAGGAGGTGTTCCAAAGATAGAGAGGACGAGGAAAAGTTAAGGAGAGAAGACGAGTCAGAGGATGAGGAGTTCATCATGCAATTGCTGAACGACCGTCCACCACCTTATGCAGAGAGTGAACAAGGTCCAAGTACCAGTTCTGCCCCTCCGGCACCGGTACAGAATAATGAAACTCCGAGTTCAGAAACGCCATCGGGATCTAAAGACCCGAGTTTACTGTTCACCCCGCAGATACCGCAGGTTAGGAGAATATATCCAGATGTGCCTATATTGAAAACAGCAGAAAATTATCAGCCGCAGGTCCCAAGGTGCTACAGCAGTGACAACAGTACGGGAATGATTCTAGATCCAACCGTAATGGGAGTACAGAATGGTTGCAACCCAACATTGGCACAAGCTGAATCAACCCAGTTTTTGATGCCTCAAAAGCAGATGCAGGGGGGGACCGCACATGCTCAGATGACGGGGAGTCAGACGGGCATGCCGGCAATGATGACCAATAGTGTGGGAATGAACATGCCTCAGAACCTGGGGAATGGACAGAACCCAGATGCGATATCCCTACCCATTACTGTAGGTCCACCGGTACCTTTGTACATTCAGCCTGACTCAGATATGAGCGGTCAAGGATCAATGGTGCAGAGTGGGACGGAAAGGAGGTGCATAGAAAACACTCCAGAGACAACTCCGATAGCGGCTCTGCCAACAGGATCTGGGACCTTGATGGAGTTTAGTTCCATATGTGCTCAGTCAACAGTGGTGAGGTCGAGTCCCCCACTGATGATACCGCTATCATCGAACACTGAAAAGTTGCCGCAACCATCAATGGCAGTCGATGTGAATGCTACACTGATGGGGTTGAATGCGCAACAGCTGACACAGTGGTTCAACAGTCTGAATTCCACACAAAGCTCAGCCAGTGGGAAGGGAGAAGACTATCTGAATAAGGTCAGGTTGAACATGGAAGCAGAAGAATTGGTGGAAGGGACTATGGTTTGAATAGGTTAGAGTCCTACTCGGAAGAAGAGCTGAGGTATCTATGTCCTAGGATTACGAGAGAAGTGAACAAGGTACATAGAAGGTTGCAAGAAATAGCTGACAAAAACGGGGTTGAGATAGACAAGACAAAACACTTGAGCAGGAGCTATAGATTGGATTTCGGGACCACAGACTTTGAACACATGAGGTCAGCAGGCATGAAAACGCACCTTAGAGAATTGCTGCAGAGTGCACAAGTGTGGAGGTGCTTAGACAAATGGGAAAGCAGATGGGCAAAGAAAAAGGAAAAGAGGAAAGACAGTGTCCCAGAGCACAACGAGAAAAGATCACAGAGTAGTGATGCAATAACCATGTTACCAATGAGGGAGACAGCAGGGGGAAAATTAATACATGTACCGTGGCACAGAAGCGACATTCAGTCTTTTACGGATGATTTTCCCAAACTGAGAGAGAAACCGATTGAATGGTATCAACAGACTGATAGGTTTGTGAAGCTTGCAAAATGTCTTTGGGAAGACCTGAACACCCTCTTTGAGATTGTGGTTCCGGCAGATTTGTGGGAGGACTGCAAAAGGGCTGTAGGTTGGCCGACAAGTGAACCAGAGAGAGACAGGGATACGGGTGCACCATCACCTATGGTAATGAGCTTGTACTATAAGGTGATTGAGCATTTGAAGACGAAGGTTGCCGCGAAAAATGTAGATTGGCAGAAGATTGATCGAACTGCCCAAGAGGCTAAAGAGTCGATTCATGGTTACTATGAGAGGTTGTTGAAGGCGTTCAAGAACTACAGTGGCACGGAAACAATAGAGGCGAAGGACATGCTTCATTTTGTGTTTAGATTTGTGGAAGGGCTGAGACCAGAGATAAGTCAGATGATAAAGACGCATTTGATTTGTTGGCAGTCGAAACCTATTGATGAGGTGTTGAATTATGCGAAATACTGTAGCGACGAAATTGAAGTGAAACAGAAAAGGTTGAAAGAGAAAGTGATGGTGATGCAACTTAAAGCAGCTCAGACAGGTCTGCAAGGGTTGCAAGGGTTCCAACAGCAGATACCGCAGCCGCAGCCGCAGCCGCAGCCGCAGGGAAATATGGTGTTTCAGCCACAGGCGAGAGGCAGAGGCAGAGGAGGCTTTGGGAGTAATGGTCCGGATTTGAACACTGTTGCAATTCCGAATGGTGTGCAGGCAATGAAAAGGGTGATGCCGTGTCACGTGTGCGGAATCGTCGGGCATTGGAAACGCGAGTGCCCGATGGTGATGCAGGAAGGTGCAGGTGTTGGTCAGCAAAACAATGATGTCAATGCATTCCAGACAATGAGGGGACCGAAAATGAGAGGTCCAAACCCAAATTTTCAGACCATAAATCAGCTGCAGGGATTACAGCCCATGCAGCCGCAGCAGATGCAGATGCCCCGTATGCAGATGACGCAAATGCAGCCAATGCAACAGCACTTTCCCATGGTACCTAATCAGCAAATGCAAATACCTTTGGCACCAGTGAGTCAGCAGCAAGTGATGGTTCCTCCACAGGTCTCGGGTCAGGTGATGAATACAAATGGCACCGTACAACAGTTCCCATTACACAGTGAGAATGGAATAAACAATGTATGGGAGAGTGAAAGTTCAGATGAGGAGGGAAATTGTGTGCTTGCAGCATCCTTGGAAGTTGATCAAAAGGGTCCATATGTGGAGGGAAGAGTTATGGGTCATCGTGTTTCATTCTTGGTTGGCACAGGAGCCACACGTTCAACTGTTAGGAGCATTGAAGTACCAAATTTGCCACTCTCAGGGAGAACAGTTCAAGTAGTGGGAGTAGCAAACAGGCACCTGACGAACCCAATCACAGATCCAGTACAAGTCAGAATTGGTAACTATCAAGGGTCACATAATTTTGTGGTATGTGACTCAAGCCCGATAGCACTGTTAGGGAGAGACCTATTGTGCAAATTGGGATGTTCGATTATGTGTTTGAACGATGGAATTAGAATTCAGACGAGCAGTGATGGGGAAGAAGAGGACAGTGTAGAAGGGGATGAGATGGAAACTGTCGATGAAGAATATCCTCTGATTAACCTTTTTCCGATGATAACTGAAGAAGATATTCCAGCTGAATTACGGGAAACAGTCGGAAAGGAAGTGTGGGATATGACAGGAAAAGAGGTGGGATTGGTGAAAGGAGTGGAACCAGTGAAAGTGACCGTAAAACCCAATGTAACCTTTCCCCAGACCCCACAATACCACATGGCACAAGACACCCTCATGAAAGTCGCCCAACTCATTGACGAGTTTGTAAAACAGGGAGTACTGAAAGAAGTGTTAAGCAGTCCATGTAATTCACCAATCATGGGACTAATAAAGCCGAGTGGAAAGGTCCGAATCGTGCAGGACTTGAGGAAAATAAATGACATCATAATTAAATGCTGCCCTGTAGTACCGAATCCAGCTGTGATAATGTTTCAAGTCCCTTGCGAGGCCGAGTGATTCTCAGTCATTGACTTGTCACAAGCATTCTTTTCGGTGCCTCTTCATGAGGACAGCCAATTTCTCTTTTGTTTCAAATTCTTAGACAGAGTTTACAGTTGGTGTCGAATTCCTCAAGGGTTTTCGGAGTCACCGTCAATTTTCAATCAGATTCTAAAGAAAGACTTGGAAGCGTTAGAATTGCCATTCGAGTCAACCCTAGTACAGTACATCGATGACTTACTGATTGCATCTAAGACAGAAAGTGGCTGCACAGCCGACACCATTGCTCTACTGAACCATTTGGGAAGGAATGGACACAAGGTGTCTCCTTCAAAGTTGCAGTTCTGTCAGAAGAAAGTAAAATACTTGGGTCATCAAATAGAGAAAGGGTCACGGAGAATAATGAAGGAAAGAATAACAAGTGTACTTCAAATGAGTCCACCAAAGACGAGGAGGGAGGTGAGGAAGTTTTTGGGGATGGTGAGATACTGTCGCCAGTGGATTCCCAACTTTTCAACTCTAGGAAAGCCTTTACTGAAACTGACCCAGAAGGATGCCTTGGATGAAATTGAGCTGAAAGGAGATGAGATGGATGCTTTTATTGAATTGAAAGAATGCATGTGCAGGGCTCCAGCTTTAGGTATGCCTGATTACACAAAGCCTTTCACATTGTTTTGTCATGAACGTGATGCATGTTCTTTGTCCGTCTTGACCCAAGCCCATGGTGGCATAAACAGACCAGTAGCGTATTTTTCAGCTACTTTGGATCCGGTCGCAGCAGCACTGCCAGGGTGTTTGCGCGCCGTAGCAGCAGTTGGTATCAGCCTCACTCAGAGTGAAGGAATAGTGATGGGACACCCATTAACAGTCATGGTCCCTCACTCAGTTGAGATACTTTTGACCCGCTCCCGAACGCAACACATGACTGGAGCAAGACTCACAAGGCATGAAACAATAATTCTGGGCTCACCGAATGTGCAGCTGAAAAGGTGCACTACGTTGAATCCAGCAACTTTGCTTCCCGATGAAAATGCTGAAATTGAGAACGCTGAAGACGTCGAGCACGACTGCCTTCAGGTGACTGAATTTTGCACAAAACCCCGACCTGATATTAGGGATACTAAGCTTGATGAAAATGACCATATTATTTTTGTTGATGGTTCATGTCTAAGAGATGGGTTGGGAATTTTGAAAGCAGGATATGCTGTATGTACTGTAACAGGTGTCTTGGAAGCATCCTGGCTTCAAGGAGTCTATTCCGCACAAGTAGCAGAGCTTGTAGCCCTTACAAGAGCATGCCAACTGTCTACATTGATGAAGGTTACCATTTACACTGACAGTCAGTACGGGTTTGGAATTGTGCACGACTTTGGGCAACTATGGTCACAGAGAGGTTTCCTGACCTCTTCAGGGTCCCCAGTGAAAAACGGGGAGAGAATAAGGGAATTGTTACACGCCATTCAGATGCCAGCCGAAATTGCAGTGGTAAAGTGTAGTACTCATACAAAAGGACAGGACTATGTTTCCCTGGGAAATGCATATGCGGATCAAGTCGCAAGATTTTGTGCCTTGAACTGTATATTGCTCAGGGATGAATGGAATTTGATAAGTGAACCAGAACTCGAACCAGCTGAAGCATTTGCCTTGAAGGTCGTGGATACAATGGATGAACTAAAAGCATTACAGAATAGCGTCAGGGAGGATGAAAGAGTTTCCTGGATTAAGTCGCAATGTACAAGGAGACCAGATGAGTTATGGGTTTCAAATGAAGGAAAATTTGTTTTACCAAATAGTCTCTTATCGCAGCTAGCGCGGTTCTATCATGGGCAGGCTCACCTAGGGAGAGATGCCATGATAAGATTGTTCAAAACTGATTGGTTTAACCCCAGATTCCGTCAAGTTGCAGAAGCAGTTTGCCATCGTTGTGTCATTTGTCAGCAGATGAACCCAGGAAAGGGAACGGTTGTGAACGTGAGCCACATTGGCAGGGCGGGTGGCCCGTTCAGCAGAATGCAGATGGACTTTATTGAGATGCCTGTGCATGGAGGTCTGAAGTATGTGTTGGTGATTGTGTGCATTTTTAGTCACTGGATTGAAGCATACCCCACACGTAGAAATGACAGCCTTACAGTTGCAAAACTATTGTTGAGGGAGTTGATACCACGTTTCGGATTCCCGATCTCTTTAGAATCAGATAGAGGAAGTCACTTCAATAACGAGGTGATAAAGTTACTTTGCGCAGCGCTGAACATTGAGCAAAAACTGCATTGTAGCTATCGCCCTGAAGCCTCAGGACTGGTGGAACAGATGAATGGTACACTGAAATCAAGAATGGCGAAAATATGTGCATCGACAAATTTGAAATGGCCTGACGCATTGCCTTTGGTGTTAATGTCAATGAGAAACACCCCTGACAGAAAGACTGGATTGTCCCCGCACGAAATTCTCATGGACAGGGCCATGAGACTTCCTGCAGTTCCCGCAAACGCGCTTTTGAATATTACAGATGATATGGTGTTAGACTACTGCAAAGGTCTGGCTGACGTGGTTCGCTCTTTCTCTCACCAGGTGGAAGCAACCACCTTGTCACCGATCCAAGGTCCAGGACACACACTGAAAGCAGGTGACTGGGTCGTGATAAAGAAGCACGTGAGGAAGTCGTGTCTGGAACCCCGTTGGAAAGGCCCTTTCCAAGTGATCCTGACGACCACTACCGCTGTGAAGTGTGCGGGAGTTCCCAACTGGATTCACGCCAGTCATACAAAGAAGGTGTTGTGTCCCACAGATGAGGAAGTTGAAGCGCTGAAACTGCCAGTACCTGATAACAAAGTGCCGAGCGCTGAGACAGAGCAAAACAGAACTAGGAGCGAACAGGCAGAAATAGAAGAGAGAGAAATATTCTCTGAGGACGAAACAACCGATTCACTTGGGGAAGACCAAGGAGAAACCTCAGACAGCGACGAAGCAGCTGAAGGTAACAAAGAGCCTGAAGAAAGTAACGGTGACAAAGGGCTCGAAAGAGGTGAAGAAGCAGGAGAGCCTGATCAGAGGAGGGCTTTCCCAGAAGCAGACGGTACAGAAAAAGAAAAGAAAAACCTGATTGACTCCCCAGAAGGAGGGGACAAGGCAGAACAGAACGAAACTGTTCAAACTTCCTCAGAAGAGATCGCAGGTCCATCAAGTGGACACAGTGCAAAGAGAAGACCAAGTATATCACCAGTAAAACTAAGAACTAGAGAAACGTTGAACAACAGTGAAGGGCCAAGAGTGAAAGAGAAAAGAAAGGAAGTGTCTGTCGTGGTACCAACATCAAGTGAAGAAAAAGACTTGGCCAAAGAGGAAAGTACCAGTGAGGCAGAATCGAAGAGAGATGAAAAATTGAAAAGGAAAAGGATACCAAACAGGAGATATTCCGGTCCAGAATGGGCATATGTAGTCAATGACGATTGGACCGACGAATTTGTATCTCTTAGCCTCGAGAACGAAGAAGAAGAGATACCAATAGAAAAGAAAAGTTTTATGGACACTATTGATTGAAAGGGTGATAAATGACATTGCTTGCTATAATCTAACGTGATACAACCAGCTGAGACTTTGCTAAACCGGATGAGACATTTGCTAACTTGATAAGACTTTGATAACCTGATTGACTCTTAAACCCGATTTGAGACAACGTTGGTAACTGATAAAAGACTGAGATATTGCCGAATTGAGACAAATGCTGCTAACCGATAAGTGACTGGGCTCCTGAAGAAAACTGTGTGAACATTGCGCTCGTTCAGTTTTGTAACTAATTGCTAAATCGTTTCTTTATAAGTGCTTCTAGCTCTCTGATTCTATACAGATCATGACTAAGTACGCTACACAAAACAGTAGAGTGAAATATTGTAAATATGCGTGTGTAGGCTTGATAACTGCATGTGTACTAATAATAATGGCAATAGTGCTTGCAACGCGTGGTAAGGGTGAGAATGAGAAAATTGACGCTTCTACTTCTGCTCCTGTTACTGTCACTGAACTAACCGCATTGAAAAGACTAGAATTAGATGAGAGACACTTGCATGATAAGAAGGAACTTTCGTATAATGTTTTCTATCGCCTACTAACAGAATATGTTGAGACTATGGATGCGAAAGATTGTTATGTGTGTACACAGATACCGACATCGGTAACGGAAGGGGTGACTTATCACCTCATGCCTCTTACATATGGGATTACATGTAGTTTAGTAACTTCTAGATTTTATGGTCAAACTAACATACAGTATTTTTATTCAAATTATGATGTTACCTTTGCATATGTTCCTATAATAACGCAACTAAGCCAGATTGCTAAAGATTGGGATGCTAAAATAATGAGGGAATTTTTCGAGCCAATGCAACCTTTTGAAACAGCTCACAGGGAAAACCTTACCTGCTCGCTCTCTGCAGTAGAAATAAGCTTTTAGATCGCACAGATGATAGAAGGGCCCAAATGAATGCGAAATTAGAAAAAGAGCTAAGTAAGAGGACTTCAGTAGATAATTATGCTTTTGCCGCAATAAAAACACAAGGAAAAATAGCTTTAGACGCTTGGCATGTAGGGAAATTTTGTATATATCGTGGTGAATCTTATTATGATAACATTTTCGTGGGAGCGAGTGAATGTAAACATACGTTTATCTTTAGGGCCAAATGGACATTCATGCTGAACGGACTTGACCCTGTCATACCTGGTGTATATTACATTTGTGGGCATAATGCCTATTATCGTCTTCCAAAGGGATGGTGGGGGAGATGTTATTTGGGTATAGTGTTCCCAAAGATTTATCAACTGGATGACCTATCGGTGATTCCAAAGACGTCTGGATCTCATCGTATCCAGAAAAGAGAGACTGCAGCTGCTGTGGTAGGAGATATATTTGGAGCCATGATTCCTTCATTGGGAGTTGTGTTGAATTCCATCAAAATAAGAAAGTTGTCTACTATAGTGGATAACATGTTGACAAAGTTTTCAGGTGCTATAATCCTGATGGATGCTGAACTTGCAGCAGAAAGAGCTATGACTCTTCAAAACAGGCTTGCCCTACACATTCTTTTAGCAAAGGATGGCGGCGTTTGCAAAATGCTTGGTGCGCGTCACTGTTGCACGTATATACCAGACAACAGTGTGAAGATTAAAACAATGCTTGCAAATCTAACAAAAGAGAGTGCAGACTTGAAGGAATTGAAAGAACCAGGAGTTTGGGAGAAGGTTGGAAAGGGAGTTGCTTCAGTGGGAAATTGGCTTGGTGGCATTTGGAACGGAATATTACTAAAAATAATACAGGGAATACTAATAGTACTAATTTGCATCTTTGGGATTTGGGGAATAAAGAGGGGAATACTAATGATCATGGCAAGAATTAAGAGAAGGAAGGAAGAGAAAATGATGAAAAGAATGGCAGAAGAATACAAGGCAAGAACAAGGGGAACTAAAAGGCAAAGAGAACTGACAGAATTTTAATGGAATAAAATTTGTGGGAATAGTTTTGTGTGATGACAAATAGTCATCAGAGGAGGGATTGATGACGCAGAAACGAAGGTTTTACATTTATTAGCGCATAAACGTAGTGACGCAATAATCAAGTGTGACTTTAACCGAACTAATAAAGATTGTACGGGGACAAATGTGCCCTCAGAGTAGTTCGCCAACATTTATAAGCGTGCTTTATATAACGTGATGTATTAGAATTGTACTAATCTGACATAACTGTAAACGTGTGCCATGATTTGCTTGTTTGAAATGTTTTAACTTAGCATAACTTTAGTGGAGGCTTCGGCCTAGTTGCCTTGTCTCACGGTTTAGATGCTCGTGTTTTTCTAATGTGCTAATAAAACGTGTATTCCTGCTTGAAGCTGTACTTTTCCAGTGAGATCGGTTCACATGCTTATCTTTAAGGTTTCGTGCCAGCCTGGCATCTTCTTCTTTGCTCCAAGGTCAATCTGCAGGTGCAGACAATGGAAGCTCTGAAAGTGAGTTAATTGGTAAAATATGTTGCAACTTACGTTCCCGACTCCAAGGATAATGTAGGCCTAGGTAGAAGCTTGTAAATTGTTGTTTTTGATTGGACAATTTGAAGCCAACCTATGAACCCTCCAATGGAAGACCCTACTGGATTTGAACTGTTGATTATTTAAACCTGGTGCACAAGAAGAAAGCGGCCATTACCCACTGCACCCATTGAGGACATTATTGCCCATTGCAGCCATTATGGCCCATCTTGCCGACCTCGTCATTTTGCCATCTTCTACGATGCCAATTGATGTTCGACGCCATTTTGAATGAGACTTTGATGCTTTCTCTAATCGAGAGAAAGAGACTTTAAGTAATTCTCGCTCTAGAGACTTTAACTTTGATCTGCCCCTTTGCATAAAGTAGTAGTTTTGTCCTTTTATCTTGCCGCTGTGAGGCAATTGCCCCGTCCACCCTGCCCCCTTTGCCCCGTCCCATGCTGATCGAAACCGGTACCTGTGAGACGAAGACTTCCTTGAATGCTGATTGAATTTGGTAAATATGAAAGGAAAATGTACAATTGCATTGTGTTTCTTTTTAGGTAACCAACTGCTGATTTTTGATAAGAGCCCTAGTTAGGAGTTTTCCAAATCAATGTTGCTAAATTGTTTTTTGCATGAAGTCCCACATGCAGATGCTAATTTGAGGTTAGATGAGGATTCATTTGTTGCACGATGCAATTTGAGACCTTGTTATGCTGACTAATGTATGCAATTAGCCCATTACAGATTATAGTTTTAGTGGTTTGCGTTGCTATTATCGAATGCATTGTTATTCAAATGCTGCATAGATTGCATCTTTTCGCCGTTATGGACAGCTATTAATGTTCATTTACATATACCATTTGGTGTTGAGACACATTTATATCGTGCTAACTTTGTTAATATAGGGAAATAAATTCATTAACTTTGAATGAACTGGTGTGGTTATTCATGGCCGAAAGGTCATGGTTCGCCGAAATGTTTTCTGGATTAATTGTGAAGTGTTATGTTGATCAGGGCGTTGCTTAAGTTCGTTATTGATTATTGATTAGATTAAATTGACTAATCTCGGGTGAAGGGAGCCCCACTTGGTCAAAAGATTCATCGACCCAAGAGCGTCCAAATACAGGTAATTTATTAGGACGGAACGCTCTATCAGTAGGACAAGAACTGTATTATGCATCCGACGTAAGACTACATTGTCCGTCGAGCGCAGTGGATATGTATACGCAGGACAAGGAGGTGGGATCGATTAGCAAAAACCACCATCCTTCTCAGAGGTAGCACAAGCCCATTAGACAATACAACATGGAACTACAAGGTGGTCCCGATGGCCTCCAAGATGATGGTTCGTCACAGGCTTCACTCCCTGTAACAGACTTCAGGGCCCACATCAAAGGGCTAATTAACAGAGTTCACACAACACAGGGCAGCAAGTGAAGTTGTGCTGCGTTGTGTTAACGGGAGAGAGCAAAGCTGCCCCATGCCTACCTAAAAGTGGCACAGTTCCGCTGTCTGCCTGCACTGGTGCACTTGTGGCTGCATCTGCCAAAGCAGGCATCCTTGAGCCATAGTGCAAGAGCGTCTGCATTGTACTCAGCATATTTTGTTTTGCAGGAATGGTTTCTTTCTTGCATAAACACTTTGCTTCATGGCACTTTCCTCTTTGCGTGTGTGCTGCAGAATGCATATATAGGGGCAATCTTCCTTTCATAAAGCTGAATGGTGCTACTGTATGTGGTATGCTAAATGTCAAGGTCATAAATATCAACTGCAAGAATATCGACTGCAGAATGTCTGGGATGACACAGACCGTACTCGAATGGTCCAAATCTTGATGGCACTGGGTTTGATGGTGGCACAATATCGGCAGACCGAACTTGCACTGCTGTTGTGTGACTGAGAGACAGACATGGAGTGGTGCATGGTGGCAGAGAGGGCGATACATGAGGCTGTTCGAAAAAGTGGGGAAAAATACAGGGTTGGTGGAACGATCATCGGGGAGGACTTTGTGCCCTGAAAGAGGACACTGGTCGGAATGCTACATGCTGGGGACTTTCAGCATCTACTGAGACTCTTCAACTTATAATGGGCATGGTGGAGAGGACGGAAGGTTCTGTAGAAGGAAGAGAAACCTCTGTTTTGTGAATATTTCATGATGCTACATGATTTTGTTTACCAAGTTTGTGGTTTTGGTTGTACTAATTGAAATAAAAAAGTTTTAAAAGAAAAGAATATTGAATGCAGAATATCAGCTATTACTATATTGCCATGGCAAGTACATACAGATAGGAGCAGGTTTACTATTCTTATCACTACACAAATTTATTTTGTCAAGGTTCTGCAGCAGATATTCTTTTAGATCAACATCAGGACTTTGATATTTGGGTACCACACATCATACACAAAGTCAGATGGAGAGGTTTCCGAGTATCACCTGAAACACCTATGACAAGCTATATGACGTGCACAGCATTGTATGAATATTGAACCTACATGGTTTTTAGCAGACAGGAATCTTTTTTGTAGAAATAACCTCTATCACTGGTTTGTTACATTCATGTAAATATTGTACATTGTAGAACTTCCTTTTAAATGAGGCTCAGGGTAAGAGAAACATGCCCTAAAATTGGAGATGCTTTAAATTAGAATTTATTGCAAATTATGCATCTGGATGCAGGTGATGCTATTTTTGCTAAGCAATTTATTCTAGAATATCAACTAAATCTGTATTGTGAAGGTAAGTAAAGATAGGTAAGTATAGATTTACAATGCTTAACTCGATATCTATGTAATTTAGCAATGTACATATCTTTAGGCGCAACCCGGGGAGTTGTCTGAAGCCATAATGAGTGGCCAGGATAATTCCTATTAATTCCTTACACTGGGACTACTATTACTGGGAGATCGGGTAATTGTGGAAGAGAGGAAATAGTAAGGGTTAGATGTTTTTGGTAAGTTTTCTATTTTTCCTGTTCCTTAGGGGAAAGTCTGGTGGTGATCATATGCAGGAAAACAGCAGAAATACTTTTGACACACACAGTGGAAGGTCGCTCTCAATGCATCAAGGCCACTTGACCTTTTGTTTAGCAGAAATAAACCCCTGCATGGTGGATTACTAGTTTATCCGGTTTGCAGAAAACGTCTCTGCTGCACCAGCAAAGCAGTTTCAGCAAAATGATCCCTGATGTGGTTGGAGGAATCTCGAATTGCAGTGGTTTTATACAGAGAAGGCAGAGGCATTAGCCGCTGCTGACCTGGTGACCCAGCAGATCTTCTGTAATACCTTAAATGACTCCACCTGTTGAGAAATAATAGAGATGATCCAATTTGCAACTTGTGCAATATGAGGATTGAAACTATCGAGCATGTGCTATTGTTTTGCAAAGCTTATGATAAGCCTAGAAGGATGTGGATCCGCCCGATTTGTATTAATCTAGGAATAAGGAAATACAAGGAAGCAGCAAGAATTTTGAGGTCCGAGACCACTGCTTATACAGTATTTGGAATAGGCCGATTCCTTTTAGCAGCCGCATATATTAAAGACAAAGATGCCCTAAGTCTCTAGAATATCGTAGGCTATGCAATTTCAATTGTAACCTTAAGACAAGACAACTCTCTTATTGCTGTAAAATGTATTTAAGATAGATAATTTTGTATATTAAGTGCTGAGAACATTGAGCACACATTTTAATTAATTAAATTTGTTTTAGCATCTTGCACCTTACAAAATCAATTAGATCTCATTGTTTCTTTGGGCCAGGCCATATTTGTTGCTTAATCTCTTCTCTGCTTAAGTATATTCTAAAGGACACTGCTGATAACGCGTCCCGCCCTAGCTAATTTACTTAGTCTGGGACTCGTTTTAGGCCAATTAATCTTTTGACCCTGATTGGAGACACCTTAAGACGAGATAGCTAATCAGCATTTCAAGCGATAGATCGATAACCTCAACAGTATTCACAATAGCAAATCAATCAATTAGTTAGTGACATTAATAAGAATCAGAACACACCATGACTTTTCAGCCATGAATAACCACACAGAACAAAGTAAGATTTATGATATTTATTCCCTATTGATTACACTCTACCAGCAAGTTTATTAGTCTCAATACCAGAAAACACATCAACAGTGTCACAATATGGCAACTCGAATAAGATTTAATCAAAGCAAAGATCATAAACATTAGAACAAGGTACGACATCAACATGGATTAAGCTTTAGCAGAGTATCATTAGCGCATTATTCAACAAAGCATAGATTCAGTCACTTGTCTATTTGCGTCCGTCTTAGTGAACCCCTTAACTAACCTCGAATTGGCATTGGCATGTTGGGCTTCATGCAAAACAATTTAGCAACACAAATTTAGAAAACATCTAACTATGGTCTCTATCAAAGGAAGCAGTTGGTACCTAGAAAGAAAAGGCAAACAGACAAATACAATTTCATCATCATATAGTTACCCTCCGTAATGGGTCAGCATACAGAGTCAGTCTTCATCCTCAGGACATCAGTTGATTCGCCATCAGCCAGGAAACGCAGTAAAGTTCAGCAAGATAAGTACTAAGGGACACTTCCCTCATAAGGAGGAAAAGTATGAATCGGGCAAGGCAAAGGTAAGGATGGTTTGAAGAGTCAAACAGCAAAGTCTTTAAGACAGAGTGACAAAGTGGCTAGGTAACAGCAAGAATGGCATGTAATGGCTAGAAAATGGCTGATTAATGGCTGATTTCTCCTTGTGACATGGGGTTATATTACTCTTGCAATACCGTCTCTTAATTTCCAATTGGGCAAAATTTGGTGCATCATTATCTCCAACCAATAAGTGGCTCGTCACCTCATTAGGATTTTCACTTTAGAACAGTTCTCACGTAGTTTATTGGTTCCTGTAATAACGCGTCTCCAACGGGTAGAATGTCAGGTACAAACTTTCATTCTCGCAGTCACAGTCAGTAGTTCCATTGTCTTTACCAGTTCAGGCAACCTTGTACCTGTTGCAAGTTTACACTGTTGCATTCAGCAAGACTTGAGCAAGTCGAGTCTCATGAACAAGAATTTACTATGGTTACACACATCCTCTAGCTTCTGGAAAAGTAAGGCTACATGTCCTTCAGCAAGTCAGCACATTGCACGTTAGAAAAACACATTTAATATGAAACCGGCAGATAGGCCCCGACTCATGCTAACTAAGGCCTAGTAATTAATTTAGCAAAACCTTAACATATATCTCTCAATGCTAATACAAAAGCATACATTAGTACATTAATAGTTAATTATTAGTCTATTTCATTAATCATCGTATACATTGGTGGCCACTCTCCGTGGGCACATTTCACACGCATATGTTAAAAGCACAGCAATACATTTTCTATGCAGCATCATTATACATTAATTTGAAAACATTTCATGTTAATTTTGATTATAAAAGCTACACTCCAACACTGCCAACATAATTTTGTCCTAGTACGGGAGACAGAGAAGTGACATAACGTACTCTTGCTGACACTAGAACTAGGAAAATTGATGAACAATCGTGATTGTTAACAAGCACGAGGAAAGCTTAGAATTGTTGATCTAGAGCTACTATCCCACACCCTAGGATGAAATAAATAAAAGTTGATTATATCCATGCAAAACAAGTTCCCCAAATCCTATTAGCATGCCATCTGTGTTTCCAGCTTTAAAATCCAAAGTATTATCATGTGGAAGAAATGTGACATATTGGACCTAGCTCTAAGAGATTATTGAATTAGGTTAAGTAAATGGAATCTACGCGAACCAGGATTGTTAATGTACAACTTGATCAATTGATTGCTAATGATTTATTGTATTATTGTTTTAGGAGGTTTTATTGATATTTATGTGCATATTTTATTCCTGTTATTTTTTTGTATGTATCTTTTTATGGCTTATAGCTGAATAAAGATTTGTATGTGTCACAGACTCCATCTGTCTCTGCTACTTGTAGGGCACTGCATTGGTTTGCAGTGACATCAAGCATTAAAATTATGGTTGTCTGCCCTACTTTACAATGCCTTAATCATCTAGCATATAAATTGAGACCATATACTGGGGCATATTTAGCAAAAGATTTGCGTCACTCTTGTCCATGCAAGGAGATGCAGGGTGACAGAAATCTAGAATGATATTTACCAGACCATGCAGGTCACCTTGCATAGCCCTGCATGGACTGGTATATCTGGAGTAACGCAAGACAATGCAAATCGCTGCCATGCATTACCCTGCCAAGGGAGGAGTTCCATGGGTGGGGCATGGGAATTCCCATGCACCCAACTTCGAATGTTGGCACATTCCCAGATTTACCATTAGTGGTAAACCTGGGAATGAATCAAAATGCTACTCTTTCTCACTGGAGGTATAAAAAGGATAAATATCTTTATTTTGCCTTGTTTCTTCCTCTTTGTACATGTGCTGCATTCCGCAGTACACAACGAAAGGGGAAAAAGCCTCAAAGGATTGTTTTCATGGAGGAAGATGTCCCTGTACAAAAAACATTCCTGCCTGCAATGTGCAGTGCACCTGCTCAAGGAGAGGACAGGAATGCACCATATAATGTTAAACATGGAGCATTTCCACCCTCTCTCTGTAATGCAAAGTGGTGCAGCAAGGTTTCTTGCTGTGCTGCTTTGCGTGACATTTTGATAAATTGGCCCCACAGCTTCCAGGAGAAAGCAGAGCACACTTTTAGACCACATGGGCCAGCTTGAGGTTCTCCTTCATTTCCAGTACAGGCACCTGTGGTGTGGAATGGCCCACTGACGGACCTTACACTGGTGGCCCCATTATATAGCTTCAGGAAATAGCTGAAGAAGGGTTGGGTTGGTTTTGCATTTTAGCAAATCTGTTTTAAAGACTACACCATAAAATTAATAATTTCATCCCTTCTAAGAAATATTTTGAGCGCAGAATCTCCTATTCCAAAATCATACTGCCTAATTCACTCCAAGGGTACACAATGAAAAATATCATTTTATTCCATTGAAAAGACATTTTGAGGGCAGAACCCCCTATCCTATCATTTTACTGCCTAATACACTTATTTATTGAATACACTCTCTCAGGTCACATTGACACTAATGCTAAAATATTTCTTTGATATGCTTCCAGCTGTTAGTCCAGCCCTGAAATGCATCTCTGAATATATAAAAACACACACAGACACCCATGTGTGCACACACACACACAGGCTCTCATTATGACTTAGGCTGTCTTTTCTCAAGACCGCCGAAGCCACGGATGCCAGAAGACCACCAGTGCTGGAGGTCTTCCGACCACCATTTTACGAGTAATGAAGGATTTCCGCCACAGTTTGAGTGGACATCCTCCAGTAGTCATGCTGGCAGTCGGAGGTGCATGGGCGGTTCCACCACCGACCCCTCCCCGCCAAAAGGACTCCACCAGCCATATTACGACCTGTAATACGGCTTGGCGGTGTCCTGGTGGCACGGCGCAGTGGAATTGTCTGTTCCCGTTCCCTGGGGACAACCTCCTCGTGGGACTAGGTAAGTTGATCATCCGCCAGGGGAGGGGGGGTGAGAGGATGGGGGTAATGTGTGTGCGTGTGTGGGTGTTGTCTGCATGTGTGAATGTAAGTGTGTATGCGTGTGTGTATGGGTGTGTGCATGGGTGTATGATTGTTGAAGTGAGTGCGTGTTGGAATGTTTGTGTGAATGCATGTATGTATGTGTGTGAGTATGTATGTTTTATTGCATGTATGTATGCATGTGAGTAAATGCATGTACGTATATGTGTGAGTGAATGCGTGTATGTATGTGTGTGAGTGAATGCATGTACGCAAGTATTGGTGAATGAGTGTATGCGGGATGCGTGTGGGTGTGTGCGTGTATGCGGGGATGGGGTGCTTGTCTGGAATGGGGGTGGGAGGAGGGGGTGCTGTTCTGGAACGTGGGTGGGAGGAGGGGGGTGCTATTATGGAAGAGGGGTATTGAAATTGAAGGTGGGGGTTGGTAGAGTCATCTGCCGGTGACATGAAAGAAATTTCCTGTCACCGGTAGCCTTTCCGCCAGGGTTTTCGTTTCGGTGCTACCACCCTGGTGGAAAGCCAACTCATGATACCGCCGGCGGTCTTCAGTGGACCGCCGGGTCGGAGATGCTGATCTCTGGCCCGGCCGTCCAACCGCCCTGGCTGTACAAGTGGGGATGTGGCAGTTTGGCAGAGGCCAAACCATCACACTCATAATGTGGCGGTCTTCATCGCCGGCCCATCGGCTATGAGACCGCCTCCGCAGCCTGAGGGCCACACTCTTACTCAAAACCACTCACACACATACACACAATGAAACTAAACAGATACTGATGTACGCATGTACTCAAATTTGATGAGAATATGTATGTGAGGAAGTAGCTCTATTTGCACAGTCACCCTATTTGTTTGTGACTGATGATGTTGTTTTTTTTTTAACTGTGCACACTGGGGGGCACAGCTCTCCAGTCCCCAGTGTATGTTCTGTGGACCCTACAAAATGGTAGAATTGGCTATTTCTTAATTAGCATTTTTTCCTTTTCAGAATGATCGCAGTATACGGTGCAGAAAAATATACCAATAGCATGAAAGTTAAATGTCACTGTGGACTGCAGCACATGTTTTGCCATCCACTAGGTTGACAAGGAAAACATGGCTTCAGGATTACATGTGTAACCTGACTGCTGCAACTTTTAAGCCTGCTTGTGAACCAGTAAGAATAAACATTTTTACACGAAAGAAGCGTACTATTAAGTAATAAATAGGTTACCCCAAAGTAGGCCTTATAGCCCCCAAGATAGGGTTCTTAGGATTTAAAAGTAGAACATGTAAACAATTCATGTTCATGTTGGTTATGATTTGGAATAAGCCACAGAATTATCTTCAACCACTGTTTTTCACATTTATTAAAATTTCAGTTTAATAGTGCAGCTGTATTTTGGATACATACTTAAGAAAATTAACATTTAAAAAGTTTCACTTTGCCTGCTTGAAGTTCCAGTGGGCTAAATAGTATTAGTATGCATACATCTACTCTCCCTGCAAATGCTTCCCATTTAATAAGGTGTCAAAACTGCTCCAAGCACAGAAACAATGACTGAGGTCATTTGGCAGGAAGACCTCATTGTGACACATCCCCTCTCAGAGCAGACATTTGGGTGGGCTCAGAGACTTCTTTAACTTGAAAGGGACCAGGGTGAAACCTTCCCATTCCTAGTCAGGTGTAAAGTTTGAGGTGGAGAAGGGCGGCCTTTAGATCCCGGGGCAGAGTATAGCCCTCCTGGCACCATCCCAGTGGAGGGGTGAGATGGTAGAAGAAACCTGTTTGATGTGGTTCAGGAGGAGTGGACTATTCATTCTATTTGTTTCCTTAGATACCCTACTGGCTGGCCCAGCAGCCTACTCCAGGTGCAGACAGGTTCTGTCATGTTGGATATCTCTTGGAATAGTTCACAATGTGATAGTTTTCAGTAGGGCAAACAAGAGAATGTACTGAAAGAGGGCGAAGGTTTGCCCTTGGAATTTGTTTTCACATTGATTACTGAGTGGCTAGGTTTTATCCCCTCCCATTGTCCAGCGAGTTGTAACCAATTGGCAACCTTTCCCTCTCTCTTCAGGACCCATCTTTACCTGTGAATGACCAGAAGAGACTGACCCTGCTGTCCGTGACCTGTGTGGAGAGCTGAAGGGCTGAACCTGCTCCCACTTGTACTCAGGACTGATACGTTTAACCCAAGTGTCAATTGGCAGACCTCCTTTGTGACTGCAGGGACACAACAAATTGGAATATGTCTTACAGTTAAAGTGACCAATGACAACTGGATCTGGGCTTGACCATGCTGTTGCCCTATGCTGGAGTGGAGTCCTGGCCCCTGAATGATGTCCCTGAAGAAGTCCTCCAAGAAGAGCTGCTCTAGAAACTCACAGACAGTGACACTAATCTAATTTCAGAGACAGTGATTGAAAACACACCATATACCATGTGGTTATGAAGAAGCACATCTTAAGTAATTGTGCTTCAGGGGTGCCCCAGTAACTAGCAGAGTCCACCTTGCATGTACCCAGACAGCTTTGAAGGGCAACTGATGTAGCGGTAAGCTCTAGAGTGTCTATAAAGTCCCTGGGGTTCATCCCAAGAAGGGGGACCAAGTCCAGAGCAGGCAAATAAGGGAGAGAAAAGGCTCAAAAATAGAACTCTTTACAGCCCCAAATTTCTGATGGGAAAGAGTCCCAAACCATGTCCAGGGTTTTATGTATTTCTCTGGACAGAACCAAGTAAATAGCCAAAATATAATACAAGTTTTTTTTTTCCAAGTTCAGGAAATTCTCAAGGTTTTCTAAAAGAAACTAATAATTGAAACAAAAATGAAAATAAGTAAGAATAAACAGCCTTAGGTGACAATGTTTTCATCCAGAATTTTTACCCAGATGACTGATTTACAAAAGTAGAACACCATTATGTCTGTCAGATGATTCTGGTCGCAGGAATACATAATGTGTGCTGGTTGTCCAAAAACATGTGATACCAATAGCTATAATCTAAACTGCAGCTGGTAGCAATTGTTCATTTTGTACAGCCCATGCAGCAATTCAGGTGGTAAAATCTAATGAATGCAAAATGGGTTGAAGAAAACCTGTGTATTCATTAAATGTGCACAAGATACTGGGTTTAGGAGTAGACAGCATTTGTACACTCCTGAATTTGGGGTTACCCAGGCCATCATGTGATTCAGACGGGAATTTGTAAAATGCGTTCTTTCTTGTACAATGGCTTACTTTTGGGAACCTATAGGAAATGTTATTCTATGGTGTATCCACACTTCTACCCAATAGAAAGACTAACGGACGTGTTTCACTGAGCCTAACTCCTGACTCAAAGTCCCCTAAAACACAATATTGAGAACTTAACATTCCCTTTTAAAAAATGGCCTGTTTAATGATCATGATAGATTCAGTATTTGGGGTCAGGCTCAGCCGCCATCCAGGAAAACCTACTAAACACAGACATTTTTCCAAATTACCCAGGAGATGCCAGACTGGTGTGTCTTGCATAGATCCCACAATGTGTCCTTATCCACAATGTTCTGAAAACCTATAAACCTATAAATATGACATTCACCAATCCCAGTCTGCCCCCCACAACTAGTTTTGGGTGAACACAGGAGAGGGTTAGCTGATTTCCCTGGCTACACCTGTAGGGTGGGCACAGGACTTCTCGACAAGGATGAAAAAATTTCACCATCGTAGTTTTAGGTAGAGAGTGGTACTGAGGGATGTTTGCCAGAGGGCACGCAGGACCTGCTGCAAAAGTGGGTATTGTTACTCCTGTAAGCTTTTTCCCTATTTGGGAGGGGCCAGGAGTCACTGTCACCTACAGGCTAGTGCCAGGCACAAATGTGGCACCCTTTGGCACGCTCTTCGGGACACTGCTTGACCTGTGGAAGACAGAAGAAGGACTCTAGCTACTGTTCTGAGCCACGAGGAAAACCCTAAGGGGCTGGACCAGCTTCCATTTCTACCAAGGACTAAAGAATGTACTTCTGGGGTCATTTGGGTAACTTCCTGTTAAGCTATAATGACACAAAACCTGCAAGAAGCCCACCTTTCTTGAAGATCCCAATTGATCAGTTCCAACTGGACCTGCCCTAGACCCTGCTGGTGGCTTCGATTGGAGTGAGTATTGACCTCCAATCCCTGAGGTCCTAAAATGTCTGGTCTCTGAGTGTATGCCTCCTACCTAACCCTAAAACCTGGGACATAGAAACTTCAAGACGTTGACGCTTTGTTTGGAGAGCTGTGAGGAGCCCAGGTCAAACCTGCTAAGTCAATTGAACAAATGTGTTCTGCCACTGGGCTAAAGATTCAGATTGCTCCTGGTTGGAGCTTTTCCGCAGCAGCAAATCAATTTCATCAGGATGCCGAAGAGGAGTTATCCAGGCTTTTGGAGCCTACGGTTTGCAACCTTGTTCCAATGAGGTAATCCGAGCTCCAAAAAAGTGACTAAGTCCAAAGGTAGAAATCTTCATTGGGTGTTAATTTTGAGTTTCTCCTGCTCAGAGTTTTTCTACCAAAAGTCAGCAGTTTCACTGCCTTCTGCTTTTCCCCACTTAGGATTTACAACTTCCATTTCAATGACTAAGTCAGAAAGTAAAACCTCTGACTGCGACCAGCCTGGTCGCTTCATGCAACCCACACTCAATTGTGGTCAGCCTTAAACCTTTAGCTGGTCCCAGTGTAGCACAACTAGTTTCCCAGGGTTGGTGCTTTGTGCTTTTTGGCACTATTCTTATTTAAAACATCAACAAATCATCTGCCTGGTGTCCTTCATTAGATTTTAGTCATGTAGGTGTTTTGTGGTCCATAAAAGTATTATCTATTTTTTAAAACTGGGGTTGGTTTTTTTATTGTGTTGTGTCTTTGACTTTTTAACTGCTTTCATACTTCTAAATGCTTTTATTTATTTTCTCAAGTTAAGCTTCTCTGCTCTGTGCCATGGTTATCAGTAGTTGCGCTCAGGGTCAAAACACTGTCACAAATTACACATTTTCCTTACATGTTTTTGATGGACTCTCCCGGAATCTGCAAGTATCCATAAAAGTGATCCCATCCAGTAATTCCACACTTATCCTGACAAAAACGTTACCCTACTTATGTGGCTCAGCCAAGTGCTTGATACACAAAAGGCCCCAAAACGCATTCTGGAGTCATGAGACATCAGCATTTCCAATCAGAAAATGACCTGTTTTGGTGATGGGGTAACTGTGATATAGGGCCCCATACATTTTTTTAAGCTATATAACCAGAAGTCTATTCTGGTGTTTCTTAAATGGATCCCATGATGATTTCTTACCCACAATGCCCTGCAAACTACTAATGTTGCCTGAAATCATACATGTTCACATTTCTGTGATGGAAACATCTGGAATCTGTGAAGATCAACAAAATATCCACCCCTAGTGTTCCAACACTTCTCCCAATAAAAACACTACCCAAGTTTTGATGCTTGGTTCAGAGTCCACAACACCAAAAGACCCAAAACACAATGTGGAGATATTAAGATTTCATCCAAAAAGTGAACTATGGGTGTGCAAATATTGCTGAATTTGCAGTATCATATTTATGCAAAATTGCTGCAAAATGTAAGTACGCATAATTATCCGAAATTTATCTCACACTCAAAAAAAGTACCTAAAAAAATTAAACTTGAAAATGTAATTTGTAGTTGATTGCTAGTTGCTTATGTTCAAAACAATGGTGCTTGCATAGACATTTTTAGTTTTGTGCTAAACAATTACCCAAATTGTCCACTCTGGTAAAAATTCTACCTGAAATGTTTGTTGGACACCGATGTCATAGGAACTGCTGTCATGCTCAAAACAATGCAGTTTGAGTTCAGTTTTGTAGTTACTGCTCCACAATTATCTGAAAGGTCCACTCGGGTAAAGAATCTAACTGATATGCTGTATGCATAAAATAAAACACCCAAATAGTATATCTCACATAAAAATTTCTGCTTGAAATTATGCAATGTGGTGTCATACTAGAATCTCTCTAAATTTAAGGACATTTTGTCACATGAAATAACACCAATGACGCTGGAGAAATCAAAATTACTCGCAGGCCTACAAATTACCTGTTGCAGCGACAAGGATAACTGTGGTATTTGGACCTAGCTCTGCAACCTCCAAGGAGATCTTCAAAACCCAGAATGTTTGAAAACTAGGAATGCAGGGGAATTCAGTGTGATGTGCCTTGCTTGGATCCCATAATATTTCCTTACCAACAATGCCCTTCACACCTCAAAACCTCAAACTTCACCAAACGTTCTATGACAGAAACATCTGGAACCTGTTGGGATCAACACAATTCCTAACAGACAGTGTTATCACACTTTTTCATAAAAATAGTATTCCAGTTTTGTGGATGGGTCAGGTACATGCGACAGTAGTGGATTTAATGCTTGGGTCTGTAGGGCCCTGTGGGTATGAAAATATAGAAGGATCCATACAAGTCAAGCTACGCTGGGTGTCTAGTTTTCAGAAATTTCTAGTTTCAGTAGATTTTGCTGGGTGACAGCCAAGCTCGAGTCTGAATCGGACAGCTATTCAACATGATAAATAAGGAAAAAGTGGATTTACCACCACTCTGTCAGTCCATCTTCAAATCTACACCCAAAAGAATCCAAATTTCCTCTCACTTGCCAGGGGGATGGTGATGCTCTATGCCCCAAGCAGGGAATAAAGCTGTTAGGGACTTAGGGGATGGAGGATTGGGCAAACACTATGGATTAGCACCAACATTCTATACTTTTTCTTAAAACCAAAACATCTGTGGTGTTTATTAGGCTTTTTGTACTCCTGAAGACAGAATTGCTGTAAAACCCCACTCTGCCCCATGGGGGCAGAAAGACTGTTGGTCTTTTTCTGTGTGGGGGTCACAGTCTGATGCCTGAGCGGACCACCCTCACCCCCTTTTCTTAATTTCTTTCTCCTGGGCCCAGTTGGTTTCTGCACCCCAAGGAGAGCGATTGGGGGTAAAAAAATTGCTATACCCCCCCTTGGGGGAGGGTGGCAGAAAGACTATTGTGCCCAGGGCAGGGGAAGAACAGGTCCTGCCCACGGGTGTCTGTTCACCCCCAAAAACAATCAAGATGCCATTCCCTGATGTCTAGCAGGCTTTTTTCCACCAGGGGACAGATATCTGTCCTCCAAGGAGCCTGAAAGGCTGATGTGCACGAGTAGAGCACAGGCCCATAATGAGTGGGGGAGCTCTCCCTGCAGTGATAGCTCCCTGAGGTTGAGTTGAATGGATCCCTGCTTCGGGATCACATGCCCAGTGTAATTCCCTATCAGGCATACACTATGAAGAGACTAACCTAGAAAGGGGAAATTGTCCCATTTCCAACAGTGTGTCTCTTGTGTTAGTCAGTCTACTGGGGCCCAGTTATACCCTTTCCCACTATCAAAGGTAAAAGCATGGTCTACTTCACTTTTGTCTGCTTTTATGTCATCCTGCTGTGTGCACTCACATTGTAGCAAAACAAATCAAATCAAACTCAGGACATATCACAACTTTGATTCTGAAAAATGAAAATGCCTCTTATTTTTAAAAGAAATCTGACAGTGTGCGATTATGGAGCAGGGCCTACCAGAGAATAGAAGAGCTTGAGAGACGGTACCAGGCAATATCTTCCTTGAAGGTGAGGTTGGTGTTCAGTGTGAAAACAAGTAACTTGGCATTCATTGAAAATTGGGGTTTGAAGCTAACAAGGGTTAAGTTATTGAGCCAGGTTTAGATTGTTTCTTTTTTAAAGTTGTTAGAACATAACAGGGGTTCTGCCTTGTTGGGCTGAGCTTCATGTAGGTGCTGGGCATCCAGGTCTAGATCATGTGTAGGCAGTGTTTGAGGCATTTGATGTCTGAAGCAGAAAAGACTTTCAAGTAGAGTTGTGTATCATCGGCATCTTGGTGAATCTTTGTGCAATTATCTGTGAATAGAGTACTAAGCGGCTCCACATAGAGACTGAAGATGAAAGGAGACAGTATGGAACTCTCAGGGACTCCACAGGTGATAGGGATCTATTAGGATGTGGAGGTTCTCGTGTGAAAAAACTGGTGTCAGTTGAAACAGTAGGACACCCACCAGGGAAGAATACTGCTAGTGAATTCCATTTGAGAACCCAAGGTGCGTAGATTACAGTGGAGGTAGCTGGAAGGTCCAGCACTATCAGGGACAGGGGTTATCTTCTTCAATGGTCAAGAGGGTATCCTCCATGACATTTTATTTATACTTCTGCAAGAGTTGGAGGATTTGGCCTGTCTTGCGAGCTTCTAGGAAGTTGCCTTGAGTGAAGGTAAACAGTGACAATAGTGAGAAAGGGTAATGGAGCATTCCAAAAGAGACCACTGATGAAGGATGAGGGTAAGACATCATCTTCATAAGAAGTGACATTGAGGGAGCTGAGTATGTCATGAGATCTGTGAAAGATAAGGTTGGGAACCTGACCAATGTGGGATTCTACAGGCAGGGATGGACAAATGGCATGAAGCAAGCTTGGTGGATGTGCAGAGATTTATTGCATTGCACTTTTCTGTCACTTGAGGAATAGATGGGCACGGCAGGGGTTGATGCAGTGCTTAATTGCCTTGGAAAGCATTCTGCTTGAGTTGGTGGCTTCATTTATGTTATTTTTATAATACATTGTTTGATTGATGTGGTGAGTTGCCTACCATGAAGTATTTGGGAGTTCTGCTTTCCTTCCACTTACTTTACTGTTTACAAATGAATCGTTTATTGTCAGTAATATCATTAGAGTACCATGACTGTTTTGGTTGAGGCGAGGATTTTCACATAGTTTTCAAAGAAAGTGTTGGATTAGTTTAGAAGAGTTTTGGCATCGGATGTGGGGTTAGTAGGGTGTGAGATGACCTCAAGCACTAGGTTATCTATGGAGAAGTCTTTAAAGCTACTGAAGGTTTTGTCTTCTCTTTTGCTTTGACCTTGGTTTTTTGGTAGGAAATTGAGCAGCGGGGTAAGTGGTAAGTGGTAAGTTCAGACCAGGTGTGTGGGTACTTTGTACCTGAATGTTGGTGATTTTGAGAAGAAAAGCCCAAGTATGTGGCCTCTGTACTGTTTTACTCAAAGGCTCTAAATTACAAGGCACACTCTCTCTATTCACCAATGTTATGGAGGCTGTGGGCACAGCACTAAAGGAGTTGCTATTTGAGAGCCGATTAGCAGTGCCACTGCAAGTACACTATGGGAAGAGGTATGAGTCTTTAAGTAGTGTAGGTCAGTGCTGATTAATTCCGCAGGTGGAGCAGAGCGGCAGATTTACTAAATTCCTCCAATTCACCGGTGGAATTAAAACCCCCTACTTGTGATGTGAAGGCCTGCTTCAAAGATGCGTTGAGCAGCGGCTGTTCCTGAAGAAGGTGTGGGGGTTGTCTCCGGAATGCATTGTGCAACGGTAGTTCCAATGAGGCTGTGGGTTGCGAGAATGATGCAAAGTCTTTGCAGTGGGAGAGTCCACACAGCAGAGGCAATGCATTTCTTATACTCGGGGTTGAGTTGTGCAGCAGAGGAGATATGTCAGTTCTGCTGGGTACACAGGTGGGCTGGCAGAGCACCGTCAGACTCACTACCATGGGTCTGGGACTGAAGTGCCACCACTCCTGGTAGGACTCACAGCTGCAG
Source organism: Pleurodeles waltl (assembly GCF_031143425.1). NCBI lineage: Eukaryota > Metazoa > Chordata > Amphibia > Caudata > Salamandridae > Pleurodeles > Pleurodeles waltl. The sequence goes on along the minus strand of NC_090444.1, from coordinate 1,789,079,896 downwards.
AGTCCAGGTGTTGGTTTCAAGAGACTAGCCTTTAGAGTCACTCTGGTGATCATAGGCACAAGTTGCTGGTCCATTCTTTCTCACCCAGACAAGAGGGCAGCAGGTCAGCACAGTAGAGCAGTAGTCCTTTAGGGCATCAATCCAACACAGTGGCAGTCATTTCAGCAGCACAGCAATCCTTCTTCCTGGCAGATTCTTCCACAAATCCAGAAGTGTACTGAAGAGATAGTGTCTGAGGTCCAATATTTATACCTGGTGCCTTCTTTGAAAAAGGAGAAGCTTCTATATGTTTCCCTTTGAAGTGCTCAGGTATTCTGCATCACCTGCCCTGACTCCAGACTAACTACAAGGGCATACAATCCTTTGTGTGATGGCAGGGCACAGCCTATTCAGGTGTCTGTGGGGCTGTGCTCAGCTGTGCCCCCATTCTGCCAGTAATAGCCCATCCCGTCACACCTAAGCTCTATTGTTTGTGGGTGGCTATCTTGGAGGAATACACAAAGACCAATTGCCAACTACACCTGTGACCCAGAGACAGACTGCAGGTACTAAATAGCTGAGGCTGTAAAATGCAAACTTTTAAAAGTGGCATTTTCAAAATTGTAATTCAAAATCTGTCTGTACAATAAAAGAGAATTTTCCATTTCAAATCTAAAGACACCAAACATGAACGATTTTCCAGTTCCCATTTGGAAGTTATCCTCATTAGATGTTATCTTATAGAAGAGGTAAGTCTTGCAATAATGAAAAACAAATTCAGGAGTGTTTCACAATCAGGACATTTAAAACTTAAAAGTACATGTCCACATTTTTAAATACATTGTACCCTGCCCTATAGCTGTTTAGTCCTACTTTAGGGATTAGGTATATGTATTAAAAAGGAAGGTTTAGGCATGACAAAAGGTTGAATTTGCAAGGTTGAAATAGCAGTTAAAAACTGCACATAGTCAGGCCTGAGGCAGGTTTGCAAGGCTACATTACTGGGTGGCGCAACAAATGCTACAGGCCCACTCATAGCATTTAATTTACAGGCCCTGGGTACATGTAGTAACACTTTACAAGGGACTTACAAGTATATGAAATTCACCAATTGGAGGATGGTTCAAAGTTTCCATGCTTTAAGAGTGAGACCATGCACTTTAGCACTGGTTATCAGTGGTAAAGTGCACATAGTACTTAGGCCAATAAAATCAACACCAGACAAATATGGGGACGTACGGCAAAAGGTCTGGAGAAAGGACACACTAAGGCTGACAGGTCTAACAGGGACAAGCTACAGAAAGAATTAAAATATTATTTTTAATGTTTATTAAAAGTCTAATTCAGTGTAAAAGTTGGATTTTAACCTACAAGCAGCTGGCCAGTTTCTGCTTCCCCATGATGAGCTGTGAAAATTGCCCCAGAGCAGAAACAATGGCTTTGGCTTTTTAGCGGGAAGACTCAAGTCTGAGCTATGTGAAAAATATCAGCTCAGGGCAAGCAGCAGGAGAGGGTTTACAAACTTCAGTATCTTGAAATAGACAAGAGTGAGGTCTCCGCTTTCATAGTTAAGAGAGACCTTTTGTTTTGTGGGCTGTCTGGTGCCCATTTGGCAAAAGCCCAGTGGAGGGGGAGCTAGCCCAGAACTAGTTTTATGTGTTTGAGAAAGAGGGGACTGTTAAATGTTAGGGGTGTGAATAATTTATAAAATTTGCTTTCATATGAAATGCAAATCTATAATTTCTTGCTATATTTTGGTACATTTGTGTCTCAAAATATGTCATTATGTCAATTTTTGGTGCTTGGAAGCATTCAAACTAAAGATCCTGAGAACAACAGGGGCTTGAAGTTCTGTTGTTCCTGTGCATTTGCAGTAAATTTTTCTCACAAAAGGCACCATTTACAGTAAATTTTCATTGTGAATGGCGCATTATTAACGAAAGTGCCATCATGGTGTAATTTTGGGAATTTCACGTAACAAGAGAAACGTGAAATTCCTGAAATTGTCAAATAAGGCCAGTGCAACTTTAATTTCTGCCAGCCCTACTTATTATCCTAAAACACACACTTGGCTGGCACAAAAGCTACCTCCAAAGGCCAAAAGGTTGTGCCATCTTGAATTTTACTTTTAGTGCAATGTACATTGTTGCAGCAAGGCAAACAAAATATGCTGCAAAATTTGGTAAGTTGGTCTGTTTGGAACAGCTTCCTCATTGCGTAGGGAATGTGTAGGAGTCAAGCCACCCACTGGCTAGTAAAATGTGCAAAAGAGGCACTTCACCTCACAGATCCTCATAACACTCCCTGAATTGTGGATGAAAAGAAAAAGACTGGGTTTGATGTTTGAGACCTGTGTGGAACCCTGGAGGGCTAGACCCACAGCCATCTGCACCCAGGACTCAAAAGGTCAGTTGGTTGACCTCTTGTATGACTACAGAGTCACACCAAGCTGCAAGAAGCCTTTGCCCTGAAGTGCCCACTTTCAGAAATAACTAGACCTGGACTAGACTCTGTTGGTGGCTCCTGCGTGAGTGAGCCTAGGCCCCTAAGTGCTGTCCTTGAGCTTTAGATGTGATCAAGAGGAACTGCTCCAGAAATTCTGAAAAGTTGGAACGTAAAAAAATTGTGGACCTCCAAAGCTTCTGGACCTTCAGGTAGATTTTACCGGAAAGTCTTTGGATACAACTTCAGGCTTGTCCCCATGGAGAATTTTGAGCTTGAAAAAAGAGACTAGTTGCCTGAGTTAGAGTTTGGCGGAGAAGGTACTTTATCACAAACATGACAGAGTACTTTGATCACTTAAACCTTTTCCTGATGAATTATTAGTCGGTTGGACCATCAGTTTTCTTGCTGACTTTACAATGGGAAAGTGCACTCCAGTGTCTAAATGGAGTAGGGGCTGTTGACAGCAGACTGCCATGCCCAGCACTATTTATAGCAGGCTGGCTAAAGTCTTTTTTTTTGTTTGTTGCAGACAGGACATAAAAAATAGAAATAATGCCCTCTCACACTTGGGTAGTGGGGGCATTTGTTTTTGTTTTTCAGAAACAAGCTTCTCCTTTAGGAGCTTGTGTCAGAAAAATGAAATAGTTTGGTGCACGGTGATCAGAAACATGGCAGATGGGCACCAAAGTTTTGTGTCTTCATAGGAACTGCTATGGTTATGGCCTCTGGGAAAGCAAATACATCTCTGCAGGGTCAGACTTGCTCTCTTGATGAGCAGAAGTCTGATCAGGATGACAGAGATCATCTCCTATGTCAGACCACCCTTGGGTGTAGATTGTTACCAAAGTCTGAAGACAGTGGAAGGCGTGAAAAGGGTCAGACCATGAAAGGTCTTTGGTGGCCATGATGACATTTGCATTTCTCCACTCAGAAATGTTCCCACCAAAAAAATGACCTTAGTAGACCCTTGTCAGACAGTTATCCAACTTTGAGAGGACTTTGCCATATACAGTCTTCAACCCTGCCTGACTTTCACAAAAAAAGATCAAGTAAAAAGGAAAAAAATGATCAGGGCAACCAGGTTGGTGTTTCCATCCTCTGCTTAATCACGATCAGCCTGAAATCATGCCTAGGTCCTGATCAACCACGGACAGTCACTTCTGATTAGTGGTTTACTTTTTCTTGGCACTTTTTGTCTTACAAATGCGGAATTCCATATGCCTGGAACCCCTTTTCGGATTTTGATAATTTTGTGTCATTATTATAACTAAAATTATCTCTAATTTTAGCAATTGCTTGGTGGATTTTGATTGTGTTTTGAATTTGTTTAATTGTGTTGGCACTCATAAATACTTTACACACTTTCCTTAAGTTAAACCTGTCTACTCTATGCCATAGCTTCAAGAGGCTGAGGACTGTTAATTTTATGGGGTGTCCAATTTGGTCATTTAAAAAAAAAAAATCAAATTCATTTTTATTTCATGGATGTCAATCAGATTTCCCTTGGGAGCCTTAGCAAGGGAGAGATGAAAATCATATGTAAAAAATTGGGTTTCTGTCTGGCAGAGGTATGTGCCCTGTCCAAACAGGAACTACAATCCTAGTCAGGGTAAGTCAGATACACACCATAAATAAACTTGTGCACACCCTCTAATAGCATGGCACAAAACAGACAGGCTTAACTTGAGAGGCAATGTGTGAAGTATTTGTGCAATACTTCAAAGAGTAAAACAGTGAAAATACGAAAAAAAACTCTACATCAAGCTAGATAAATAGAAGATTTATGTATGAACAACACAAGACCACAACGACAAACATCCAATAAATAAAAGTCAAGATATGAATTTTCAAAGAATAAATGAAACTGTAATGCTTAAAAGTACAAGCTTCAACCAGAGTTATCTGGTTGCCTTAGACCGGGACAAATCTGAAAGGTCAGGCATACTGTGATGAAATGTGGGTCAGATACAGGGACCAGCCTTGGTCCACTGAAATATTATCTTGGTTTAGAAATGCGTTAATGTTGAGTTCAAGATACCAATAGTAAGGGAGGATATGTATCCGCATAGATCCCGAAGATGCAGGTAATGCGTCGGCTCTGAGTCGTGCAGAGTCAGCAGTGCAGTGCTCCCAATCCTCACAGCAGTAGTGATGCCTCAGCGTCGCTGGCATTTGCCGTGTCCTCAGTCCCCACAGCAGCGGAGATGCACCAGCATCAACGGTGATGCAGTGTCATCGATCCTCGCAACATAAGCGATGCGTCGGTATTGAAGGAGATGCGCTGGTTCCACAATGGCATCGAAGCGCAGATTGTGGCAGTTGCAGCACTTTATACCAATGTCCAAGGGCCCAGGACTGGCTTGGCACCACCACCTGGCAGGACAAGATATGCAGCAAATATAGGCCAGTTGCTGTTGAAGGATGAAGAGAAGTCTTTGATATTCCTAAGAATTCAAAAGAACAGGAACAAAGCTAGCAAGCTCTTGGGGTCACTCTGGGTTCAAGTCAGAGGGGTCCGGTCCTTCCTCAGCAGGGCAGAGGACAGCAGGCAGCAGGGCAACACAGCAGAAAAGCAGTTCTTCTAGAGCAGCAGTCCAGAGAGGCAGTCCTTGTAACAGCACAGCAGTCCTATTTCCTGGCAGAGTTCTTCACAAGTCCATTAGTGTACTGAGTTGGTAGGGTCAGAGTCCCAGTACTTATACCCAGTTGTGCCTTTGAAGTGAGGATGACTTTAATGAAGGGTGTTTGAAGTGCACAGAGGTCCTTCCTTCCTGTCCTGGCTCCAGTCTCAATGCAGGGGATTATGCAGTCCTTTGTGTTGAAGCAGCACACTCCCTATTCAGGTGTAAATGTCAGCTCCTTCCTTCCATCCTGCCCAGGATGGGCCATCAGGATGTCGATGACCCATCAGTCACACCTACTCTTCCTTTGTGTGTGGCTGTCTAGAGGGAATGCACAAAGTCCACCTGTCACCCAGACCAGAAGTGTTTTGGAGACAGGCTGCAGGCACACAGGGCTAAGAGCAGGAAAAGGCCAACTTTCTAAAAGTAGCATTTTCAAAATTGCAGAAATACATCTAACCTTACCACTAAAAATATTTATTATTACAATTCCACAGGCACTAAACATGACATACCTACTCCTCCTCAATTAGGTATTACTGCTTATTACATGTAATGAAGAATCCCCACTGTTTACCTATGAGAGGAGTTAGGCCTCACAACAGTGCAAAACAAATTTGTACATTTTTCACTACGAGGACATGTAAAACTCAAAACTAATGTTGTGCCTTTTTATTACATAGCATCCTGACCCATGGGATACATAGAGCCTACGTTAGGGGTGACTTATGTGGAGTAAAAGGAGAGTGTAAGGCTTGGCAAGAGGTTTTAAATGTCAAGTCGACATGGCATTGTAACTGTACATACATGCTCTGTAATAGTACGCCTGAGACAGTTTTGAGTTCTACTTGAGTGGGTGGCACAAGCAGTGCTGCAGTCCCACTAGTAGCACTTAATTTACAGGCGCTGGCCATATGTAGAGCACTTTACTAGTGACTTATAAGTAAATTAAATTTGCCAATTGTGGATGTACCAACCGTATTTAGGGTAGCAAACACAAGCACTTTAGCACTGGTCAGCAGTGGTAAAGTGCTCAGAGTCCTAAGACCAATGAAAAGAAATTAGCAAAAATGTGAGACAAACAGGCCAAACGTTTGAGGAAAGACCACCCGAAGGCTGTCAGGTCTGAGACCATGGCCAAGCAAAGAGGACTGAAACTGAGCAGGGACTCGAGGAAGCAGGGCTTCTAATTCAGCCCTCAGAGTCTGGGAAGAGGTTTCTTAGCTACAGACCAACTCAGAGGAGAATGAGGAAGACCACGAGCAGGATGTGACGAGGACAACCTATCTCATGGAGGCTTCGCTATTGCACCGCCCAGGGGTGGGTGTAAGAGCATCCACAGTTGAACCTGAGTTAAGCCTGTCTGCTCCGTGCCATAGCTCTCGTGGGATTGAGCCTATTTTAATTAATTAAACCTGTGTGACGGACTGGGCAAAATTTTAATTATGCCACCCTAGCTCACATAAGTGCAAGAATTAAGAATTTTGCATTACGCTTGTATGTGAAATTTCCAAATTTACGCTATAACGCAATGTCATGCGATTATGAATCAGTCATGGTGAAAGTTTATAGCGAATGTGGCATTCAGTGTAAAAATTTACCACAAACACATGTGAACAGCAGAATAAAAGCGGCTGTTCATGATGGTTTCGGTTTTTTGCACTGTATTTTATAACGAGATGCATCCTCGTGTCAAAATCGATGTGAGGATACGTTTTGCACTAAAATATAGTGCTTAATGGCAGTTTTGCATTCCACATATTTACTCATAATTTTGCGTAATTTTCCCAAAAATGTGTGTCATAACACTTCAGCAACTTATAAGAATTTCGCATGGACCTGACAAGATTTTGTCCTTGTTACTTGGACGGACTCGCATTCTCCCCAGCTACTAACCCATTTCTGTGCAAAGGTTGGTATATTTCATTTCCCCATTGGTTCTACTTTGCAATAAAATCACTGAGACAAATACATACCAGATATCACAGTCTGTATAATGTTGAAAGTATTAAACACTTCATTTGAACTCTATACGGGTCCCATCGTTCAACATTTAGCCAATGTTTTCTAAAACCCTGCTTTAATCTGCCACCTACGTTATGTTCTTCATGTACCCCATTATGGTAATATGCTGCTCTCTTTGACAGGTGTCACAGCACTATTATTCCTGCCTTCACGTTCTCTAGTGAGAGCTCTTTATGTGTAAATTCTCAGTGTGTACGAATCCTTCATTTTACCTCGCCTTTGAAAGGCTGTTAAGTATTAGCAATTATTTAAAACTCTGCATTTCCATACTCAACACCTTCTGCAAGGTCCCCGTTTGCGTGTATTATTATTCAACCCTCCTCTGTACGTTCAAGAGGTCAAATCCTGACCCAAATGAGCCTCCATAAACCCAGGCTCCAATCACTCAGGGAACGCAGAGGACTCTACTCTCAACGTGGCCCACTTCAAAGTCGTAATGGATTCGAATTGCAAAATGATGAGATTAATCAGTGTTCCCAAGTATCTTTAAATTATGTTAAAACATTGTTAGATTGTATTGCATTCTCAGTAAAAAAAAATTAAATGGGGTGTCCTCGACGCACAGGGTTCCAATTATGAGTCATTTAGTAGGAGAGGCCCTTTTCAGACCTGTCTAACATGTGCCTGTATAATTTCAGCCTCACTTTGTCATAAATACTGCAGAGCCATTAACTCTAGAGCTGGTAATCACGCCGAAGTGAACCCAAATATTCTTAAAATGTGTACGCCCTGATTTGGAAGCATCTTTGAAGTTGCTAGGAAACAAATCGAACTGGAATGTCCAATGTTGGTTCTGGACCGAAGGCGCATTTTAGCTCAGTCACTACCTTTGAGAATGATTCCAATATCATCTCATCATCGATTGCATCTGTTGGACTTTTGCTTATGCAGGGTCATCCCCAGTCTTTTTGCCTCCTGCCTCCTATTTTTTTCTGACCTGTTGCTGTTGGCTTTTCAACTCTGAGCACTTTACCACTGCTAACCAGTGCTAAAGTGCATATGCTCTCTGTGTAAATTGTATGTAATTGGTTTATCCATGATTGGCATATTTGATTTACTAGTAAGTCCCTAGTAAGGTGCACTAGAGGTGCCAGGGCCTGTAAATCAAATGCTACTAGTGGGCCTGAAGCACTGGTTGTGCCACCCACATAAGTAGCTCTGTAATCATGTCTCAGACCTGCCACTGCAGTGTCTGTGTGTGTATTTTTACACTGTAAATTCGACTTGGCAAGTGTACCCACTTGCCAGGCCTAAACCTTCCCTTTTCTTACATGTAAGGCACCCCTAAGGTAGGCCCTATGTAGCCCCAAGGGCAGGGTGCAGTGTATGGATAAGGTAGGACATATAGTAATGTGGTTTATATGTCCTGACAGTGAAATACTGCCAATTTAGTTTTTCACTGTTGCAAGGCCTGTCTCTCTCATAGGATAATATGGGGCTACCTTTAAATATGATTAAAGTGTAGATTCCCCTAGTGAGTAGATGGACATGTGGAGTTTGGGGTCCCTGAACTCACAATTAAAAAATACATCTTTTAGTAAAGTTGATTTTAAGATTGTGCATTTGAAAATACCACTTTTAGAAAGTGATCATTTTCTTGCTTAAACCATTCTGTGACTCTGCCTTGTTTGTGGATTCTCTGTCTGGGTCAGTTTGACAGTTGGGTTGTTTTTCACCTCGCACTAGACAGTGACACAAAGGGGGCTGGGGTGTAAACTGCATTTCCTGATTAGCCATCTCTGCTAGGAGGGAGGGGTGGAGTGGTCACTCTCATCTGAAAGGACTGTGCTTGCCTCTGACAATGCCGGCTCCAACCCCCTGCTGTGAGTCTGAGGCCTTGCCTGGGCAAGGCAGGATTTCACAAGTAGGTGTGAGTCCCCTTTGAAGAAAGGTGACTTCAAAGACTAAAATGGGTATAAGAAGGGCACCCAAATCTACAGACTTCAGAAACACTTCTGGAACCAAGAGGAACCTCTGCCTGGAGAAGAGCTGATAGCTGAGGAAGAAGTGCTGCCCTGCCTGTGACTGTGCTTTGTAGAGCTTTCCTGCAGTGCTGCTTCTGCCAGAGTAAGAGGGCAAAGACTGGACTTTGTGTGCCTTCCATCTTGTGAAGAAATCTCCAAGGGCTTGATTTAGAGCTTGCCTCCTGTTGTTTGAAGTCTCAGGGACAGCAAAGACTTCTCTCTGCCAGCACCTGGAGTCTCTGGAGAGACTCCTGCTCTGTCAAGTGGTGCCCTATCCAGTTCCTGGTCCCTTGAAAGGAAAGCTGGTGGAAATCCAAGGAAATCGACTTCGGACGACTCCGGACCGACACCGCTGCTGAATCCGGTAACGCCGCCTGCACCCGACGCCTTGACCTTCGCTGGAACGTGACGCTCTTCGCAGGCCTGACGCCGCAGCAGCCCCGCTGAAGTCCGTGACTCCGTGGAAGTCGCCGCACCATGTCGTGACCGACGCCGCTCGAAGTGCACGGATTCAACGTTTCGCACAGACGCCGCGATTCCCGACTTCACGGATCGGCTTGTTTTCACTCTTCACCAAAGGTACTGTACTTGGGGGTCTACACGACTCCGTGTCCGGCGCCGCTGGTGTCGGCTTGTTGGGAACGACTCCGTCACGACGCAGTGTTAACAACTCATTGAAGCATTTTTGTTTCTAAGCGCTATTTTTGAGTTTAATCTTTAAAAATTCATAACTTGACTTGTGTATGTCGGATTTTTGTCATTTTGGTCTTGTTTTGTTTAGATAAATATTTCCTATTTTTCTAAACCGGTGTTGTGTCATTTTGTAGTGTTTTCATTAATTTACTGTGTGTGTTGGTACAAATACTTTACACCTAGCACTCTGAGGTTAAGCCTACTGCTCTGCCAAGATACCAAGGGGGTAAGCAGGGGTTAGCTGAGGGTGATTCTCTTTTACCCTGACTAGAGTGAGGGTCCTTGCTTGAACAGGGGGTAACCTGACTGTCTTTGTACTTGACATACAGTAATTAAGTGTACACTACTGTTTGAGTTCAGACCACTACCTGACCACATACTACTTGTCTTTTGATTCTGCTTTTTGTTCTCTGATGTCCTCCTGGAAGTATTGCTAATATTTTTGGACTTTGTTTTTTGGTTGTGAAGCCTTTGCAGAATGGAAGTCAATTTCTGGCACCTATTTATGTATAAAAAGTGGCAGCTTAAAGCATTCTGCATGGAAAGGGGACTGGCTGTGAACAAGAAATCCAGAAGGGAGGATCTTGAGTCAGCCCTGTTACAGTATGAATTGAAACGTTGTCAGGCAACACCACCAAATGAGTCTGAGGAGGATAACTACTCTGAGGAGGAGGACTACTCTGAGGAGGAGGGCAGTGGTCCTGAGGAGGGAACAGAAAGAGATGATTGGCTCCTAGCTCGAATCCGGAGTCTGGAAGAGCTAGATGCAGAGCTTGAGAGGGCTGAGGAGAAGAGAGCCTCAGTCCTGGAAAAAGAAAGGATTACAGCTCAAGAGCTGTGAAAAGCTGAAGCTGGAGGCCATGAGGGCTGAGTCCAGTTCAGATGATGGCAGCAAAAATCTTGTATCCAGTACTGCTGAAGAAGTGCACATGCCCAGAGATATGGTGCCCTACTTGAAGGAGGGAGTTAACACACGCCAGGAGGTTCAGGGGTATGAGGTAGCTCCAGTGATGCACAGGGTCCCTGAGGTGACTTGGGGAACTGGCATGGGGAGTCATATTCCTACTGATGGGAAGGACACTCTACTGACTCTAGGTGAGAGTGACAGGGAGAGGGGTTCCCCCAAGGTAGAAGTCCTAGTTATGGAGTGTGAAGACATCCCAGAAGAGTGTGGGTTGAGTGTCAGGGACAGTCAGGTACTGTCTCACCAGTCTCAGGAGGGTGATGTGGGGTGCTTTTCCAAGCAGAGTCACTGGATGGTTGGGTGAAGGGTACTTTGGTTAATTCATGTAAGGGGCTGAGTGATGTAATTGCTGGAGAGCATATGTCTAGTCCTTATTTTCCAGAGCTACGCCAACACCAGGTGGAGTGTGAGTTCTCTGACCCCAGGGAGCTTACAATGGAGGCAGACCTCTTGGTGAGTACCAGAGAGTCTGAAGAGGCATTTGGGGGGGCTCCTGAGAGGAGTGGTCTAGGTATTTCCCAACCGGGTGAGGTAGGGAAGGATTGTAGTGTCCCAGGTAGGTCCCAGTGTAGTGGGATGGGTGAGGGACCCCATGTCCAGTCTCTGAGCAGAGGGAATGGGGATGGGCTGAGTTCCAAGGTGCCCGAGATCCGGTCCCAGGTCCTGGAGGGTTCCATGAGGGAACACCAGGAGGGGAGCCTAGCCTGTACCATAGGGCCATCTGTTGAGGGAGATCCCACAGTGTCAGGAGAACTTGGGGGGGCGGCTGTAGCCAGCGTCCCACCAGTTCTGGTGTCTGGCAGTACCACTCCTAGTGAGGGGGGTACAGAAGTCCAGACAGAGGGTTGAGAGGGGGTTGCGGACTCCAGTGGAGAACCTGGAGAGTCAGGGGTCAGCTCTGAGAGCAGAGCCCCCCAGGAATGACCTTGGTGAGACCATTTCTGGGTTGGGGGGAATCCAGACTCTGTCAGATGGGCAGAGGTCAGGAGACCTGTGCCAGCCAGACTCTTGTGTGGCCCTTGGGGACAGTGTGTCCCTTGATGGGGGTAAGTGTGTCCCCCTGGAAGTCCTGGTGTGCCAGGCAGTGGTTCAACCGCAGGGTGGTAACTCTGGGTTGAATGATCAGGTTCAGGAGGTAAACTTTGACCTGGTGGGTGGTAAGTGTGCTCCCAAGGAAGTCCTGGTGCGCCAGGCAGTGGTTCAACCGCAGGGTGGTGACCCTGGGTTGGATGACCAGGTTCAGAGGGTAAACTCTGACCTGGTGGGGGATAGGTATGCCCCCCAGGAATTCCTGAGTTGCCAGGCAGTGGTCCAGTCTGTGGGTACAGACCCTGGACTGGAGGATCAGGTGCAGGGGATAAACCCTGACCTGAAGGGGGGGGGGGGGGCGGTTTGCCCAATCACCCCCCCTGGTGTGATTTCAAGGGGTACTCTCCCTGAGGGGTGGGTGCAGAACCCTGAGAGTAGGGGAAGGGGAGAGAAAGACTCACCCCTGACCCCAGAGCAATCTAAGGGTACAGACCCTGGATTGGAAGGCCAGGTTCAGGGTGTCCCCCCTGACCTGGAGGAAGGGGCTACTGCTAACAGTGCCCCTACCATGTTGTCTTCTGGGGGGGGCACTCCTAGTTGGGTGGTTCAGGACCCCAGAAGAGAGGGCAGGGGGAGGGTAGCCTCACCCCTGGCCCTGGTCCAACCTGAAGGTACAGACCCCAGATTGGAGGATCAGTTGCAGGTTAACATCCCTGCACTGGTGGAAGAATTGTGCAGGACTGCTTCTACAAGCACACTGACAATTTTTTACTCTGGGGGTGCAGCTCCTGGAGGCAGGGTACAGAGCCCCAGAGGGGAGGACCAGGGTCAGGTTATCTTCTCTGACCTGGTGGAAGGGAGAGTGGTCAAAGGGTGTCAGGCACCTGGGGCTACTGCCCCCACTCTCCGCAGTCACAGTGCTTGGAGAGGCCTGAGATCAGGCTCTCATCCCTGACAGTTGTCTGGGGCCACTGTGGCTTGCTGTCCTGGTGGACAGAGTTGCCCCTGGGGGGGGACGAGAGTCACGCCCCGGGGGTGGAGTGGGCAACACCACTGTGTTGGCCCTGGTGGTACTATCTGCCCATTGCAATACATCTGTGAGCAAAGTAAAGTTAGGTGCTGCACAGATGGTGTCTGTAGATGTGGAGAGGGGTTCCCCATGGGTTAGCTTAGTGGGCCCTGAGAGTATGGACAGAGGGATCCAACTGGAGTCAGGAAGGCATAGAACTGGAACATGCCCTGCTGTTGTGGGCCTGGGTCCTTGTTCTATCGCCCCAATCAGGGAAGTACATCAAGGTATTGATTGTTCTCCCCTGGCTTTAGGCTTGTAGGGGGTCGTGTTGGACTTTTGCTTATGCAGGGTCATCCCCAGTCTTTTTGCCTCCTCCTCCTATTTTTTTCTGACCTGTTGCTGTTGGCTTTTCAACTCTGAGCACTTTACCACTGCTAACCAGTGCTAAAGTGCATATGCTCTCCGTGTAAATTGTATGTAATTGGTTTATCCATGATTGACATATTTGATTTACTAGTAAGTCCCTAGTTAGGTGCACTAGAGGTGCCAGGGCCTGTAAATCAAATGCTAGTAGTGGGCCTGCAGCACTGGTTGTGCCACCCACATACGTAGCTCTGTAATCATGTCCCAGACCTGCCACTGCAGTGTCTGTGTGTGTATTTTTACACTGTAAATTCGACTTGGCAAGTGTACCCACTTGCCAGGCCTAAACCTTCCCTTTTCTTACATGTAAGGCACCCCTAAGGTAGGCCCTAGGTAGCCCCAAGGGCAGGGTGCAGTGTATGGATAAGGTAGGACATATAGTAATGTGGTTTATATGTCCTGACAGTGAAATACTGCCAATTTCGTTTTTCACTGTTGCAAGGCCTGTCTCTCTCATAGGATAATATGGGGGCTACCTTTAAATATGATTAAAGTGTAGATTCCCCTAGAGAGTAGATGGACATGTGGAGTTTGGGGTCCCTGAACTCACAAATAAAAAATACATCTTTTAGTAAAGTTGATTTTAAGATTGTGCGTTTGATAATGCCACTTTTAGAAAGTGAGCATTTTCTTGCTTAAACCATTCTGTGACTCTGCCTTGTTTGTGGATTCCCTGTCTGGGTCAGTTTGACAGTTGGGTTGTTTTTCACTTTGCACTAGACAGTGACACAAAGGGGGCTGGGGTGTAACCTGCATTTCCTGATTAGCCATCTCTGCTAGGAGGGGTGGAGCGGTCACTCTCATCTGAAAGGACTGTGCTTGCCTCTGACAATGCCAGCTCCAACCCCCTGCTGTGTGTCTGAGGCCTTGCCTGGGCAAGGCAGGATTTCACAAGTAGGTGTGAGTCCCCTTTGAAGAAAGGTGACTTCAAAGACTAAAATGGGTATAAGAAGGGCACCCAAATCTACAGACTTCAGAAACACTTCTGGAACCAAGAGGAACCTCTGCCTGGAGAAGAGCTGATAGCTGAGGAAGAAGTGCTGCCCTGCCTGTGACTGTGCTTTGTGGAGCTTTCCTGCAGTGCTGCTTCTGCCAGAGGAAGAGGGCAAAGACTGGACTTTGTGTGCCTTCCATCTTGTGAAGAAATCTCCAAGGGCTTGATTTAGAGCTTGCCTCCTGTTGTTTGAAGTCTCAGGGACAGCAAAGACTTCTCTCTGCCAGCACCTGGAGTCTCTGGAGAGACTCCTGCTCTGTCAAGTGGTGCCCTATCCAGTTCCTGGTCCCTTGAAAGGAAAGCTGGTGGAAATCCAAGGAAATCGACTTCGGACGACTACGGACCGACGCCGCTGCTGAATCCGGTAACGCCGCCTGCACCCGACGCCGTGACCTTCGCTGGAACGCGACGCTCTTCGCAGGCCTGACGCCGCAGCAGCCCCGCTGAAGTCCGCGACTCCATGGAAGTCGCCGCACCACGTCGTGACCGACGCCGCTCGAAGTGCACGGATTCAACGTTTCGCACAGACGCCGCGATTCCCGACTTCGCGCATCGGCTTGTTTTCACTCTTCACCAAAGGTACTGTACTTGGGGGTCTACACGACTCAGTGTCCGGCGCCGCTGGTGTCGGCTTGTTGGGAACGACTCCGTCACAACGCCGTGTTAACATCTCATTGAAGCATTTTTGTTTCTAAGCGCTATTTTTGAGTTTAATCTTTAAAAATTCATAACTTGACTTGTGTATGTCGGATTTTTGTCATTTTGGTCTTGTTTTGTGTAGATAATTATTTCCTATTTTTCTAAACCGGTGTTGTGTCATTTTGTAGTGTTTTCATGAAGTTACTGTGTGTGTTGGTACAAATACTTTACACCTAACGCTCTGAAGTTAAGCCTACTGCTCTGCCAAGCTACCAAGGGGGTAAGCAGGGGTTAACTGAGGGTGATTCTCTTTTACCCTGACTAGAGTGAGGGTCCTTGCTTGAAAAGGGGGTAACCTGACTGTCAACCAAAGACCCCATTTCTATCAGCATCCAAATATACCTAATGCAGAATCATGAAGCTCTTGCACAAATCCAGCACTCTTGACCAATGGGGGACACCTCTGCCTTAGGTATGTGCTATATTTCTGGTTGTGTTTTTGTGTGCTTGTTCTTCTGTTTGTCCTGCTTGTTGCTCGCTGACAGGGTTCAGGAGTTTGTGCACCCAAAGTGGTTCTCCTCTTATCATGCTTGATTTCCGCCCCAAAGGCCAGGCCATACGATGACCAGTATTGGGGGCTGCTGAGCTGTAGTCACGAGGTATAACTGTAACCCACAGTGGGGAATTGTCTACTTTTCCTCCCTTTTTAAATCAGTGTAGCCTGCCACCTCTGGGCCCCCCACATCTCCATGAGTGTAAGAGAGGTGGGCGCGCAGTACTTCAACACATTAGGGGAGGTATAACTAAGTTTGGAGTTATAGATGTGGGCTGCTCCAAACTTGTGAGGTGCTTCATGTGTTTAGTGGTGGTCAGAAGTCTGCTGTCCGCCATTTCCTGCACTGGTAACCCCGTCTACACCCCCTCGCTCCCAGCTCCTGCAGCCACTGTGCTCTAAGGGTATACACCAAGTTTGGACTCACATTCCCTGACATGGCGAAGGAAGGTTTGATGTGTTGACCTGTCCTAGATAAACTAGTTCAAGCAGCTGAGCCTGTGGTCTGCGAAAGAAGACACTTGAATAAATGACTGTGACCACTGCAGCACTATTATTCAAATGAATTAAGCTGCCTGCCTAGCTTTTGCATCTTGGTTTGTCCAAAAGAGCTATCTGCATCACACTCCACTGTGGACATCACTGAAAGCCTGTCATCCCTATGGAAACCAAACTGACTGTGTACATACTGGTAAGTGACTGCCCTGAAACTGCTTACCCACACTGGAGCAATGTCCTTGGTAGGTAATGACCCCTTCTGAGAATTTTAAGATTTCTTTGAACATGAGCGGCCTCTTGGATTAGAGCCAGCTACCATTATTCCTCAGTCTGAGCCAGACTAGAATTCTTGTTTTAGTTTAGGAGGTTCTACACCTCTGCACACGAGAGACGACTGGAAGAAAAGAAGTAAAATCTGGCTGTGCCTAGTGAAGGAATAAAGAATATGCCCCAGGAAAAAGGCTTACCTCAGCTGCGACCAAAAAGATAGCGGAGGTGAGACTAGCTGGCATTCTGAGATCCTATGTGTGTTTTTTCAAGCCAAGATCTCCAGGCCCAGCAGCTCCACATGCTGCCTCGAGGATCTCCAGTTGGGAAGTGCTATGAGACCAGAAGATGCTGCCACTGCCCAGATGACTTAAAATTGCTCATCCAAGAAAAGCGCTCTCCTCTCAGTCACTCTTTTGAGAGATCAACCTAGAAACGACAACCACTAGGTTGGAGAAGCCACTGGGTGGAACACTGATGAAGTGGATCACCAGTGCATCTTACTCTCTACATTCAACAGTATTTGACCCCTGTGTGGTGTGTCCAGTATTTAGGTAAAGTGGCTCCCTGTCGACCTTTGATTGTTCTTCCTGATGACAACATTGCACTGCCCCCCTATCAGTTTACTAGCGAAAACTCAGATTTTGCATTGTACAATTTCATTTGTACACGTGCGATAGGGCCTGGGGCCCTATCTCTAATTCTGCAGTCAGATTAATCTTTTCTTCTCAGTTCTGAGGGGTAGACAGTGTTAGAAATGGGGTCTTTGGTTGGCAGTCAGGTTACCCCCTGTCCAAGCAAGGACCCTCACTCTAGTCAGGGTAAAAGAGAATCACCCTCAGCTAAGCCCCGCTCACCCCCTTGGTAGCTTGCCACGAGCAGGCTGTCAACATCAGGCCAGTGCGCGCTCTACGGGCCACTAAAATGCAAAAACCCAGCCTTTATGCAAGAGCATAATTCATGCATTGTGTTTATATGCAGTATGTTAACCTTTTGCATTGCAGACTTTAACCATGAAAAACACTATTAATGATGTTTGCAATAACTGTTCTTTTGCAAGGTAATGCTGCAGACTTACTGAGGGGGTCGACGACCACGTAAGCACCGCCAACAGGCTGGCGGTGCTTCAATGCCCATTCTGACCGCGGCGTTAAAGTCGCGGTCAGAAAAGGGAATCCGGCGGTTTCCCGCCGGATTTCCCCTGCTTGGGCTGAATCTCCATGGCGGCGCTGCAAGCAGCGCCGCCATGGAGATTCCGACCCCCTTCCCGCCATCCTGTTCCTGGCGGTTTTTACAGCCAGGAACAGGATGGCGGGAACGGGTGTCGTGGGGCCCCTGGGGGCCCCTGCACTGCCCATGCCACTGGCATGGGCAGTGCAGGGGCCCCCTAACAGGGCCCCATAAAGATTTTCACTGTCTGCATTGCAGACAGTGAAAATCGCGACGGGTGCAACTGCACCCGTCGCACCCCTGCAACTCCGCCGGCTCCATTCGGAGCCGGCTTCATTGTTGCAGGGCCTTTCCCGCTGGGCTGGCGGGCGCTCCTTTGGCGGGTGCCCGCCGGCCCAGCGGGAAAGCCAGACTGGCCTCCGCGGTCTTTTGACCGCGGAGCGGCTAAGTGGCGGTTCCCGCCCGGCAGGCGGTGCCCGCCGCCCGCAGATTTCAGAATGAGGGCCTGAGTGTTTTAGGGTGTGGTCCCTTTCTAGGGCATTCCAGAAGCTTTCTCTGCAGCATGACTTTGTGTGGTTGTGTGCTGGGCCAGACTTTATGTAAGGGAGCTAGCCCAGCTCCACGTGCTCATTATTCAGAGGTCCCGGTGTAGAGCAGAAGCAACTTCTTGAGCTCCTGTTCCGGAGGCCTACTTTGACCTTCCAGGCCTTGTCCTTCATTGTATTGGTGCTCCTTGAACAGGGCGGTAAGACGGAGGTCGGGCTGGGCACCGACCCCGTTTTCAGAGGCATTTGAGTTTTTGAGCCTAGCTTTCATGTTGAAAGATTTTCCTTGTGCGTGTGAATGTGCTCGTGTTTTCTGGCATTTACATGTTGGTATTCGAATCGGCAAGACGCGCAATTCATTCTTGGCATTCGACTTTTGAGATTCGGGTCGGCAGCAGTGTGTGCGACCATTTCTTGACATTTGCATATTGGCTTTTCGAATCGGCAAGATGCGCGATTCATTCCTGGCATTAAACTCTTGTTAGTCAGTGTGTGCTACCATTTCTTGGCATTTGCATGGTGGCATTCGAATCGCAAGACGTGTGATTCATTCCTGGCATTGAACTCTTGTTATTCAGTGTGCGCTACCATTTCTTGGCATTTGCATGGTGGCATTCGAATCAGCCAGACGCGCGATTCATTCCTTGCATTTAACTCTTGATATTCAGTGTGCACTACCATTTCTTGGCATTTGCATGGTGGCATTCGAATCAGCCAGACGCGCGATTCATTCCTTGCATTTAACTCTTGATATTCAGTGTGCACTACCATTTCTTGGCATTTGCATGGTAGCATTCGAATTGGCAAGACGCGCGATTCATCCTTTGCATTTAACTCTTGATACTCATTGTGCGCGACCATTTCTTGGCTTTTGCATGGTGGCATTCGAATCGGCAAGACGTGCGATTCATTCCAGCATTTAAACCTTGATGTTCAAGGTACAGAGTGCGCGATCATTTCATGGCATTTGCATATATTTGTTGGAATCGGCAGTGTGCGCGATTCATTTCCCGCATTTAAACCTAGGTGTTCAGATCGCATACAGTGTGCGCGACCTTTTCATGGCAATTAAAACTTTGATGTGTAGTGTTTCCTGAAGTGCACACAATTATCCAGGGCTTTTGAATTTTCTGCAAAGGTGTCAAATTCAAGATGTTACATTCTATGTGCATATTAAGTCCTTAGTACAATTACTATTGTTTTCCAGGGAATGTTCAGATTACCTTTTATCCTCATGTAAAGAGGCAATGTTTGTTCTGAAAGCATAATTCTAGAAGGTTCTTATATTCCTAGACAATATGTGACATTTCATGAGAAGTTCATATGAAAAGTTGTATTAACCATTCTTGATTCCTTCTTGAAGTCTAGTTATAGTCCTTTCTTAAGTTATCCATGGTTACAGTATGACAATGCCTAAAATCATAGTCTAGAGAAAATCAATGTGATAATATCTTGATATTGTGTTGTTTATCCTTTTGCTTCCTACAGGTCTCCTTCCCAGCTGTTCCCATCCTAATCCCCTTTTCCCCCGCTTGGACTCTCTCAGTCTCTGTGATATTTCTACCAGAGTTTTGGAGCTGTCTAGTGGTGGACATGTTGGGAGCGTACGCAGGCCCCGAGGATCTGGTCTCCCTGACACAGTCAGGCTTAACTTCAGAGTGCTAAGTGTAAATTATTTGTACCAACACACACAGTAACTTAATGAAAACACTACAAATTGACACAACACAGGTATAGAAAAATAGAGAATATTTATCTAAACAAAACAAGACCAAAACAACAAAAATCCACAATTCACATGTCAAGTTACCAAGTAAAAAGTAAAAAGAGTCTTCATGTAATATTAAACACCACGCTAATGTTGTTGGTGTGAAAATTTACCTGGGCGAGCCAAAAATAACCCCGCTCGGACGAGTGTGCGTCAAAAAGGGCTTGCAATGCATTGATATCACTCATGATCGAGACCTTGCGTTGTTTCTTCTTCAGTCGAATCGGCATGCATCATTTCTTTTCTCCGCAGGAGAGCGATGCGTCAATTCGAACAGCACTCTTGGGTCCGGGCAGGCCTTGCATGGTTTTTACACACCCAGTGATGTTTACGTCGGAAATCCTGCCGCACGATGATCTGAAAACAACGCAGCGCGGGTTGCAATCTCACAAGCCTCCGTCAGAGATGCTGTGCTTTGTTTCTCCAGGCGTTGATCTTCCGGTCACGTTGCAGTGAGCGTCGATTTTCAGCCACCAGGCCGGCAGCGCGGCGATTTTTCAGCCGCAGATCGGAGTGGCGTTGATCTTTTCCCAGCACAGCGATCGTGCATGGATTTCTCACTCTTGGGCTGCCAGCTTCTCCTTTCAGGATCCCAGGAACTGGATGGACACCACTTGGCAGAGTAGGAGTCTCAGCAGAGGCTCCAGGTGCTGGCAGAGAGAAGTCTTTGCTGTCCCTGAGACTTCAAACAACAGGAGGCGAGCTCTAAATCAAGCCCTTTGAGAGTTCTTCACAAGATGGAAGGCACACAACGTCTAGTCTTTGTCCTCTAGCACAGGCAGAAGCAGCAACTGCAGGATAGCTCCACAAAGCACAGTTACAGGAAAGGCAGCTCTTCTTCCTCATCTAATCAGCTCTTCTCCAGGCAGAGGTTCCTCTTGGTTTCCAGAAGAGTTCTCCAGTCTGTGGCTTTGGGTGCCCTTCTTATACCCATTTTGCCCTTTGAGGTAGGCCCACTTCAAAGAAAAGTCTCTCTTGTTTGTGAAATTCTGCCTTGCCCAGGCGAGGCCCCAGACACACACCAGGGGGTTGGAGACTGCATTGTGTGAGGGCAGGCACAGCCCGTTCAGGTGTGAGTAACCACTCCTCCCCTCTCTCCAAGCTCCGTTTGTGTCACTGTCTAGGGAGAGGTGCAACCAGCCCAACTGTCAAACTGGCCTATACAGGGAATCCACAAACAGGCAGAGTCACAGAAATGGTTTAAGCAAGTAAATGCTCACTTTCTAAAAGTGGCATTTTCAAAAACACAATCTTAAAATCAACTTTACTAAAAGGTGTATTTTTAAATTGTGAGCTCAGAGACCCCAAACTCCACATGTCTATCCGCTCCCAAAGGGAATCTACACTTTAATCATATTTAACGGTAGCCCCCATGTTAACCTATGAGAGGGATAGGCCTTGCAACAGTGAAAAACGAATTTTAGCAGTATTTCACTGTCAGGACATATAAAACACATTACTATATGTCCTACGTTAACCATACACTGCACCCTGCCCCTGGGGCTACCTAGGGCCTGCCTTAGGGGTGTCTTACATGTAAGAAAACGGAAAGTTTAGGCCTGGCAAGTGGGTACACTTGCCAAGTCAAATTTACAGTTTAAAACTGCACACACAGACACTGCAATGGCAGGTCTGAGACATGATTTCAGAGCTACCTAGGTGGGTGGCACAACCAGTGCTGCAGGCCCACTAGTAGCATTTGATTTACAGGCCCTGGACACCTCTCGTGCACTTTACTAGGGACTTACCAGTAAATCAAATATGCCAATCATGGATGAACCAATTACATACAATTTATACAGAGAGCATATGCACTTTAGCACTGGTTAGCAGTGGTAAAGTGCTCAGAGTTCTAAAGCCAACAAAAATAGGTCAGAAAAAATAGAAGGAAGGAGGCAAAAAGATTGGGATGACCCTGCAAAAGGGCAAAATCCAACAGACAGTAACAGTCATCAAATCATTTAAACAGTTTCTGTGCGCTGGAGCAACATGGCGTCGGCGTCAGCGTAACTGCGTTCTTGCAGTTCCGCCCACCAGGGGAGCCGAAGGATCGGCGGTCGAGGCGTCCGTGGTGAAGCAGCCTGACACGCTGCGAGCTTCCCGCGGGAGCGGTTTGCTTCCTCTCCCGCGGTTGTACTCGCAGCGGGGAGTGTAATCGCGGTGGCCGCGGCGAAAGAAAACGGGCGGATAGAGGCCGAACCTCGGCCCGTCTTTATTATTCACTCTCCCCCGCGGTCCAGCGGAGGGGGGAGGAGGGCGGCGGCGGCCGAAGTGATTATGGCAGCGAAAGGCAACTGAAACCGGGCCGAGGGTGGTGTGCCGGTCGTTTTGCCTTCTTTTTTCTGTGTTTGGTTTTCTTTACCCCGCATGGAAGAAAGTGTGGAGCCACATTGAGCCACTGGCGTTTGGGGTAAGATTGCACGGATAAGGCTGCACAAAGCTTGACAAAGCTTGACAGTCTCTTTGCAAGAAGGCATATGGGGCATATGGGGCGGAGAGGCTTCCCTTCCTCCCCCCCCCCTTTTTTCTCTCTGGAAGATTATGCTTGAAGCTGCAAAGGACTTAGGAGTAAAGGACTACCAGGATTAAAAACTCTGCTTTTATCTGGAGGAGTAGAAGGGCGAATTTAGGAGGAGACTAAGAAGATCAAGAAGAAAAGCAGACAGGACAAGGACAAGGACAAAGGACAAGAGCTTGGCTGGAGGGGAAAGGAGGGAAGAAAAGAAGAAAAAGGGGGGGAAAAAAAAAAAACAATAAACAGGAGAAAACAAACAGGTGGAGAGCCAGGTGTACTCTACTACTCAACTACTGCGGTAAGAGGGGGAGAGGTAAAATATTGGACAGAGGGGAGCGGTTTGAGGGGGGGGAAAAAAGGGAGAAGGGGGAGAGCGAATATTTGAGAACTCTGATGCTGGTATTAAGTGTGCAAGATGATTTCGGTCGACATTTATATACCCCCTTATGGCTTTGGAAAAACTTGACAAAACAAATAATAGTAGATACAGCTTTAGTGTCGTCTGGGGTAAAAGGACTATTTAGGCTGTTGGCACATGCATTAAAAACTAAGATGCCTCCCAAACCCTTCCGGAATTTAGGAGAAAAGATGGAAGGGGTGAAAGTGACTCGGGCTGGTCGCGGCAAAGGAGAGCAAACGGGATCAAACAAACGCCTGACGACAGCGGTGGCTAAATCGGCTGTGGAAAATGTGTTGAGAGGTGTCAAGACAAGTGAGAGTAGTATTACCACTCCCCCCACCGAAATAAAGGTCAAGGGCAAAAGTCAATCTACTATCACAACGTTTCTTGAAGGAGGGGCACAGGATATGCGGCCTGTACATTTTACCCTCCCCTCTGAGAGTAAGGTGGTTGGGACAGAACCCCCTCCGAGCAGTAGTAGTAGTAGTATAAGTGGATGTATTACGAACAACGATCCCTCTGTGAAACTTAAGCAAGGCATACCAGAGTCAGAAGACAGTCAGAGGGAGGTAAGGAAAAAAAATTCTGGCTCCTATACAGAGATTAAGCAGCCTCAGGCACAACATCTCGACTGGTCTGAGCAATTGGAATATCGAGATGGGGAAGGAGGTGCGTCTATATTAAAATCTACAACAGAAGAAGAGAATTTGCATAAGAGTTTCGCAAATACTAAAACTTTGGGCAAAACAGCAGGAAAAGTCTCTCAATTGGCGGAATGGGGAAAGGATAATAGTGATAAATTTTATTCTTTGACAGAAGAGTCTGATCTCAGTAGTGGTGATCACAGTCTTGGCGGGTCTGAGGACAGTGAAACGTCGGAGACGGAAGATAAAACCTCAAGCAACGAACCTACAGTGCGACAGCTGCGTCGACAGCGTAAATTGGTCAAAGCACGGCCTTGCGCTCAGGGGTCCTCAGGAAACCCGTCATCCACGGGCGGTAAGAATTAAAAATGGGACTATGCAGGTATTGGACTCACAGATTCCTCATCTATAACTTTAACTAACCAGGGCTCAGCTAATGGCAATAAGGAATCAGATATTGGCCCTCTTACTTATAGCCCACCCGCGCTGGGGGCTGAGGCAGGAATGTTGCAGTCAATTTACAACTCAATCAAAGAGTTGCAAACAGAAACAAGGATCGAAAGTCGACGTGCAAGGATTGCCACGAAGAGATTACAGGGAACAGTTCGTAAAGTGGCCAAATCATGTACAGAAATTGGGACTAAGCTATCCTTAATGGAAGAAAGGATCATAACGGTCGAGGAGGATGTTGTTAATCTTAAAGAACAGAATACTATGAGGGATGAACAATTGACAGATGTAATGTGGAAATTGGAAGATTTTGAAAACAGGCAAAGAAGGAATAATCTCCGAATTCTGGGCATACCGGAAGGGCTAGAAGGAACTAATATACGGACATATATGATCAATTTTTTGCGTGGTGCTTTTCCGGAGCTGGGGAATTGGAGCTGGGAGAATGAACTGCAGCGTGTACATAGGTTCCCACTAAACCGGCGGGAGGGGGGCCAACGTGCAGATTCCAAATATCCCAGAGCAATTTTAGTGTATTTTGGGAATTATTTATTGCGACAGGAGATCTTGGATAAAACCCGCCCAAATACCCCTCGCACTGTGGATGGGGTGACTTTTTTCACTCGACCTGATTTTTGTCATGCTACTGTTGAACGGAGATGGCGGCTCCGACAACTTATTAAACCAGTTCTAGAAAAAGGCGGGGAAGCGTATTTGCTGGCCCCGGCTCGCCTCAAAATAATATTGAATGGGAAAACAGAGATATTCACGTCAGAAATTAAAGCAAAAGAATATGTGAGGGGGGCCAGATAACGAAATAGAGTTTCTTGGTCAGCAAAAGTGCTCCGGTAACTGGTGGGTGGGTTCGCACTTTCACGACGCCAACATTCAGACCATGAGTGGTCTGATTGCTCTACAGGATGGGGGGCCAGTCTCAGGGAGGAAGTTAATACGGGAGGGGGGTGGGAGGGACTGGTCCAGGGAGGGGAGGGGAGGGAGGAAGGATGGCGGTTGGGGAGGGGGAAAGGAGGGAGGGGTCGGAGAGGAAGAGAAGAAGGATAGGCAAGGGAGGGAAAGGATGGAAAACGAGGGAGTAAAAAGGAAAGGGATGGAAGTAGGAGTGCAACAAGGGAAGCAACTGATAGCAGGGGCAGGAGAGACAAAAGGAGGGGAGCAAATTGAGTGGAAAATTCAAGATAAAGCACAGTCAGATATGAAAATCTGGGAGGACAAAAAGAGAGAAAGAAAGCCTAAAATAGAAAATGGCTAGACTTCGAATCGCTTCAGTTAATATTTGTGGGTTAAATGACTCTCGTAAAAGAAGTAGAGTAGTGGAGGAATTTAAAACTTTTAAAGCAGACATTTACTGTTTACAGGAGACACATGTGGAATATAGGAATGTCGGAATTCTGGGTACACTTGGTATGAAAGTAATTGCCCGAACAGAACAAGAGGTTAGAACTAAAGGGGTTGCGATATTAGATCGGACTAATAAATTGAATTTTGGTAGGCAAAAGGCAGATAGGGGAGGAAGATGGGTAATTGTAGAGTGTAGTTATGGACATGGTAGCTTTACACTCTGTTCCGTATACAGCACGGTCACGGATGACCCAATAGTTTTAGATACCCTGGCTATAGAATTAATAGGATGGGCTCCCCCGTATGTTCTTTGTGGCGATTGTAATTTGAATGGATCCTGGGAGGGACTACAGGATGTTTTAGTGCCTCCAAAGAAATACCAAGGGCGGAAACCGCGAGTATGTAATGCAATGGTCGCTATTCAGAAAGAACTAGGATTAGTGGACGCATGGGTGAGATTATGTAAGCCAGATCCTGGATATACCTATTACTCCGCCCCGCATATGAAAGTAGCACGACTCGACTATTTTCTGGTTTCCCCAGTACTATTAAACCAGGGTCAGATGGAGTTATATCCGCGGGTGGTTTCAGATCATAATCCCCTAGTACTAGAATTGGAGTTAGACGGGTTGGAACAAAAGGAGAGGAGATGGACATTTGAAAGAGGGCTTCTTAGGGACCCGGAATATTGTACGCATATGAGTAAGTGGATAGCCGAATTTCTGGGGTTTAACCAAGGGACAGCTCCGGTAGAGATAGTCTGGGACACTTTAAAAGCTGGAATACGTGGTGAAACATTGAGTTTTAGTATAAAAAAGCAAAAAAGTACCCAAAACAGAGTAAAAGATCTTCAAATGAAACTGAGGGTATTGGAAAGACAGTTGGTTGTGGCGATAGAAACAGGGAGTGATGTTAAAAAGGTTCAGGAGGAAGTGGTAATAGCTAAAGCCGCAATTAACGAAACTATGACTCAAAGAATAGCAGAGAAATATCTTGCGCAGCGTTCATTAGGATACGAGTATGGAGAAAAATCCGGGCGTTTATTAGCAATACGGGCAAGCCAGAAAATAGCATCCGGGACTATTAGAGAGATTAAAGATTGGCAAGGACAAATGGTTGTAGAAGTGGATCAAATTAGGAGGGTTTTCCACAGATATTATACGGAATTGTATGATGACGCATCTATATACTCGGATGAAGAAATATTGAGATTTTTAACCCCCATTAAAGTTAATAAATTATCGGAGAGTGATACTTCATATCTAGGGGAACAAATAGATATCTCGGAAATTGACAAAGCACTGGGGGATTTAGCCACGGGTAAAGCTACAGGCCCCGATTCAATTCCTTTAGAGTTTTATAAAACATTTAAAGCCATATTGCTTCCGGTAATGATCGAACTGTTTATTCAGGTACAGAATGGAGGGGCAATTCCACCATCATGGGATACGGCTAATATAGTAATGTTTTTGAAGAAAGGGAAACTCGCATCAAACCCGGCGTCATACAGGCCAATTACACTAATCAATAGCGACACTAAAATATATTCAAAGATATTAGCCGCTCGACTATCTCTTGTGATCAGGAAGATAGTTTTTCCTAGTCAGCATGGGTTTGTGCCAGGAAGAGATACTACCGATCATATCCGAAAAGTTATTGCACTTTTGGACGCTACAGAAGTGGCCCAGGAGCCGATGGCAGTTGCATTATTAGATGCGGAAAAGGCGTTTGACCGGGTGAGCTGGAAGTATTTATGGCATGTAATGGAGTATTATGGGTTAGGGAAGAAATTTATTGCAGCAATAAGGGCTCTATGTAGATCACCGGTAGTCAAAATACAACTAATGGGGGGACAATCGGAGAGTGTCCAGGTTAAGAGAGGTACTAGACAGGGATGTCCATGCTCTCCGCTCCTGTTTGCTGTTTATATAGATCCCTTGCTTAGACAGATTGAAGATAACAGCAAGATTCCACCAATTCATAGGCAGGGATGGGATATAAAAGTTCTAGCATATGCAGATGATATTGCTATACTAACTCCCACCCCTGATCTGGCATTGAGAGAGGTTGAAAAGGTGTCAATGAAGTTCGGAAGATTTTCTGGATATCGTCTAAACAGAGATAAAACACAGATATTGATTAATCAATACACCAGCACTCAGGATACACGAAGGGTCGACCATGCAGTATATTTGGGAATAGATATCACGCCACAAGTAGGAGAAATTGTTAAGTTAAATCTGGATCCCATACTTGCTAAAGCAAGACAAGATATGTGCAGATGGAATAATTTACATTTAACCATCATGGGGAGGTGTAATATGGTAAAAATGATTTTCCTCTCTAAGCTGTTGTATTTGTTCCGGGCTGTACCATTGAGCTTTACTAACTCGAGATTTAAAGAGATAGATAGAGTGGTTATGAGATTTATCTGGGCATATGGTAAATGCAGAAGAGCAAGTAAATTCATGTCACTTTCCCGAGAAAGGGGGGGGTGGTCTTTGCCGAATATAAAATTATACCAAATGGCGGCAGCCTTTCAGTATATGCGCCCTTTATGGGGTTCTAAAAAAGGAGGGATTCCAGAAGAGGATAGTCCTAATATATATGAGCTGCAGATGGGTGCAACAGCTAATGGATGTTTGGTAACTTTTCATGAGCCCGGGTACTATAAGAAAACTCGATATAAGGTATTGGAGGCGGCCTATAAGTGCTGGCGGTCATGGTATAAAAAGAAAGGTTTTGGTAGATATAATTGTTATACCATGATCAAAAAGAACCCATTGCTCCCCGACATATTCAAGGATAAATGTATGGCAAGCTGGGTTTCGGCAGGTATAGAGAGGTTGGGGAATCTCTTTGATAACTCGGGGGTTAAGGCATTTGTCGATCTACAGAAGTGTTATGGTTTAGAGCGTAGGGATTTTTTTAAATACCTTCAGATACGAGATTTCCTTTTAAGAAAAACAGGAGGGGTGCAGGGATTTAGGAGCGTTCAATTGCTGGATGATATTGTGACTAATCCTAATATATCAATCAGGTCAATCTATCGATTATTAATGTTAGAACAGCCCGATGATTTAGAGAAGAATTGTGAAAAGTGGAGTAGGAAACTGGAAGACGGGAGTAAAATCTTTCTAAGGTCATTAGAATTGGGACACACTATTCTACTCTCTTCCTCCCTCCAAGCACAACATTATAAAACTGTGTTTGATTTGTATCATACCCCAGCTCATCTTGTTAAATGGGGCAGTTTATTGGGAACCAGCTGTCCAAGATGTAGAATGTATGGAATAGATATTGTACACATGATGGCTACATGCGGGGAATTGAAGGATCTGAAGGAGGGCATTCAATCTGTATTGAAAGAAGTCCTGGGATTTGATCTAATCCTAACCCCCGAGGTAATGGTTTTAGGGGTGTTGGGTGATACGGACAATCTTTATGAAGCATTTATATTTGTGGCTATGGCAGTATTTCGATTATGTATAGCATCCGCCTGGCTCAATGTCCGACCCCCGACTTGGCAACAATGGTTGGCCAGATTATTGTCAGTGTATTATTTGGAAACAGCATTGTATGAACGGAAAGGGAAATATGCGAGGAGGAAAGGGAAGGTAATATGGGGGGCATTTCAGGATTGGATTTTTGCTCATAATGTTTAAATGTTTAAACCAAAATGGTATGTCACCATTTAAGAGATGGACATTTGTCTTCCAAAGGTTTATCCCCCGCTGGGTGTTATTTGCTTTATTTTCTTATTTGTATTTGTTGTATGATACCTTTCCAATAAAAAAAAAAAAAAAATAAACAAAAAAAATAAACAGTTTCTGTGCAAATCAAATGTCATACAATAATATTCAGAGTCAAATCAGAGATTCATAGGGGCTTTATTACAGTCTCAAAGTCAACATTACATTAATGAGTCTTAAAACCATAGAATAGATATATAAAATCACCAAAGGAGAATTAAAGCATCATACGATATTAAACTTAGTCAGTATGAACACAACCAATATTTTGATTGCCACAAAACAGAAAATCAGAAAAAGCATATGGTTCTTTTGCACCAGAACCAAGTTCTCCTGCTTAACCATTAAAACAAAATCCTAAACTGTTCTAATTCTATTTAAAATAGTTGAGAAAGATCAGCAAACAGAAATGCTGTAGAATATTCTGTTAAGAGAGGTGCAGTGGCATAAAGCCACATAGAAATAATGAGGTCTGTACCTCAGAAAGATCCATTTAGCTCAAAGTTTGAAAAGAATCTTCCTCTCTCACGAACTAAACCTTCTTTAAAACACAGTTTACTAAGATGATGAGCTCACAGCCGAAGCTTCTTGATTGAATCCCAATAAATTTTAATTAGAAGTTACAACTTTCAGAGACCTCGCACATCTGATCTTGATACTTTTTGGTCTCAGTAATTTCAAAAGAGTTACAACTGCCAACTTCCAGAATATCCCTCTTCATCCTTGCATAGCTCGTCTCAGTCTTTCTTATCTCTCATGCACAATGAGCTTCTTGTTAACTCCATCTCAACTCCTAACAAGTGCAACTCAGAGGGAAACCATTTTAGAAAACTCCACATTGAAAGGTAACTGTGAAAAGGAAAATATGTGTGTAGACCTTCACTCCAGCCAGGATAATAAAACACAAATAAACTTTCAGATAAAATTAATTCTAAGCATTACACGTGAAAATATATGAAAAGTTTGTCCAGAAAAATACTTTCAAAGCGTTAATATCAAAGAGATATATGTGAAACATTAATTAGATGTTATATCCAGTGGTGCACTTCACTCATATGCTTTTCAGTGGAGTAATTATATAAAAACACGTCATCATGTTATACAAAATGTGACCACCAAATTGTGACCACCAGAAAGTGACCAGGTTGCGCATTCTTATTTCAGAGACACAGTGGCACAACCAAGCTACGTTCCTTCAACCCTCCCTCTGATGACTTTTAGAGTCATCACAAATCCATTTTCATTCTTGAATGAGAATCTAGAACAACTTACGCCAGGATTCCCCCAAACGCTTCATATCATCATAATACCTACACTGACTATCTTCCAATCTAACCTCTGCTCTCTTTCTCTCTCTGCCATGTTGAACTTTCATTCTCCAGAAAATTTGGTATCCTACAAACAAGACTATGGTCACGGTCAAAAGAATCAACAGTGGGTTTAACACAAACTCTAATATTCCACTTCCCATGTTACCAAAGCATCTGCCTATAGCAGAACATCCATTCCCAATCACTTCCCATGCATGTGTTGCTTCTAATTCTTTCAAATCTCTTGTCAACCTTCAAATATTCTGAATATACTTGTGCAAACCCTTACTTTTATCCAGGATAAAACTCCATCTTCCTTTGCGAGCAACATGTCTAACGTAAGTCATCGCAAAACCATTGATCTGATCACTATCTTTCAGTATTGACAACCAATAATGCTTGAACACTACTAGTGGCTAGTTTGTCCACTATAGTAGACACATTTCTGATTTTCAGTTCATTCAAATTCACGGCCACAGATGAAATCATAGCACCAAAAATGTCTCCGACTACTTCTCCTGCACTCACATCTTGCTTGCTTAGGTCTAAAACCTTGTGTCCAATGAGGATTATGAAATTGCTTCATGTGATAAATTTTAGGGAAAACAGTTTCCAAATAACACGTCCCATACCATCCTTTCGGCAGTCTAAAATATGTCTGCTTTCCACAAATGAAATAAACACCAGCAATCACTGCATTCTCTCCATACAAATACAACTTGAAATGTCCCTGATCTTCAAACGTGTGCTCACATTCACTCTTTCCCACGAACACATTGTCAGTGGTAGACCTTTCCATCGAGATGCACAATATCCCTTTGTATTCCCATTCTAAAACTAAAGCAGCTAGGTTTCCAGGCTTCTTCTTTTGTCCATCGATTTTGACTTTGGAAAAGTTCACCTGACTGTGATCCAGCTTCCAAATCTTTCCTCCTGTCTTCAGCTAAATTCAAGAACTTCTTTCCTACATCTGATAAAAGACAAGTTAAGTTGTGTATATGTGCATAAATGGTATCTAAGGTGGAAACAGGTTTGAAAAATCTTGCAATTATTTTTATTTCCAAGGAGGCTGGACATTTATTCAAATGTTCAATTATAGGAATTTTTGAAAGAACCATTTCATAGTTGGAAAAATAATATTGATAATGTCCTGTCCCATAAAATAAATTCAACAACAAACTACATGAAATTCCATAAGTTATAGGGATGTGATGATAAGTAATACCTTCTGAAACAGAAGCAGGCAACTGAGTACATACATAGCAGTCCCTTGTCTTCATGGACTCTATATATTCATATAACAGGCCGAAATATACCTGTGCAGAATAATCTCTTCTAGATGTATCTAAGTGTAATGCCTTCTCGTTTAACCCTATTACTTTTCCTAGGGCTAATAGTTTGGGAAGGAATATCAGAAGACATCCCTCTCTCTACAGAATTAGTGGGGAAAAACACTCCTACTAGTAATATAATTAACAGTGTGAGCAAAACAAGCAATAAAGCACCTATTATGTATCTACGTCTATTTCTATGATTTGGCTTCATTACGTCTTTAGAATCAGATCTATATTCAAGAAAATTATAGAATAAGTAAATGTTTCTTTGATGATTATACCAATGCAATCAGGAAATAAAGCTCAAATATTCAAAGTTAATTTAGCAATAACGCATATAAATCTTCATGAGTCTTCCTTACCCTACTCTGTGTTCTATTAAATGACAACTCTCTTTCTTGTACTGGGGCCTTGTTGTTTTTCTAAATTCTTGACCTTGATCAATATAAATGTCTCTAATATGTGCACAAAGTATGTTTCCAGTTGACAATGAAAGTTCCAAATACAGGTCAATCACAATGTCCAGTTCACGGAGACTCAGATGAACCAGTATGCTGAAGCCAACACTCACAGAATTTTTGGTCTGCAGCATTTGCAAAGTAGGTCCATTCAGATGAAGAATACCTATGTCTCTGTACTTTTGTTCTTTTTTTACTTTCTCTGTTTTACACCTTTGCCTTTGCTTTTGCTCAGATCACAATTCTGTTTCCTCAGCAATCGTTGATGGCACACCCTCTTTAGGCAGGTTCACTCTTTCATGCTCCTGTAATTCAGGCCATCGGTCTCCAGCTTCTGCTTGCTTTCCACTAGCACTCATCCCTTCTCTGGGGTCTGATTCTGAGTGTGACTCCTGTACCTCCGAACAAACTTTGATTATATCTGTTTCAGATTCAGACGTGATTTTCTCTAGAAACTCTTCTCCTTGATTGAGTGCTGGTTCAATCTTAGTTTAATCCCCAACAGTTTGGCTGACCTGCTCCGGTTGTCTTTCATGCACTACTGGTTCTTCCAGGACAGGCACTGTCACATTGAGGGGACAATCCACCCTGTGAGTGTGGGAAGCATGGATCCAGTTAGAGAGACCTCTGCACTTGACAGCGGTCGTTGTTACCAGGATCCCCTGATAAGGCCCACGCCGACGAGGTTCCAGACACATCTTCCTGACATGTTTCTTCACCAAGACCCAGTCACTGGGACTAAGGTCATGGCACTTTTCTTGTTGTGGGGAGGATGTGACTGTTCCAACCTGATGAGAGACAGAATGCAACACATCAGCTAGTACTTTGCAATATAGGACCATGTCATCAGATATATTAACAAGTGCATTCGCAGGAATCGCTAGCAGTCTCATCACCCTCCCCATTAGGATTTCATGGGTTGACAGTCCAGCTTTTTGATCAGGTACACTCCGAAGACTCATCAACACAAGTGGCAAAGCATCAGGCCACTTCAGACATGTTGAAGCACACACCTTTGCCAATTTCGATTTTAGCATGCCATTCACTTGTTTAATAAGACCCAAATCCTCTGGTCTATAGCTGCAGTGTAATCTCTGATCCATCTGTAATGCTGCACACAACAAATTTGAGACCTCATTGTTCAAATGAGTTCCTCGATCTCATTCCAAGTTCTCTCAATACCAGTTTAGCTACAGTGAAGCTATCATTTCGCCTAGTTGGATACGCCTCGTCCCAACAGGGGAAAATGCACACAATGAACAAAATATACCTCAATGTGTTACACACAGCCATCTCAATGAAATCCATCTGTATTCTATTGAAAAGGCTTCCTGATCTCTCTTTGTGGCTCAATGTATCTGCAGGCCTTTTCCCAACATCGTTCTGTTGACACACAATGCACCTGTGACAAAACACTTCAGTTGTCACTCTGAATGTAGGATTAAACCAAGTTTGTCTGAACAACCTTACCATAGTGTCCCTATCAATGTGAGCAGTGCCATGAAAATGTTGAGCTATAGGGGGTAACTAGCTGTTTGGCCAAACTGGTTTTGCATCCATTGAAACGCAAATGTCATAATTTCGTTTGACACAACCTGCTCTAACCCAAATTTGCTGTTCCTCCTCAGACACCTCTTCTTGTAACCTTTTCACCTCAACCCAAGAGTCAGCTGTTGTCAACAAGAAGTTAAAGTTAGTCTCATCCATTCCCTCATTCATGAATTCCCAATTAAATGTACAGACATTGTGTGTGCAGAACTTTGCAAGCTCGTTGGTGTACCTATTGCCCAAAGTCACATGGTCATCTCCAGAGCGCTGTGCAGGACACTTGACCACTACAACCTGATCAGGCAATTCTAGTGCAGCAAGGAGATTCTTCACTTGTTCGCCGTTCCAGATTGGAGATCCAGAAGACGTCATAAATCCTCGCTGAGAGCACAGTTGCCCAAAGTCATCAATGACACCAAAGCCGTACTGACTATCAGTAAAGATCGTCACTTTGAATTGGTCAAAGACACAACATGCTCATGTAAGAGCAATCAATTCAGCTACTTGGGCAGAAAATATTCATTGAAGCCAAGAAGTTTTGACAACTCCAGACGGAGTACAGACTGCATAGGCTGCTCGCAGACTTCCTCCACTGTCTCTCAAACACGAACCATCAACATAAAGAACAGAATCATATTCAGGCAGTGGTTCAGCTTGTATGTCTGGTCTGTCTGGTCTCAGTTTGGTACATAAATCAGTGACATCAAGGCAATCATGGTCTCCCTCACAATCTTCAACTGATCCTTGACCCCATGGTGGCAACAGCATAGTAGGATTTAGAGTCCTACATCATTTGACTGTTACATTCTCTGCAGCCAGGATCACCTGCTTGTACTTTGTGAGTCTACTGTTGGTAAGATATTGAGTGCTCACCCTCATCAATAAAAGCTCGACTGAATGAGGCACATACACAATTGTTGGGTGACCCATAACAATATTTTTGCACCTCTCAATTGCTGTACTAACTGTGCTACCGCTTTAAAGCAGCCAGGCAAAGCAGAAGCGACAAGATCCAACACATCAGAAAAGGTCTCTTGGCATTTACATGCATTTGGAGCACTGAGAGAGCACAGCCTTCCCTCTCACTGCAGAAAAGTGAAAAAGATTTGTTATAATCAGGCATTCCTAGGGTCGTTGCATGACAGAGACATTCTCTCAGCTCAAGGAATGCAACAAGTCACTCATTGTACCTTGGTACCGGATCAGGCACATCCTTGGGCATCAGCCTCTGTAAAAGCTTGGCAACTAGGGAAAAGTTGGGTATCCACTGTCTACAGTAGTCCACCATTCCCAAGCACAACCTTACTTCTCTCTGTGTACCTGGTGGACCCATTTTCCGTATAGCTGAAATCCTCTTTTGCAACACTTTTCTTGCTCCTTTCTCAATTTGATGTTCAAGGTATTGAACCTGTTTTTGACAATACTGCAATTTTCCAGGGGACGCTTTATGTCAATTCATAGCCAGGTGGTTCAATAATGCAATAGTATCCTGTTTGCAAGCTTCTTGAGTATTTGATGCCACAATAAGGTCATCAATGTACTGAATCAAAACTGAG
This sequence comes from Pleurodeles waltl, assembly GCF_031143425.1. NCBI lineage: Eukaryota > Metazoa > Chordata > Amphibia > Caudata > Salamandridae > Pleurodeles > Pleurodeles waltl. The sequence continues at coordinate 1,789,044,981 of NC_090444.1, read as the reverse complement.
TTGCAAGGCATAATCAGAGAGTCTATACTTTTCTTTAGAATCTGATTAAAGATCGATGGAGACTCAGTATACCCTTGTGGAACACAACACCGTGTTAACTCCCTGTTTCCAAGCCAGAACACAAAAAGGAACTGACTGTCCTCATGCAACAGTATAAAAAAAGGCCTGACACAGGTCAATAACTGAATCACTCAGGCTCACGTGGAATCCGAATCAATATCACAGCTGGATTCAGTACCACAGGGCAACAGGGACCAACAATATTGTTTATGTTTCACAAATCTTGTACAATCCTGTACTTTCCATTTGGTTTCGAAAGACCTATGATAGGAGAGTTACAAGGACTTCCCATTATTTCCTTCAAAATTCCCTGATGAATGATTGACTTGATCACAGACGTTATGTCAGCAATCATTTCAGGGGTCAATTATACTGCAAGGTTTTTGGAAACTCAGCATTCTGCTTCACATTGATTCGGACAGATTCTACACCTTTTATCAGTCCAAAATCCTTTCCTGAAAAATCCCACACTTCCTGATAAACAGTTTCCCTCAAATCCAAGGGCAAATCATCAACTGTTAACAGAGTCAGTTACATGTAGTATGCTTCACTTTTCCTCAACTTAAAGGCAGCATCCTCACCTTGAGTATGAACCTTTATTCCTGCTGTGGTATAAGAGATGACACAATTTAACTTTGCCAACAAATCTCTTCCCCAAGGGATTTACAGGACTGCAGTCACATAATATGAACTTGTGCTTGTTTTACAATCCTATTTTCACTCAAATCTGGTCAGTTCCCCGCACTGTCATTTGTTTATGCTTCACTCCAACAACTTAGAGTGTTTTTCCCGAGAGGGGTTGATTTGGGACTTCTACTGTTCTCAAAGTAGAACAGGTAGCACAAGTGTCAACCAGAAATTACACAGGGTAGCCATCCACTTTACTAACTATGAATGGGCCACTCTGGTTTACCTCTATGGCTGCGCCAACCATGCAGTCTTCCTCCCTTCTCAGGCACCGTCAGGCTGACTTATTGGAGCCACTTCCTTCACCTGCATCAAGCAAAGGATATTGTTGGGACTAATTTCCCTTCTGTGTTCCATTTGCATTCATCCTCAGACTTTGATTTGGGTGTTGATGCATGCCAGTAGCAGTTTGTGTGGCACCAGAGAAAGAGGGACTTCCATTGTTGGGGCTGGGGGCACATTGAAAGTTTGACTTCTGGGCCTTTGGACTCCCTGTATCTGTTTAAAGTTATTATTCTGAGAAGATTCAAACCCTGCATTTTTAACTTGATTAGCAGGATTTAAATTACATTCCAGTGTCCTAGTTTATTGCAAACATGACAAGGAGGACCTTTTAAACTATTTACATCCATTCCTGTACTAGGATCTATTGGGACATCTTTACATCTAACTTGGATAGGATTCTGTGGCTGTTGATATACACCTTGCTGCACCTGCATTACTTCCATCTGTGGGCATCTGGCTAGTTGTCTAAGCTGCTTTCATTTGAGCAAGCATCACTTTTTCCTTCTGCTTTTTCTGTTTCATTTTTATTTTGTCGTAACAGTATTTTGCATAATGCAAAATCTCATCAATGACTTGCTGCTGAATCATGAAGCTAATCTCTAGCCTCAAACCCGTCACAAACCTTGACACAAAATGTCCCATATCCTTTGACTCCAATGTCTCTATACCACTATACTGTTTGAATGACTGCAGCAATATCTCATATTAGGCATGTATTGACTCCTTTGGTTCTTGAGTCGGCCTGTCAATTTTGACCCAATCAACATCCTGAGGAGGCACTTTCCCTTCCAGGAACATTATGACCTCCTGATATTTCTACATAACCAACGGTGAGGGACCCTCAGTTATTGTAGTTCTAGGTAGCTCCTTTTCAGGCCAGAAAACAGCTATCTTACATTCCATCCATAAATCACTCAGAACAACATCAAACAACATGTTCAAATCGATCCACAACACAACACGTGATTTTTACAAACCTTTCAACCTGTTTGTACCATTCAACTGGCTTCTCTCACAGTTTTGGGAAATCATTGGTAAATGATGCAAGATCACTCCTGCTCCATGGTATGTGAACATATCCTCCGTCAAGCACTTCTCTCAAAGGGAAAGCTGTAACCCCTCCCTCTGCTCCAACTAGAGGTGGTTCACCTGAAGGTTTCTCCACCTCTTTCATTTGCCCACTTAGTCTCCAACTTACCCAAGTCATTCCTTTAACTAATGTTAAAAATCAGTTCCTTAATCTGGGTTTTAAATCCTGGTGTTCTCATTTCTAAAATATCTTTGTCACTAAACCACACTTGATAACTCCTCTGCAAAACCTTAGTTTTATTTAAATCTACTTCATATTTGTGAGCCAATTCTGCCAATTTATCATGGACCTGGCCTACCTATTTAGTAATGTCCCTACACTTGAGTGCAAGATAATCTTCTTGATAGGTTTCTAGCCTTTCCAAACCTAAATTTCCAGCAATCATCACAACCAATTCAGTACTAATTTTGTCACATCTAGAGTCCTCTCCCTTAGGGGTGATGGAAGTGTCTACTTACTCACCTCTGTATTCATACTCTCCTTAGATGGGGTCTATCCATTAAAGAATTGTACCCATTCATCTATCTCCTTGGCACTAATAGATTGTGTAACCACAGGACTTTTAGGGGTGGAATCATTTTCCTGAGCATTATATATCAGATTCAAAGGTGGTTCCCATACAGGAGTAGTATGAGTGGGCATCCTTTGATAAGAAACTATTGAAGCACATCCTGACATGTTCATTGTCGTATCTGCACTTGCCACACATGGAGTAGTAGCATGAGTTGGAATTAAATGAACATAGGGCCAGATGTATGACCATTTCATTTTTTACGACTTGCAATGAAAGACTCTCAAAATGAAGTGTACTAAAGTGTCTTTACAAATATTCATGAGGTAGGTCACAGTTGGTGACCCCATGGAGAATCACGGCACTCACAAGGATGGTGGCCTGCTGGGTACAGCAGACCACCATGTCTGTGACTGCTTTTTTAATAAAGCAGTTTTTAAAAAAATGCAGCCCCTTTTCCCTAAAGAAAACCAGGGTTCCTTTTATACAAAAAATGAAAGGTTTTCTTTTTGTTTTGTTCAGAGTAGGCAACGGTCCGTGGGACCACTGCCTGCTCTAAAACTGCTTGCTCTAAAAAATATATTTTTGATTCCATTCACAAAGGTAAAGGGGGCCCTTGGGGATCTCTTCCCTTTTGAGAATGAGTTACTACCAACTTGAAGTTGGTGGTAACTGTGATTGTTTTGTGACCGCATTCATGATCGCAAAGCAATCTTACATACCACTGCGACTCGCTATTTGGAAGGGATGCCCATGGCACGCCCCTTCCAAATAGTGACTCAGAAACCTATTTTTTGAGTGGGTAACTAGATTACCAAATCGTAAAATAGCACTGGTACAAGCAAAAATGCTATTTCCATGTTGCAAATGGCCTGATTCTGCGAATCAGCCATTTGCAACATGAAAATAACTACGTACATCTGACTTAAGGTCCCTAGCACTTGAAACATTTAGAACGCCGCTCTGTCTTTCAACATTATCAGGTACAGTCAGATTGTACGTCTGTTTCCCAGGACCTTCTGTCTTGTACATAAGAACCACTGGACCAATAGTAACTGGAACTGTAAGAGCATTCTCAGTACTCACTGTAGGATCAATGGGGCACATTTTCCTTGTCCTCCACTCCAAAACTCACAGGGCACACTTGTGGAAGGAACTCCTACTGGACTGGGGTCATTTTGGTGGGGCAGTCACAATAGCAACTGGGCCACAACCACCAACATTCTGATTTCCTCTTCCATCTCTATTTTCATCATTCATTCAGAACGTAACACATCCAGAAGACTGTCTCCAGAATCCCTATCACTAGCCATACTCATATCATCAGGCTCCCTTGTTTTTTTTTAGTTTTCACATTGTTTTCCTTTCCCCTTTTTCCTCAGTGGTATTAATAATCATCAGAGCCGGATACAGCTTGACTCCTTCTATCATGTAGGTTCTCCACCTTTTCTGCTCAGTATCCCAACTAGCATCTGCATAACTCCACACAGCCTTCTTTACCTTGCCTTGATATTTCTCTCTTTCTTTTGCATGAGCAGCATGTTCCCAAACATTAAGTGCTTCACATTGTGGGGTCTAGGAGGTGGCTTAATCTCATATACCGCTCTCGTCAAATTTTTGATAATTCATAAATTAAATGTGCCATATTGCGGGAATCTCAATGGACCATCCTTTTCTGTGATCTTGTACCATTGACCAAGCCAAACACATGTATGAAGCCCTACATATGTCGCCACATAAGGACCTGGATTGGTAGGCAACACTTCTCCCTCCCTACTGGGATATAAGAATCTCCTCTCCTCTAAACATACCCTGCACATCTTTGAAACATTTCATTTTTCAATGCTCCAAAATAGCACAAATTCAGATCGAAATAGCGCTTCTTCCACAATTTCTTACTCAGCCACGACCACCAATCGCAGCATGGCACCTTGTGACATTGGTCACCTAATACAGCATGGAATCACACCAATCGAGCTACATCAGCGCAGAACTCTGTGACGTATATCTTGCTCCCCACAGCAGTTTCCCTCTGTTGCAATCTGCATGGACACGTGTTCCAAAACGTATCACACACACGTACAAATCACAACACAAAACACTTTGGCCCTCATTATGACACTGGCAGTAAATCCTGCTTACTGCCCCGCTGACGTCTGCCAACATACCGCCGCAGTGGCGGATATCCATTAACCATATTATGACACACACACACCAATCCGACAGAATACTGTCACACACACAAATCCTAGACTTCCACTGTAATCTATTGATTAGACAATTATGTATATCCAATCTATGTCATATTAATTGTGCTTTATTACTTTTTTCTTCTTTTTACATTTTTTTAGAACACAAGAAGGTTGTACTTGTGATGGTAGGTGCTCCTAATTAAAAAACACAGTGAAAGTGAATATTGTGAAAGGAAGTGATGGTGATATATACAACATATACAGAAGGTGGTTTAAGAACAATATGGACTTCCAACGGCTCCGTCAATCCAGGAAGCCCTGATGTGACATAGAATTTCTTTATAATTTCAATCCACATTCAAAAACATGTCGCGTTTCAACCCCATATGTAGACATAAATCAATAGTGTGTCATTATCAGGACTGGGAATAATGTCTGGTCGGTAGCACCTACGGATTCCAGTGAAGGATTAAGATCCTGTGATCCGGGGCATCTTCATAAATAGTAGTTCACTCTGAAACAACAAATTGGTGAAAACCTGGTCTTAAGGTTGACAATCCAGGGTATGCAGACGGCTTGCTAGTAATAATCCAGGCTACACGAGTGGACGTCCCAAGACAATATTAGAAATAACGTGAGCCTCCAGCCAAAATTATTGCACAGCTGCCTTGCTAGTGAATTATACTGACAATATCCAACAGAGTACTGCATACCCTGGATTGTCAACCTGTACAGGGACCCCAGGCCACACCTCGCCCCCAAGACAATCAGGGACCTGGGGTCAGTGGCAGTGGGCCCACCGTTTTGGGGACAGAGGCACAGGCCAACAGGGACACTGGGAGGACTGCTGTACACTGGGGGGAGGACAGGAGCAGGGAACTGACTCTCCAGGATGCACTCTCCGAGATCCTGGGAGCCTACCAACATTCCCAGGATACGATGGGCCAGATCTTTGACAACGTGCAGGAGAACAGGCAGCTGCAGGAGCGACAGTATCAGGGGATCAGGGAGGACTTGCAGGCCATCAACACCACTCTGATCTCCGTAGCAGGGGTGCTTGCAGACATGGCCAACATCATGAGGGAGGCAGCAGCACACCAGCTGGCCCCTACCACTAGCCAGTCCATTGACCAGCCCTCCACTTCTGCTGCTGCTAGTCTGCAGCAGGCCCCACCACAGGACCCACAGGCCACCAGCATCCCTCCCCTGCAGAAGGTGAACCACCCTGCAAACGTTCTCTGTGACCCAGACAAAAGCCAGAGACACTTGCCAAGACAACAGTCAGGAAATGAGACTCTCCTGATTGTCCCCTTGTGTTCCACACTGTCACCTTGTCCACTTTGAACTATCTTTGCTCCCCTTCTTATGGCCACTTGGAAACTGCACCTGTGCTACATCAGTTTGGAACAATACCCTGGACCTTCCTCCATCATCATACCATTCCATAGCACTTTCCCCTCAATTTGTAGCACTACAATAAACACCCTTGAACACAACTTGACTACTTGTATGTCATGTGTTGAAATGTGTCTTCATGGAAACAGTTGCATTCATTGCAAATGTACTGTACATTGATAGAGCATATAAATAATGACCTGTAGCTGACTGTAGTCAGCACATCAGTACACAGTTATATCACCGACATCTGTAATATGACAAACCATAGGTGACAGTAAGTAGAGGTAAAAGAAAGTGAATGCCATCTTGCAGCAGCCACACAGAATATACCAATAGTCATAGAAATGTTAATCTGCACTGTCTCACCTGTGTGTCATTGGAAGTACTGATGGATTACTGATGTCCTGTTGTTCTCATCCTCAGCATCTTCATCCTCAATGTCCTCAGGGTCCAGTGCTGCCACAAAGGCATCTGCAGTCTCCTCCTCCTGCACAAAAGCGTCTGAGGGCCAGGTTGTGCAGCATGCAGCATGCCACTACTATCTGGCAGACCTTCTCAGGTGAGTAGCACAGAGACCCACCTGTCAGATGGAGGCACCTGAACCTGGCCTTCAGGAGGCCGAAGATTCTCTCGATGATCCGTCTGGCTCGCCCATGTGCCTCATTATAACGTTCTTCAGCCCTTGTCCTGACATTCCTCACAGGGTTCAGCAGCCACAATAGGTTTCGGTAGCCAGAGTCACTTGCAACTATTGAGGGACATCATTTAGCCACACACAGTCACATGGGGTTGACACCAGAGGCATACACTAACATACAGTGGGTGGGGATCAAGGCTCATCTATTAGCCACACCCTGTGCCTCTGTAGTTGGGCCATCGCATTTATGATGCTGATATTCCTCTGAACAAAGGCTTCATGCACAAACCCAGGATATTTAGCATTGACGTGGGAGATGTGTTGGTCCGCTAAGCACGCCATTTGTACATTTATTGAGTGGAAACTCTTATGATTCCTGAAAACCTGTTCATTCTGGCAGGGGGGACAAACGCAATATGTGTCCCATCATTCGCTCCAATAATATTGGGGATATGTCCCATTGCATAGAATCCGGCCTTCACTGTGGCCAAATCTTCCACCTGGTGGAAAGAAATGTAGCTGCACATGTGTTTCATCAGGATAGAAAAAACTCTTTCCAGCACGATTGAAAACATTGGCTGTGACATGCCTGCTGCCAAGCCCACTATCACTAGAAAAAACCCAGTTGCCAGGAAATGGAGCACTGATAGCATTTGCAGAAGAGGGGGGGATCCCAGTGGGATCACAGATAGCTGATATCAGGTCAGGCTCCAACTGGGCACACAGCTCTGTGTTTGTGGCCCTTTCCAGTCTATAGGTCAGTGTTAGAAATGGGGTCTTTGGTTGACAGTCAGGCAAGGACCCTCACTCTAGTCACGGTAAAAGAGAATCACCCTCAGCTAACCCCTGCTTACCCCCTTGGTAGCTTGGCAGAGCAGTAGGCTTAACTTCAGAGTGCTAGTTGTAAAGTATTTGTACCAACACACACAGTAACAAAATGACACAACACAGGTTAAGAAAAATAGGAACTATTTATCTAAACAAAACAAGACCAAAACGACAAAAATCCACAATACGCAAGTCAAGTTATCAATAAAAATGCAAAAAGAGTCTTTAAGTCTTTAAGTAGTTTTAAATACACTAGCGCTGCTAGCGTGAAAATGTACCTGGTGCGCGTCAAAAATAACCCCACAGGGGCGGGTGTGCGTCAAAAATAGTGGTACGTGATCCGAAATCCCCGCAGCACAGGTTGTGATCTCCCAGCCTCTGTCAGCAAAGCTGCGCGTCGTTTCTCCTGCTCCGTACATTGATTCTTCGGTCGCGTTTCCTGCGAGCGTCGTTTTCTCAGCTGCAGAGCCGGGGGTGTGTCGTTTTTTCAGCTGCAGATCGGAGTTGCGTCAGTCTTTTCCACGCATGGCACTCTGTGAGTGGATTTCCTTGTCTTTAGGCTGACAGCTTCTCCTTTCAGGGTCCCAGGAACTGGATGGGCACCACAGGGCAGAGTAGGAGTCTCTCCAGAGACTCCAGGTGCTGGCAGAGAGAACTCTTTGCTGTCCCTGAGACTTCAGACAACAGGAGGCAAGCTCTAGATCAAGCCCTTGGAGATTTCTTCTCAAGATGGAAGGCACACAAAGTCCAGTTTTTGCCCTCTTACTCTGGCAGAAGCAGCAACTGCAGGATAGCTCCACAAAGCACAGTCACAGGCAGGGCAGCTCTTCTTCCTCAGCTATTCAGCTCTTCTCCAGGCAGAGGTTCCTCTTGGTTCCAGAAGTGTGTCTAAAGTCTGTGGTTTTGGGTGCCCTTCTTATACCTAATTTTTCCTTTGAAGTACGCATACTTCAAAGTAAAGTCTCTTTTGAATGTGAAATCCTGCCTTGCCCAGGCCAGGCCCCAGACACTCACCAGGGGGTTGGAGACTGCATTGTGTGAGGGCAGGCACAGCCCTTTGAGGTGTGAGTGACCACTCCTCCCCTCCCTCCTAGCACAGGTGGCTCATCAGGATATGCAGGCTACACCCCAGCTCCCTTTGTGTCACTGTCTAGTGTGAGGTGCAACCAGCCCAACTGTTAAACTGACCCAGACAGGGAATCCACAAACAGGCAGAGTCACAGAAATGGTATAAGCGAGAAAATGCCCACTTTCTAAAAGTGGCATTTTCAAACACACAATCTCAAAATCAACTTTACTAAAATATATATTTTTAAATTTTGAGCTCAGAGACCCCAAACTCCACATGTCCATCCGCTCCCAAAGGGAATCTACACTTTAATCAGATTTAAAGGTAGCCCCCATGTTAACCTATGAGAGGGACAGACCTTGCAACAGTGAAAAACGAATTCAGCAATATTTTGCTGTCAGGACATATAAAACACATTACTATATGTTCTACCTTAACCATACACTGCACCCTGCCCTTGGGGCTAGCTAGGGCCTACCTTAGGGGTGTCTGACATGTAAGAAAAGGGAAGGTTTAGGACTGGCAAGTGGGTACACTTGCCAAGTCGAATTTACAGTTAAAACTGCACACACAGACACTGCAGTGGCAGGTCTGAGACATGATTACAGAGCTACTTATGTGGGTGGCACAACCAGTGCTGCAGGCCCACTAGTAGCATTTGATTTACAGGCCCTGGGCACCTCTAGTGCACTGTACTAGGGACTTACTAATAAATCAAATATGCCAATCATGGATAAGCCAATTACATACACATTTTGTAAAGGGGCACTTGCACTTTAGCACTGGTTAGCAGTGGTAAAGTGCCCAGAGTAACAAAAACAGTAAAATCAGAGTCCAGCAACAACCTGGGGAACAGAGGCAAAAAGTTAAGGGAGACCACGCCAAGGATGAAAAGTCTAACAGTCAGTATTATGTGCCAGTCCCCCAGTGTCACCAAGTCAATCAGAGGTCTGTTCACTGGGATATGTCTTTACCTCCTATTCATCTGCAGCGTTAGGTATCTAAGGGTCACAAGAGTGAGTAGGCTGTCACAATTGGAACAACAAAACTACAACTGCAGTCCACATGGTGCACTTATGTATTGGGATAGTGTAAATGTTGAAGTATGTGCCAATCTAATCTGTGATGCAGTATTTGTCAATATGCCTGTTCCCCCCATCCCCCTGAAATGGTGACTGCCTGTCCTGGATGGAGGGACAGGTGGAAGTGAGTTAATTCCGCCGACGTTGGGCGTCATGGCGGAAGGCGGTCTTGCATGGCCGTGCAGTTCCTTATTGGATAATATGGGGCTCTATGGAGTACAGTGGCCAATGGGGATCTACGCTGGCATTGACGGTGTACACTGCTGCTGACGTGACTGCCATTTTCTATCTGATTCCTCACTTGTTACCTGACCTTCAACAGGAGAAGACCTACACTGTATGTGCTGCTGTGACCTGTGTCTGGAACCTACCATTGCCCGTATGACTAGGGAAAGGGCACCAGCCTTTCTTCGGAGGAGTTGGAGCGACTGGTGAATGGGGTCCTACCCCAGTACGGACAGCTGTATGGGCCTCCAGACCAACAGGTGAGTATACTTTGGACACGATGCATGAGGCAAGAATGCATAGAGATGTGTGTGAAAGCATCGTGTAAGGATGGGTGGGGGTGAGGGGATTGTCTGTTGGCGGTGTACATGTTGTGCCCTGGCCTATCTGTGTGTCAATGGTGATGGAATCGGGTATGGTGGGCCATTTGTGTGACAGGCTGGTCTGTTTGTTTACTGGTGCTCTCCTGTCTGTCTTGCGCCTGCAGGTCGGCACCCATCAAAAGAAGGGATAATGGCGTGCCATCGCCAAGGACGTGTGGACACTGGGGGCCAATGGCAGGCGGAGCACCCACTGTCGGAAACAGTGGGAGGACCTGAGACGCTAGGCACGGAAGACCGCGGAGACCCAGCTTGGGATGGCCTCCCAACGAGGAAGGAGTGCCCATCAGACCCTGACCCCCCTGATGGCCCGCGTTCTGGTGGTGGCCTACCCTGAGCTGGATGGGTGCTGGAGGGAATCACAGCAGCCACAAGGGGGTGAGTACAGTTTGTATCATTACTTATTTTGGCTGGTGGGGTGGTATCTGGGTGGTGGATTGTGTTAGTGGGTGCCCATAAGGGTGGGCCAGACATTGCAGCGTGGGTCAACTGAAGGGTAATGGTTGCATGGCAAATACAGGTAACCTAGCTTGTTAGCAGTCCATTTCAGGCAGCGCATCGTGGATTCCAGGTGTGCTGCAGTTGGCGATGAGTTGTCCTCATCTTGCCTTAGTGACTAGCCATATCACTGGTAATACAATGCATAGTGCTTAAGCCTATTCCCTGTGTGTGACGGGGATGTGCATGCCAATAGTGGTGTTGGTCCAGTCATTACCCAAATGTATCCTTTGTCTCCCCCCCTTTCTTGTTTTGTCATTCTGTCCTTGTGTGCATTAGCATAATCTGGCGGATGAGCAGGGGAACCGGCGACAGAGGGAGCTGCATCCCACAGGACCTTGGAGGCAGAGTCCACCGACGCCGAGGGAGCCAGTGGGTTGGAGGGCAAGGGGAGCACCACGGCAGAGACTGGAGGAGACAACATAGACTCAGATACCTCCTCCGCTGGGAGCTCCTTGGTGGTGGCGGACACCTCTGTGACCACCCCAGCTGCAGGTACAGCTGCCACCCCTATACCAGCACCGCCCTCCCAGTAGCCCCTCAGCGAGTTGCCCGTGCCCGCTCACCCAGGAGGGTGGGCATCTCCTTCACCCTGGACACCTCAGGCCCTGGCCCAGTGAGCCCTGCTGCCCTGATTAGGAGGCTATTGACCTCCTGCGATCCATCTCTGTAGGGCAATCAACCATTGTGAATGCCATCCAGGGGCTAACATCCCAGATGCAGCAATGCAATGCATTCCTGGAGGGCCTTCAGTGTAAATTGGCAGCCCAACAGAGATCGATTCAGGCTCTGGCCTCCTCTCTGATGGCAGCCATTGTCCCTGTGTCTACCCTCCCCCTCCAACTACCATTTCCCAGTCCCATTCTCCTCAACACCAACCCATCCCAGGCACACATTCAGATGAGCATGCACACAAGACAACACCCAAGAGTGGCACAGGCAGACACAAGCATCACACTCCATCCCACAAGCACTCACGCAAATACCATACAGTTGCAGACACAACCACATCCACTACCTCCACTGTCTACCCCTCCTCCTCCTCCACCTCCCTCCCAGTCACATCCACACTTACACCTGCATGCACTGCCTCAACATCCACCAGCAGCATCACCACACCAAGCAGCACACAGACCTCACTAGCAGACATCTCCACAACATCCATCCACTTGTCCCCTGTGTCCTCTACCACCGTGTCTGTGCCCCCCTCCTAAGGGACACAAACGCAAGCACTCAGATACCCAACAGCCATCCACCTCACACACGCACACTGCCCATGCACCTGCACCCAAGTCGAGCAGACATACACCTCCAACAACCACTCCCTCAACCTCCACTCCCATCCCTCTTTCTGCCCTACCACCTCTAAAAAGCTTTTCCTTGCCCAACTTGACCTCTTCGCCCCACCTCCCCTCCTGTCCTGCCCATAGAACCAGGGTGCCAACCAGCCAGCCCAGCACCTCAGCCAAACAGTCCACAGGGACAGTGGAGGAACCTCCTAGTCGTGGAGGCAGGACTGTGAGGGATTCCACTCCAACAGCCAGAAAGGGGAAGGAGCACAAAACACCTACAGCCAGGAAGGGAAAGGAGCCCACAACACCTACAGCCAGGAAGGGAAAGGAGACCACAATACCCATAGCCAGGAAGGGGAAGGAGCCCACAACACTGACAGCCAGGAAGGGGAAGGAGCCCACAACACCCACAGCCAAGAAGGGGAAAGAGCCTACAATACCCACAGCCAGGAAGGGGACAGAGCCCACAACAACTACAGCCAGGAAGGGGAAGGAGTCCACACCTCCTGCTATGGAGGGAATGAAGCCCTCAACTCCATCAGAGGCTGGGAGGGTGAAACCACCAACACCACCACCACCACCACCACCTGTGATCACGGAGCCCTCACCGCCAGCAGAGACAGCCCAGGAGGCACCATCACCTGTTGCCACAGAGCAGCACTCAACACCAGCCAAGGCAGTGCAGCTATCACCGCCAGCAGAGGCAGGCCAGGAGGCCCCATCACCTGTTGCCACAGAGCAGCACTCCACACCAGCTGAGGCAGTGCAGCTATCACCGCCAGCAGAGGACATGTAGGCCACCCACCAGGGACTGCTGCACAAGGGGCCCCCTCCAGAAGCAGTGGCATGTTCCCCACCTGAGAGACTGTAACCTTGCACTCCCCAGCAAAGATAAATGGGTATGGAGCCCCCTCCAGAACCAGTGAGAAAGTCACCCACTCCAGAGACTGTGTCCTTGTAGTCCCCAGAAAAGAGGAATGGGCATGGAGACCCCTCCAGAACCAGTGGGCATGTTCCCCAGGTCAGAGACTGTAACCTTGCACTCGCCAGTACAGGGAAATGGGCTTGGAGCCCCATCCAGAACCAGTGGGAAAGTCACCCATCCCAGAGAGTGTGGCCTTGTGGGGAAGTGGGGAAGTTATTAATTAATCGTATTTGGCTGAGGTGCCCCCCCACAATCCCCACGAGGTGCCTACCCACTTGCAAAATGATGCCCCTGCAGTGTTCTCTCTGGATGTGTCAGGATACAAGTTGGGCCTTGGACTTTGTCCTGTGGCTTTGTGTGCCCTTATGACTTTGGACTAGGCATTCATCCTTTATCAAGATTTGTATGCATTTGCTTCCTGTGGTGGGTTTTGCTATACTAATACATTGTCAGTACTTCTGAAATATGGTCCTTGTTTTATCATGCTGTGTGTCGTGTGCCATTGGTTTACTTGTACAGCTGGTTGTGTGTATGGTGTGTGTGTGAATGGTGTGTGTTGTGCGTGTGTGTGTCGTTTTCCTCCCTCCCTCCCTTGTGTGCTAGGCGGCTGTACTCACCGTCGGCGTTGGTGTTCCAGGTGGAACATAACGTAAAAAATCATTGTGAACACTTGCAGTTCGGGTTCCATGGTAGCTTGGTTCTTCCCTGTGTCTCCAATGGTGAGTCCTTTCACTTCTGAGCTCTGTTTCAGCCAGGCTTTTGTTGGCGTTGGTACCGCCCCGGAAAATGTGGCGGTTTGCAGTGTCTTAATATGGTGGGCAGTACTTTGTCTTCCTCCTGACTGTTGAGGGCTACCGCTGTGGTGAGTGTTATTTCCGGACCTATGGCTGCAGCATTTCTTTTGCCACCCATAGGGAGCTCAGGCAATTCTTACACAGGACTGCCACTGCAGCCTGAGTGAAATAACATCCACGTTATTTCACAGCCATTTTACACTGCACTTCAGTAACTTATAAGTCACCTATATGTCTAACCCTCACTTGGTGAAGGTTAGGTGCAAAGTTACTTAGTGTGTGGGCACCCTGGCACTAGCCAAGGTGCCCCCACATGTTCAGGGCAAATTCCCCGGACTTTGTGAGTGCAGGGACACCATTACACGCGTGCACTACATATAGGTCAACACCTATATGTAGCGTCACAATGGTAGCTCCGAACATGGCCATGTAACATGTCTAGGATCATGGAATTGTCCCCCAATACCATTCTGGTATTGGGGGACAATTCCATGCATCCCCGGGTCTCCAGCATAGAGCCCGGGTACTGCCAAACTAACTTTCCGGGGTCTCCTCTGCAGCTACCGCTGCTGCCAACCCCTCAGACAGGTTTCTGCCCCCCTGGGGCCTGGGCAGCCTGGTCCCAAGAAAGCAGAACAAAGGATTTCCTCTGAGAGAGGGTGTTACACCCGCTCCCTTTGGAAATAGGTGTGAAGGGCCTGGGAGGAGTAGCCTCTCCTGGCCTCTGGAAATGCTTTGAAGGGCACAGATGGTGCCCTCCTTGCATAAGCCAGTCCACACCAGTTCAGGGATCCCCCCAGCCCTGCTCTGGTGCAAAACTGGACAAAGGAAAGAAGAGTGACCACTCCCCTGACCAGCACCTCCCAGGGGAGGTGCCCAGAGCTCCTCCAGTGTGTCCCAGATCTCTGCCTTCTTGGATGCAGAGGTGTGAGGGCACAATGGACAGCTCTGAGTGGCCAGTACCAGCAGGTGATGTCAGAGACCCCTCCTGATAGGTGCTTACCTTTTGCCAATCCTCCTCTGAGGGCTATTTAGGGTCTCTCATGTGGACGAGATAACGAATGCAAGAGCTCACCAGAGTTCCTCTGCACTTCCCTCTTCGACTTCTGCCAAGGATCGACTGCTGACTGCTCCAGGACACCTGCATAACCGCAACAAAGTATCAAGAAGACTACCAGCAACATTGTAGTGCCTCATCCTGCCGGCTTTCTCAACTGTTTCCTGGTGGTGCATGCTCTGAGGGCTGTCTGCCTTCACCCTGCACTGGAAGCCAAGAAGAAATCTCCCGTGGGTTGACGGAATCTTCCCCCTGTTAATGCAGGCACCAAACTTCTGCATCACCGGTCCTCTGGGTCCCCTCTCATCCTGATGAGCGTGGTCCCTGGAACACAGGAGCTGGGTCCAAGTGTCTTTGACAGTCCAGTGGCCGTTCTGTCCAAATTTGGTGGAGGTAAGTCCTTGCCTCCCCACGCCAGACAGTAATCCTGTGTACTGTGTGAACTGCAGCTGCTCGGGCTTCTGTGCACTTTTGCAAGACCCCAGCAATCCGTTCTGCATTGCCCAACTCGCTGAGTTGGACTCTGACGTTGTGGGATCCTCTTTTGTTGTTCTGAGTCGACCGTCATCCTCAGATCTTCTAAGTGCTTCTTCAGGTGCGTCTGTGGGTGCTGCCTGCTTCTGTGTGGGCTCTCTGTGTTGCTGAGCGCCCCCTCTGTCTCCTCCTCCAAGGGGCGACCTCCTGGTCCTTCCTGGGCCCTGGCAGCACCCAAAATCCTCAACCGCAACTCTTGCAGCTAGCAAGGCTTGTTTGCAGTGTTTCTGAGTAGAAACAACTCTGCTTCCTCCAGCACGCCGTGGGACATCTTCTGACCAAAGGAGAAGTTCCTGGCACCTTCCGTTGTTGCAGAATCTTCAGCTTCTTCCACCCAGAGGCAGGCCTTTTGCACCTTCATCCGGGGTTTAGTGGGCTCCTGCCCCCCCTGGACACTTGCGTGACTCTTGGACTTGGTCCCCTTCCTTTACAGGTCCTCAGGTCCAGGAATCTGTCTTCAGTGCTTTGCAGTCAGTTGTTGTCCTTGCAGAATCCCCTATCTCGACTTTACTGTCTTTCTGGGGTAGTAGAGTAACTTTACTCCTACTTGTCAGGGTCTTGGGGTCGGGTATCTTGGACACCCTTAGTGTTTTATTACACTCCCAGCGACCCTCTACACACTACACTAGGCCTGGGGTCCATTCGTGGTTCGCATTCCACTTTTGGAGTATATGGTTTGTGTTGCCCCTAGGCCTATTTCTCACTATTGCATTCTATTGTGCTCTACATTGTTTGCACTACTTTTCTAACTGTTACTTACCTGATTTTGGTTTGTGTGTATATATTTTGTGTATATTACTTACCTCCTAAGGGAGTATATCCTCTGAGATACTTTTGGCATATTGTCACTAAAATAAAGTACCTTCATTTTTAGTAACTCTGAGTATTGTGTTTTCTTATGATTTAGTGCTAAGTGTTATAAGTGGTATAGTAGGAGCTTTGCATGTCTCCTAGTTCAGCCTAAGCTGCTCTGCTATAGCTACCTCTATCAGCCTAAGATGCTAGAACACCTCTAATATACTAATAAGGGATAACTGGACCTGGCACAAGGTGTAAGTACCACAAGGTACCCACTATAAGCCAGGCCAGCCTCCTACACAGATCAACTATCTTCCACTCTTCTGCGACTCTGTCAATTTTCCACCTCTGGGCATGGACATTAAGAATTGGGCTCTGTGGACAATCTATTCTAGAATATGGTTCCATTTCTCTCCCTTTTGAAAAGAGAATATCTGTTTCTGCTACAATCGGATGGAGCCTGGGGCCCTATCTCTATTTCTAGGGTTGGATGAATATTTTGTCTCAGTTTCATGGGGTAGAGAGTAACAGTTTATTTAAACAATTTTCCGTGGAACCCAAATGTCACACAATAATATTCAGAGTCTAATCAGAAATTCATGGGAGCTGTATTACAGACTCAAAGTCAACGTTACATAAATGAGTCTTAAAACAATAGTATATATATCTAAATCATCAAAGAAGAATTAAAGCATTGTACAATATTAAACGTAGTCAGTATATACAAGACCAAGACTTTGATTGCCACAATACGGAAAATCAGTAAAAGCATGTAGTTCTTTGGCCCCAGAACCAAGTTCTCCTGCCTAACTATTTAAACTAAACGTTAAACGATTCTAATTCTATTTAAAATAGTTGAGAAAGGTCAGCAAAAATGAATTCTGTAGAATTTTCTTTTAAGAGATGTGTAATGGCAGAAAGCCACATAGAAAATATGAGGCCTATACCTCAGAAAGGTGTGTTCAGCTCAAAGTGTGAAAAGAATCTGTCTCTCTCACTAACTAAACCTTCTTTAAATCACAGTTTCCCAATGTGATGACATCCATCAATATATTTATAGAGCGCGCTACATACCCGTTAAGATTTCAAGGGGGGGGGGTACGCTGCTACTGGTCGAAGAGCCAGGTCTTGAGGAGTCTTCTGAAGGTCAGTAGGCCCTGGGTCCGTCGCAGGTTGGTTGGGAGAGTGTTCCATGTCTTTGCGGCGAGGTAGGAGAAGGATCTGCCGCCGGATGTCTTTCGGTGGATGCGGGGGACGGTGGCGAGTGCGAGGTCTGCGGAGCGGAGCTGTCGGGTGGGGGTGTAGAAGCTGAGTCTGTTGTTGAGGTAAGCATGTCCGGTGTTGTGGAGTGCTTTGTGTGCGTGGGTGAGGAGCTTGAATGTGATCCTCTTGTCAACGGGGAGCCAGTGGAGGTCTCTCAGATGGGGTGTGATGTGGTTGCGGTGGGTTACGTTGAGGATTAGTCGGGCGCAGGCGTTTTGGATGCGTTGGAGGCGCTGCAGGTGTTTTGTCGGGATGCCTGTGTAGAGTGCGTTTCCGTAGTCTAGCCTGTTGCTAACGAGGGCCTGTGTCACTGTTTTTCTTGTGTCTGTTGGGATCCACTTGTAGATCCTGCGGAGCATGCGGAGAGTGTTGTAGCAGGAAGAGGAGACTCCGTTGACCTGTTTTGACATGGAGAGGGAGGAGTCGAAGATGAAGCCCAAATTGCGTGTGTGGTCGGTCGGTGTTGGTGGGGTTCCTAGAGATGTTGGCCACCAGGAGTCGTCCCAGGCGGAGGGGTTGGGTCCGAGGATGAGGACCTCCGTCTTGTCCGAGTTCAGTTTCAGGTGGCTGTTTCCCATCCATTCGGCAACGGCCTGCATTCCCTCATGGAGGTTGGACTTGGCGGTGTGCGGGTCCTTGGTGAGGGAGAGGATGAGCTGGGTGTCGTCGGCGTAGGAGATGATGTTGAGGTTGTATTGGCGGGCTACTTGAGCGAGGGGTGCCATGTAGATGTTGAATAAAGTTGGGCTGAGGGATGAGCCCTGGGGTACGCTGCAGATGAGTTTGGTGGCTTTGGAGCAGAAGGGAGGAAGGCGGACTCTCTGGGTTCTGTTGGAAAGGAAGGATCTAGTCCACTCGAGGGCCTTCTCTTGTATTCCGGCTTCGAAGAGGCGGGTTCTCAGAGTGTGATAGCATACCGTGTCGAAGGCGGCTGATAGGTCCAGGAGAATGAGGGCTGATGTTTCGCCGTTGTCCATTTGGCGCCTGATGTCGTCAGTGGCGGCGTGGAGCGCGGTCTCGGTACTGTGGTTTTGTCGGAAGCCAGACTGGGAGGGGTCTAGGATGTCGTTGATTTCGAGGTGGGGAGTCAGTTGTGCGTTGACGATTTTCTTGATGACCTTCGCAGGGAATGGGAGCAGGGAGATGGGTCGGAAGTTCGTAAGGTCCTGGGGGTCTGCTTTGGGCTTCTTAAGGAGGGCGTTGATTTTGGCGTGTTTCCAGCTTTCTGGAAATGTTGCTGTTTCGAAGGAGATGTTGATGACCTTCCGTAGTTGGGGAGCGATGGTTGTGTCTGCTTTGTTGTACACGTGGTGGGGGCATGGGTCTGACGGTGATCCGGAGTGGATGGAGTGAGTCAAATCTTTGACATCACAGTCAAAGCTTCTCAATTGAACCTCCAATTAATTTTAATTAGAAGTTACAACTTTCAGAGACCTCACACATCCAATCTTGATACTCTTTGGTCTCAGCAATTTCAAAAGAGTTACAACTGACAACTTCCAGAATACTCCTCTTCATCCTTGCATAGCTTGTCACAGGTTTTCTTGTCTCTCACGCACAATAAGCTTCTTGTTAACTCTGTCTCAACTCCTAACACCTTCATCTTGAAGAGAAAACATTTAAGAAAACAAACTCCACATTGAAAGTTAACTGTGAAAAGCAAAATGTGTGTGTAGGCCTTCACTCCAGCCAAGGTAATAACACAAGAACATACTTTTAGACTGAATGAATTCTAAGCATTACTTGTGAGAATATACAAAATGATTATGCAGAATAGTACTTTCAAAGTGTTAGTTTCAACTAGATATGCATGAAACATTACTTAAATGTTCTATCCAATGTTGCCCTCCACTCATGCTTTGCAGTGCAGTAATGATATAAAAAACACTTCATCATGCTACGCAAAATGTGACCACCAAATTGTGACTACCAGAAAGTGAACACCCTTTGTATTCTTATTTCAGAGATGTAGTGGCACAGCCAAGCTACGCTTCTTCATGTGCAGTGTTGGCATGTGCAAATGGTTTTGAGAATGCAGCGATAATTGTTTGCAAAGCTGACGACTAACTACACATTGTTGGTGGATACCTGTAAACATATGTGTTTGTAGATATTCACCACCTTGTACAACAGTGCACACCAAAAATAAGCTACAAACACACCCCTACAACTAAATGTACTCAGGTGGAAATTTCATTATAGTGATGTAATATCCAGATCTGAAAATTCCCTTTTTGCTTTACAAATTGTTAGAAATGGGGTCTCTGGTTGGAGGTCAGTTTGAACTCTGTCCAAGCAGGGACCCTCGCTGTAGTCAGGGCAATGGAGGTACACAAGTAGATAACCCCTGCTCACCCCCTTGAAAGCTTGGCACAAGCAGTCAGGCTTACCTCAAAGGCAATGTGTAAAGTTATTGTACCAACTCACACAGTAATACAGTGAAAACACTACAAAATGGACACCAGACTTATTTAGAAAAATAGGCAATAATTATCTAAATCTAGCAAGACCAAAATGACAAAAACCCTAAATACACAAGTCAAGTTATGAATTTTCAAAAGAATAGATTCTTACTCCATAGAAAACAATGGAAACGTTGTTCTTACACAAAGTAACTGGCTTGCATGAAAAATAAAGCTGCACGGGTGAGCGTGCATCAGAAAAGTCAGCGATGCGTCTATTTCTTACTTGCAAGTGCAAGTGAGGCCGTGCGCTGTTTCTTCTGCGGTCCGGTTGGCGATGCATTGTTTTTCTCTCCCGATGCGTCGATTTCCAGATGGGGCACCTCGTATTCGCACATGTTCACAATGACTTTGATGTCCAGCGATGTTGCGTGAGAAATCCGGCCACACAGTGATGGAAAACCGCACTCTGGGGTGTTTGGGTCATTATCATCAGCCGCAAGTGGGTGTTGCATCGATTTCCCAGCCGCGATGCAGGCTTTGCGTCGATTTCAGCAGTGAAGCAGGTGGCGTGTCATTTTTATAACCGCGTTGCAGGTGGTGCATTGCAATTTTCCCCACATGGCTTCCTGAGCATGGATTTCAATCTTTGTTCTACCATCTTCACCTTTCAAGGGACCAGGGACTGGAGAGGGCACCACTTGGCAGGGCAGGAGTCTCAGCAGAGAGTAGCCTTTGATGGAGCTGATACTTCAAAACAGGAGGCAAGCTCAGTCCAAACCCCTGGAGAATCTTCACAAGCAGGAATATACCACAAAGTCCAGTCTTTGACCTCTGTGAGGCAGAAGCAGCAACTGAAGGCCAACCCAGCAAAGCACAGTCGCATGCAAAGGGGCAGTACTCCCCCTCAGGCTCTTCAACTCTTCTCCTTGGCAAAGGTTCTATTTGGTTCCAGAAGTAATTTAAAAATCTGGGGTTTTGGGTCCACTACTTACACCCCTTCTGCCTTTGAAGTAGGCAAACTTAAAAGGAAAGTATCTGTTGTGCACAAGATCCTGCCTTGCCCAGGCCTGGTCCGAGACACATACCACGGGGTTGGAGACCGCATTCTGTGAGGGCAGGCACAGCTCATTCAGGTGTAAGTGACCACTCCTCCCTCGCCTCTAGCTCAAATGGCTCATGAGGATATGCAGGCTACATCCCAGCTCCCTTTGTGTCACTATTAAGAGGGGATTCACAAACAGCCCAACTGTAAGTCTGACACAGACAGGGAATACACAAGCAGGCAGAGTCACAGAATGGTTTAAGCAAGAAAATGCCCACTTTCTAAAAGTGGCATTTTCAAACTGACATTTAAAAAAACAACTTTACAAAGAGATGTATTTTTAAGTTGTGAGTTTAGAGACACCAAGCTCCATATTTCCATCTGCTCTCAAAGGGAAACTGCACTTAAAAGATATTTAAAGGCAGCCCCCATTTTAACCTATGAGAGAGATAAGCCTTGTATCAGTGAAAACCAAATTTGGCAGTATTTTACTGTTAGGACATGTAAAACACACCAGTACATGCCCCACCTTTAACATACACTGCACCCTGCCCATGGGGCTACCTAGAGCCTATCTTAGGGGTGCCTTACATGTATAAAAAGGGACGGTTTAGGCCTGGCACATGGGTACACTTGCCAGGTTGAATCAGCAGGTTAAAACTACATGCACAGACACTGCAGTGGCAGGTCTGAGCCATGTTTACAGGGATACTCATGCAGGTGGTACAACAAGTGCTTCAGGCCCACTAGTAGCATCTGATTTATAGGCCCTGGGCACCTCTAGTGCACTTTACTAGGGCCTTAGTAGTAAATCAAATATGCCAATCATGGAAAAGCCAATTACATCTTCATTTTATACAGGGAGCACTTTCACTTCAGAACTGGTCAGTAGTGGTAAAGTGCCTAGAGTACCAAAAACAGCAAAAGCAGAGTCAAAGCATGGGAAGCAGAGGAAAAAGACAGGTGAGACTACGCCAAGTATGTCAGGTCTAAAATGTGTGCTCCCCGGGCTGAAAGTGGGGAGAACTACCCAACCTCATGGGAGTTCTCATCACTAAGGCAGAAGAATCTGGACAGACCATCAGAATTGTCCTGTTCTGTTCCAGGGTGGTATTCCACTGTAAAGTCCGTTCTCTGTAGGGAGATAGACCACCTCAACAGTTTTGCATTCTCACTTCTCATCTGCATTAACCATCTGAGAGGCCTGTGGTCAGTCTGAACCCAGAAGTGAGTCCCAAACAAGTTGGGTCTTAGCTTCTTCAGCGCCCAGACCACAGCAAAAGCTTCACGCTCAATTGCACTCTGTCTGACACAACAAATTATTTAGAGAAGTCAGGTGCCTTCAGCATGGGTGCTGTGAACATGGCTGCATTCAGGGAATCAAATGCTGTCTAGCAAGACTCAGTCCTGATCACTTTCTTTGGTTGTTTCTTGGAGGTTAACTCGGTTAAATGAGCAACAATGGTGCCATAGCCCTTAACAACCCTCCTATAGTAGCCTGTGAGACCTAAAAAATCTCTCACCTCGATCTGGGTCTTGGGGGGCTCCCAAGCCACAATAATGTCAGTCTTGAGTTGTAGGGGTGCAATCTGGCCACTCCCCACCTGGTGTCCCAAGTACACCACAGAACCATGCCCTATTTGGCACTTACTTGCCTTAATGGTGAGGCCTGCCTTCCGCAGGGCCTCTAACACTTTGCAGAGATGCTGCAAGTGTTCTTCCCAAGTGGAGATGAACACAGCAATGTCATCCAGACAGGCTGCATTGAAATCATCTAATTCAGCCAACATCTGGTTAACCAGCCTCTGAAAGATGGCAGGGGCATTTTTCATCTCAAAGGGTATCACCCTAAACTGGTGGTGCCCATATGGGGTAGAAAATGCAGATCTCTCCTTAGCCCACTCAGTCAGAGCAATATGCCAATATCCAGATATTAAGTTAAACGTGCTGACATATTTGGCAGCCCTTAACCGATCAATGAGGTCATCAGCTTAGGGGATGTGGTGCAAGCTAGTCTTAGTGTCCGCATTGAGTCCCCGGTAATCCACACAGAACCTAAGTTCTGGAGTGGCACCAGGACCAGCAGCTTTTGGGGCCAAGACCACAGGCCTGGCCCAAGGGCTACTGGAGAACTTAATAACCCCAAGAGCTAACATTTTGGATACCTCACCCTTATTGTAGGCCCTAACCATGTCAGTCACCCTGTAAACTTTGTTTCACAGGTGGACTGTCCCCAGTGTCCACATCATGTGTACACAAATGAGTGACCCCTGGAATCAAGGAAAACAATGAGGAAAACTGCCCCAACACCTGGCAACTGTCCCTCTGTTGCTCCGGCGTCAGTGAGAGTGAGAGGTTCACACCCTCCACAGATCCATCTTTCTCCTTAGCAGATAGGAAGTCAGGAAGAGGCTCACTCTCTTCCTCCACCTCTTTCTTGGCATGGTAGCCCCATTTTTACCTGTATGTCAGTATGTTTTTGCCTGTCTCACTGGGACCCTGCTGGTCAGGACCCCAGTGCTCATAGTTTGTGGCCTAATGTATGTGTTGTGAATAGTGCTTAACTGTGTCACTGAGACTCTGCTAATCAGAACCTCAGTGCATATGCTCTCTCTGCTTTTAAAATTGTCACTATAGGCTAGTGACTTCATTTACCAATTTCAATTGGCACCATGGACCCCCATTATAAGTCCCTAGTATATGATACCTAGGTACCCAGGGCATTGGGGTTCCAGGAGATCCTTATGGGCTGCAGCATTTCTTTTTCCACCCATAAGGATCTCAGAAAAACCCTTTCACAGGACTGTCACTGCAGCCTGCGTGAAATAGAGCACACATTATTTCACTGCCATTTTCACTGCACTTAAGTAACTTATAAGTCACCTATATGTCTAACCTTCATTTAATGAAGGCTAGATGCAAAGGTACTAAGTGTGAGGCACCTTTGCAGTGTGAGGGCATCTTTGCAGTAGCAAAGGTGCCCCCACATTGTTCAGGGCCAATTCCCAGGACTTTGTGATTCCGGGGACGCCATTACACGAGTGCACTACATATAGGTCAATACCTATATGTAACTTCACAATGGTAACTCCAAATATGGCCATGTGAGGTATCTAAGATCATGGAATTGTACCCCTATTCCAAAGCTGGTATTGGGGAACCAATTCCATGCATTCTGGGGGCTCCACCATGGACCCCCAGTACTGTCAAACCAGCTCTCTGAGACTTGAAATGCAGCTACAGCTGCTGCCACCTCACAGACAGGGTTCTGCCCTCCTGGGGTCTGAGTAGCTCTATCCCAGGAAGGTGGAAAAAAGCATTTCCTTTGGGAGCAGGGTGTTACACCCTCTCCCTTTGGAAATAGGTGTTACAGGCTGGGGAGAGGTAGCCTCCCCCAGCCTCTGGAAATGCTTTGAGGGGCACAGATGGTGCCCTCCTTGCACAAGCCACTCTACACCGGTTTAGGGACCCCCAGTCCCTGCTCTGGCGCAAAACTGGACAAAGGAAAGGGGAGTGACCACTCCCCTGTCCATCACCACCCACTGGGTGGTGCCCAGAGCTCCTCCAGTGTGTCCCATTCCTCAGCCATCTTGTTTTCCAAGGTGTGGGGACACTCTGGAGGCCTCTGAGAGTCCGTCCCAGCAGGCGACGTCAGAGACGCCTCCTGATAGGTCCATACTTGATAAGGTAGCCAATCCCCCTCTCAGGGCTATTTGGGGTCTCTCCTGTGGGTTTCTCTTCAGATTCTACTTGCAAGTTTCCAGCAGGAATCCTTTGCAACTACTGCTTCATCCTCTGACCTCGGATCAACCGCAGACTGCTCCAGTAACAGCTGTAACAGCAACAAAGTATCCAGAAGGGCTACTTTTCCTCTGCAACTTCAGCTCCAGCCAGCAACTGCAACAATTTCCATGGTGTGCACACTCTAGGGACTCCTTCACCCTGCACCAGAAGGACCGAAGAAATCTCCTGTGGAGTGACAGAGTCACTTTGCTGCTCACGCAGGCACCTTCTAAGTCGACGACCTGTTCTCTTGAACTCCCCTCCTGGCGACGAGCGTGCTCCTTGGAACACAGGTGGTGGATCTCTTTCACACAGACTGTCTTAAGGTCCTGCTGTCCCAATTTGAAGGAGGTAAGAGCCTGCCTTCCCAAGTACAACAATACCCCTTTGCACCGCATCTTCTTCACTTCCTGAGGCCTCCGTGCACTATTTGCTAAATTCCTTCATGTACAGCCTGGCCCAGGT
Organism: Pleurodeles waltl; assembly: GCF_031143425.1. Classification (NCBI taxonomy): domain Eukaryota; kingdom Metazoa; phylum Chordata; class Amphibia; order Caudata; family Salamandridae; genus Pleurodeles; species Pleurodeles waltl. The sequence goes on along the minus strand of NC_090444.1, from coordinate 1,789,019,681 downwards.
CCCCAGCACTCTAGCCTGTGACGCTCAACTCGCTGAGTTGACCTCCAGCAACGTGGGACCCTCCTTTGTAGTGCTGCACCAACCGCATTTTGCTCCTTTGTCCCCCTGTCCTGGGACTCTCATGGGCGCTGTCAGGTCGACTAAGGGCTCTATGAAGTGCTGAGAGCCCCTTCTCCCTCCTCACACAGAATTGAGGCCCCCAGGTCCCTCCTGGGTCCAGACAGCGCCACTTTGATGCAAAACGCGACTTTGCCTGGAACCAAGGCTTGTTGGACAAATCAAGCGCCAAAACCCACCTGCATCCAACATCTCTTCATGTGTCATCCATTGCATCATGCAGGAACCCACTGACATCTTCTTTGGGTGCATTTCTGCAATCTTCGTCCAACAAGGGACCCTTCCTTTGCACCCTCTTCTGGGTTGGCAGGGGCTCGTGTCCTTCCTGGAACTTCTTCCGACTTCTGGACTTGGTCTCCTTCCTTTGCAAGTCTTCAGGTCCAGGAATCCACCATTTGTTGTTTGCAGTCTGGCTTGGTTCTTGCAATAACTCTAATCACGACTTGTAGTGTCCTAAGGAAACTTGCAGTGCTTTACTCCTACTTTCCTGGGCTCTGGGGTGGGATAATTTACTTACCTTTGCTGTAATCTTACTCTCCCAGCGATTCTCTACACACTACACTTGTCTAGGGGGAATTTGTGATTCGCATTCCACTTTCTTTGTATATGGTCTTAATTGACCCTAGACCTATTTTCTCCCATTGCATTCTATAGCATTTCCTATTGTTTGCACTATCCTATGTATAATTACTTACCTTATTTTGGTGTTTAGTGTATATATTGTGTATAATACTTACCTCCAGAAGGAGTATTGCCTCTGAGATATTTTTGACCTTGTGCCACCCAAATAAACTACCTTTATTTTTGGTAACACTGAGTGTTGTCTTTACTTGTGTATAATTACTGTGTGACTATAAGTGGTATTGCAGGAGCTTTGCATGTCTCCTAGTTCAGCCTAAGCTGCTCTGCTATAGCTACCTCTATCAGCCTAAGCTGCTAGAACACTACTACATTTCACTAATAAGGGATAACTTGACCTGGTGTAAGGTATAAGTACCCAAGGTACCCACTACAAACCAGGCCCTCCTCCTACAGGACCCTGAAAGGGTTCTTAGGAGTCCACAAGTTCACGACATAGGTGACATTACTCTTGCACTACACCACCTCAAAAGGCCCAGTCCACTTGTCCTGGAGTGCCTGGCTCCACTGGTGACATTACCCACACTTTCTATCCAGTATGAAACTCAACCAGAGTGGCATTCTGGTCATACTAGCATTTCATGTCTTCCTGGCTTGCTTCCAGGTTGTCCTGAGCAAACTCCTGAAGCAGGCAGTCTGGTTTCTAAAAGCTAGCATGTATCTGAATACATTCTGGGGGGGCTTACTGGAGGCTTTCTCCAAGCCCTCCCTAATCAGACTCAGAGGTCCTCTCACATGGTGTCCATACAACCATGCAAAGAGGCTAAAACCAAGTCCCTTTTATGGCACCTCCCTGTAAGCAAACAGAAGGCATGGCAAGAGGAGGTACCACTTACACCTCAAGGGCTTTGACAGGCCCATGATCATGCCCTTCAAGGTGAGGTTCAATCTCTCAACCAGACCGTTTCCTTGGAGGTGGTAAGAAGTGGTAACCCTGTAGGTTACCCCACACTCCTTCCACAGAGACTTCATATATGTCAATATGAAATTGGTACCCCATCAGATACCTCCTTGGGGGACCCCATGCAGGCAACAACCCCATCAATGCATGTCCCACCACAGGGGCAGTGATTGGTCTTAAAGGAATGGCTTCTGGGTCCCTGGTGGCATGGTCCACCAAGACCAGGATGAACCTGTTGCCCATGGCTGTCTTGGGATCCAGAGGCCCCACAGTGTCAATACCAACCCCTTCAAAGGGGATGCTGACCACAGGAAAAGGTTGGAGGGGAGCCTTACATTTCCCCCCACTCATGCCACTTGTCTGACATGTTTGACAAGCCCTCCAGTGTGCATCTGAGTGCCAACACATTTTGGGCCAGTAAGCATGGGTGACAAGCCTCTCAAAGGTCTTGTCTAGCCCCAAAGTGCAGCCAAATGCACATCATGAGCCAAACCCAGTAGGAAGGCTCTAAAGCACTGGGGCACCACCAGCACACGGGCTGCCACAGGCTCAGCAACTTTAGGCTCCCTATATATGAGGTTATCCTCTCAATAAATCAGATATGAGCCAGACTCCTTGCCAGATGCCTGGTCTGTAGCCTGCTGCCGCAAACCCTCCAGAGTAGGGCACATTTTCTGTGCCTTACAGAATGCTTCCCTGGGGGGTCCCCTTGTTGCTGCCACTGAGTCAGCTCAGGTACCTCCACCAGTTCAGCTAACTGTTTCCCTGTAGGTCCCGGAGCATCCTCTCAGTTCAGCCTCCTCCTGGACTGTGGGAACTTCTGAGGCCCCTTGCCCTTCCTCCTTCTGGCAGACACCTGGGCCATTCTTTCAGGCTTCAGGGCCTCCTGATCACCCTGACGGGCTGCCATTGACCAGGTGGACACATACACCCACCCAGACAAACCCAACATTTCCAAGTGAGACCTGTGTTCCACCTCCTTCCAAGGGGAATCCTCCAGGTCATTGCCAGACAAGCAGACAATCTACAGGCATGGTTGGACTCACAGCTACTTTCAAGGCACCTGAGGACCCACTATTCTAAGGGAACCTGTGCCACTCTTCACAGGCACTCTGAGTTGTCTACCGCAACTACTTGGTGAAGTGTATGGAAACTACCTTCTCTTCAGACACCTGGTGACTTCTCACAGTAGTCATACTGGCTTCTGTGTCCCTCAGACCCTCCACCCTCTGTCCATTGATGGTCACCCATTCTGTGTACTTTTTAGTGTTCTCAGGCACATTGGTCTGGACCATCTCACTGTCCCCTAGTGAGACAAGAGTCATCTCAGCTGGCTCCCACCCACCTGGAAACAACTCCTCCCCAAGAGCTACACTGGTCAAACCCTGTGACTGAGCACCAATGGGTGCCTGTGTCCCCTTGGCACATTTGGGATCCCCCTCATGTGACCCACCTGATCAGATGCAAAACACTTGCGGGGACCCCTTTCTGCTGGTTTCCCTGTAGAGACCTATGTTTTCTTATCAACTGGCGGCTGGGAATTTCGACCATGGGAACTAGGTTAGAGCCCTTTGGAGAACTCCCCCTGTTTACCCTTACCCAACCACGTCTTCTGATGGGGACCCTACTCACCTTTGGCATGGTCTCCCCTATACCTCTTCTGGACCCTAGTGGTTTCCCACCGGTCCGCTTCCTGAACAAGCTTCCTGGGGTTAGGCAGCTTGCTGTCAATTAGGTGCTGGCGCAGCTCTGTAAAACAAAGACCGTACAAGTGCTCCAAAGCAATTATGTTGTAAAGCCTCTTATAAGTTGTTACCTTGCTGCCCTGCACCCAACCTTCCAGTGACCTGCAAAAAGAGTCAACACAATCTTGCCAAGTTTGGGATTCTTTCTTAATGTAGGACCTTAACTTGTCCTTGTACTGCTCGGGGTGACACCATATCTTGTGAGTAGGGCGTCCTTCATTATAGAGTAACTGAGTCCCGAGGATCCTCTGAAAATGTCAGAGTATCCATCCCCTCTACCTCAAAGTGCTCCCACAGACCCACCTCCCATTGTGCTTCAGGGACCATATTCATGTCGAGAGCAGACTCATAACCTTTAAAGCAGACATCATCCTCCCTCTTATAATCCTTCACCAGGTCTTTAGGAATGTGCACCCTCCTCTAACGCTGCACCGAGGTACTGCTGCCCCCATCTCTACTAGACTGGCTCCTTTGACCTAGTTCTCTTAAGAAAAGCTCATGAGCCAGAAGCAGCTTCTTTTCTTCAATAGCTAACCTTCTCTCTTCCATCTCCATTTTAAGCTTCTCTAACTCCAGCTGGTGAACCCTCTCTGTCTGGCTTTCCTGCAACTCCTCAGGAGTCAGAATCTTGGATGACACACTGCTACCTGCCTCCCCCAGGCATAACAGGTACATTGACTATCACCTTATGAATGTGCTGCACCTCCTCACCCTCATCCTCCTCCTCTTTGTGCCCCCCAGCTTCTTTGGCTGCCACCCAGGCCCGCAATGCCTTTTGCAGCTCCCCCTTCCTAATGGAGCTCCTGATTGAGCAGGCAAGATCCTTACAAAACTGCTTCAGTTGAGCCACTGTGTACTACTCCAGTTTCTTCCACTCAAATACAGCCTTTGTAGACACAGCTGATGCATCCCCAGATTGAGACATGTTGGTAAGGTTCACTCAAAAATGCAAAGTTCCAAAAGAACAGATAGTTCCCAAGAGAAGTTCAAAAACCACAAAAAATACTGGAGCAGGAAAAGTCCAAATAGAGAAAAAGCAAAAACAAGTTGTATGTGGTCACATAATAGTCTGCACTGAAAAGAGTAGTGTACACTTAATCACTGTATGTCAAGTAAAAACACAAGTTCAATCCTCACCTCTGATCACCAATGTTAGAAATGGGGTCCCTAAGTCAGCCAATGAGGGAAAGCAGCAGTCCCAACCCTCTTGGGACCTGCAAGGCTTGGGACTACTGCCTTCCCTCATTAGCTGCCCTAAGGTCAACCAGTGAGGGAAGGCAGCAGTCCCAACCCTTCTGGAACCTCTGAGGCAGAGCTGCAGGTACGTGTGCATCTTTTTTCTTTTAATTAATGTTTGGTGCATGCATATGTTTGAATATTTGGTCATTAGTGTTGTGAATGGATGCGTGTATGCACGTGTGTGTGTGAATGAGAGTGTAAATAAGTGTGTATGTGTGTCCTGTCACCCCCCTCCTAAAATTACCGGCCACAACTGAAATGATGAATTCCATCTATGAAAAGATATTGGTTTGGGTGTATTTGGCGATCTCCACATGTGTAGATCTCTGCATATAAACATACCTTTGTGAATAGGATCCATTATAACTTGAAAAGTGCACACCTTTAATTAGTAGACATGAGGTTGCTCCGTCACAATGGCATTAGCTATCCCGGCCACCGAAATATAAAGCCCATTATGTCCTGTGGGATTTACATTTCGACAGATGGGATATCTGTCACTGTTGTGATGGAGTAACCCATCTGCCAATCTCAAAATCAGGCCCTTAGTTCTCTTGGATAGGAAGCAAGAGCTGGTGGAGTATGGTACTCTCCAGCATATTAGAAGGTGCCACATTCTCACAAACATGCTAAGTTGATATCTGAAAATGATTAAGATGTGGTTATTTCAAGTAACTATTAAAAATGCACTTTGGGGGTCCTGTTCGGAACAGCTTTGAATTCATGATCCAGTTTTATCTCTTTCATGCCCTCCTTTGGCAGGTCACTGATAGCACACAGACACACGTGTCACAAATTCTGAGGGACAGTGATCCAGCACAGCAATAAAATTGTGACCCAGCACAGCAATTGAAAATACTGCGCTGGGCTGCATATCAGGGAGAGAGCAGAAGAGCGCAATATTGACAAAGATACGGCACTCTCCTCCCCTGTTTAGAGCCAGTGATGATTTTAGCTGTTACGCGCCATGCACACACCTTTGAGCCATAGTGCAAGGGTGTGTTTGTGAGTCTAGCATGGATTTTGTACTGGAAAGTTATTCTTCCAGGACAAAATACTATGCTTAGACACACTTTAAAACTTCGCATACTTTGGATGCGTGCTGCACAGTGCAGCACACATGCAAAGTCGAAAAAGAAAGGAGAAATGAAAACATTTCTCCTTTTAACACCGGCTTTCAAATGATGTTAACTTTTGGCCCAAATCCCTGTCTGCTATTGTTTATAGATACGGTTTTGTGTCAGAAAGCATGGGTGGTTGAATGGAAATGCCCAGGTACCACCCATGTAACGCCTCCTCGGTGCTAAGTACTACAAAGCGATGCTTTGTGCCGCTTTGCATAATTTTTAGGGTACTTTCCAGCGCAAAACGAGCTTTGCGCTGGAAAGTGAATTAGGAAAAAAACATTTTGTGCTGGCTATCGTCACTTTTGTAACGTTAAGTCAGCCCAAACTGTTTGCAAATCACCCACTAAATGTGTTTATATTCGGACGCGTTTTCAATATTTACCACAGCAGCTCACTCATATTACTGCAAATAATCTTTGTGACACACTCCCACTTCTCATATGTGAGATCCTGTATTGATGTAAAAGAAACTTTTTTTATGGATGTTGCACACACACGTTTCTCTGCAAAATGTGTGTAATAGACTCTTGCTCATCACCCACATTCAAAATAAATGAAAGGAAAACGGTATTTAAAACAATCTGTTTAAGAATTATTCAAGGTCACCAGAGCAAGACTCTGTAGAACAGAGGTGGCTCTTTCTGGGGCCCCCTGAAAGACTGGGTCTCTGGGCCAGAGCCCACATTGCCAATGTCTTAAAATGTCTCTGCCCTATAAGCCTTTTTGTCTTTTCATCACTTTCGCATCTTGTACCGAGTTCTTTTCTGATGTGGGTCAGCATCAGCGAATGCCGCAGTACGAATCCAACATCACGTGAATAAACTTTCACATGGCCAGGGACGATAAGTGTGATCTTATTTATTCCATGCATTGTGCAAATACATTGTACTTATATTTTTTCCATGCTTTCGTTTTACGACAGGAGGCCCCAATTCTTCCACTTTCTTCGGCAGTTCTTGCACCTGCATCCCTCTAATCTCCCCAGCCCTTTCTTAGTGCCATTTTGTTGATCACGCCTCTCTCCACAAACTTGTCACGTGCTCAGTCATTTATTTTTGTTTACGGCACCTTTTTAGCTTATTTCGAGACTCATAACTACAGGCCCTCGTGAAACTCAATGCTGCCTGCAAAACTGCAGTGCTGCATTGCCCGAAGGACAGAAACTACTTTAGCATCGGATCTAGCAAGATGATGTCATCAGCAGAACCTGTACAAAATCTGACTTCAGTGCTTGACTTCACCCTCCCGCTGTGGTGCAGAAGGGATACAGCATTGTCTATCCTGGATTTATGCTGGAGTTACCTTCTCCAGTAGAAACTCCTACACGTAAAAAACAGAAAGAAGTTAGATGTGTAAGATGTGTGCCTTAGAAGTGGGTGTCAGAGGGGCCGTCTGCAAAATGGCTGAACTTCCGCGAGGCTCTGCCAGGACGCGGTGCAATCAAGCAGGAAGCTGGTGATCTGAGTGCCATATGGCTCCTAAAGACGAGCACTAAAATCTTCTTATTCCCCAGTACACGAGCTACATTTAGCTGCAGAATGTGGGGCCTCAAAGAGATGTTGGGTGGATCGCAACGAGAACCCAGCAGTCACCATCTTGCTGGTCTTAACTGATCATGGCCTGTGCACCACATCCTGCTGCCTTCTTGTGGAGGGACCAGCTCGGGGAAGCTGCTAGGAGCCTGGTGGAGATAATCTGGGGGGCTGGGGACTGAAAACAGAGGCCTATGTAGGAAAACCTTGCTCCTTACCCGCTAAACCTTACCCAGTAAGTGGTTGCCTGCATCTGTATATTTTAGCAAGGAGTAAATGATCTCCTCTTTTAAAAGAAGAAAAGAGATTTCAGTTCCACACAGGGTCTTTTTGCAGTCTGGGGCTCGTCTGGGCAGTGTTGCCACCCACACGCTGGAAGTGCTGTGCTCCTGCAGCAGCCTCCTCTAGCATCCTGACATCTTTGGGAGTCTAGCTTGCAGTAATGCAACGCATTGTGAATCCTGGAGAGGGTGGGACGGGTGGTGGTTCTCCTTGTGCCCTCTCCTTTTGAACATTATAGTGCCTGTTGGAAGCAGCACATTCTGGTTGGCTGAGGCGGGTCCTAGCCAGGCAGAATCTACCACTCTGGTCAGGGGAGGGTGAGTACACTCACTGTATAACCTGCACTCACCCTTGAGTAGCTTGACACAGAGCAGTCAGGGTTATCACATATTGTAAAGCTTTGGCAAAGCATGGCCACACCACTGAGCATCACAAAGGAGACTTCACATGAGGTATATGGAAATATATGGGCAGATTTATGAAATGTGGCGCTGCACATAGTGCAGCGCCACTTTTCTTGCGCCACTTAGCGCCCCCCCTAACACCACCATGTGTGCGCCGTATTTAAGAAACGGCACACCATAGCGGTAGTTAAGGGGACTAGCATCATAAGTTTTGATGCTAGGGCGGCGCTTTGCAGGAACAGCGTCAAAGATTTTGACGCTAATCCTGCAAAGCACCCAGAGGCCCATTGAACAAAATGGGAGCTTTTTTTTTTTAATGCCTGAACTTAGCAGGTGTTAATAAATGCAGATAAAAATGGCACAAAGGAATCTCAGAGATTCCTTTGCGCCATTTTTATGGTCCCCCCAGCACCGGAACGCCTCCCCTTGCATACATTATGCTTGGGCAGGCATATTGTGGTGCAGGGGGTTACAAAGTGGAGTAATGGAAGCATTGCGCCACTTTGTAAATATGACACAGTGTTTTTGCCTTTCCAGCGCCATATTATCGTAAAATAATTATGCTAATGTGGTGTTGGAATGGCGCTAGGTCACCATAATTCTGGGTCAAAGTTTGTATTCAACACTCACATGAATTAACACTACATGAATTTCATGTAAATCTGGATACAAATCACATTCAGAAATATCACTAATAATACAATGTCCAACAGTGATAATACGCAGTTAGCAGTATGTACGCATTAGAAAACAAACACTTTCCCTTTCTGCACCCAAATGCGGTACTACCATGTTGACAGCACAAGACCAACCCCACCAATCACCCCATTTCAATATAAAACAGTTGCAGGATGCATCCTGGTCCCAATGACAAATGCAATATCTACATACAGAGAGCTATACTGCACTTTTTAAATAGCTCCGCGGCCTAGGCTCCTCCAGTAAATGTCAATGTCAACCAAGATAGTAAACAACGTGCACAGCAATGCAGCTCACTCCTACACACTCGCTCTGCACCACTAGCGGTGCCATGGAAATCAGCCAAGCTCGCCTACAAGTACTCACACACAGTCGCTTCCAGCACCCTTACGGGGTGCTCTGACAAATGGCAGGTGAGATGTAAATGAGTTTGCACACCTGTCTTGGACCCAAACCTTCCTTCACCCTCCAAATAGCTCCTGCCCCCTTCAGAGTTAAAAGTGAAGCAACCTTTCCCCTGATACTAGGCAGCTTGGGGCCAGTGGTTACACTTAGTCAAGATCCCAGGGCAAAGATACAGGGGAAGGAGAGAATGGCTGATCAGGTACCGGTTGGCAAATGGAAGTTTGGTCCTCACTCTGGAATTTCACTCAGGAGTCTACAAACTGGCCTTCCGGTCCGGGCCCCAGTCTACAAAGCACAGTGGGAGGGTAGCCATTGGAGCACGCTGTTCACAGTGGTGGCCAGCCAAGCCACAGACACCACATCACAAATAGTTACCAATTCAACACTTCCCAGGATAGGAGATGCCACATCTCGGGCACGATGACTTGGACTGCCCCAAGCGCCCCAGTTGCACACAAAGAGTGTACTAATTCTGTGCCTTTCTAGTATGGGCACAAGGTCTGGTGGGTGATGACCTGAATGGCACCAGAAACCTACAACACAGATGCAAAGTGCTCAATGCAGGGCCTCCCTCGGATGAGGCCCAAAATCTGGTGTGTGATGACTTGAGTCACACCAGACAATCTCGCTTACACATGGCAAAATACCAATGCAGTGCCTCCATGAAATGAGGCACCACGTCTGGTGTGCGATTACTTAAGTTGCACCAGACAATCCTGCTGCTCATGAAAAGTTACCAGTGCAGTTCCTTTCTGGAATGAGACACCCCGCCTGGTGCACGATGACTAGAGTTGCACAAGGCACTTCTGAACACCATCAGTTACTGTTACCTCCCTGGACTGAGGCACAACGTCTGGTGCACAATGACTTGAGCCACACCAGACAAATTCAGTCACACACAGAGATGCCAGTTAAGTGGTACAGCACAAGGTAGAATGTGGCACTGCTCCGGATATGCCCTCATCTCCGAGGGTCACAACAAGTAACACAGCATGCAATGAGCCTGCAGTTGGTGGTCGAACACAAGAAATGCGGCAGGCTCAATGACTGGCCAAGAGGGGTCCAGCAACCAGTAATCCATTCACTACCAACCAAACGCTTATGTGTGATGTGGCCACATGATGAAGGCCACACCACTTGAATGTGGGCAATTCTTTGCAGGCTCCGCACACCGGTCTTTAGGTCCAAAACTTAGTTCACCGCGCACACTGCTGCAACCAGGTGGAATCCAGCAGACGATGTAGTAGCGAAGGAGGGCACTGTTTTCCAGATGACATTGTATATGGTGTAGGTCCCTTGCAGGAGGTCTGATGTCCCTGACACCTCCACACAGAACAGGGGGCAATCCAAGAAGCCCTTAGAGGGCACACTTCAGAGTGTCACACTGCAGCAAGCAGTGTGCCCAGGCCAGCCATGATGCAGAAAGGCTGGGCAATAACGTCCCAGGACTGTAAATACTCCTATGCACAGCAGAGTCCTCTAGCAATGTGTACCATGCAGTAAAAGTATCATGCAGTACTCCATCCTGCGCTCCTGCAAGTGTATCTCTAAATTGCTGAAGTGTGGTCCCCCTTAAGTGAGCCTTTGAAGTTGGGGTGGTTCAAAGGGTTCCTCTTTGAACCACAGATGTCTAGTGTATGTTTCATTCCTGTCTGCCATGGGGCTGTAGTATGTAGATCCTTATCTTTAGTGGTGCCATGATCTGACTTTGAGATGCCAAGTGTCAAAACCTCTCCCTCCAATCTATCCAGCTAGGTCCTCAGATGGCATAGGTCTGTCGTTTCAGTTGTCCATGTTTTATAGCTGTCACTGGTGAATGCACAGATGTGTTTTCCTCCAGCCTCCAGTGAAATTAAGCTTGAAGTGAAAAGGCACACAAAAAGGATTTTAGAACATGGAAATGCCCACATTCTAGAGGTGGAATTTCCAAGAAATTACTGACAAAACTGCCTTTACAATAAAAAAGGGTTTGTCATTGGGAATCTAGTGATAGTAAACACAATGAGGCTGCTCCACTGCAATCCACTATTGCAGCTAGGATTAATTGTAAACTTTCTCCATCTTAACCTATGGGCAGAGCAGTTCTCAATGGCGGTGAAAACACACATGGGCATTCTTCACTCCATGGCCACATGTGCCCTGGTGCATGCACAAGCCAGCAGGGGCAGACTGGGCACAAGTTTAGACAACACCACAAGGGTGCAAGTGAGTCTATGCAGGCCTGCTGTGTCAGGCTCAGTACATATATAAAAACCATGATGTGCAAGTGTGCACATACTGGCAAGTTGTGCTAGACTCAGTATACATATGGAAACACCAATATGCAAGGGTGCACATATACTGAGCCATGCTAGGCTCAGTATATACATGAAAACACCAAAGTGCAAGTGTGCACATACTGGTAGGTGTCCCTTCCTAACCTTTGTAGGGAGGGTGCTTACACGTTTTCACACTGTACTTAGAGTGAGAAAGTTCCCAGGGCCGGAGGGCCATTCTAAGAGGATCAACAAAGCCACCTAGAAAAAGCCAAATAGTTTGGGAAACCACTACCCTACTATGGCAGATCAAAAAGTGCTACTGCAGGGGGCTTGATTGTATGGAGTGGCTGGATCAAGGAGACTTCTTGAATGTGTGGCTAGAGACTGTCTTTGGCATCTAGGGCTTGCCAAGCCAGAGAACTGAGGCCTCCCTGGGGGGAAGTAAGGTGAACTTGCAGAAATACTGGCTGGATACCCACGAGATGCAGGCACTGCGAGTGCTACAGGTGGTAGTGAAGGTCCGCTAGATGTGCAGAGTATGGCCCTCTTTGCCCTGCACCTGTGATGGTGGTGCTCCATTCAATCTCCCTATCATGGGGAAAAAGGACAGCAAGGATTCCAAACTACCATTCAAATCCTGCCACAGAGGATGTCCAAGCTGAAAATGCCATTCCAATCTGGAGAAAACGAATTCCAAAAAAGTAAACCTAACTGAGCAGTTAGATTTCATGCGAAAGTGAGTGGACAGTCAATAATCACATTGGACATCTTTAAAAGTGGTTATCAGATGTGGAGGATGATGCAACTGAACGTATTTAGACACTTCTATGGATGGAAATGGTGCCTGAGATTATAAAAACTAACAATGAAGACCTTGAAGCCTGATCACAGTGAAACAAATAATGCATTATGTGGGCCCATCAATCAACTGCAAAGGGAAGGATGGAAGATTTTGTGGAAGAAATGCTACATGGCCTCTTTGGTGATGCTGAATTCACCCCCATGATCTTGGTTGATTGGGCACACAGATCTCTGGGCCCTATCTCTCCCCCAGGGACTTCTGCTCACCCGATTATCACACTCTTGATGAATTTCAAGGAATGAGGCACAGTGCTTCACCTTGTAAGACAATGCCACAACCTCAACTATAGCAGCAGTAACATTTCAATATTCACAAACTTTAGCATGGTGGTGCAAGTGGCACTTCCTGATTTTCTTCCCATAAAGCAATATCTGCAGAAGGTGAGTGTTTAATATGCCCTCCAATACCTTAGCTAAATTGCGAATCATGATTATTGTCATCCAGAAGTCTTCTCAGACCCCAAGCAATCCAAGAAATTAGTCTGTAATAACCAGTGAGCATCCCCTGTCCTTGAATAGAATTGAAGACCATTCCCTCGGTCCACTTAGTGACAATGATTGATAATTTCAACACCTACTTCAGTACGGCAATATTTTGTTATTGTTAGCTGTTGCAATTATGTTCAGCTGGATTTTTTGCTTTTTTGATCATCTGGTTTTGGACTTCTTACTGGGGGTGAGTCTCACTACTGGTGTCTCACCCTCGATAATCATATGGCAAATAGAATGCACATGTATACTGTCAGTGTCCTCCTTTTAAGATAAGGCCACTCCTATGCAGCAAGGGTAAGGGGCACTTGGCTGGTTGCACGTGAACATGTGTGCACATGCATGTGCACACGTTTGTGGGTTGTGAGTGGGAGACTATTGTTGTGGGCAGCCCGGTAACCACGCACAAGTAGCCTGACGCAATATGCAGGGTTAGATATTTACCTGGGATGGGCCTTATAACATTAGTACACTAATAGGGAAAGTCAGTGTGATTTATTGTTTTGTCTATAATGACACTCTATTATACACATAGGAAAAGAACTGCCTTATAGTGCAGTTTCACTCGCATTTGGCCTATAGAGTCCATTCCATTGGCTTCTTGAATTGGAGTGAAAGCTGTACCGGAAAATAATTATCTAACTTCTAAAATGATACAACTTATGGGACATCCAGAGTTTTCATATTTTTCTGGCTCAACTCAGGATTAGAGTCTAGGCATTTTGTCACCTTGCTATTCCCATTTAATTGAATTTCTTCTAGCAGCAGGAACAAAGGCTACCCCACACAAAAGGAGCAATTAACCGTACTTATACCAGCTTCCGAGAAGGAAAGGGATGTAGTGAAGTGATCTGCTTCAATTACTTAGCTGTCACATTACACCAGGGATGGGCCTGCCAATATCCTTTGAACAAAGGAGAGTACCCAGACAACTGGAGCCAACCCAGGGGAGGCTATCTTTAAAATTCTAGTGTGCAAATCCCTGGCAGTGATGTCAGTGAGGGGCAGAGCTGAAACCTCAGGAGCTGATATGACCAGTGACTCTTGGATGACACCATTTTGGAATGTCCCAGCATGCTGTTCAGGAAGGTTGGGACAGGGGTGGAGGAGTGATGTGGCACCATTGGATTGGCCAGGGGCGCCTGACTTCTGGAACCTTCCTCTCCCCTTTAAGTACTCTTGCACTAGGGTGAGACTCTCTCTTGCCTGTGGATTTTTCTATACTTCGTTGCTGGATCCTGGGACCGCCATGGAGAACTAGGAGGAGAATCGCCCTGTCCCCTACTCAGGACAAAGGCTATCTTTAAAATTCTAGTGTGCAAATCCCTGGCAGTGATGTCAGTGAGGGGCAGAGCTGAAACCCCAGGAGCTGATATGGCCAGTGACTCTTGGATGACACCATTTTGGAATGTCCCAGCATGCTGTTCAGGAAGGTTGGGACAGGGGTGGAGGAGTGATGTGGCACCATTGGATTGGCCAGGGGCGCCTGACTTCTGGAACCTTCCTCTCCCCTTTAAGTACTCTTGCACTAGGGTGAGACTCTCTCTTGCCTGTGGATTTTTCTACACTTCGTTGCTGGATCCTGGGACCGCCATGGAGAACTAGGAGGAGTATCGCCCTGTCCCCCACTCAGGACGAAGGACTCTGCTTATTTGAATCCAGGACCAGTGGGTCTCCCCAAGGGGCAGTGAAGCTGGCCCCCTTAAACCCCCTGAGGACCAGTTGGGGGAAAGCCCTTAAAATTTCTGAGCCCACAAACAAAGATCAAGAGAAGAGCTGGCACAGGGAACCAGAAGAGCTAACTGTTTTGAGGACTGCATCGCTTTGGAGGTGAGAAGGCTTGCTGCACCTGCCCCTGGTGGCTAGAGCACACCACCAGGAGTAAAATGAGCCCAGGATTGTACAAATTGGCCCAACAGGTCAGAGTTATGACATTTTAAATGATGGTGACCTGTGACCTTTTCTGCCACCAAGTGCATTGGGCTTCACTGCTGATCCAGTAAGTTTCTCTGGGGTGGGCCAGGGCACAGGTGACTGCACAAGGAAGACATATCTAAGAAAAATATATTGTTGGGGGAAGGTGTGCAGATGGCCCCTCCTTTGTTTTAATCTCCTCACCAAGGGACCGTATCGCCCTCCGCTCTAGGGGGCTGGGACCCCATCCCTGGACCCCCGACCACCAATGGAAACAGGGAAGCAGGTGGCCAACACAAGGCACTAGCCCTGCCCTGGTTTAGGCAGGGAGAAAACGACTGCCGGCTCCCGTGGCCACAGACAGGAGTGCAGTCCACCCAGGGAGCTGGCTACGGGCTGCTCAGGGTGGGCTCCTGAGGCTGCCCTTATGACAGTAAGGCCTTCGAGGTACCTGGTTGGGACCAGGCGCCTCCTCCACCCTGCTGAGGAAACATGGAATGGCACGAGGTCAGAGGGAAAACAAGGCAAAACAAAAGAATAAGCATCATACCTCGATACTGTAGTATTCACTGCACTCCTGGAGGAGTGCCTCATAATGCCTTGCAGGGCTTCATCGTTTTGCCCATATTTTTGGCCATTTCTCCCTTTGTGGTGGCCCCAGGATGACAGGGACACCACCAACGACACCAGGCAGGTATAGCCTTTCGCCACAGTCGATTTCAGAAGTCCCCACCCTAAGTTTGTGGGGACTCCAAAACATTCACCTCCCCTGCATTTTCTTTATATTTTTAAGCACTTCTAATGCTGGAGTTGTTTATAGCTGTGAGTGTTGTTCTCTTTATGAGCTATGTGTTTGATAGTATTCATTACGGCCTAAAATTGGTTAAAGACAGTAAATGTATTGAAGCAGCTTCTGTGGGTCAAATGTGTGGATGCAATCCAATGTCATTGTAAAGTAAGGCCATAAATGCAGTCTGATCGTGAAAAATTTATAAATGACATAGGTTTTACCCATTCTAAATGCTTTATTGGTTCACCATGATGATGTTAATGATTATTGCTCACAGCATCTACAGTAGGTTGTATCAGTATTTTGAGTGCATTCATGCTGCAGTATTATTTTGTTTAATAATAGTATTTAAGTACAAATTGATGATATTTGCATGTGGTTTATTGCTTTTGAACTGTGACAAAGCCAATAGACTCACTTGATATGATTGTGTGACATGATTGGGGGTCACAGGTGAATACACAATGTCATATGGGGTATTTTGCAACTGCCACTGTACATATTTGTAAATTACTGTGTAGTACTTAGTAGTAAATGTGTGTAATAAATGTACTTCTTTTCTAAAGAAACAATACTGACTGGACAATCATTTATTGAGTGTTATTATTGTGTGCAAGGAAATGGTGATTACTAGCCCACACCACCTCCCCTGAGTAGGCCTTGGACTGCTCTGCCTCGCTACACTGAGAGAGTCAGGTGCTACAATGGGGTGCTCGGTTCCCATTAAGGACAACTGGAGACCTATTACTTGTGCAGGCCAAAAAACTAATAGCCCTATTTCCTACATTATGTAATTAATCAATGCAACATTGTTTGTGTAGCTTGTCTTAAGGTGATTTATATTGTAGTGACATTTTACAATTATTACGCTGTCTTTGGAAGAAGTATCACCATATGGCACGCATAAATTGTCCCTCTGAATAAGATACACTGGCTAACAGAAATATTAAATCTGCTGATGTCGTTATTAGTTAACGTATCATTGTGTCATGTGGTAACATCTGACACGCCCCTCAAGCATGCTCCGATACAACCCCCTGTCACGAATGGCCAGATTCCAGTGGCTTACCTTCACCTGGTGGCTCTGAGCTCTCAAGGCACTCTGCTACCTTAGGCAACCCTGATTGCAGGGCTTTGAGGATCCCTTGGCACCTTCTGTATTGATGAGTCATATTATGGCACAGATTTCGTGATAACTTATCATATATAATAAACCTCTTGACTACTGATACACACTTTAAACCTCTATTTCATTTTGGCAACCAAATACCTCTGATAGGGTGTTAGCTTTGTACTTTGGCCTTCAGCTGGAAATTCTTGATGCTATTTCTTCTGTTCTTGTTTAGTTCTGGTTCAGAAGTTGTTCCATGTAGGCTAGGGGACATTTCACTGATGTGTGTTTAAGACAAGAGTCATTTTTGGGTGAAAAGCAGGTCTGACAGTTTAGTGCCATTTTTCCTCCCTTCGAGAAAGCTGGAAGTGCCATTTTTGGTTTAGGCGCGTTCTAGCTACAAGGGATCATAAGGCACCCGATTAATAAATTCAAGACCGCAGCACAGTATGAGATTTTACGACTTCCTCTATGATTTCAATCTTTCTTATCTTTTGTTTTTGTTCTTATTTTTGTGCAATTCTCTGATCATCTTCATATTTCCATCAGCTTCACTGTGTGATTTGAAAGGAACAGGGAGGGCGGCATTTTGTTTTGGCTTGCATCTTTTCTTTGGGCTCCTTATTGTATTTTCAGCCATTATTTCCTCCGTTCAGGACAGCTAGAGGCACCATTTCTGGTTTGTGCACGAGAAGCTGCAAGGAAATTGTGAGGCACCTGATGAATAAATTCAGGGCTGCGGCACAACCGGGCTACCTACAAGGTATGTGATTTTACAGTTCCTGCTGTGATTTTAATCTTTCTTACCTTTTAAATCTTTTTATTTGTTTTTATTTGTGTGCAGTCCGCTGACGGTTTTTAGCACTGCCTTATTTTATTTTTTATCAGCTTCACTGTATGATATGAAAAGAGAAGGAAAAGCTTGGCTTTTTTGCTTTGGGCTCCTTATCGTGTTTGCAGCCATTTTTACACCCTTCTGGACAGAAGGAGCCATTTTTGGTTTCTGCATGCTCTAACTGTCAGGGGATCACGAGGCACCTGATGAATAAATTCAGGGCCGTGGTGCAGACCTGCTCTGGTACTCCAAAGGTGTGCCTAAGACAGGCCTGTTTTCTGCCTCCTGTCGGTGTCCATTACCAGCAGCTATGCTTGTTTGGATCCGTGTTCTGATAGGTTTGTCTGTTATTTAACTCAGGCTCTTCTTGATTTATGCCCCATGAACCAATGATCTATTAAAATTAATCTTCATAGTGAAGGAGCGTAGCTTGGCTGGGCCACTACGTCTCTGAAATAAAAATGCAAAGAGTGGTCACATTCTGGTGGCTACAATTTGGTGGTCACATTTTGTATAACATGACGACGTGTTTTTAAATAGTTACTGCACTGCAAAGCATATGAGTGGAGTGCACCTTTGGATATAACATGTAAGTAACAGTTCATGTATATTTATTTGAAACGAATGTTTTGAAAGTATTATTCTGCATAACCATTTTGTACATTCTAACATGTAATGCTTAGAATTCATTTAATCTAAAAGTATGTTCGCGTTTTATTAATGTGGCTTGAGTGAAGGTCTACACACATATTTTTCTCTTCACAGTTAACTTTCAAAGTGGAGTTTTGTTTTCTTAAATGTTTTCTCTCCGAGATGAAGGTGTTAGAAGCGGAGACAGAGTTAACAATAAGCGTATCGTGCATGAGAGATAAGAAAGCCTAAGTCGAGCTATGCAATGATGAAGATGAGTAATCTGGAAGTTGGCAGCTGTAACCTTTTGATTTAGGAGAGACCAAAGAGTATCAAGATCAGATGTGGAAGGTCCCTGAATGTTGTAACTTCTAAGTAAATATAATTGGGGGTTCAATCGAGAAGCTCATCTGCAATGTTATTGTCTTGGGAAACTGTGATTTAAAAAAGGTTGAGTTAGTGAGAGATCATATCCTTTTGCACCCCTAGAGCTGAATGGACCCTACAGAGGTACAGGCGTCACACATTGATTTTATGTGGCTTCATGCCACATGCACCTCTCTAAATAGAATATTCTACAGAATGTCTGTTTGCTGACCTTTCTCAACTTTTTTTAAGAATTAGAATAGTTTAGGGTTTAGTTGAAATGGTTAGGCAGGAGATCTGAGTTCTAGCGATCCAAGAACAACATGATTTTTCTGATTTACTGTATGGAGGCAATGGAAGTCTTCGTCTTGTATATGCTGACTAAGTTTAATATTGTATGACTCTTTTTAATTCTCCTTTGGTGATTTTATACATCTATACCATATCTATAGGCAGCGCCTTCAGACCATACGGGTGATTAACGGTGCTTCAGAAATGATTGATTGATTGATACTTGGTTTTGAGACTCATATATGTAACGTTAACTTTGAGTCTCTAACAAAGCTCCTATGAATCTTTGATTTGACTCCTAATATTATTGTGTGACATTTGGATTGCAGAGAAGTTGTTTAAATGATTTGATAACTGTTACTTTCCACCTCTCGGAACAGAGAAGAAGAGACTCATCGGACCTCAGAAATAGAGATAGAGCCCCAGGTTGGAGCAATCGCATGGTGGGCTTGTTTAACTGTCGTTCCTGTCATTTTAACACCGCCCATCCTCACCGAGTGAGTTCATCAGATGGGGCCCCTTTTGGTATTAAACCTTCAGCATCTTCTTTTGCTGCTCTTTTATTTCATGTTAGATTTCTGAATAAGCAGGCTGCCTTTATTTTTGATATTCTAAATGACAACCTTCCGGATGTCTTATTTCTCACTGAGACTTGGCTGACTGATTCCTCTCTCCCCACAACTGAAATGGCTATTCCTCAAAGGTATTGTTTTCATCAGCTTGACCGTCTGAATCAAAGGGAATGGTGTGGCTATAGTCTACAAGCAAGTCTATCATTGCTCACCCTTAAAGACTGATGAGCTTCTAGGGTCAGAGCCCTTTGGCTTCTGCTTACTTCTGTTACCCCATCAAGCGCTAGGCTGCATCTTAATATATATAACACCAGGCTATGCAGGGGAATTTATTAAATCTCTAGATGAAGCACTTACCCATCTTTCCCCCTGTTTTGTGCATTTCATAATCATAGAGGAATTCAACATCCAGGTCGATCACCTTTTTGAGAATCCGCTACCCTGTTTGGCAAAATGTCAACCTGCAACTTGACCCAACTTGTCACCAAGCCCACTCATTTGGCAGGGCATATGATTGATTTAGTTTTTTCTAATGTTCAGCTGGATCTTATGGAGCCACTTCCTCTACCCTCTGCTGACCATTTTTAATTAAGTTTAGAAGGTCTGCGTATTTGTCTAATGGGGTGAATGCAGGGGAACCTTCTAATCTATTTTGACCTAATAGTAGAATTAAGACTGATGAGTTCAGCAATGCACTGAAGGCTTCCGCCCCTGTACTTTTAGGTGATAGGGTAGAGAGACACTGATGTGGACTTTACAGTGAAGAGGATAAAGCTGTTGTTAGAAATGGGGTCTTTGGTTGGAAGTCAGGTTACCCTCTGTCCAAGCAAGGACCCTCACTCTAGTCAGGGTAAAAGAGAATCACCCTCAGCTAACCCCTGCTTACCCCCTTGTTAGCTTGGCACGAGCACTAGGCTTAACTTCAGAGTGCTAGGTGTAAAGTATTTGAACCCACACACACAGTAACTTAATGAAAACACTACAAAATGACAGAACACAGGTTTAGAACAAAATAAAATATTTATCTAAGCTAAACAAGACCAAAATGACAAAAATCCACAATACATAAGTCAAGTTATCAATAAAAATGCAAAAAGAGTCTTCATGTGAGTTTAAACACACACTAACACTGTTAGCGTGAAAATGTACCTTTGGTGCGTCAAAAATAACCCTGCACGGGTGAGTGTGCGTCAAAAAGAGCTTGCAATGCATCGATTTCACTCACGAGCGAGACCTTGCCTTGTTTCTCCTTTCATCCGGTCGGGGTGCGTCGTTTCTTCTTTCTGCAGGAGAGCGACACGTCGATCCGGTCAGCACTCCCGGATCCGGGCAGGCCTTGCGTTGTTTTTACACGCCCAGCGGTGCTTGCGTCGGTAATCCAGCCGCACGATGATCCGAAAACCACGCAGCGCGGGTAACGATCTCACCAGCCTCCATCAGCGATTCTGCGCGTCGTTTCCCCAGCTCCGTGCGTCGATTCGTCGGTCGCGTTGCAGGCGAGCGTTGATTTATCAGCCGCAGATCGGAGTTGCGTCGATCTTTTCCCCGCACAGGGTTCTGTGCGTGGATTTCTTCCTCTTAGGCTGCCAGCTTCTCATTTCAGGGTCCCAGGAACTGGATGGGCACCACTTGGCAGAGTAGGAGTCTCTCCAGAGACTCCAGGTGCTGGCAGAGAGAAGTCTTTGCTGTCCCTGAGACTTCAAACAACAGGAGGCAAGCTCTAAATCAAGCCCTTGGAGATCTTCACAAGAAGGAAGGCAACACAAAGTCCAGTCTTTGTCCTCTTACTCTGGCAGAAGCAGCAACTGCAGGATAGCTCCACAAAGCACAGTCACAAGCAGGGCAGCTCTCCTTCCTCAGCTCTTCAGCTTTTCTCCAGGCAGAGGTTCCTCTTGGTTTCCAGAAGTGTCCTAAACTCTGTGGTTTTGGGTGCCCTTCTCATAACCATTTTCTCCTTTGAAGTAGGCGTACTTCAAAGCAAAGTCTCTCTTGAATGTGAAATCATGCCTTGCCCAGGCCAGGCCACAGACACTCACCAGGGGGTTGGAGACTGCATTGTGTGAGGCAGGCACAGCCCTTTCAGGTGTGAGTGACCACTCCTCCCCTCCCACAGATGGCTCATCAGGATTTGCAGACTACACCCCAGCTCCCTTTGTGTCACTGTCTAGTGTGAGGTGTAACCAGCCCAACAGTCAAACTGACCCAGACAGGGAATCCACAAACAGGCAGAGTCACAGAAATGATATAAGCAAGAAAATGCTTACTTTCTAAAAGTGGCATTTTCAAACACACAATCTTAAAATCAACTTTACTAAAAGATGTATTTTTAAATTGTGAGCTCAGAGACCCCAAACTCCACATGTCCATCCACTCCCAAAGGGAATCTACACTTTAATCATATTTAAAAGTAGCCCCCATGTCAACCTATGAGAGGGACAGGCCTTGCAACAGTGAAAAACGAATGTAGCAATATTTCACTGTCAGGACATATAAAACACATTACTATATGGCCTACCTTAACCATACACTGCACCCTGCCCTTGGGGCTACCTAGGGCCTACGTTAGGGGTGCCTTACATGTAAGAAAAGGGACGGTTTAGGCCGAGCAAGTTGGTACACTTGCCAAGTCGAATTTACAGTTAAAAACTGCACACACAGACACTGCAGTGGCAGGTTTGAGACATGATTACAGAGCTACTTATGTGGGTGGCACAACCAGTGCTGCAGGTCCACCAGTAACATTGGATTTATAGGCCCTGGGTACCTCTAGTGCACTGTACTAGGGACATACTAATAAATCAAATATGCCAATCATGGATAAGCCAATTACATACACATTTTGTATAGGAGCACTTGCATGTTTGCACTGGTTAGCAGTGGTAAAGTGCACAGAGTAGCAAAAACAGCAAAATCAGAGTCCAGCACACATCAACAACCTGGGAAACAGAGGCAAAAATTTAAGGGAGACCACGCCAAGGATGAAAAATCTAACAGCTGTTTACTTGGCAGTCTTAAGGAAATATCATGCGTCAGTTAAAGCGACTAAGAAAGTTTACTATGGGAGAAAATTGAGGCTGCTGGGAATAAGTTTCTAAAACTTTTTAAAATTGTGAAGAGATTCCCTACATCCACTGCTTGTGATAGAAACTTGCTCCCTCACTCTAGAGTGGTGCAAGAAGCTGGCATCCTTTTTTCAAGATAAAATTATCTGAATACAATCTAATCTTTCTTCGGTCAGCATATGGGAAAAAGCTGATGTTTCCTTAGTTGTGCTGGAATGAAGAGGCAATGTTTTTTGCCTCAATTTGATCCAATCTCCAAAATTCCTATTTGTGGCCATAAATCAAGCTCTTTGATGGATCCACGTCCCACAAATTTGTTGGTCATGGGGGTCAACATGGTTAATCTGGTGGCAAATTAGGGCCTGATTCAGAACTCGGCGGACATGTTATTCTGTCACAGCGGTGATGGATATCCTGTCCACTGAAATCTAAATCCCATAGGACATAATGAGGTGTAGATTTCGGTGGACGGGATATCCGTCACTGTTGTGATGGAGTAACCCACCCACCAAGTTTTAAATCAGGCACTAACTTACTTAGCAATTCACTTTCCACTGTTGTGGTTTCTTTAGCTTGGAACTAGGCTAAAATGCTTCCTCTCTTGAAAAAACCGTAACCGATCCTAACATTATGGCAAACTACTGACCGATTTCTCTACCTCCTACACATTTAAAAGTTTTGGAGAAGTTTGTTAATTCCCAGCTTTCCTCCTATTTGATGACCAATGTCACTCTCGTCAGTCGGGGGTTCTGCCTAATTTTAATACCGAAACTGCTCTTTTGGATGTTACAGAACACATTAAGCGTACCCTGGATATGGGTACCAAAGACATGGAGATATTATTAGACCTATCAGCGGCATTCAATACACCATCTCACTCTCTGCCTCTTTTTCATTTACAGGCCATTGGTTTACATGGCCTAGCATTGAGCTGGATGATGTCTTTTTTAAAGAATAGAGGCAAGGAGGTCTGGATGTTTCCTTTCTTGTCACGCATGAAGGCTCTGGAAGTGGGGGTGATGCAGGGCTCTGCCTTGAGCCTGCCACTTCTTAATATTTATATAACCACTTTGGCGTAGTTGGTCTCATCCATTGGATCAAAAATAATTTTGTATGTTGATGAAACACAGCTGCTTCTTTCTTTTAATAAACGTGAAGTGATTGACTCTAATCGTAATAAATTATGCTTGGAGCAGTCTTTAATTGGATGTGTCAGAACTAGCTTATGTGCAATGCAAATAAAATGGGGGTTCTCTTTTTTGAGTGGGAGTTTCCACTGGAATAGTCTTAGTACTGGCAGGAGTGTGCTCTCCTTTTAGTTCCTCATACCGAGGAGGTCAAATATCTGGGGATTAAGCTAGATCATCAGCTTTTCTTTCAGCCTCAGGTAATGGTGCTGGTGGGTTTATGTTTTGAGCTGCTTCGTTCATTTAAAAAATCTGAATTTCCTGCCTTTACCTGGTAGGAAAACAGTGGCTCAGTCCTTAATTATCCCTAGAATAGACTGCCCTAATATTATCTTCCAAGGTCTGCCTGATTACTTGATTAACAGGCCCCAGGTAATAAAAAACATGGCTGCAAGATTACTTCTCAAGCTCCCTTTTAAGACACCAGTCTCACCTTATCTTTACTCTTTCCAGTGGCTTCAAGGCAGGAAATGAGCCTTGTTTAAAAGACTTGTTCTTACTCCTAGAGCTTTACATCACGTAGGCCCTCAATATCTTTAAGCTAGATTACAATTGTATTTGTCCACGATGGAGCTATGCTCCTCTCAGTTAGCCTTGGAGGCGGTGTCAAAGATAAATCGCTCAAAGAAAGGTGGTCGTTTCTTTCTCCTTCCTGGCACCCAGTGCCCCAAATAAGTTACTTCTTGAGCTGTGCCGTATAATATCTAAACCTACATTTAAGAAAAAGTTGAAGACTTGGATTTTTTAGTTTGCTTAATTCACTTAATTTTAGTTCTAGTGCCTGGACACTCTTCAGAGCATTTGTTACGCTTTATGAATTCTTGTTGTTGTATTACACTTGCTAACACTATATGCTCACAGTTCTATGTCACACTACTGCACAACTCTGATATGCTGTTGTTCTCTGTAGAACTGGATTAGTACGGTGTACCTTCATTATGTCGAAAAGAACATTCTCAAGTTACAAGTAATGCCCTTTTAAACTGATGACCTGGGACATCCAGGAATTGAGTAGTCCATAGGAAGCAGGTGTTTTCCTACCTAACAAGACACAAGATAGACATTTTACTTCTACAGTAGGCTCACCTAACTTATAACACTTAGATCAGATTACATGAGCTCTTGACTTTTCCCTGGTCCAGTGTAACTAAATAACCCTCAATGGGGCTTTTTGCTTATATATGCTATAGAACCTTTTATTCTTTAAAAATAAATATCTCAACTTCTACTTATTGGATTTTTGTCGCTTTGGTCTTGATTTATTTATAAAATCATAATCTATTTTTATAACCTGGTGTGGAGTCTTTTTATGGTGTTTTCATTGTCTGCCTTCAAGCAGTAACCAGATGGATGTCTGACTGCAAACTTAGATTAAATGAAGACAAAACAGAGGTGATGTTATTAGGGAATCACCTCCTTCATGGGCCCAGTCTTCTATTCCAGAAGGTTTGAAAGTTTTGCCTCATCCAAAAGAAAACATAAAAAGCCTGGGAGTCAGGTTTGACTCTCGGCTCACCATGAACCACCAATCGAAACAGTTGGCCGCTACCTGTTTCAGTCTCCTGAGACTCCTAAGGAGAGTTTTTAAGGTCCTCCCATTTTTAACCAAAAAGCTCATAGTCCAGGCCTCAATTATTTTGCGCCTGGGCTATGGCAATGCTCTTCATTTTGGTTCCCCCAAGTATGTGGTTAAAAGAGCTCAGGTGGTTCAGAATGCCACTGCTCGGCTCCTCCTGAATAATCCCAGACATCAATCCGCCAGATCCTCTATAGCCTCCTTCCATTGGCTCCCGGTGGAAAAATGGATAAAATTCACAACCCTCTGCATCATGCACAGAGCGTTGCACAACAGAGGTCCAACCTCATTCTATAATCCTTTCAGGTCTCCTAGATCCTCAACGGCTTCTCTGTTGAAGTCCTCTTTGCTTAAGAAAGCACAGTGGGGTGGCAGATCCATGTCCTATATAGGAGCCAAACTTTAGAACTCCCTCCTCAGCAGTTCAGTCAGACTAGCCCTGAACTCTCCTTCTGCAGATCGTTAATAATTTGGTTGTTCAGAGCCTAACTTCTCCTTTTGGTCTGTTTGTTTCCATTTTAGTGCTGGGAGGCCTCCGGATGGCCATGCGCTCTAAAAATCCACTAAACTAAACTAAACTATTACTTTGTGGTGTATTGCACAAATACTGTACACATTGCCTCTTAAATTGGGCATGCCTGCTTTGTGCCAAGCTACCAGAGGTTGAGCACAGGTTAATCTATGGTGTTTATCTGGCTTACCCTGACTAGGGTTAGAGTTTCTGCTGGGACAGGATGCATACCTCTGCCAACCAGAAACCCAATTTCTAACAATCATATACAGAGTCAATCCCCACTTTAAAGCTGTCCCCTCAGATGATGGCCTGCCGGCTTAAATATAGAACACTGAGCCAGGTCTTTCAAAAAAAGTTCAGACTGTCCACATTTGGCCCGTACATTCAGACTAGTGTTATATTTTTTTCAGTAGCACCCTGTGGAGGAGAATATATATTTCCTCACTATCTGTGGCTATCATAACACTGATACTTGATTACATGCCAAGTGGTTGGATGTAAAATGAACAGCTCATTATTATTCCTATAGCCTCTTAGATGCAATTATAATTAGGAATTGGGCAGCCCTTTGTGCGGGGTAATCAGCCCTTTGTGTGGTGACAGGACACTGCACAATCAGCTGTAAGTGTCAGCTCCTCCCTCCCATCCTGCACAGGATGAGCCATCGGGATTCAGATGGGCATTCACACACACCTAACCTCCTGTGTGGCTGTCTAGAGGGAATGCGCAAAGTCAAGCTGCCACTTGCCCAGAGGTGTATTGGAGAAAGAGTGAGGCACACAGAGCTTTAAGAGCAGAGAAATACCAACTTTGTAAAAGGGGCATTTCTAAAATAGTAATGTTAAATCCAACTTTGTCAGCAAGGAGGATTTATCATTACCATTCCAATTATATGAAATGTGACAGAGCGACTCCTTATCAATCAGGAGTTACAACTTCAGAGTTCAATAAGGAATTCACAATGTTAACCTTTGAGAGGAGTAGGCCTCAAAGCAGAAAACAAATGAATTTAGGTGTTTTTCACTAACAGGACATGTAAAACTTAGAAGTACATGTCCTACCTTTTGCTTACTCATCACCCTGCTCTATGGGCTGACTAGGGCCTTCCTTAGGGGTTACTTATATGTAATAAAGGGGTAGGTTAAGGCTTAACAAGGAGCTGTAAATGCCAAGTCGACATGGCAGTGAAACTGGACATATAGGCCCTGCAGAGGCATGTTTAGACGGCTACTTGTGTGGGTAACAAAATCAGTGCTGCAGGCCCACTAGTAGCATTTAATATACATGACCTGGGAACAGGAAGCAAAATGAAATGAAATGTAGATTTGTATAGCACAGCTTGTCACCCATGAGGGTCTCAAGGGGCTGTCCATGGGCATGGGGATATTAAGTCATCGGCTCAGATTCACAGACGTTGCTCGGATGCCAAGAATCGAACCCGGATCTCTAGCTTCCGAGGCGGTCGCGGTAGTGCTCTCTACCAGGGACATATAGGTACATTAATTATTTTACTTGTGGATAGACCATTGTTACCATGTTTTAGGGGACAAGCACATGCACTTTAGCACTGGTCAGTAGTGGTAAAGTGCTTAGAGTCTCAAGGCCAACAGAAAGAATCAGCATAAAGAAGAGACAGACAGGCAAAAATAAAATGGGGAAAGTTCACCCTAAGGCTGAAAGGTCTAACACGAGATCAAGCACAACGTGGTGGCCTTATCCCCTAGCAGCACAACGGTTGAGAGGAGATTATGACTGACAATAACTTTATTGATGTATGGCGCTTTAGATATCCGGGTGCGGAAGAAGGAACATGTCTTTTTTTCAGCACACAACTCACAGTCAAGATGAAATTACTGGAGGTATTGGTTCCTGGACCTCCCATGTGGAGTACTGTCCAGAACCCCTTCTGACTTGCTTCCTATTCTAGTAGAGTTACATGTGTACATTCTGCAATATCTGGCTTTTACATGGCTGCTTCCCCAGGGGGCATTGCAAGACTCTGTACTTAGAGACCAAATTCAGTGGGCGATGTTATATATTTTTTTCCTTCAAGAAGCAGTCTGACAGCAACACATGCACTCTTTGTGAAGCCTTCAAAGTGATTATTAAGGGTGCTTGCATCGCCAAAGAATCCAGAAGACAAAAGAAATCTCAAATTGATTAGCCAGGATAGAGTTGGAACTGCTGGCTCAGGAAAAAGCACTATAATGATGATGTTGTGAGAATACTTGCAAATATATAAGTCAAGCTAGACAAATACAATGAGATAGCACATATTGGCTGTTGGAAATGGCCCTTTTTGCAGGGTCATCCCCAGTCTTTTTGCCTCCCGCCTCCTATTTTTCCTGACCTGTTGCTGTTGGCTTTTAAACTCTGAGCACTTTACCACTGCTAACCAGTGCTAAAGTGCATATGCTCTCTGTGTAAATTGTAATGCTGATTGGTTTATTCATGATTGGCATATTTGATTTACTAGTAAGTCCCTAGTAAGCTGCACTAGAGGTGCCAGGGCCTGTAAATCATGTCTCAGACCTGCCACTGCAGTGTCTGTGTGTGCAGTTTTAACTGTAAATTCAACTTGGCAAGTGTACCCAATTGCCAGGCCTAAACCTTCCCTTTTCTTACATGTCAGACACCCCTAAGGTAGGCCTAGGTAGCCCCAAGGGCAGGGTGCAGTGTATGGTTAAGGTAGGACATATAGTAATGTGTTCTATATGTCCTGACAGTGAAATATTGCTAAAGTCGTTTTTCACTGTTGCAAGGCCTATCCCTCTCTTAGGTTAACATGGGCGCTACCTTTAAATCTGATTAAAGTGTAGATTCCCTTTGGTAGCGGATGGACATGTGGAGTTTGGGGTCTCTGAGCTCACAATTTAAAAATACATCTTTTAGTATAGTTGATTTTAAGATTGTGTGTTTGAAAATGCCACTTTTAGAAAGTGGGCATTTTCTTGCTTATACCATTTCTGTGACTCTGCCTGTCTGGGTCAGTTTGACAGTTGGGCTGGTTGCACCCAGTGGCGGCCGGCAGCTTTAGGAGGGAGGGGGGCGGGCGGGGCACACACACCCACACACTCATTTTTTCACACACAGACACGTACGCACGCACGCACGCACGCACATCCATTATCAACACTCATACCATTCAAACATGCATGCACGCACCAAACATTCATTTTAAAACATCACACACACTCATTCTTTCACACACGAACGCACGCACATCCATTAACAACATTCATACCATTCAAACATGCACGCATGCACCAAACATTCAATTTGAAACATCACACACATACACACACACACTTACCTTTGCCCTCCACGTCCCAGGAGGGTTGGGACTGCTGCCTGACCTTAGGTCAGCCAATGAGGGAAGGCAGCAGTCCCAGCCTCGTCACAGAGTGGGATGGGGTCAGTGAGACTGCTGACCCCACCCCACTCTGTGACGAAGTGTCACTGATTGACACTCGCCCTGGGCACTTCAGGGCTTAAACTGAAGCGCCCAGGGAGAGTGTCAATTGGTGACACTTTCCTCGTCACCCAGGGGAGGGCCTCGAGGCACCTTTGCTGGGCTGAGGAGGTCACGCCCATAGGAGCTGTGATCTCCTCAGCCCATCAACGTTCAGCTCAGGCAGCGAGGAGTCTGCGCAAATCGGGAATGTCTGCTCCTGGCTGCCTGACCTGAACATGAAGAGTGTCTGTCAGGCTGACCTTTGTTCAGCCTGACAGACACTCTTCATGGGGGCAAAAGGTGGGGGGCGTGGCCCCTCCGCCCTAAAGGACGGGCCGCCACTGGTTGCACCTCACACTAGACAGTGACACAAAGGGAGCTGGGGTGTAGCCTGCATATCCTGATGAGCCATCTGTGCTAGGAGGGAGAGGAGGAGTGGTCACTCACACCTGAAAGGGCTGTGCCTGCCCTCACACAATGCAGTCTCCAACCCCCTGGTGAGTGTCTTGGGCCTGGCCTGGGCAAGGCAGGATTTCACATTCAAAAGAGACTTTACTTTGAAGTAGGTCTACTTCAAAGGAGAAATAGGGTATAAGAAGGGCACCCAAAATCACAGACTTTAGAAACACTTCTGGAACCAAGAGGAACCTCTGCCTGGAGGAGAGCTGAACAGCTGAGGAAGAAGAGCTGCCCTGCCTGTGACTGTGCTTTGTGGAGCTATCCTGCAGTTACTGCTTCTGCCAGAGTAAGAGAGCAAAGACTGGACTTTGTGTGCCTTCCATCTTGAGAAGAAATCTCCAAGGGCTTGATCTAGAGCTTGCCTCCTGTTGTTTGAAGTCTCAGGGACAGCAAAGACTTCTCTCTGCCAGGACCTGGAGTCTCTGGAGAGACTCCTACTCTGCCCTGTGGTGCCCATCCAGTTCCTGGGACCCAGAAAGGAGAAGCTGGCAGCCTAAAGACAATGAAATCCACGCACAGAGCGCCGTGCGGGGAAACGATTTACGCAACTCCGATCTGCGGCTGAAAAAATGACGCGCCGCCGGCTCCACAGCTGAGAAAACTACGCTTGCAGGAAAGGCGACTGAAGAATTGACGCACGGAGCAGGAGAAACGACGTGCAGCTTCGCTGACGGAGGCTGGGAGATCACAACCTGCGCTGAGGGGATTTCGGATCATCGTGCGGCTGGATTTATGACTCACATACCGCCGTGCGGAGTTATTTTTGACGCACACCCGCCCGTGCGGGGTTATTTTTGACGCGCACCAGGTACATTTTCATGCTAGCAGCGCTAGTGTGGGTTTAAAACTACTTAAAGACTCTTTTTGCATTTTTATTGATAACTTGACTTGTGTATTGTGGATTTTTGTCATTTTGGTCTTGTTTTGTTTAGATAAATATTTCCTATTTTTCTAAACTGGTGTTGTGTCATTTTGTAGTGTTTTCATTAAGTTACTGTGTGTGTTTGTACAAATACTTTACACCTAGCACTCTGAAGTTAAGCCTACTGCTCTGCCAAGCTACCAAGGGGGTAAACAGGGGTTACCTGAGAGTGATTCTCTTTTACCCTGACTAGAGTGAGTGTCCTTGCTTGAACAGAGGGTAACCTGACTGTCAACCAAAGACCCCATTTCTAACTGTGGCTTAATTACTTAAGCAGGAAAGAGAGAGCTAGGGTATATGGGGAGGGGTAGAGACTGGGCAGGAACCTTGCTTGTCTGTTATGCCAACCATGGCCAGCTTGGATATTGACAAAGTGTGTCTGGCAGATGGGTCGAAAGCCTATGAGGCTGCCAATGTTAGGGAAATTCCACAGGATCTATTTGGACATCTACCAGTCAAAACCAGACAACTGTGCAATTAATTAGCAGTTTATCTTGTTGTACAGACGGACTAATGATCCAGTTCTGTAAGAGCAGTCGTGGCTTGCAGGTCTTACATGGAGCGGGAGGTGTGCGGGGGGCAGCAGAGGGTGGCGGGGGATATTAATACAATTAAAAAAAAAAACTTACCTGAACGCAGACCGCGCTGCTCCTCCGTCTCTGCTGCAGCCGGCTGCAGGCATAGGCTCCCAGCCTGCTCTGCGGCTAATTCTGATGCTGCTCAGAGCAGCGTCAGGATTGGCTGGGAGCACCCAGCCAGGGCACTCCCAGACTGACTAGGGGCCTGTGAATGCTCTCTCTAGCCCGGCAACTGTGTCACTGGGTTGCAGAGAGCCCTGTGAGCATGTGTGTTTGACCGGCCCGAGACAGCCGGCTAAACACACATGCGCTTTGAAGGGGAGTGCTGGGCACTCCCCCTCACACTAGTCACACGTGGCCCCGCCCCTCTAGAAGAAAACAATAATAAACTAAGTTTATTATTGATTTCTTTTAGAGATTTTGCAACTGCCGCTGCCAGAGCCGCCCCTGATAAGGAGTTCACCCAAATACTAGTTCAAGACTTTTGGCCATATATAAGGAAGCATACGAAACTGGACCTTTCCTCCCAAACTCGGAGAAGTGCTAATTATCATGATCCTGAAACCTGATACCCCACCAGATAAATCCAACTCTCGATGTCCCCTCTCATTAGGTAACATCGACAACAAAATTAAAGCCAAGCTCCTTGTGAACAGAATACTGCCCCTGATGCTGAAGCTTGTTAGGCTGGACCAATCACATTTTATGGCAGGGCTCTCACAATCTCTGAATGATTTTTGCTATTCTCCATCGACTGGACCCCTAGCTAAATGTGTTTCCATATTTTTTTAGATGCAACAAAAGCATTTGACTGCCTAGGGTGGCTGCACCTCCTCAGACTGCCATCTATGCTAGGTTTTAGTGCCAGTATCATATATTGGGTGATACTCCTGTACTGAGAATCCTAACCCTGTAGTTGGCAAAATAAATTGTTATCACCACTCTTCACCAAGTGGTACCTGGCAAGGATGTCCTCTGCCATTCATCCTGTTTGCAATATTATAAAATCCCTGATGGTAAGACTTCATCAGCATCATTCACACAGACATATCAGATTTACTTGCAGGTGCCTCGTAGTCTTGCTTTATGCAGATGATGTTATGCATTATGCAAGAGAGTAAGTAGTAAATGTCTCACCACTAATATGTGAATTTTTAGGTTTGAGCCCCTCTCCCACACCACTATCAACCAGGCTCAGGTGCTTATCTTTCCCCTAATGTCGTCCACATCTCCATGGAAAGTTATTCAACAAAATCTATCTCTCCCTCATCAAAGCATTTTTAATAGTCTGAGACCGAATATAGTCTGAATATAGTCCACCTGACCTGATGGACAGCTGAGATTAACGTGGGATTATTGATGCTTCCTTTCAAACAAGGGGGTATAGCGTCATCAGATTTCAAGATGTATTATTTGGGTTCCCAGGTGCAGTATATACACTACTGGTATTTCCCTTCATGCTTTCAACCACACGTAGCAAGAGAGCCTGATTGCATATACTCACAGCGTCTGAATATGGTCATAGATTGCTAGGTCTGGACACCTCTGGCCAAAATTTACACTGTAATGCACAGTATGGACCTGGGATAGACTCTGGCACAGCTAAACTACAACATACGAGTGATGGCAAAAATGTCAACAATTTGAAACTTTGGGTCTGAAGAAACTCAGTAACTTAAACCCTAGCAATAATATACAGGAACACAATGGCCACACCACCACATTAGACATCTTTCAGTATGTTAGACTCCAGGAAAATATGAAGAGCTACAAATGATATATATTCCCAGCTTCACCGCCCAATGTTGGCCCATTGGAGGTCATACTTTCCTCCCTTCATCTGAAAGGAAAAAATGCACCTTATATTCCATGATGCAAAATGATGCTCCATTCTACTCCCACTCTGCACCATTAAAATGGGCTGCCAACCTTGACCCACCTCTGCCTGATGAAAAATAGAATTTCTGTTGTAAACAGATTGGAGACCTTTCGCCTAACTGTGACCTTAGATTGTTCTACATAAGATTTTTCTACAGACTATACTATACACCAGAATCCATACATAAAATGGGGATCAGAGTGCACCTAAAATGCTCTAGATGTGGAACTCTAAATGCTGAGGCCCACGTTTACAAGCGGCCTGCACCGCCGGTGCGTCACTTTTTGTGATGCACCAGTGGCGTAGGCTGCACTTCTATATCTACAAGGCCATGCAAAGACACTTTGCATGGCTTTATATGGCCTTGTAGATATGGAGGAAAGCAACGCAGCTCAAGTCGCTGCGTTGCCTTAATTTGCATCAGGGAGGTGTTTCCATGGGTGTTGTGTGGGTGTTCCCACACAACACCCTGTATTTTGATGCATTCCCACATTTACATGGTTTCGTAAACCTGGTAATGATTTAAAAGCCTACACCTCCCCAGGGGAGGCCTAAGAGAAATTCTATGGGGAGAAATAACATTATTTCTCTCTGTCCTCACCTCCATTGATTGTTTTTGTGCAGGAAGCTCCCCTCCTGCACAAAACAATCATTCTCACAACAAAGGCACTCTTGCACCATGGTCCAAGGGTGCCTGCATTGGCACATGGCAGCATTTTGTGCACCAGCACGGAGGGAGAGGACAGAAATACAGTACCTTGTAAATGCACTTTCTCAGTGGTGCAGAGCAGCACAGCAAGGCACTTGCTGCCCCACCCTGTGCCATGGGCCTTGTAAACATGGCCGTGAGTTTCTTCATTTGGAATGGCAATGTTTGGAGATGACCCATTACTAGCTTGGCACTTTCAGTTTGAATATCATTTCTGACACATTTTGGTGAACCATTCTGGCCACTCCTGGTGATTATGCCCCCTTCCAAAGTAAAAAAAACTGGCTCTGTGATGAGTCTTATTGTAATGAGCAGATGGAGTCTTATTTGGAGCAGATGCCTTCCCAGTTGAAATCCAAAGATGTCTGGCCCCCTCTGTAAGATTACAGTCTCTGAGGGGTCAGAAGAGGGTCCCACAGACATTGTGACTGGCTAGGTCCTTTGATCCTACCATCTGGATGTGCTGCTTGAAGACCTTCTGTGCCCCTAATTCCATCATGAACACTAGTTTGGATCATGTGCTGCACTTCACTGTTCATTAAAAAGACTTTACAGACCTTTTTGGAAATCGGATCCACTCCTGCTTCCATTTCAGGCTAAACTCATAAACCACTAGTGCATTATGGTATTTGTATGCCTTACCCAAGCATGAGAGCTGGAGAGGAGCATTTTGGTGAATCCTATTATACTTGGAACTCTGTCTTATTGTTTCCATCATGCCCATGTGCGCCTTTGCATGAATTCCTGACATGTCCTGAAACACAGTCTGATCCTTGTGCCAATCCAGAGTTTTGTTCTTTCCACTGGTTGCTTCCTGGAACTTCAGTGCACTCCTTCAGGCAGAGAGCTGGAGGAGGGACCTTTACCACTCTCTCCTGCAGTGTACTCCAGCTAGCTCACATCTGTTCTGAATTCCAGTCACCTTTTGAGGCTGTGACCTGGGAGGAGGGATTTATGACTGGCTTCTGTTTCATACTTCAATTGCTGTTTCTGGGGCCTCCTTAGAGGAGTACTGATGCCTTCCACTGCAGTTTGCAGTGTCTGGCTTTCTTGTGGATTCCCTAGGCAGCATTGTGCATTATCTGTTTTCCTTGCTTCCCATTCTCACTTTTCTTTCTGTCTCTGCTTTGTAGCCTGATTTCCGTTTTTCCCTGTTAGGCTTCTATTCACACCATGTATTTGCTCAGTTGTCAGCGGTTCTCTTTGTTTCTTTGTTCTGATCCACTGTTCTGACCTTGTTCTGAATCTTAGTTCCAGTGTCCATCAGAGAATTAATTATCCAGCTGCCTATTGGGTACAGTCTGCTGTTTATTCCTGTATTCCTGTTCTTGATTTCTGAAGACCTGTTCATAATTCCTTGTCTTAATTTTCTCTGTCTCCTTGCTGTCTTGTCTGGCCTGTGTTCTGGTTACTCTGAATTACTGTTCCATTTCAAAGTAGCTCCTCTATCTGTTGGAGTCCATATCCATTTACAGTGTAGCCTCTGGCTTGGTTTCCATTTCGATCAGGTAAGGGGACGACATCTGCTGTTGTGCCCAGGTCCTTTGGAGTCTTACCTGTCTCGGTTTTGTGTCAGTTTCAGTCCCCCTTGCAATGAGTGCAACAGTCTCTATAACAGCAGGCCCAACTATGACTTTGCCGTAAGACTTTTGTTAAGAACAATCTGCTGGCGTCAGTTCAAAGAGAGTTCCTTAAGCTACCAAAGACTTCTTGTCATAGACCAGTACATCCCTTACTTTGATCAAACCTGCTCCTTATTAGTCTCCTGACCTCTGTAGTTTTGTGACCACATTTATACTTGGAGTAACTTGGTATTTATCTTGCTCTGTCACCTTGCTAGGTGTTGCCTCTGGAATCACCCTTCCTTGCTTTTGCTCCCTGACAGTTACTAATAATCTTGTGACTTAATACGTGGATCAAGCCATGGATATGATATCTGCTGTGTGCCCATATATATCTTTGCTTATGTATGATAAGGAGGCTTAATATCTTTGTAAATCAATGGGTTCTAAGTCATTTGTAGTGCGGGTGGAGAGTGCCACGATCCTCTGGTGTTCATTGTGCTGGAGCCATCCAGGCATGTGTAGGTAAACAATTGCAAATGGTAAAATGTACTTGTACTGAAGTGATATTGATATATGTCTATAAAGCATGACAAATGCCTGGACGCATCTTGGTGCTGACATCAAGTACAGGTAGGTAGCACCGAACAAGCCATCTTAAATAGAAGTTAAAATGCACCATATTTTGAAATTATGAGCCCCTGTAACTGTGTTGTATAAAAAAAACTACAAAAAAAATAGAAAAACATAAGATGTGTGACATCGAATACTACATTTAGGATAGGAGTAAGACCCAACCACTACTAAAAAAACTTTTATATGAGTCACTTTGGACATATTGGCTAATCTTTCATGCAATGAAGGGCAGCAAGCAAAGTTGCTCCACTGCATGAAGGGGAGAGCAGACATGCTCCATATGTACAAATGTATTGAGCATTTCTGCACTCACCTTGCAGTCATGCACTGTGTGTTACCTAGCACCAACACTAGCACGCTTGCACTTTAGTGCACTAGTCTGTGTTACGGCCAGGGTTGTTTTTGTACAGGGAGGGACAACTTCCTGCACAAAAACAATCCTTAGAGGCATTTTCCCTTTTCTCTGTGTGCTGAAGAATACAGCATACATGGAGCGAGGAAATAACAAGGAGCTCCTTGTTATGCCTCACTAGGGAAGGCATAGCATAGCATTTTGATCCTTTCCCAGGTTTGCTGGCTGGCTGGGAAAGTGCCAAAATCCATGACTGGATGCATGGGAACTTCCATGCTCCATCCATGGGACGCCTTTCAGCTTGAAAGGTAGGGCAATGCAGTGCAAGCTGCTATGTTGCAAGGCGGTGTAACCCTCCCTTGCACAGCTTTGTAAATATTGCTGAAGACTTTGCTGTGTCCTTGCATCACTTTAAGGGATACAGGGACAACACAACTGCTTAATAAATCTGGGACTGGGTGTTTTTAGGATGCTTTTACCTATTTGGAGTGCTCTAGAGTGGAGTACTGAAGATAAAGATGTGTAGTGTGCCTCACTTAGCTGATCTTCAGCAAAACCTTTGACATAACTATTGGCTCCTGGTAGGATAGTTCTTAAAAGTCTGAAACTATTCAAAAGTTCATGTCCTCGTCCTTCAGTCTACAGTTTCATATATCAAAAATGCAGAAACTATGTTTTTATAACCTAAACTTTAATGCTGATAAATATTGCATAGCTTCAATATTTCTGCACTTCTCCTTGAGATTAAATATGCAAAGAATTAAACTCCACGTTTTCAGTAAGAACCGAGCTTTCAGTGAGCCTCTTCTGCTGACTTTTTTTTATGTTTAACAAACATTGCTAAGAATCGTTCAAAGGTAGGTCATTCAGGTCATTTATTTCTATTCTGATGACCTGTAGAGGGACTCATTCTACCTGAGGATACTTGAAGGTGATCTCAGTCATACTAGCAGTAGCCTGTCCATTGACCATGGATAGCCTTGTACGGGCATTTCCGGCAGAACTTTACACTTGGTGACAACTGGTACTGTAGACAATGCAGGTAAAGTTCCACGAAAAGGTGCACCTAAACATGGACATCATTTAGGGGTTTGCCAGGGGTCGCAGCTGTGACCCCAGGCTTGCCCTTTGCGACCCCTGACTCTGCCTTTGCGACCCCTGGACTCAGAGGTGGCAGAATCAGTGCCTGAAACACAGGGGCAGCTTATCCTAATGGACTTCGGTTGAAGCTTCATGTTCCTGAACTTCTGTCAATGTTTTTACTAGACAAATAGTAAATGATATATTTAACTACTAGTGTATAAAAAAAGAAGTACAATTAAGAGGAATATGACTCTATCTGGCATATAAAGTAAGCAAAACTTATGTCTGTTGTACGTGTTCTTGTGGGTGAGTGTGTTTAGGTGAGAGTGTGGTGAGTGTGGTTTTATTTGTATGTATGTGTGTGTGAGTCAAACTAAAGGTCAATTGATGTGTGATGTCACTTCCGCTCCCCTGCCCTTTTGGTGAATTGACGCCCATCCCCTTAAAGGACACAACCATAGACAGTAGAGCGGGATGAGCTAGCTCATTCTCATGAGTTTCTACTGAACATTCAGCTCCCAAATGAGTGCTGAGACAGCAAATTCCAGGGTTCTGTACCACAGCTTTGTACATCCCAGCCTCATTCACTTTTGGTGTAAGCTTTTTGCAATTCACAAACTACGAGTATAGTTTTAAGTGTATTGTATTTACGACTGTGGAGACTCCGCAGTAAGAGTAGAAAACTATGAACATAAAAAGAAAGGATGTCTGTCTTTTATGTGCAGATTTCTCTTCCCTGACTGCAGAGTCTTAGCAATCATAAAGATACTACACTTAAAACTACACTCGTAGTTTGCAAAATTGCAAGAAATAATGATCTTACACTAAAACTGTAAGTTTACCTTTGTGAGTAAGGCCCATAGTATCTTTTATGTAGCTTAAAATTCTCCAGCAAAGCAGGCCTGGAGCGATAGAAAACAAAGTCCTCTTCAAATTGACTACTGCTTATGTGAGGTTCCGCTGAAGCTCTGGAGGTCTCGGAAGACCAAAAAATTTAAGTTCCACCTTATTAGAATTACTGGAGCTCCTCCTTTTGGTCACCTCTAAGTCTCTTAGTACCTCTGGGACGCCACTTAGGGCCCAGGTATCACTCCAGCAGAGGCCACCAGCATGGCCAGTTCAGGTCCAGTTGCTACTGGTTATATGGGAACTTCAGGAAAAGGCCTCTCTCAGCTTGTTGTGTCCCTGTAAGCACACAGGAGGTCAGCCCACTGAACCTCGGAGCCCACTTCTTATTCCTAGGTACAAGTGAGAATATGCCCAGGCCTTTTAGTCTCCAAACAGGTCTAAAACATCTGGACTCTAGCCCTCTTCTATTCTCCCACAGGTCCAGAAGGTTTTCTGATGAGCTATGAGTGAGGTGCCACATTTGTAGGGTGTACTAGCTAGTGGGTGGGGATGACACATGGACACTCCATAACCAATAACAAAAATATTCTTGAGGACAAACCTTCTCATGTCTGAAGCACGTACTGTTTGCCTTACTGCAAACTATCCCATAGAGCACAATTAAAATCCAAGCTGGTACAACCTTTTTGAACTTGGAGGTGGCTTATGTGTCAGCCAGAAGTGTGTTCAGGGAAATGACCAGGCCCGTCTGCCTGAACTAAACCTAACTGGTTCTAGTACCAACTTCCTCTCTCACTTGGCCCATGCTAAACTAGCTGCAGAGAGTACAGTGGACAAAATACTTCTCTTCCTCAGTTCTCATTTTCACTTAACTGTGAATAAGCAGGCTTTCCCATGGTCTCTTTCAAATTAATGAAATTCATGAACCATCCCCAGCTGCCCTTCCTGAGCTGATATGCTTCATATACCTCACACCCAGGTTTTCCTGCTAAAATGCCACAACCATTTTTTCTGCTCTGAGAGCAGTTTACTCATCTCATTAAGGTAAAGCACTGACAGGCCAGCTGCTGGCAGGCTAATGCCCACTTATTGGAGGGTCAGATAGACAGGTGTAACATTATAAAAGTCAGTTTTGTTAAATATTTATTAAAAATCAGACTTCTGAATTGGATTGTTAATAAACATCTACAAAAGTGTTTAATTATTCCAAAAGCTTGGCCCACAATAAAGTTATCAGAGTTATGAATTTATTCTGAAATTTAGTTTTTCTCACAATACAGCTGCAACCACTCACAGTGGAAATAGCTTTGGGGGATAGACGCTGTGAGTAAACACCAATACTAATTTATTGTATTTTTACCACCTCTAAATACCAGACAACCAACCTTGTGGACTACAAAGTGTGGTTGTAGGTGTGACTTATTAAATGTTTAAAAGTAGAGTTTTTTCCTGTCACAGAGGGTTATTTCTGCAGGTGTACACATGTAGTCCTGAAGCCATGTTTTATTTGTCATCCCAGTCTATGGCACAACAGTGTGATGCATTCTACAAGTGACATTGACCTTTTCCATTTCATTAGTGTATTTTCCTTCACCATCTCCTATGGTTTTACTGGCAACAGATGTAGGCCAATTAGGAGTTAAAAATTATACCATATTTTAGGGTTAAGAACACATAAACTGAGGCATGGACAGCATGGCCCCAGTGTGCGAAGTTCCAAAACCAGCAATACTAGTCAGCAGAAATTGGGAATGATTACTCAAAAAAGAGGTGCTTTCTCACACATATGTTTAAACCAAATGTCATACTAAGGGGGCTTCTCTTTTTTCCATAACTGTAGTGTACCTGACTATTGCCATTGAGGTTGAAAACCATCTCTGACTTCTTTAGGTAGCAACTCATATCTCATCTGCATCGCGCAGTATAGATGTTCGACTCTTTATGGGGTCTCCGTCATCCTTTCATAAAGTCCCATATTTTCGCCAGTATTGGTGGAGTCTCTGACATAAACAATGTAAATGTACGATATCAGTATTTAGGCCATCACACCTCCAGCAGGTTGCTGAGGGGCACATTACTGCCGCTCTCAGCCTTGAAAGAGGCAATGCCATCTGTATTATTTTATTTCAAAGAAGATGACTTTCTTTCTAGCCTCATTCAAGACTTTATCATGTGCCATTAGTAAGGCGGACCATTTCTCCTTCGTGTAGTCTATAGTCGAAGTATTTTTGGCCACTAGTCCTCTTCCTCATGTATGAGTGAATGTACCCCGGCAGTGAAGCGACTTCAGTGCAGTGTGGTTCATTGTTGGCCAACCTGAATGGAAAAAACAAGGATGTAAACAAACAAGTAAATATTGGTCCTTTGAAGCTTTGAATGTGGTTTGGTTGAGAAGCCCTTGTAGGTACCATAACAATAGTCAATCCTAATAGAATGCCTTGCAAAGCCTTTGTCAAGCGGTGGTGCCAGCAGAGCATGGAGGATGCGTCAGAGGAGTCCAAGTTGGAGGTGCCCTTTCATGATTGCATTGTTTAGCTGTGGAACAAATTAGAGACGAGGTCAACTGCTCCTAGACGCGACAATCACACCACATAAAACTTGTAAAAACATATATATTCGTTAATTGATGGACTAATCTTCCAGTCATCACTTTATTTTGCACATATTTTAAAGTTCAGGACCAAGGAAGATCCATGCCTTAAAGAAGCAAAATACCATGAAAATGAGTTTTACGACTGAAAATCTTTTGAAACCCTCTCTGCTCAGAATCAAATTCTTACAAAAATGTCATACTTGTGCCAACTCTTTTTTTACATGTGGAGAATCAGTTCACAAACATGCAAGAAGGTTTGACCTATTCCTATATTACTCCTAGCTTTCTCTTGAATATCAGGAGTAAGTTGTGAGTGGATTACTCCTGGAATTCATAAGTAGGCGAAGAGGACTTCAAGCGTAAATTGTCACAAAATCTTTGCGAACTGGTCATTTGTCTCTTTGAGTCTGCCCAGGATGAGCATCACTGCTATGTATTTCTTTCTCTAGGATGGTTATCCACAACTCCTGCCCAGTTCTGTTCACTTTAGGTTCCATCCCTTTGCCTTTCCAGTCCCTCTAATCCTACCTTTGTTAGGTAAGGCATACACATTCTGTGCTAAAGGTATGAGAGGAACAGCATGCCGGGCATTGGCTGAGGACAGAACTGCTGAAGACATTGAGGTGCCCAGCATTGGATGGTCAAGGTCGGTGACAGGATTTTGAAATGTAAGTCTCAACTCCTTAATAAAGTCCGAGCTCAGGCAGAGCCAGGTTAGTCATCACTGTAGACAAGGCAGGCAGCAATGACATGCCAGGCAGACAGGTACATACATCACACTGAGTCATGCACATTATGTACTAG
The DNA here is from genome assembly GCF_031143425.1 of Pleurodeles waltl. NCBI lineage: Eukaryota > Metazoa > Chordata > Amphibia > Caudata > Salamandridae > Pleurodeles > Pleurodeles waltl. Next base: position 1,788,978,255 of record NC_090444.1, on the reverse strand, counting down.
AACCAAAAGGATGCAAAACTACTCAATTTCAGCGCCATCTTGTCTATAAGCCACGGTACAATAAACAAAACATCCAAGATTGAACCACTCACATGTATATGACGCTGCAGCATCCATGCAGGGTCACTGATAGAGCGTTCCAGCCTAATAATTTACCTGTAGTTTGGATGCTCTTTAGGCCGATGAATCTTTTGACTAAGTGGGACCCTCGGCACCCTTAATCAATCAATTTAATACAATCCAATAATCAATAACGAACATAAGCAATACCTTGATCAACATAACACTTAACAATTAATCCAGAATACATTTCGGCGAACCCTGACCTTTCAGCCAGGAAGAACCACACCAGTTTATTCAAAGTTAGTGAATTTTATTTCCCTATATTAACAAAGCTAGCACAATATAGATGTGTCTCAACACCAAATGATAAACGTAAATGAACATTAATAGCTGTCCATAACGGCGAAACAGGTGCAATCTATGCAGCATTTGAATAACAAGGCATTCGACAATAGCAATGCAAATCGCTAAAACTATAATCTGTAATGAGCTAATTGCATACATTTAGTCAGCATAACAAGATCTCAAATTGCATCGTGTGACAAAAGGAATCCTCGTCTAACCTCAAATTAGCATCGGCATGTGGGACTTCATGCAAAAACAATTTAGCAACATTAATTTAGAAAACTCCTAACTAGGGCTCTTATCAAAATCAGCAGTTGGTTACCTAAAAGAAACACAATGCAATTGTACAATTTCCTTTCATATTTACCAATTACGATCAGCATTCAAGGAAGTCTTCGTCTCACAGGTACCGTTTCTCGATCAGCATGGGACGGGGCAAAGGGGCAGGGGTGGACGGGGCAATTGCCTCACGGCGGCAAAATAAAACTACTACTTCATGCAATGGACAAATTCAAGTTAAAGTCTCTAGGGTAAGAATCATTTAAGTCTCTTTCTCTCGATTAGAGAAAGAATCAAAGTCTCTCAAAATGGCGTCGCAGCAAGGTGGGCCATAATAGCTGCAATGTCCTGCAAAATGGCGGGTATGGGCGATGTCCAATAATGGCTACTTTCTTCTCGTGCACCTGGTTTAAATAGCCAACAGTTCAAATCCAGTAGGGTCTTCCATTGGAGGGTTCATAGGTTAGCTTCAAATTGTCCAATCAAAAACAACAGTTCTCAAGCTTTTACTTAAGCATACATTATCCTTGGAGACGGGTACGCAAGTTGCAACATTTTATACCAATTAACTCATTTTCAGAGCTTCCATTGTCCGCACCTGCAGATCGACCTTGGAGTAAAGAGAAAATATGCCAGGCTGGCACGAAACCTTAAGATAAGCATGTGAACGATCTCAGTGGAAAAGTACAGCTTCAAGCAGAAATACACGTTTAATGGCACATCGGAAAAATACGAGCATCTAAACCGTGAGACCAGGCAACTAGGCCGAAGCCTGCACTAAAGTAATGCTAAGCTAAAACATTTCAAACAAGCAAATCGTAGCACACGTTTATGATTATGTCGGATTAGTGCAATTCTAATACATCACGTTATATAAGCACGCTTATAAATGTTGACAAACTACTCTGAGGGCACATTTTGTCCCCGTACAATCTTTATTAGTTCGGTTAAAGTCACACATGATTATTTCACACTACGTTTATGCGTTAATAAATGTAAAACCTTCATTTTCTGCTTCATCAATCCCTCCTGTGATGACTACTTGTCATCACACCAAATCATGCCCACAAATTTTATTCCATTAAAATTCTGTCAGTTCTCTTTTCCTTTTAATTCCCCTAGTTTTCGCTTTGTATTCTTCTGCCATTCTCTTCATTATTTTCTCTTCCTTCCTTCTTCTAATTCTTTCCATAATCATTATTATTCCCCTTTTTATTCCCCAAATTCCAAATATGCAAATTAGTACTATTAATATTCCTTGTATTATTTTCAGTAATATTCCATTCCAAATTCCCCCAATCCAATTTCCCACTGAAGCAAGTCCTTTTCCAACCTTCTCCCACACTCCTGGTTCTTTCAGTTCCTTCAAATCTGCACTCTCTTTTGTTAGATTAGCAAGCATAGTTTTAATCTTCACACTATTGTCTGGAATATACGTACAACAGTGTCGTGCACCAAGCATTTTGCAAACGCCGCCATCCTTTGCTAAAGGAATGTCTAAAGCAAGCCTATTTTGAAGAGTCATAGCTCTTTCCGCTGCAAGTTCAGCATCTATCAGCATTATAGCACCTGAAAACTTTGTCAACATGTTATCCACTATAGTAGACAACTTTCTTATTTTGATGGAATTCAGCACAACTCCCAACGAAGGAATCATGGCTCCAAATATATCTCCTACCACAGCAGCTGCGGTCTCTCTTTTCTGGATACGATGTGATCCAGATGTCTTTGCAATCATCGATAGGTCATGCAGTTGATAAACCTTTGGGAACACTATACCCAAATAACATCTCCCCCACCATCCCTTTGGAAGACGATAATAGGCATTATACCCACAAATGTAATATACCCCTGGAATGACAGGGTCAAGTCCGTTCATCATGAATGTCCATTTGGCCTTAAAGATAAACGTATGTTTACACTCAGTCGCTCCTACAAAAATGTTGTCATAATAAGATTCACCTCGATATATACAAAATTTCCCTACATGCCAAGCATCTAAAGCTATTCTCCCTTGTGTCTTTATTGCGGCAAAATCATAATTATCTACTGAAGCCCTTTTATGTAGCTCTTTTTCTAATTTCGCATTCATTTGTGCCCTTCTATCATCTGTGCGATCTAAAAAGCTTATTTCTACTGCAGAGAGCGAGCAGGTAAGGTTTTCCCTATGAGTGTGAGCCGTTTCAAAAGGTTGCATTGGCTCGAAAAATTCCCTCATTATTTTAGCATCCCAATCTTTAGCAATCTGGCTTAGCTGCGCTATTATAGGAACATATGCAAAGGTAACATCATAATTTGAGTAAAAATACTGTATGTTAGTCTGACCATAAAACCTAGACATTACTATACTACATGTAATCCCGTTTGTAAGAGGCATGTGGTGATAAGTCACCCCTTCCTTTACTGATGTCGGTATCTGTGTACACACATAACAATCTTTCGCATCCATAGTCTCAACATATTCTGTTAGCAAGCGATAGAAAACATTATACGAAAGTTCTTTCTTATCATGCAAGAGTCTCTCATCTAATTCTAGTCTTTTTAATGCGGTTAGTTCAGTGACAGTAACAGGAGCAAGAGTAGAAACATCAATCCTCTCATCCTCACCCTTTCCATGCATTGTAAGCACTATTGCCATTATTATTAGTACACATGCAATTACCAAGCCTATACACACATATTTACAATATTTCTTTCTACTGTTTTGCGTCATGATCTGTATAGAATCAGAGAGCTAGAAGCACCTATAAAGAAACTATTTAGCAATTCAGTTACAAAGCTGAACGAGCGCGATGTTCACACCGTCTTCTTCAAGAGGCCAGTCACTTATCGGTTAGCAGCATTTGTCTCAATTGGGCAATAACTCAGTCTCAATTCTGCAATAACTCAATTTTTTTTATTTTTTTTATTTTTTTCAAAGTTCAATAACTCACTCTCTCTTTTTTTTTTTTCAGTTGGCACGTTGTCAAATCGTGTTTAAGAGTCAATCAGGTTTTCAAAAGTCTTATCAGGTTAGCAAATGTCTCATCCGGTTTAGCAATGTCTCAGCTGGTTGTTTCGTATCACGTTAGATTGTAGCAAGCAATATCATTTATTACCCTTTCAATCGACAGAGTCCATAAAACTTTTCTTTTCTATTGGTATCTCTTCTTCTTCGTTCTCGAGGCTAAGAGATACAAATTCGTCAGTCCAATCGTCATTGACTACATATGCCCATTCTGGACCGGAATATCTCCTGTTTGGTATCCTTTTCCTTTTCAATTTTGCTTCTCTTTTCGATTCTGCCTCGCTGGTACTTTCCTCTTTGGCCAAGTCGTTTCCCTCACTTGAGGATGGTACCACGACAGTCACTTCCTTTCTTTTCTCTTTCACCTTTGGCCTTTCTCCGTCGTTCAAACTTCCTTTAGTCCTTTCTTTTATGGGTGATATACTTAGTCTTCTCTTTGCACCGTGTCCGTTTGATGGACTTGCAATCTTTTCTGTGGAGGCTTGAACTGTTTCGTTCTGTTCTGCCTTGTCCCCTCCTTCTGGGGAATCAATCACGTTCTCTTTTTCTTTTTCTGTATCGTCCGCTTCGGGGAAAGCCCTCCTCTGATCAGGCTCCCCTGCTTTTTCACCTTTCTCGAGCCCTTCGTCACCGTTACTTTCGTCAGGATCTTTATCACTTTCAGCTGCTTCAGGTTCCTTGTCACCTTCAGCTGCTTCAGGCTCGTTGCTACCCTCAGCTGATTCAGGTTCTTTGTCACCTTCAGCTGCTTCGTCGCTGTCTGAGGATTCTCCTTGGTCTTCCCCAAGTGAGTCTGTTGCTTCGTCCTCAGAGAATATTTCTCTCTCTCCTGTTTCTGTCTGTTCTCTTTCAGTTCGGTTTTGCTCTGTCTCAGCACTCAGCACTGTTTTATCAGGCACTGGCAGTTTCAGCGCTTCAACTTCCTCATCTGTGGGACACAACACTTTCTTTGTGTGACTGGCGTGAATCCAGTTGGGAACTCCCGCACACTTCACAGCGGTAGTTGTCGTCAGGATCACTTGGAAAGGGCCTTTCCAACGGGGTTCCAGACATGACTTTCTCACGTGCTTCTTTACCACGGCCCAGTCACCTGCTTTCAGTGTGTGTCCTGGACCTTGAATCGGTGGCAAGGTGGTCGCTTCCACCTGGTGAGAGAAAGAGCGAACCACGTCAGCTAGACCCTTGCAGTAGTCTAACACCATATCATCTGTAATATTCAAAAGCGCGTTTGCGGGAACTGCAGGAAGTCTCATAGCCCTGCCCATGAGAATTTCGTGCGGAGACAATCCAGTCTTTCTATCAGGGGTGTTTCTCATTGACATTAGCACCAAGGGCAATGCGTCAGGCCATTTCAAATTTGTCGATGCACATATTTTCGCCATTCTTGATTTCAATGTACCATTCATTTGTTCCACCAGTCCTGAGGCTTCAGGGCGATAGCTACAATGCAGTTTTTGCTCAATGTTCAGCGCTGCGCAAAGTAACTTTATCACCTCGTTATTGAAGTGACTTCCCCTATCTGATTCTAAAGAGATGGGAATCCGAAACGTGGTATTAACTCTCTCAACAATAGCTTTGCAACTGTAAGGCTGTCATTTCTACGTGTGGGGTATGCCTCAATCCAGTGACTAAAAATGCACACAATCACCAACACATACTTTAGACCTCCATGCACAGGCATCTCAATGAAGTCCATCTGCATTCGACTAAACGGGCCACTGGCTCTGCCAATGTGGCTCGCGTTCACAACTGTTCCCTTTCCTGGGTTCATCTGCTGGCAAGTGACACATCGATGGCAAACTGCTTCTGCAGCTTGACGAAATCTGGGGTTAAACCAATCAGTTTTGAACAATCTTATCATGGCATCCCTCCCTAGGTGAGCTTGCCCATGATAGAACCGCGCGAGCTGTGATAAGAGACTATTTGGCAAAACAAATTTTCCCTCATTTGAAACCCATAACTCATCTGGTCTCTTTATACATTGTGATTTAATCCAGGAATCTCTTTCGTCCTCCCTGACGTTATTCTGTAATGTTTTTAGTTCATCTATTGTATCTACGACTTTCAAGGCAAATGCTTCAGCTGGTTCGAGTTCTGGTTCACTAATCGAATTCCATTCATCTCTGAGTAATATCAAATTCAAGGCACAAAATCTTGCGACTTGATCCGCATATGCATTTCCCAGAGAAACATAGTCCTGTCCTTTTGTATGAGCACTACACTTTACCACTGCAACTTCGGCTGGCATTTGAATGGCGTGTAACAATTCCCTTATTCTTTCCCCGTTTTTCACTGGGGATCCTGAAGAAGTCAGGATACCTCTCTGTGACCATAGTTGTCCAAAATCATGCACAATCCCAAACCCGTACTGACTATCAGTGTAAATGGTGACTTTCATCAATGCAGACAGTTGACATGCTCTTGTAAGGGCTACAAGTTCTGCTACTTGTGCAGAATAGACTCCTTGAAGCCAGCCCGCTTCCAAGACACCTATTACAGTACATACAGCATATCCTGCTTTCAATATTCCCATCCCATCTCTTAGACATGAACCATCAACGAAAACAATTTGGTCATTTTCATCAAGCTTAGTATCCTTAATGTCAGGTCGAGGTTTTGTGCAAAATTCAGTCACCTGAAGGCAGTCATGCTCGACGTCTTCAGCGTTCTCAATTTCAGCATTTTCTCCAGGAAGCAAGGTTGCTGGATTCAACGTAGTGCACCTTTTCAGCTGCACATTCGGTGAGCCCAGAATTATCGTTTCATACCTTGTGAGTCTTGCTCCGGTCATGTGTTGCGTTCGGGAGCGGGTCAAAAGTATCTCGACTGAGTGAGGGACCATGACTGTTACTGGGTGTCCCATCACTATTCCTTCACTCTGAGTGAGGCTGATACCAACTGCTGCTACGGCGCGCAAACACCCTGGAAGTGCTGCTGCGACCGGATCCAAGGTAGCTGAAAAATACGCTACTGGTCTGTTTATGCGACCATGGGCTTGAGTCAGGACAGACAAAGAACATGCATCACGTTCATGACAAAACAATGTGAAAGGCTTTGTGTAATCAGGCATACCTAAAGCTGGACCCCGGAACATGCATTCTTTCAATTCAACAAAAGCATCCATCTCATCTCCTTTCAGCTCAATTTGATCCAAGGCATCCTTCTGGGTCAGCTTCAGTAAAGGCTTTGCTAGAGTCGAGAAGTTGGGAATCCACTGGCGACAGTAGCCCACCATTCCCAAAAACTTCCTCACCTCCCTCCTTGTCTTTGGTGGACTCATCTGAAGTACACTCGTTATTCTTTCCTTCATAATTCTCCTTGACCCTTTCTCTATCTGGTGACCCAAGTATTTCACTTTCTTCTGACAGAACTGCAATTTGGAAGGGGACACCTTATGTCCATTCCTTCCCAAATGGTTCAGCAGAGCAATGGTATCGGCTGTGCAGCCACTTTCTGTCTTTGATGCAATCAATAAGTCATCGATGTACTGTACTAGGGTTGACTCGAATGGCAATTCTAATGCTTCCAAGTCTTTCTTTAGAATCTGATTGAATATCGACGGTGACTCAGAAAACCCTTGAGGAATTCGACACCAACTGTACACTCTGTCTAGGAATTTGAAACAAAAGAGAAATTGGCTGTCCTCATGAAGAGGCACCGAGAAGAACGCTTGTGACAAATCGATGTCTGAGAACCACTCGGCATCGCAAGGGACCTGGAACATTATCACAGCTGGATTCGGTACTACAGGGCAGCACTTGACTATGATGTCATTTATTTTCCTCAAGTCCTGCACGAGTCGGACCTTTCCACTCGGCTTTATTAGTCCCATGATTGGTGAATTACATGGACTGCTTAACACTTCTTTCAGTACTCCCTGTTTTACAAATTCGTCAATGAGTTGGGCAACTTTCATGAGGGTGTCTTGTGTCATGTGGTATTGTGGGGTCTGATGAAAGGTTGCATTGGGCTTTACAGTCACTTTCACTGGTTCCACTCCTTTCATCAATCCCACCTCTTTCCCTGTCATGTCCCACACTTCCTTTCCGACTGTTTCCCGTAATTCAGCTGGAATATCTTCTTCAGTTATCATCGGGAACAGACAAATCAGAGGATAATCTTCATCGACAGTTTCCATCTCATCCCCCTCTGCACTGTCCTCTTCTTCCCCATCACTGCTCGTCTGTATTTTTATTCCCTCGTTCGAACACATAATCGAACAACCCAATTTGCACAATAGGTCTCTCCCTAGCAGTGCTATCGGGCTTGAGTCACATACCACAAATTGGTGTAACCCTTGATAGTTACCAATGCTGACTGGTACCGGATCTGTTATTGGGTTCGTCAGGTGCCTGTTTGCTACTCCCACCACTTGAACTGTCCTCCCTGAGAGTGGCAAATTTGGTACTTCAATGCTCTTAACAGTTGAACGTGTGGCCCCTGTGTCAACCAAGAATGAAACACGATGACCCATTACTCTTCCCTCTACGTACGGACCCTTTTGATCAACTTCCAAGGATGCTGCAAGCACACAATCTCCTTCTTCTTCTGAACTTTCACTCTCCCATACATTGTTTATTCCACTCTCACTGTGTAGTGGGAACTGTTGTACTGTGCTATTTTTACTCATTACCTGACCCGAGACCTGTGGAGGAACCATCACTTGCTGCTGACTCATTGGTGCCAAAGGTATTTGCATTTGCTGATTAGGTACCATGGGTAACTGCTGTTGCATTGGCTGCATTTGCGTCATCTGCATACGAGGCATCTGCATCTGCTGCGGCTGCATAGGTTGTAATCCCTGCAACTGATTTACGGTCTGAAAATTTGGGTTTGGACCTCTCATTTTCGGTCCCCTCATTGTCTGAAATGCATTGACATCATTGTTTTGCTGACCAACACCTGCACCTGCACCTTCCTGCACCACCATCGGGCACTCGCGTTTCCAATGACCGACTATCCCGCACACGTGACACGGCATCACCTTCTTCATTGCCTGCACACCATTCACAACAGTGTTCAAATCCGGACCATTATTCACAAAACCTCCTCTGCCTCTGCCTCTCGCCTGTGGCTGAAACGCCATGGTTCCCTGCAACTGCGGCTGCGGTTGCGGTACCTGTTGTTGGAACCCTTGCAACCCTTGCAGACCTTGCAAACCTGTCTGAGCTGCCTTAAGCTGCATCATCATCACCTTCTCTTTCAACCTTTTCTGTCTCACCTCAATTTCGTTGCTACAGTATTTCGCATAATTCAATACTTCGTCAATAGGTTTCGACTGCCAGCAAATCAAATGCGACTTTATCATCTGACTTATCTCTGGCCTCAGCCCTTCCACAAATCTAAACACAAAATGAAGCATGTCCTTCGCCTCTATTGTTTCCGTGCCACTATAGTTCTTGAACGCCTTCAACAACCTCTCATAGTAACTATGAATCGATTCTTTAGCCTCTTGGGCAGTTCGATCAATCTTCTGCCAATCCACATTTTTCGCGGCAACCTTCGTCTTCAAATGCTCAATCACCTTATAGTACAAGCTCATCACCATAGGTGATGGTGCACCCGTATCCCTGTCTCTCTCCGGTTCACTTGTCGGCCAACCTACCGCTCTTTTGCAATCCTCCCACAAATCTGCCGGAACCACAATCTCAAATAGAGTGTTCAGGTCTTCCCAGAGACATTTTGCAAGCTTCACAAACCTATCAGTCTGTTGATACCATTCAATCGGCTTCTCTCTCAGTTTGGGAAAATCATCCGTAAAAGACTGAATGTCGCTTCTGTGCCATGGTACATGTATTAATTTTCCCCCTGCTGTTTCCCTCATTGGTAACATGGTTACTGCCTCGCTGTTCTGTGGTCTTTTCTCATTGTGCTCTGTAGCACTGTCCCTCCTCTTTTCCTTTCTCTTTACCCACCTGCTTTCCCACTTGTCTAAGCACCTCCACACTTGTGCACTCTGTAGCAGTTCTCTAAGGTGCGCCTTCATGCCTGCTGACCTCATGTGTTCAAAATCTGTGGTCCCAAAATCCAACCTGTAGCTTCTGCTCAAGTGTTTTGTCTTGTCTATGTCAACCCCGTTTTTGTCGGCTATTTCTTGCAAGCTCTTATGTACCTTGTTCACTTCCTTCGTAATCCTGGGACATAGATATCTCAGTTCTTCTTCCGAGTAGGACTCTAACCTATTCACACCCATAGTCCCTTCCACCAATTCTTGTGCTTCCATGTTCAGCCTCATCCTATTCATATAATCTTCTCCCTTCCCACTGGCTGAGCTTTGTGTGGAATTCAGACTGTTGAACCACTGTGTCAGCTGTTGCGCATTCAACCCCATAAGTGTAGCATTTACATCGACTGCCATTGATGGTTGCGGCAACTTTTCAGTGTTCGATGTTAGAGGTATTATCAGTGGGGGGCTCGACCTCACCAGTGTTGACTGAGCACATATGGGGCTAAACTCCATCAAGGACCCAGATCCAGTTGGCTGAGCCGCTATCGGAGTTATCCCTGGAGTGTTTTCTATGCACCTTCTTTCTGTCCCATTCTGCAGCATTGATCCTTGACTGCTCATACCTAAGTTAGGCTGACTATACAAAGGTACTGGTGGACCTACAGTATTGGGTAGTGATATCGCGTCTGGGTTTTGTCCATTTCCCATGTTCTGAAACATGTTCATTCCCACACTATGGGTCATCATTGCCGGCATGCCCATCTGACTCCCCGTCATTTGAGCATGTGCTGTTCCCCCCTGCATCTGCTTTTGAGGCATCAAAAACTGGGTTGATTCAGCTTGTGCCATGGTTGGGTTGTGACCATTCTGTCCTCCCATTGCGGCTGGGTCTAAAATCATTCCCGTACTATTGTCGCTGCTGTAATACCTTGGGACCTGCGGCTGATAATTTTCTGCTGGTTTCAACATGGGCACATCTGGATATATTCTCCTAACCTGCGGTATCTGCGGGGTGAACGGTAGACTCGGGTCCTTAGATCCCGATGATGCTCCTGAACTCTGAGTTTCACTGTTCTGTACCGGTGCCGGAGGGGCAGAACTGGTACTTGGACCTTGTCCACTCTCTGCATAAGGTGGTGGACGGTCGTTCAGCAATTGCATTATTAACTCCTCATCCTCTAACTCCTCTTCTCTTCTCAACTTTTCCTCGTCCTCTCTATCCTTGGAACACCTCCTGTTTGTCTTACAGGTAGCTTTCTTACCTGTCTCCTCTTCTTCCTTAGTAATTGCGGGAAACAATTTTATCCCCTGCAATACATCTGACCTCCACACCTTCTGTGCATTATCCCACCTAGCGTCCGCTAGTGTCTTTTCTACCTTCCTTATCCTAGTCTCGAACTTATTTTGCTGCTGCTGTGTAGCCATTAGTTCCCAAATTGCTAGAGCCTCAAACTGTGCTGGCCTTGGAGGTACCTTCATGTCGTACATCGTGAATCTCAAATTCTCTAGGATCCTTATATTGAATGTCCCATGTACCGGGAACGCTACGCTCCCATGTTTCTCTGTCAGTTTGTGCCATTGCTTTAGCCAAAGACACGGAGCTACCCCCTTCTCTTCCATTACAATGTAAGCTGGTGTGCCCTCGGGCAGCGTCTCCTCTCCTACGCTCGCTTTAATGTAAGACTCCCCCTTCATCGCACTCCTAAATGCTTTAAAAAATTTCATTTTCTCGTCCTTTTATTTCACAAAGTTTGTAATCAATAGGTGACTTTAATTCCCGGAATACTCTTCGCTTGCCTTTCCCCTTCCAATCGGGCCCCACGGACTGCGTCCAATCCGTGCGCCCCCCTTCTCTGCAACCAACCTATCCCAGCGCGGCTCCTAGTGACGTCACACTCACACACTGCGGCTGACAAAGCCTTGCGGCTAGTCGTCCTTCACTCAGCTCCTCTCGTAACAACTTCTTGCATGTATCGCGAGCTACCAAAAATATAAAACAGATCTGTCGGTTTACTACAGGAAGGGTAACACAGTCGCTTCAGGACCTTAGGGATTTTTCACTAGCCTCGGCAGTTATTCCATCTTTCTCGGTCCCCACGTTCGCAAGCAAATCTGACCCGCAGACCTACTCTCAACTTGTCAATGATCTATTCTAGTGCACTTAGAATCTTGTCAAAGCCCGAAGTCGAAGTTTCTCTCATTCCCTTAACACACGTACCGACTCGTTGACCACGCCCGATCAACCTACTAAACCGACCAGACCACAACATAAAACAACATACTCCGGAGTCTCTTGACCTCGCAGGGCCCGTCTCAACAACAACAACCACGTGGACCTTTTTATGCACGAAGCGCCACACGCACATGAAGTTCGACGACTTCCCTACTCTCACCCTCGGAGTCGCACCTCCGCTATTTCTATGAAGTTCGACGACTTCCCTACTTCTACACTCGGAGTCGCACCTCCGCTATCCTCTAAAAAGAAAATCCTCGCAACCTTTTCACACAATCTGCGGCAATAAGCTGTGCAAGCGCAAAACCCTAACTTCTCTCATACCGTCACTAGTACCGCCAACGCTGATTCCACACCTCCATTCTCTTCATTCGCAAGCTCCGAGATCCCGGGAAAGTCGCGGTGGACCTAGCCCATCATCATTTTCTCAATCAGTTTTATCCAAGAAAAATCTAATTCAACTTCTCGAGTGGGGTCTCAAAGGGTGTAACCGTTAATTCAACACCATGTACTTTAAGAGTACAGGGTCCCAAAAGGCGTAACCGTCCTCTGCTACCATCTACTGATAGAGCGTTCCAGCCTAATAATTTACCTGTAGTTTGGATGCTCTTTAGGCCGATGAATCTTTTGACTAAGTGGGACCCTCGGCACCCTTAATCAATCAATTTAATACAATCCAATAATCAATAACGAACATAAGCAATACCTTGATCAACATAACACTTAACAATTAATCCAGAATACATTTCGGCGAACCCTGACCTTTCAGCCAGGAAGAACCACTCCAGTTTATTCAAAGTTAGTGAATTTTATTTTCCTATATTAACAAAGCTAGCACAATATAGATGTGTCTCAACACCAAATGATAAACGTAAATGAACATTAATAGCTGTCCATAACGGCGAAACAGGTGCAATCTATGCAGCATTTGAATAACAAGGCATTCTATAATAGCAATGCAAATCGCTAAAACTATAATCTGTAATGAGCTAATTGCATACATTTAGTCAGCATAACAAGATCTCAAATTGCATCGTGGGACAAAAGGAATCCTCGTCTAACCTCAAATTAGCATCGGCATGTGGGACTTCATGCAAAAACAATTTAGCAACATTAATTTAGAAAACTCCTAACTAGGGCTCTTATCAAAATCAGCAGTTGGTTACCTAAAAGAAACACAATGCAATTGTACAATTTCCTTTCATATTTACCAATTACGATCAGCATTCAAGGAAGTCTTCGTCTCACAGGTACCGTTTCTCGATCAGCATGGGACGGGGCAAAGGGGCAGGGGTGGACGGGGCAATTGCCTCACGGCGGCAAAATAAAACTACTACTTCATGCAATGGACAAATTCAAGTTAAAGTCTCTAGGGTAAGAATCATTTAAGTCTCTTTCTCTCGATTAGAGAAAGAATCAAAGTCTCTCAAAATGGCGTCGCAGCAAGGTGGGCCATAATAGCTGCAATGTCCTGCAAAATGGCGGGTATGGGCGATGTCCAATAATGGCTACTTTCTTCTCGTGCACCTGGTTTAAATAGCCAACAGTTCAAATCCAGTAGGGTCTTCCATTGGAGGGTTCATAGGTTAGCTTCAAATTGTCCAATCAAAAACAACAGTTCTCAAGCTTTTACTTAAGCATACATTATCCTTGGAGACGGGTACGCAAGTTGCAACATTTTATACCAATTAACTCATTTTCAGAGCTTCCATTGTCCGCACCTGCAGATCGACCTTGGAGTAAAGAGAAAATATGCCAGGCTGGCACGAAACCTTAAGATAAGCATGTGAACGATCTCAGTGGAAAAGTACAGCTTCAAGCAGAAATACACGTTTAATGGCACATCGGAAAAATACAAGCATCTAAACCGTGAGACCAGGCAACTAGGCCGAAGCCTGCACTAAAGTAATGCTAAGCTAAAACATTTCAAACAAGCAAATCGTAGCACACGTTTATGATTATGTCGGATTAGTGCAATTCTAATACATCACGTTATATAAGCACGCTTATAAATGTTGACAAACTACTCTGAGGGCACATTTTGTCCCCGTACAATCTTTATTAGTTCGGTTAAAGTCACACATGATTATTTCACACTACGTTTATGCGTTAATAAATGTAAAACCTTCATTTTCTGCTTCATCATCACCCAGGCACTTATAGATTACTTGGTGGGTCTTCTGACACTTGGTAAATATTTTGTCAGTGACTAGGACACCAGACACCACCACCAATTAGTTGCTAATACCTTACCCATAGCACAGAAAACGCAATGGAAAACAAAGAGAGGTCCATTAAGCCAGTTTCTCTTAAAGGGGCACGCGTTTATCTTTCAGTAGCAGCACCTGACTGAGTTTTCTACTTTGACGCCCTTGGACTTTCTAGAAAGACTATTAATCTATAGGCTTTCTTTATCGATGCTTCCGTCCAATTGATCTTCTTAGGCAAATGTTATTGCTGAGCAGTTAAGCACTTCGAAATAATGCATTATCTTTGCCTTAGCCTCACTTCAGCTCATTGATTGGCTAAGCGATTATAATGCCTCATGCATCAGTTTCAGCATCTCAGGAAGACATTCATGGCATGAAAGAGTTCCTGCCTCCCTCTCGCTTTCTTTTTTTCCCCATCCTTTAAGCAATTATGAAAAGCATACTGGTCTAACCAGACCAATAAATCAAACATGTCTCTATGCATTAAAAACTTATTTACAACATGGCACCGCCTGCGCCCTGGTGGGACATTGGAATCCTACAAAGTTTCAAAGGGGCTCTGGCTTTATTATTTCACTTTGGAGAAAGGCTGCAGAAGGATGTCATTGCAGCAGGCTGTGGCATTTAAAAGAGTACTTCATAGCATGCTATTTCGATAAATACAGCTCTTAAATACGAAAATATGAATGAGTCCGCCGGTTGCATGTCATGTCTGTCTTAATTTACACCTGTTATGGCTTTATTAAAAAAATCGTATCTAAACAAATGTGTCTTACAACTGTTTAAATATCAGTTGTGTGTTCAAGATGAAAGACTTGAAATTGATTTCCTAGCCCCGCGTAGCTGTATTGTCTTCACTGTATAAACCACGAATGTTTATAGAAATAGAAACGGTCTAACGTTCGGGCAGCCCGCTCTCAGTCACTCACTTTTACTTTCCATCCAAAATCTTCTATCTAAAGTGGGAGTGTCTTCTGTCGCCATGATGGCTGAACATTTATATCGGCGCCGAGGCACAATTTATGAGGCCCTCTGGATGCTAAACTGTAACATTCGCAGATGACACTTGGACGATCTCGCACCAACCTCGGCGCCGAACCTGAGCAACTTTCTGCAGAGCATTGCGTACACGAGTAGCAATTTTTTCAAACTAAATGAAGATAGGACATTGGTTTCACTAAATGGTAGGCGGATGGCACGCCTTACTTCCGTCTTCAGCCCTTGGGGCCCCATCACATGTGGCACAAAGGGAGATCTACCGAAGAGCAGGCCTTACAATCCCACGTACCTCTGTTCCTTCTTCTTGTTTCTACACGTCCAGCCTGCTGGGCAGGGTCCTTGCTTGCTTGCCTCTGGATCCCAAAGTTTCTGCTGCTACGCCCTCTCTTGCAGGACCATTGAAATGGCCGGTATTGGAACCTCTCTGAAATTTGCCCTGATCAAGCTGCACAGAGTCCAAATCAGAGCAGTGCGCAAAGTCACCAGATAAAACATGTTTTATGTCACAACAGCGTGAATACAATCAAGTGGTTGTCGGTGAACCTAAGTTCAAAGTTCTTGTGAGATGCATAGACCCTACAAATATGTTTAAGGTTCTGTGCGAGATGCATAGGACCTAGAAATATGTTTAAGGGTCTTTGTGGGATGCATCGAACCTAGAAACAGGTTCAAGGTTCTTGTAAGATGCATGGAGCATAGAAATAAGTTCAAAGGTCTCTTGAAATGCATGAATTCTATAAATAAGTTCAACTTTTTCAGTGACGTGCATAGACCCTATTACAGCATCACCCCTCTTTTTTGTAGGACCGCTTTTTCATCTAACAGCATACTGTCTGTGGTCTGAATATACATTGTTGTCACAAGATCCTCAGGGACCAGAATCTTGCTCTCGTTTATGTCCTAAGCCGTGGAATGATTCTCCAGGACACATTTTGTCTCTCCAACGCCACCTTCTTTTTAGGAAGGGCTCCTTTTTCTGCTGATTTTAGATTCCAAAGCAATTCGTTTTTCGTTCTGTAGCCTCTGCTATTCTGCAGGTGCCTTATTCCCCTTTGGTGGATGTAGGGGCAGATTTAAGACTCCCTTGCGCCACATTAGTGGCGCCTTAGTGTCATTTTTTGACGCTATGGTGGAGCTAAGGTGGCCTTTTCCCTGCCCATATTTATAAAGTGGTGCAGTGCATGCATTGCACCACTTTGTAGCTCCTTGTACCACATTATGCCTGCCCCAGCCATAACGTATGCAAAGAGGGCATTCTCCCGTTAGGGGGCCGAAAAAATGGTGCAAAGAAATCTAACTGATTTCTTTGCACCATTTTTTGCTGCATTTTCAACA
The DNA here is from genome assembly GCF_031143425.1 of Pleurodeles waltl. NCBI lineage: Eukaryota > Metazoa > Chordata > Amphibia > Caudata > Salamandridae > Pleurodeles > Pleurodeles waltl. The sequence continues at coordinate 1,788,961,837 of NC_090444.1, read as the reverse complement.
CCTGCACAGAGAAGGCGTTAAAAGGAGGAACACCATTATTTATAATGGGCCTCAATGTGCTTTGCAGGATTAGCATCAACATTTTTTACGCCAATCCTGCAAAGCACCAAACTAGCGCAAAAAATGTTGATGCTAGTTCCCTAACTACCGCCATGCTGTGCCGTACCTCAAATACGGCACACACATTGCGGCATTAGGGGAGCGCAAGAAAAGTGGGGCTGCATTGAATGCAGTGCCACTTTTCTTAAATCAGGCCTGTGGTGCACTCATTGCAACCTGTTACAAGTAAAACACTCTGTTTATCATACATCTAGATCCATGGTACATCTTTATAATAAATAAATAAATAAAATCAGGTACCTGAGCTAGAGAGGATAACATATGCACTGCTGTATATATATGTAGCATTAAAATGGAAGGACAATTTATGGAAACAAATATATCACCATCACAGGAGTATCACGCCTTACCTCAGAGTCCTCTATGTTGGATATCAGTATTCTGTATCCATCAGTGGAAGCTGAATCCTGGAACATATTGATCGGTTGATTCCTCTTTTACTTAAACATTGCATCATAGCATTTCTCTGTCATTCCTCCTCACTCTCCGTAGCCTACTGTGATTATCTGCACTCATTTCATCATTTACTTCAATATACCCCAGTTTCTTCAAGCCTTAGCAGGATAGCAAGATTTCCTTTAGTAGGTTATTGACAGGGGTATGCGGAAGTCCGCAAAGAAGCAAAAAAGCTCTGTCGTGCTATGTGAAGTTCCGCGGGTGGGCAGGGTTCCCCGTCACACCCGTTCGCATTGCGTTTTGCATCAAACGCAACGCAAAGTACATTCTCAAATTCAAAATTGTGTGCGAATGGCACAACGCAGTTCGCATGGATGCGGACATCTTGTTTTTCATGCTGTTTATGGAGCTGGGCCTGTGTTTTTCATATCTCATTAATCTTTTCAATCCTCCACCCTTCTAATTAATCTACCCCTCATTTTTATTTATTGTATTAGTGAGTCTATTTGTGCTGAGCAATTTTTTTTTTTTTTCATTTTTTTCCTGCTTTTTGTGACTCTTTGTGTTTTTGTTTATTTTTCCCTTATTTATTTTTTTCCTTCCTTCTCCTCCTGTTTCTTTTCTTCTTCATCCCACCACCCAGCACCATCGCAGAGCAGGGTAACGCCGGTGAACAGGGGAGCGCAGTGCTAGTTCCCTCTGGACAGCCAGCATCAGCCGCCTACCTTGTCAGCAGCGGTGACACCAAGGAATGCAGCCTCAGCCCATCTTTAGTGAGGAGGAGGTGACAGCTCTGGTTTTTTATGTGCAGCACCACCTCCCCTCCATGCTGGCAGCAGTCCTGGTAGCTGTTACCCTCTGTTTGAGTGTCAGCTGTGTTGGGCCAGGGTGCACCAGTGTGTCTGACACACCACACAGGTCCAGCGCAACACCCAGCAGCTGTAGCAACACTGGGAGGATATCATTGACTGCAAGCAGAACCTGCTTGACCTGCTAGACATTGAGATTCCTGGGCTCAGTGAGCATTAATTATATTATGTGTTGTGTTTATGCTCTACAATGCTAACTTATTTTTCTGAATAGCATGCTGCTCACACTCAGAGGTAAGTTACATTTAATTTACATGAAGAATATTATAATGTGATCCACTTACGACCTAGGCAAGTTCTCAGCGCTACCTAATCGTACTTGTTGGTGGTCACTTTGACTGATTATTTACAAAGCCATTGCAATGCATACTCTTCTGTCCTCCGGTCACCATAGTGAATTAGTGATTTCAGTGAGTTAACATTCTTTGTGACTTTCTTTATCTAGTTCGTACAGTAATTATGGTATGAAGTAACTTGTTCAATTAGCAATTAACTCCTACTGAAGAAGATGTCTGTCTGTGTGTATTGCGGTTTTTGTATGTAAAATAGGCAAGGGCACTCATCCCCTAGTGGTCAATATAGTTGCAGAGGGCAGTGGTACAAGGGTTTAAGTAAATGACATAGTTACTATGTCTTCTTTTTTGAGAAAGTCTTGCACAACCAGGTTGATGCAGTGCGCCAAACACAGGACCTTGAAATAGCCATCGTCTGCCATGGCCTTGGATATGTTTCTGCCGTTGTCTATGGCAACAAATCCAATTCGGAGACCTGTGGTGGATCACAGCCATTCAGACACCTTGCTATTAAACTCCTCAAAGATGTTTGCAGCTGTATGTGATGTCTCCATGGCAAATATGGCTACTGTTGAATGTCGCTGTAAGTTCCTAAAACTTTCTTCAGGGACAAGACCTGTAGATAGCTTTTGCTTTAGCCCCACAAAATAGATCCAGCGTGCAGTGATGCATATGTAATCTGTCACCTGACAACTGGTCCACACGTCTGCCATCAGGTGGATAGTGTTGACAACACTTTGCTGCAAAGCTTGTCCAATCAATTGCAGCACATTGTGATGCAGTGCTGGAACAGCAACTCTGGCAAAATAGAACTGACTTGGAACCTTCCATTTTGGGCTGATGGCTGTCACAAACTCTAAGAATCCCACTCCTTCCACAAAAGAAAAAGGGGAGTTCCAGTGCTAACATTTTTGACAGCTTCCTATTGTACAAATGTGCCATTGGATGGTGCGGTTTTAGGGCCCCTCCTGCCTAAACATGTCCATAATTGCAGCCTGGAGTTTCTTCTTTTGTGGGGCCACTGATGCAGGTGACTTTTAAGATGTAGATGGTGGTAGACTCAATGTGTGTTATGGTGTAATCCCCATAATCCATGGTGTCTGCATCTGATTCTTAGTCTTCCTGTACCATTGTGAGATCACTGAGGAGGGTGATTCTGGCACACTGCTGGGGACAGGGCTGTTTTGCGTGAGGATGTCACCCTTTTTTTTACTCACCTTCGTCCGTGATTTGACCAGTTGTAGCTGATGTATCCCAGCTCTCCTCACCTTTACCACACTGACCACATTCAGCCATTTTTTCAGGTGTTCATCAAATAGGATTGCATGATGTTTTTTTCATATGGGTTGTTTGACCTCCAGTATCATAATGTGAACCAAGCTTTCCTCAATGAACATTCGCGTGGCAAATGGAGCATATCGCAATGTTCTCTTCCTGTTTGCTAACTGTAAACAAGTCCCAAACTGGGGAGGAGTACTTTCTTGTTGGGCCACTGCTAATGCCTGAAGAAGAACTGGAGCTAGGTCGGTGTGTCAATTGCCTCTCTGCAGTGTATACTTCTATTGAGGTATGGTTTGGTGCAGGTGTCTGCTGGGGGCCTCACAAATATAGGAGCTGGTGATGCTTCCTGTGCCACATCCCTTGGAGCAGGTTGGATAGTAATGTTGGACTCCTCTCTGCCAGCTTCCACAATGACTAGCTTGTCACCATCATTCTCCACATAATTTTCCCCTTCCATGATTCTAAGGCTTTCTGGAACTTTTCTTTCCCTTTGCCTCTCCTGACATCTCCCAGACTCTGCCGGGGCCTACTCCATGTCCCTATCATCATCATCAGAAGTGGTGCTTGAAGAAGATGGCTGAGTATTACCCTTCCTTTTTCTTGCTGGAGATCTGGGAGCCATTGATTCTAAAAGAGGAGGCTCTTGCTTGGCAGGAAGCTTGAGCTCTTGCCCTGCTCCAACTTTCGGAAGCTCTACCAATGCTTGCTGTGGCTGCTTTCCAGTCTGCTCTGTTTCTTGAAACGTTTGGATACTACTTTGCAAAAGGCACAAATTCAATTTGACATCACTGCTTGTCAGCGTCACCATGATTGCAGTGGCTGCTTCGTGGAACAAAAAGGGTTTTTGGTTTAGGTTGGGGTGATGCTGTTGATGCGGGAGTGCTGCTTCCATGTTTGTTCCCTGAGGCCTGTGTGGCAGGCAAACGTCTCCCGGAAAAGGTTACAGTTGGCACGCTGGTGGATAGCTGTTTCTTCTCACTGGCCACTTTCTTGTGAGCAACTTTCTTTGGGGCCATGTTAAGGTCTACGTTGATAGTGGTTCTAATATGCACAAGCGGAAGAGTTTGGAAGACTGAAGTAACTGTAGGGCCTTCTCTTTGGCAGTACCGCGGGTGATGTTGGGTCTCTTCTCTTGTTCACCTAAAAGCAGTCAAGCAAGAAAAACATGTAGTTAGTGAAATGTGACATTGTTACAGGTTGAAATGGTACAGACAAATGCAATCTTAATGCTGTTGGTTACTTATGTAACAAATACCAATTTAATCAAACATTTTTAAGTCACAAACCACATCACCACACCATAAAATGCCATTTCAAATCAGGCAGCACAACATGCAGATATAGTTCTTTGCTTTATCTCCATTTGTTTTAAAGGGGACACCTGGGGTAATCAGAGAGAGGTGTAAGGGTAAATAGAATATTCCTTTAAAAAACCTTTGGAGGCAAAATGGTCCAGGCGAAATAGAATAATCATTAAAAAATATAATTTTGCTGCTGATTTGTCTGCAGTACTCAGAGCTAGAGAGTCCAAGAGGAAATGGAATTATTAAACACCTAAAGACGCAGAATGCTGTAGTGCAGCTGTTTGTCATTGGTGGATGGATGGAGGAATAAATGTTTATGGATGGATTAAGGCAAAATGAAGAACTAAATACAATTAAAATTAAACATTAGAAAATATAAAAATGAAAACAATAAAACTAAAATAACAAAAAAGAAATTAAAAAATAAAACTAAACATTCAAATTAAAAATTTAAATAAAAATAAAATAAAAATTAAAATAAACTAAAAAAAAAAAAAAATTAAAATAAAAACTGAAATAAACAATTGAATTAAAAAAGGATAGAATAAAAATTGAAACAAAAAATAATATAGAAAAAATGAAATAGAAACTTAAAATAAACAAATGATCAATAATTATCGATGTTTGCATGTAAGCGTACGGCAAAGCCACACTGGCCGGATGCACAAAATGGCTGCCAGCCACATGGTCAAACAGCAAACAGGAGCTAGGAGGCATAGCAAACAAAGAACACATGCAAAGCCTATGGCAAAGTGACACTGGCTGGATGGACAAAATGGCTGCCAGCCGCATGGTCATACAACAACAACAAGGAACAAGGAGGCATGGGGAACAAAGAAAGAATACATGCAAGCCTATGGGAAAGGAACACTGGCTGCCTGCACAAAATGGCTGCCAGCCACATGGTCAAACAACAACAAGGATCAAAGAGGCATGGCAAACAAAAAGCACATGCAAGCCTATGGCAACGAGACACTGGCTTGATGGACAAAATGGCCGCCAGCCACATGTTCAAACAACAACAATGAGCAATGGGGCATGGCAAACAAAGAAAGAACACATGCAAGCCTAAGTCAAAGGAACACTTGCTGCATGCACAAAATGGCTGCCAGCCCATAGTTAAACAACAACAAAGAGGAGCAAGCAGGCATAGGGCACAAAGAAAGAACAAATGGAAGTCCATGGCAAAGAACACTGGCTACGTGCATAAAATGGCTGCCATCCACATGGTCAAACAACAACAAGGAGCAAGGAGGCACAGCAACCAAAGAACAATGCAAGCCTATGGCAAAGGGACACTAGCTGAATGGACAAAGTGTTTGCCAGCCACATGGTCAAATAATAACAACAAGGAGCAAGGAGGCATGGGGAACAAAGAAAGAACACATGCAAGCCTTTGGCAAAGGAACATTGGCTGCCTGCACAAAATGGCTGCCAGCCATATGGTCAAACAACAACAACAAGGAGCAAGGAGAACAAAGAACACATGCAAGCCTAGGGCAAAGACATACTGGCTAGATACAGAAAATGGCCACCAGCCACATGGTCAAACAACAACTGTGAACCAAGAAGCATGGAAAACAAAGAACACATGCAAGCCTATGGACATAGACTACACAAAATGGCCCCTGGCCACATGGCATGGAGAACAAAGACAAATGGTGGACGATAACAAACACACACCCACAAACACTGGCCACAAGGAGGTATGGTGGTATCACTGAAAAAAACACTATCATTAATTCAGCAATGAAAAACACAAAAATTAACTCAATTATAAAACAAAAATCACAACAGTACACAGATCATTCTATGCCATCAAGTATCACCACACAATATAAACACTGTTTACAAAAAAAACGACATGGAAAAAATAGCTAACATTTATAATTTAATCCAATGCCATCCCTGCACTAAATTGAGTTTTAAAAAACATATACCTCTGCAATATTTATTTCATGCACTGATGACTACTAGTACTGGGAATGTTGGCTAGATGATCCTTTGGAAAACTAGGCCACATAGTAAAATAATATTGCTACTCACACACACACATGGAAAGGGACAGGTACTGAGCTGTGCAACAATTTTCCTTTACAAAAGATGAAAAATCAGTGAAATGCAAAATAAATAACTATGCCGATACTTAAACTCCAGGCCACCCACCACTATCAAAATTGTAAAATCAAATTAAAGTACAAAGAAATATTGGTGCATGCCCAAAAAAACAAACAACACACTTGTTCAATAGTTTTTTTAAACTTACTTGTGTGATTTCACAAAAGCAAAGTCCTTCAATCCAAAGGTAGATCTGGGAAACAAAGAGAGTGATCTTTCCACTTTGAAATCTAAGTGAAAAGTGACTAGGAGATGGACAAAGCACTGGGAGGAGCCTGCTGGACAGGAACAGGAAGATGGAGTCACTGGGGCACTACCTTCCTGTTTGAAAGAAAAAAGGCTTCTCTATTGACTGGTCCATTGGAGAGGAAAATCCACTCAAAAACCATCTTTTGACTAGATTTAGATGTATCTGGAGTAGAAAATCTACTTGAGGTGCATGGGCACTAATGAGTAGGACTGTTTTAGCTGCCATCACGGCTGGAAGGAGTGCAAGTGAAGTCTCGCACCCACGGCCGGAAACAGTGCGATTGAGCGCAAAGTTTTGTGTGCACTCGCTAGCAGCCTAAATCTCAGCCACTGGTGATCACTTAGGGCTGCATTCCAGACTATTGTTTTTCACTAATTAGGCAAATAATTTAAAACTGGCCTTGTGCACACAAAGCCCTCCACAACAAGGGACCGGAATACCTCAACCGACGCCTCAGCTTCTACGTCCCCACCCGCCTCCTCCGTTCCTCTGGTCTCGCACTCGCTGCCGTCCCTCGCATCCGCCGCTCCACGGCGGGTGGGAGATCTTTCTCCTTCCTGGCGGCCAAGACCTGGAACTCCCTCCCCACCAGCCTCAGGACCACCCAGGACCACTCCGCTTTCCGGAGACTCCTAAAAACCTGGCTATTCGAGCAGCAGTAACCCCCCCTTTCCCCTAGCGCCTTGAGACCCGCACGGGTGACTAGCGCGCTTTATAAATGTTATTGATTTGATTTGATTTGTGCTGCTTGTGTTGGCAGTTCAGGGTGGACTGTTCCCTCTGGAGAAAGACGAAGGTAAGCTATAGCACTCAAGCTATACCTTACTGATGAGATCTAGGTAGTCCAAAATCAGTCTGGGGATGCTGGTTTTTCTATCTGGAAGGGACATGGCTTGGTAGATTGGATTTGACTGTTCCTACTGAAGCAACTCAAAGCCTGATTTGCATATAGCGGGTCTCTGTACAAATCAGACCAGAGGGTGAAAAACGACAATCTGAAATGTGACCCTGAACAATTGCCAGTGACTGGGTATTAATTCAAGCATTTCTTCCTTCACCGTGTTGTTGTGTTTTTTGTAATAGGGGCCCTAAGTGTGATTGGTATGCCTCAACATGGATCTGACACTCATGGTGCCAATGAGCTCAAGCTGTAACTCACTGATGAGACCTAATTCAGTTGTAACCAGTCTGGGATGCAAGTGTTCACATCTGGGGAGGACTTGGCCTGGCAGTTCAGGCTGGAGTGTTCCTATTCGAGCAGGAACAAGACTGATTTGCATAAGGTTGGTCTCTGTCTAGAGTGACACAGTGGGTAAAAATAATGACCTTCAGTGCAGCTTTAAGTGATTGCCACTGACTGAGATTAATTCAGTCATTCTTTCTATCATCTTGTATTCTTTTGTAGTCCATACCATTGGAGCAAGAATGACTTTACTTAACAATATTGTATAGAGAAATATCTTGCATAAATATTGTACTCTAAATATCAAGTATAAAAATAGCATACCATTAGGTGAAGATTTTTTAATATTGACAATGGGGACACATTTTTTGGTTTATTTTTGATGACATAGTTTTGCCAATATACTCGCACTGAAGACAGCCATTTGCAGTCCTAGTTAATCTTCTATTAAAGTCTTAGCACATTTTTGAAAGGCCATGAAGAGCAAATACGTCTTCCAATCTTCAAGAGATGCCTTTCTCTGTTCCTACTAGAGCAAATGGAAAGTGATATCTGTACTAGGTGTCATTGATGATCAACAGCAACTGATTTCTTGATGTAGTTCAAGTCTTGGTTGAGTGGTGGAGGCTATGCATTTTCTCAAGATGCTCTTCATTGTGCAATCAATATCTATGAATTTACTTGCAGACATCAACCTTTCATTCTACGTTAGGCATATGAAAAATGTCTCCCTGGTAGACCGAGACATTTGTAGAGAATAATTCTCTTCAAAATCAATAGTACTCAAAATTTGATGTGAAAAAGGGCTTACTCACTGCTTGATGTCTTTGTCATTGGCCTCCCATTGATAACCCAGGTTAGCGCCTGCAGTGCCACCTCTTGTGAAATCAGCCAGAAACTTTACCAACTTTTACGTACTATTCCCCAGTATGCATAATTAAGGATTTGGTGGGGCATCCAGATTCATAAGAAAAAGAATGAGCCCAAATGAAACTAAAGGTAAAGATCCTTGCTAATTGTGTCACAAGGCTGTAAACTGTAGTTCAGTAACATCAATTTGCTAGCAGAAGGGCAAAAACACAAAAATTCCTATAGGCCATAGGGGGCAGCTCAGCTGGACAGTGAAGGAAATAGCCTCCACTTTTCTGGTGGACGACTCCTCCTCATTTTGTGAGATCTCATCTACTTGGTAGGATCTCACTTCTTTTAGAGCAACACCTGGTGCCACATTTGCTCTGAAGGCACAAATGTTTGCCAAACTGGCATTATGTTGTTTTTTTCCCTGCTTTACAAACTTTTTAGTTTTTCAGAACTAAGGTCCAGATGCATCAAAAAGCCTTTTGCGAATCTGTAATAGCGAATTTTAAGAAATCGCTATTTCTGATTTGCAAAATGCTATGTATCATATTTGCGACTCTGTAATAGCGATTTCTTAAAAATCGCAAATGCTATTACCGAATCGCAAATAGCGATACACCCCTATTCGCACCTATGGGCCTGTAGGCCCATATTTGCGATTTATCTGCATTTCCCAAATAGAGAATTCCTAACTGGAATTTGCAATTTAGGAAATGCAAAACACCAGGGTGCTGGGGACCTAAGGCCCCCTCTGCTGCACCCCAAAACGTTTTTTTTGGACATGTAAGGCGCACACATGCCAAAGGGGCATGTGTGCGTTACATGTCAATTTTGAAAATGCCATTTTAAAAATTTGCACATGGTTACCACCAAGTTTTACTTGGTGGTAATTGCGATTCCTTAATGCCAAATGCCAAATTTGATACATGTGGTTTAGAAATCGCAAATAAGGATTCCTTATTTGCGATTTCTTATTTAGAGAATCGCAATTTACGATTCTCTAAACGGGCTCGCAAATTTAAGGAATTGCTATTTTAGCGATTCCTTAAATTTGCGTTGCAAATGCCTTTCATAAATACTGAAAGGCATTTTTGCATTCGCAAATGGGCATTCGCACCGTTTGCGAATGCAAAAAGGCTTGACACATCTGGCCCCAAACCTGGCATTTAAAAAAAAAAAAAACAACTGGCTAATACTACTAGGGTTTTAATTCCACCATATGGAAGTTATTTTCGGGAGCACAAGGCTTCTTTTGTGGTCTCAAAGAGGCAAAATGGACATTGGAAGGACTTGGAAAGGGCAGGCCACCCAATGCACAGTACCTGACAGGCCAATGATAGAGGCCGACTTACAAGGTTTGAGATGGCAGAGCCAGCTGATACTCTGCCACCAGAACCCTGGGCCCAGATTTATGTTACAGGGCAGTACAGCAAGTCACCTCGCTGCATTGCCCTGTGTCAAAAGGAAAGGGCAGGAATGCACCGTATATATGCAATATGGCACATTTCTGCCCTTTCCCCTTGTGCTGGAACTGTTTTGGCTGCCTAGCATCAAAACAGGTGCACTTGCACCATGGTGCACGGGCGTCTGCATTGTAGGCAGAATTGTTTTTGTGCTGGAAGGAAAATCCTTACACAAAAAAAAATCCCCTGAGGCTTTTTCCTATTTCTATGTGTGCTGCACAATGCAGCATGCATGGAAAGAGGAAAGAATGAGGAGAAATAAAGATATTTCTCCTTGTTGCATATTACCTATGGAAGTGTAAGGTTTTGTCATATCCCCAGGTTTACAGGCACTTTTAAATCTGGGGATGCATCAAAATCCAGGGGTGTTGCATGGAACGCCTCCCTAACAGACTAAGGCAATGCAGTGATTTGCGTTGCCTTGCCTTACTCCATATTCATGAGGCCCTTCAAAGACAAGCAGAGTGGCTTTGCATTGCTTCATGGATATGGCTGAGAGGTTTGCGCTTATGTTGCGTCACTAAAAGTGTTATGTCCCCTGGTTTATTGCTCACCTTTAACTGAGACAAGGGGACAGTGAGTCTAGTAGCGCCCTTCCTCTGCCTAACTCAAAACAAGAGGAACAAAGCAGCCCTCTAGTCATGTGGTACTTTTGTGTACTTTCCACATGACCTGTATTTGGAAAATGTGACAATGAGCGATGTCACGATTACAATGGCAATATGTTCAATTGTTATTATGGTATAATTTCATATTGAAATAATGATGATGATGATGATAATAATAACAACAACAACAACAACAATACTCAGAAGAATAGTACCAATAAGAATAACGTAAAACAGCAGATAAGAATGTATGTTCCCATATCAGATAAATAAAATTGTTCAATTGGCATTTTCAGTTCATAACCAAGGATGCTTACATTCCTACGGGATGCAACCAGGGCTGATGCATTGCTCCAGCAAACAAACACAGTGTTATTAACATTACTCGAAGATGTAAATCAATCATAGCGGTGTGCATGCCTGCAGAGGTAAAATAATTAGGTTAGAGTTGATCTATGATCAGTAGGAGCAGAGATGACTCATCAATCAGAGGCACTTACTGAGAAGGTAATTCTAGTAACTAGGACTGTAATGGAGTCAGCTTCAGCAACAGCGATGAGGCTTTGAGCTCCAAGGAGAAGGGCTTCTTCTGCATTTCTAAGGCCAGTAAATCCTAACAATCAAAATGATGCATGTGTTCTGTTTATATTTAATGTATAAAAGCGGTAGCTTTGTTTTAATGACAATTTTATGGTCAATAGATCAATTGTATAAGGGAATCCCTACAGGTTTCGTGCACCTGTGATGATCGCTGTAATTGATATCAGGGTGTAGTCTGATTGGTGTCTTTGCTATGCCCCTCCTTGTCTAGATTCTGATGCCCTTGGGCTGAGTGGCAGCTGGCACCCCAGCATAGGTCACCTACAGGCACTAAACAACATTTAAACGAAAACAGGCTCATTTGCTATGAACATTAATCAAACATTTTGGATCCCTACGTTTGTGGGTTACAAAACGCTGAGTTTGTGTAGAAAAGTACAAATTCTAATTCACGAAATCAGAATTTTTCATATTTTTATGGCTGAAAGATGCACCTTTTTTGACGGTTACAAATCCATGGGTATGGTGTATTTTCTGTAATGCAAGAACGGGGTTAGGATAAACAACGTCGGCGTTCATATGGAAGTACAGGTGGGTGGCCACAGGGTTCAGGTAACACCTTTCCAGCGATTTGGCAGTTTTTGTTTCCACATGGCGCCTTGTGCATGACTCGCTATTTTTTAGCATCAGCACAAGCAATGTTGCCATTGTTGTACACACTGTACAATATTTTCATCATAGGGCAACAAAAGTATGTTGATTTCCATGCAGCACTGCCAGTATCGTCTTAAGCATTTTTGAGGTCCCAGGCAAGACATATTTTAAAACTTTTTATTTTGTATTATCCCTTTTCTGCTAATTCAAGCCTATAAAATTCCAAAGAATCTTTCACAAATGGGGTTCACTCAAAAATAGGTCCAAATATGCTAAAGTTAAAACCAATAAAAAAAGTTTGTAAAAAAGAAAACATATATAGATATGCCTTGCCCAGAGCCCCAACCCATCTTAACCTTAAGATGAGCCTGACAAAGAAAGGCAGAGTTAGAGATACAGGTAGGCATAGAGGAGAGAAGTTTGCATACAGAAACAGACAAAGGTGAGACTAAGGGGCTTCCTTGGAAGGTGAGGTGCCTGGGCAGTTGTTCTCTAGACCAATGTTTTAAAACGTCTCTGGAGAGATGGTGGTGTTTAGGTGTTGAAAGAGCTTTTAGGGTTCAGGGATGGGTGGAGTTAAGGGGTTGTGTAGGGTTTTTGGGTGGCAAGGATGGGTGGTGTTTAGCGGGGAGGATTTTTTAGGGTTCAGGGATGGGTGGAGTTAAGGGGTTGTGTAGGGTTTTTGGGTGGCAAGGATGGGTGGTGTTTAACAGGGAGGATTTGTTAGGGGTCAGGGATTAATGGAGTTTAGGTGTGGTGAGAGATTATAAGGTTTAGGGGACGGGTGTGGTTTCGGTGTAAAAAGGGGCTGATGTTTTGTTGTCTGACAGTGTTAAAAATGTAAATCTGAAAAAATATCCCATAAAGTAAAGCACTGAAATATACATCTGTAACAAAAAGGTTTCTGAAAGTGAGAACTGCAACCATCATATTTACACTTTACAAAATAAGCATGCAAAATAATTTTGAAAAAAACATATTCTATGAATTGGTTTCTATGAAAGGGTATATGTCATTCCTCCTGCAAATTTCCAATAAACAGTTCAGGTGAAATGGTTTCTCCGTAATGATATTCCATGAAAGTGTTTTTCTATTAAATTACATACAACACACCGGAACGCGTTTTAAACTTACAGTTCCGGTCCTTACATTTGCAACATGATCCATTTGTCCTCAAGTTTGAAAACAGATTACCTGGGGCCTAGTCCCAATCATGCCGTGTGTTACGATAGGAACTTTAATCTGTATCCAAGCGGATCCCTACTATGTCCATAGAGAGAAGAGACTTAGCCTCAGTATACTTAGTCAAGAGTCTCTCCTTTCAGTGAAGCCTCATAGAGTTTTCAATGGGGTTTGGAAAATAGTTCAGGAATTATCGTATTATAAAAGGCTTATACTACACCCCTGACAGTGCTCTGTTGTGTCGGATAATCTCATAGTAGGGAGTGTAAAAGGACTAGAGGCAGGGTCTCAATCTACTCCTAATGCAATGAATCCAATGGGACAATGCCTGTATCTTCAACTCTAAGACTATAGTAGACAGAACTCTGCATGGAGTGCCTCTAGCAACTTCAGTCAGTCACCACTAATCAGGTTCATTCACTCCCTACCACAATTCCATCATTCAACACATTTGTATTTCATATGTCTGACCAATAGGAATGTGCCAGTGTGTCCTTGAATGTATTCAACCTTCTTGGTCATGTGCATTGATTCACGCCTCTGCCTGCACCTATCCTATCACATCTATCATTTAACCTTCATGTTCATGGTCCCACACTGAAAGCAAGCCTTTCTAACCTTTCCACTAGCCTTCACATGTCCCATACATCACAATGCAATTCAGTCATCCTTTCTTCCAGTGGATTCTCGCCAAGTTAGAAGACCTATGACGGTAGAGGTTGGTGTCACTGATGGTAGCAGTGGTGTTGTGTCTGAAGAATGGTTGCCTGTAATATCTGAAATGCAAAAACTCAGAGGTTTCTGGCACCATAAAAGTAGAATCACTCCTGCCCAAAAGCAAGTGCTTTGTTTTAATCATAGTGGCACAGTCAATTTATGGCATTTTCTTACATGTTGGTAGTTAGGTCATTTCAAAGGGCGGTGTAGCTATCAACAGTGTAGCAGGTACAGTAGCACCAGGACCCCGGGCTTGAGGGGCCCAGCACACCCAGTCATGGGCAAGGCTGCCATTTTAACTGCCTGTGTTAGGCTTCTTGGCACTTTATGCCACTGGTTGCGTAGCACATTGCGTCAGAATGTGTACAATCCCATTATCACAAATTAATTTCTATTTATAAACTCAATATTATTTATTCTGTGGGTCAGCCTGCATAAATGCTTAAGCTGACGACTGTATCCAAGTATATCTCTTTTTGTGTTCTTCACATTTGTCAGGTTGTTTATGTAGCAAAACCTATCTACAGTTCAAGATGCAAACCTAAGTATACCATAACTTCTTGGCCCAGAGTATTTAGTCTTGTTCCAACTAGCGTGTTTGGTATACCAATGCGGATTGCACCGATTACTCATTATCTTTACTTGCTCTTTTATTATGTGAATTTTTGCATTGACAAAACTTACATTTATCTTATTTAGTAGAATCACCCGGGTTTAGATCATCTGAATAAATATTAAACAAATCGAGTCCGATTCCTGAGGGCATTTTTGGAATTAAACGTAATTGTATGGCTGAAAAAAATGCGCTTACTGAAATTGTGAGGAAGTCACAAAATCCTGAAAAGCACACATACTTTGATTTTCTCCACCACAAGTGGTGGAAATGTGCAATAGTAAAGTGCAAGCACAGGGTGGGAAATGTGCGTCAAATAACATGTGAAACATCATCGCCCATACTAAATTGCTAAACTAAGTGCAGATTGCTATCACAGTGCTAGATCTGATTCTAACAACACAGCTCTAGTGTTCTTTTTCATCAATTGCAAAGTATTAACTGGTGCCTTCTGCCATTTTCTATCTCTGCAAGAGAAAATACCATTCAGCTGTGTGATTTACACATGCACATGTTCAATAATCTGCAATCAATGGTACATTCCACCGATTTTAACTTACACATTTTTCTAATAACATTCAGTACTTTGAAAAACACCAGTCCATCCCACATGCTTTCAAACCCTGCATTTTTTCCTTCCATCCTCACACAAAAAAAAGTTTCTCGCGACCTGTTGATCCTTGTACAAAAGTGGATTATTAGTTGGAAAAATGTTATTAATTCCCAAGCAAAAACTGGAAACCAAGGGCCATATTTAAGAAAACTGGCGGTGCACCCAGTGCAGCAGCAATTTTCTTGTGCCCCTTAGCGCCCCCCAAATGCCACAATGTGTGCACTGTATCTAAGATACCACGCACCATGGTAGCAGTTAGGGAACTAGCGTCAGCATTTTTTACACTAGTTTGAAGCTGTGCAGGATTAGCGTAAAAAATGTTGATGCTAATCCTGCAAAGTCCATTGAGGTCCATTGTAAACAATGGTGTGCATCCTTTTAACGCCTGCTGACCACTACAAACAAGAAACAGGATCGAACACACAACTGTTGGACTTATCATGGTCTTGGTACAATCCTTGATTCATGACCAAGGTGTACCGTCAAATATATATTGATATATCCACACATGTGATATGCAACTTCTACACCGAATATTACAAGACGACCATATTGTGATACAGATCAAATAACTTACAGTCTTTAATGAGCCTTGAAAAAGTCGTTTTCACGACGAAACACGTGTCGGCTGTATATACATGGATTGGTACAACGTTTGCTGTTTTCATTGAATACCCAAGAAGAATAAAGGACTTACATTTGGAATGCTTGGATGTGCCGTGGTTCTTTCAACCTAATTCACTCATTGTGGACCTTCGGGATCACAATCTACACACCTTGTGGCTGGGTGTGGAGCCACTCTGGCACTCCGTATATTATATATGTCTAACTGTCAATAATATGTACTTTTTTGGATTTTAATACCAGCAAAGATGAAAAAATTTTGGAAGTGCGCACCATCTTAGTACACAGCCACTGGCTATTTCTATGTTTGCTATAAAAATGATGCAAAGAAATCTCAGAGATTTCTTTTGGGCATTCTTTCGGCCCACCCTAATGGGGAACGCCCCCTTTGGCTACACTATGCCTGTCACAGACATAATAGCGCAAAGCGTTACAAAGTGGCACAATGCATGCAATGCGCCACTTTCTAAATTGAGCGTGGCAATTTTGGCCTCATTGGGCCACAGTAGTGTAAATAAAATAACGCTAAGGTGGCACAAGGAGGCGCTCGTAAATCTGCCCCCAAGTACCTTGTTGTAGCACTTGACTCTCCCATGATAGTGACGCAGAGTCGTCCACAGCCTACTCAGGGAAGGTGGTGTGGGCTAGCACCCCAGTTCAATGGTACGCACCAAACATTGCCCAATAAATTATTGTCTAGACAGTGATTTTTCTATTAGAAGGAAAATATGCTTTAGTAAACATACACTGAAAACGACACACTAATGTACAAATATCTACAAGTAGGCAAATGGAAATATCCATGTTGATGCTATTCTAATAGTTCACACACCTCGAGCAATGTACCATTAGACCACAGTTTCCCCACATATAGTAAACACAATATGATGGGTGCATTGTCATAAGACAGGCCTGCTGGCTTTGTTATGGTGTCACCACATGTATACAAAACAGAAAGAGATGACACAAAACAAATGCGACACCATTAAAATAACTTTGGATAATTCCATCTTACAATTGACACTCAATGAGGTCTCTTATAGCACACTGTTATTCTTGGGGTTCTAAATAAATCATTTCAAAATATTCAAATGATGTTCTTTAAAACATGTAATGATAGTCAATAAAGCTTTTGATGATCATGATTGAACCATAGAAAATATCATTGCCAATATTTTTATTGTCAATAAAGCATTATTAATTCCATTCTCAAAAGTCTTTCCTTTACTTTTAGACAGCTGCTATGGCAACCAAAAAGGGTCCTCAAACTCCAGACCCTATGGAGAGAAATCCAATCTACTGAAGTACTTGAAACCAAAGCGAAAATCTCACAAGGGCATCAATATTACAATATTACACCCTGAGAGAGTTAGGGCAACCTTTTCATAACATAGTCCCTCATTTTGACTTTGGCGTTCAATTTCCCTGACCCCCAAAGCCAAACCCGCCACCAGACTGCCAGTGCTGGTGATCTACAGACCGCCATACTATGAGTGCTGGCAACCGTCCGCCATCTTTGTTGTGGAAAGTCACCAGCAGTCGTGCTGGTGGTCTGTGGTGCAGAGACGGGTGCATTGCCAGCACCTGTCACGGTTTCAGGCGGGTCTGAGCAGGACTCTGGTTGGGAAACCCCTAGAGGTCACTGAATATCCTAAAGAGGTAGTGTACTGGAGCAGAAGAGCAGCTAAAGGCATGCACGGAAAGGACAGCTATGGACAGGCAAAGGAAACAGGAAAGTAAAGCAGAGCAACCCTTGTGTGAACAAACAGGAAATGGATTACTAATGGACAAACACGCTGGAGTTGTACACAGAGTAAGGCGCAGAACCTCCCACAGTGACAGGGAATGTCAATGCCTCTGTACAGTTTGCTCTTACAGATAGTCACCCCGCCAGCCCCATAGAAAGGAGGCAGCAGAAGTGATTCTATCTCAGGACACTAGAGCACCAACAAGGATAGTACTTACATACAAAAGACAAGCTCTTGTGGGTCCAGCTGGAAACACAGTGGCAATTCCTGGAAAAATAGCAATAGCACACTGTCACTGTTAGGCACGAAAGACAACGTATAACCCTAGACAAGGATGGGGGCTGGAATTGCCTCCTGGAAACCAGGATCCAACCCCAGTACAAAGGAGGACACTTATACACTGGTGAAGACTGATAGAACACTTACCAGACACACATACCGAGAGGAAACGGAAACAGAAGGAACAAACTAATAGGCAGAGGCAGGAACTGGGAACAGGCTCAGGCTGAAACAAAGGCAGGACTATGACTGCAAAACAGGGCGTAAACTTCTGGCTGGAACCAAAAGAGACAGGGATGGGAAACAGAGAGCAGGCTCTGTGTGGAACAAGCAAGGACAAGGCTGGAATACAGTGAGTAGGAATGAGCAGAAAACAGTACTTGGAAACAGAGAGAAGGTTCAGGCTGAAACAAGGCAGGAACAGGACAGAGAAACAGGGAGCAGGCTCTGGAAGAAACAAACAGGTACAAGGCTAAGAGATAGGGAGCAGACTCTGGATGGAACAATCAGGAGCAGGGCAGAGAACAGGAAACAGGTTAAAGCTGGAACAGAACAGGAACAAGACTGGAACACCATCCGATAAGGGGTCTGTAACACAAAGGAATCGAACTCCAATGCACCACAGGGATCTTGAGGAAATGGCTGCTTATAAGCAGTTCCAAGCTGCAGAAAGCCCCAGGTGGAATCACATGACTGGGCTGCACAGGAGAGGTCTCAGGTGTGTGTAGTTTCAGACACTCGTAAGTCCTGGAGGAGAGGATCTGGTGAAAAGGAGCAACTGAACTTCTCCCATAGAAAACAATGGGAAACAGAATCCAGGCTTTCCTGACTACCAGGCTGTGCATTATGGGATTTGCAGTCCCAGGAAGCAAATGTAATACTACAAAAGCATACCATGGCGAAAAGAAAAACAAACGGGAGTCAGCAAGGGACTCTATATAAGTGTTCAAGGTGATTCACAGGCTACCGACAGTCCCCTTACAGCACACTCTAGAAATGGGACAACAGAGTCGTAACAGCACCGCCACGCCAGCAGGACTCCACCTGCTGTATTACAAGCTGTAATATGGCTTGACGGAGTCCTGCTGGTGTGGTGGTGCTGGCAATGCAAAACCATCAGGACCTATCCCCTCCCGGACATCCTCCTCGACGGAGAAGGTAAGTGGGCGTCCAAAAGGGAGGGTGCCTGTGTATGTGCGTGCGTGTATGCGAGTGAATGTGAATGTGTGTGTGTATGTGCGCATGTATGGGGTGTCTGTGTGGATGAATGTGAGTGAGTGGGGGTGTCTGTGTGGATGAATGTGAATGAGTGGGGTGTCTGTGTTGATGAATGTGAGTGAGTGTGGGGGAGTCCAAATGCCCCACCATGTGCCAACTGGCTTCCAGCACCAGCCACATAATTCTTAGGTATAGTGCAGGAGCTGGCTGCTTCAGTTCTCCCCTAGTGGTCAGTATGGGCTGGGAGATTTCAGTGGTGTGCGTCCCGCTCCCCCTAGACATGGGTATGGGGATCGGGGGCAGTGTGTCTCATGCTGGAGCGTGGTGGGCCTATTTCTTTTTGTTGCTTTCTTGGGGACATGAGTGCCCTAGGGAGAGTCCTCGTGTGCTTTGGACCCAGGGTGATAAGCTACCTGGGGACAAGGTTCTCTCTGGGAAGCTTGAGCAACCCCCGGCCATAGCCCACTCCTGGGGAATTATCAGCATTTACAGTGGAGTCCTAAGCACTTTGTTTTCCACCCTGTCCCCCTTGGGACCACATGACTTGGGCTGTTTTCTCTGTTGGGCTGATTTGATTGAGAAAGGAGTTGTTTTGCTCCTCTTGGCAACATCTAGCCACCAAGAGCATTTTCTTCAAGCCTCTTGGCTTCTAAATTTAGTTATTTTTGTGAAACTGGGATTTCACTGTTCCTGTTGTTGGACTAGTCTTCTGGCTGGGGTCCTGCCCTTGCACAGGGGCTTCTTCACCAGCCCCTCTGCAGCCTGTCTCCAGAGTACCCTCCCAGCCGCACTACCCATCCCCCATGGTTTGGCCATGTCACAGTCAGAGTCAGTGGCCCCTTTCTGAGAAACATAACACATTTTTAAGACCAGCCCACAGACGTTCCAAGGGAATGCTCCAGGACTCCGCCCCAACAGGTCTATATACTTTACTGAGCCTCAGAGGGTGTAAGGGGGTCAGCGCCACAGGCAATGAAACAGGGTTCTATCTGGATTCCCAAAGTACTTAAGTCCATTATTGCAGTGAACACAGCTAGACATTCCTCTGGTGTTGTTGCTCCTTGTAGCCTACTCAGGGGGTCGGAAACTGCTTAGATAGTTAAATAACATTAAATGATTAGTAAAGTGTATTTGAATAAATAGGTAAAACATAACACTGAAAATGTTAAACTGTTCTGGAGTATGAAGGATTATGAAAGTGGAGGCTAACAAATAAGTTAGTATTGTCAGATTGAACATGAGAGCAGTCCAAGTGCATCTAGCAAATTATAATATGGGCGATGAGTGGCCACAATTGAAATTACAAAAGCTTCACCCTTCCCATTAAAATTAAAGATTTGATTTGTTTTATAGTTGTTTGTGACTAAAAATTTGTGTATTTGTTTGAGGGATGCTTGTTTCTGTATTTTGTGTGCATTGCTTTGCAGGTCAAATCATCAAAAATGGTTATGCTGCGGGTCCCCAGCTTCCAGTAATTACTCAGTGGGGGTCCCCAGATTCCAATAATGATTCAGGTGGAGGTCCCAGGGTTCCAGTAATGATAAAGGGGTCCACAGAAGTCAAAATGATAAGAAAAAGACTGTTCTATAAAGCAGGCACCTATGCCCAGTCCTACATTGACATTTCATCACCCCACCCAAACCTCAACCATCCTGCAAAGCTTTCCGGACATTATGAAATAGAGGTTTCAAGTGGTCTGTTGAAACAGCGTCCCTGAGGACTTCAGTCTTTCCCACTACTCCCACAGCTGCTAGATCCATTCCCCCCCAAAACTTCAAAGGTTCTTCTTTGTTTCTGTGGGAGTAAGCCTTCTCAGGTCAGATGGACTGTGAAATGTAAGTTGCACATGCATATTCCATCCTCACTCGTTCGTTTCCCAGAAACAAGTGCTGTCAAATGACTTTAGTGTGTGCGAAGCCCTTTGATCCTCCTGCTGGTCAGCAGAATAATTAACTTTGCCCAATTGGGGGAACAAATACCTGGAATCTAATATATAAGTAGAGCCAGTAACATATGACAAATCTCCAAGTGCCTTAAAATGGCACAGATATGATAAAGGTGATTTTGGATCTGTGCTCTGGTTATATTTCCATCCTAGTATTGGTATAACACTTGTATCTCTTGTTACCTGTAAGGTGGAACTATACATTGGTGCAGATTTCACCCATAATGTTTAATTCAGCAAAGCACCAAACCTTTTAGTTAAGTACAAAGACCTACACTATGAATGCCCAATCACATTGTAAGGCCCACACCAGGTCAGCATTAATCCTTGAATGGTCTCTTCCTCGACAGGCTACCTGTGGATGGATACCAGGCTGAGCTAGACAGTAGTCTCACATGCACAGACCGCATGTGTGTGTTCACAAGTTTATGTAGAGCCGCAGTCTCATTCCCAGCTGCACAGCAGCAAACCTTATCTTTAAAGGCAGACACTACTGGCTTGCATTCTCAGTCCATTTATACAAAATTTACAGTGAGTATGGCTCAGTTTATGAGACTCAGTCACAGTAAAATCCCAAGACGAGGTGGAAAGCAAAAACTCCAGGGGGATTTAAAGGTGAGAACCCATTTTTACAGGCGTCACACACATCAACAGTATCTCTAATAGATTTTTTCAGATCTCCTAGTTCAACTTATGAATTTACAGTTCACTAAGGTTATTCACAATCCCTCTTCATATTACCACCAGTTCACCACCAATGCATGTGTCACACTACATATGCCAATCACGGACAACCCTGACTAACACATACAAAAAGGTGAAAAGTCATTAAGGCACTACAACGGACACAAAGCTTCCTCAGTTCTGTAAACATTGACAATGTTTGAATCACCAATAGTTTTAAAGCGTCTTTGACGATGTTGACTATAAAAATCACTCACGTCCCCATGTTTCCTCTGCCAAAAAATACTCCAACTTCGTAAAAATCAGTAATTTTATTCAGGTAAGTGAGCCACCTAAATCTGACATTGATAGGCTCATTCTAGTTGACACAGCTACATGATACAATCTCAACTACTCAGTTCCATCCCATCTGTCACATTACTTCTCAGTAATCTTTTCTGCTCTTGCTATTCTTCTTTTTTTTACTCCATCCACATCCTCTTAGGGTGTTTCTGTGGAATTAAAATATACTTAGGAAAAAACTGCAGAAATTATTTCTCATTTAACCAGAAGCCCTTCTCCCAGTCAAAGTACTACACCAACACTTCACAGAATGAAGAAGAATCCAGAATAATGCCACAACCAATACAATCCAGACACCATGACAACCAATGAACTATCTCAAATCTGTCTATCAAGCCATCCAAAGGGACATCTAATTTTCTTAAATGAAGCTTGATCCATGTAAAACTACCAAGTTGAGATGTGCGGCAATAGGAGACCATTTCGCAGTTGCTAAATTCGCTCAGCAATATTTCAAAATGCACACCTTGGCATTGTGACTCTGAGTGTGACGTTGTTTGCTGATACTCAACAGCCAATAATTGCACTCTTATATCTGAAGGATGTAAATACCTTACAATACTTAAAACGGTTGAGAAAGGCAAGTTCATGTACAAAGATCACCATAGCCTTACAAATATGATTTCCTTTGAATATTTTACCACAGAGGAATCAACTTGAACAAATACGCTAGATCAAGCGCAAAGTTCACTGCTGCAAGGTGGAGACAATTCAATATTTCATGAACATCTGACCAAGTATTATCTCCCCTTAAGAATATAGGGCCCGATTACAAGTCTGGTGGTCTGAAGTCTTCCAGACTCGTTGTAGAGGTTGGACTGCCGAAGCTATGGTGGCCGGACCTCCATATTACAAGATTGGCCATCGGTGCTGCCAAAAGACAGCTGTCTCCACCAAGATCTCTGATCCTGACAGGATGACGGCGGTCACAGTTGTGATCAGCCTTAGCGGCGCTGAAGTGTGCGCCACTGTGCTGTTTACAACCATGTTCTCCATCAGCCTTTTCATGGTGGTTCAACCACTAATGAAAAGGCTGGCAGAGAACAAGTGCAGGAGCCCCCCTCTCCAGCACAGCCGGAATGCGCACTGTCTGCTGTGCAGACAGTGTGCATTCCTAGGGTGCTAGGGGATCCCCCTGTGCGATAGCATTGGGCTCAGCTCCATGTGGAGCCGAGTCCAATGCCGCTGCATGTTTTCCACTGAGCTGACTGGTGGAAACCTTGGTTTGGTGGTCGGACTTACTGACTGTCAAACTTGTAATCAGGCCCATACTCATAGAAATGTTCCAACTTAAATGGTGAAATACCAATGACAAGGCCTCTTTTCCATTCAAAGGCTCCTTCTATAACATTGCCAGCCCGTATTTAAGTCAAAGAATCCATTCTTTAACTTATGATTTTGAAACAGTACCAATGGACTGTTCTTTTCAGACTCAGCAGAATTCCCAATCATAGTGAGCATTCATAAAAAAACCTCTAAACTCTTCTTAAGACCTCAGAAAATTGACCAGTTTATCTACAAAATCTAGGCTATTGACAAAGGTAAGTTACACTTGAAAGCAAAGTACACCTGCAGCTTTACTTATTCACTTTTGAGAAATTTTACTACTCTTGCAAATTCAAAAAATGGGAGTGTACTCAAAAAGGAAGACTTACACATCCACGCCACATTTAGAAATGTAAGTTCCCCCTAAAAAATAGTAGTAAATACAGCACCACACATGGCCAACAATTGGCACTGCAACCTCCTCTCATAGAAAATAATGGAGGTGGGGACTTAAATGTAAACCCTAGGGAAAATAATGGTAATTTAATTAAATTACAAAAAGTACGTTAAAATGATCAACGATATAAGTACATACAATAAGATGTTACAAAAATATATTAAAATAGTACATATATTTTATTTGATTATAAAAAAGTTTGATGTGTTCTGCATTTAATTTAAATAGTATATATATAATTTAAAAACATATTCATTCTATACATCACTTTAAATAATAATTACTGTACAATATGTATGTTTTTACATTAGGTAGGAATTTATTATAAGTGTAAATTAACATATTTTAAATACATACATTTTTAACTATAGAGAAATTGATTATGCTAATTACATTAATTTAACACACAAATAAACATAATTTCATGTTAAATATAGGTAGGTATATATACGTGTGTATATATATATATATATATATATATATATATATGAATAGTAGTTATTAAATTTGCAATTTGCAAATATTTTATTAAGCTTCTATTATATTTAATACATGTAAATACATTACCTTTCATAAATTGTATGCATCGCTTTTAATAATTATCAATGATTTTTTCATTTATTTTTTAATGGGAATTTATTTTTAAACTAAACTTTAACCGCCTGACTGCGGAAATCTCCATTAGGTAAAGCACAGGGAAAAGAAAAAATGATAAATACTAATGCAAAATCATTTTCTAAATTTTTTTAAAATGGAGAACTAAATAACATTATTTTTCTCATGTCTAAAGAAATTCCCAACAAAAGTTTTAAAAAATCATTCATCTGGGCCTGTGTCTCAGAAATCTTGGGCATGGTCTCAAGACCTGGGGATCCTGATTTGTTGCTGGTGGCTGTTTCAGTGTAATATCATTAAGGTTACTTGCCTATTGCTGCTACAGGAAACCAATCTCTGTGGTAATCTTGCAAGCTCCCTGCTTTTGCTGTCATCTTTAATCGGTATTTACACATCTAAAGAGGTATTTGGTCAGGGGGACAAACTGAAACATGTTGTTGGGCAACAAATGCTGCCATATAAGACACAGAAAGAAAGATGAAGAGAGAGAGAGAGAAAGAGAGAGTGAGAGGGCAAGAGAGATAATTGGAGAGAAACAGGGAAAGATTAAAGCAGGTGTCTTTAGAGGGCTAAGAAGCATTGTCATGCAGCGTATGTGGTGAGGCAGATGTAGAAAGTCTCATTATTTATGACGGAAAGAGGACAAGAACTAAAAAATGACACCCTATCACCTGGAACTTGAATTTCCCTTCTTAAGAAAAGAATGCATGAACGGAGGGATGCTTATTTGGTAACAAAACATGAAGTGATAGTGCTTTCATTTCCAATTGATACGTTCATGGAAGCCACGCCTGCGTAGAGTTCTGAAGCTTAAAGGGCTGGTTTTATCATTTATGTTGGGAGCAAAGTGAGCTTAATTTCTGCCTCTGGAAGTGGAAGATGAGCAGACAGATAAACAGCCCCACATCTCTGAAACATTTTGAAATCACCTGTTTGCGTGTCTTGAGTTCTCCCATGCATGTTTCTTTTACAGTTATATATTTGCAGTTCTGTTTTTATAAGCAATATTTAGGTCTGTTTGTTCCTCCTGACTTGCATGTGGCAGCTTGAGAGCTCTAAACTTGTTTAAATTTATCACCCGCCACTGTCATATCTAGCCTGTCTCCTATGTCTCTACATTGAACAAATATAGGGCCTCATATACAACAAACTGACGGATCGATCACGATGTGCCAGTTTGCTTGCGCCGCCCTGCGCCCTCCTAACAACACCATGGTAGTGCTGTGTTTATAATACAAGGAACCATGGTGCTCGTTAGCACAGCAGCGTCATAATTTCTGATGCAGTTGTGGCACTTTTCTTGTCTAGCGTAAAAAATGTTGACACTAGTCCAGCAAAGCTCAAGGAGGCCCATTTAAAACAGCCTAGAGTCACTTTAGCGCCTGCCTTAGAGCAGGTGTTAAAAAATGACGCTTGAATGATGCATTCCTGCGAGCCTTCTAGAGGGTGAACGCATCCCTTGCATACATTATACCTGGCAGAGGTATAATGCGGCATAAGGGTTTACAAACTGCCGCAATGATACCAGTGCGCCAGTTTGTAATAATGGCGTGGGGTGCGGAACTGTCTGTGCTGCCATAGCATTAAAAAAATGATGCTACCATGGTGCAAGGGGCTTGTGAATGAGCTCCAAAGTATTTTTCCAAATGTCAATAGTAATGAAATTGGAATTGCTCTGTGAACCTGGTAGCTGTCAATTCCAGTCCTACATCCCTGTCTGCGACCACCTGTACTTTACCTGGAGTTGGACAAGGCCTCAGAGAGTAGCACATGCACATTGTCTAAAAGTGCTGTCACTTGCCTGAGGATGCATCAGATGATAGCATAGCACCTATAGTACGCAAGAACTTGCACACTTCCGTCTCTGCTAAATACCGGGGGGAATATTTACAAGGATTTGGCAGAGGACAGGGCCACAAGTATTTTTGCTGCTCTGCCCCATCCCAATTTGAAAGGGCAGGAAAGCACTATATTTAGAAGATACTGTACATTCCTTTCAGCCAGTGCAGGTGCACAATTTTGGTGCCCAGCACCAACGCAGTCACACTTACATCATGCTGCAAGTGTGTCTGCATTGTTGACAGGATTGTTTTTGTGCAGGAAGGGGCACCTTCATGCACAAAAACAATCCATGGATGCTTTTTCCTCTTTCTATGTGTGCTAAAGAATGCAGCACACATTGAGAGAGGAAAAACGAGGATAAATACAGATATTTCTCCTCGTGACGCCTCCCCTGGGGAGACGCACGATTTTGAGGCAATCACAGGTTTACACGTCCTTGTAAATCTGGGCATGAACCTTCCCGGTGCAGTGTAAGGCAACGCAGCGACTTGTGCTGTTTTGCCTCACACCATATTTATGAGGCCAAGAAAAGCCATGCAAAGTGGCTTTGTGTGGCCTCATAGATATGGGTGTGCACTTTGCACCACTGGAACATTAAAATAAATGATGCACTGGCGACGCAAGGGGCTTGTAAATGTGCCCCTGGATCTTGTTGCACCATTACTATATTTTTCTGTTACTATGTTGGGTTAAACAGAGAATAGCTCTGCTTTTGCAGAGTTGTACAACTTCTATTACAATGAAATGATCATGTGGTGGCAAAGTCAGTAAACTCCAAATGGAATAATTGACCTTTGCAACTAACCAATGTCTTATAAATATGGGCTCATCAATATCTGAATAATACTTGCAAAAACTAATTTCAATGAGGGGGAGGCTGGCCTTTTTACAGATCTCTCAGTATTCAAAGTATAGGCTCTTCAAAGAAAGCTACAGATGTATCTACCCAAATCAAAAGAAAAGTGATGCCAAGTGATGCTGACATTGGGTGCCAGAGGAACCTGTTGTTGACTGGCATTCTACGATTTACTGAGAAGTCTTCATAAGTGATCAATGGTGGTGGTTGTGCACTAATGTCTACAGAAGCAGAATGGAAGGGTAATTCTGGAATTTCACCAAAGAGATGATCGATTTGCAGGTACTGGGTCAGATGCCAAGATAACATATAATGTGTTGGGTCCCGGGCATGGACTTTTATCTAAAATCGTGCAGCCAATGTGAGCACAAAAACCATGATGCTAAGAATATTTGAGAAAAGAATACGCAAGCTGGCATGCAAATAGATTTAGTGTCCATGTTGTGCATGCTATTACTCCCTTTATTACTTTTTGTCTTCAATGTTACCAAGGGCCTGATTTAGAGTTTGGCGGATGAGTTACTCCATCAAAAACGCGATGGATATCCCGTCCACCATAGTATGAAGGATATGGGATATAATGGGATCAATTTAGGGTAGACTGGATATCCGTCACATTTGTGATGAAGTAACCCCATTCGCCAAACTCTAAATCAGGCCCTGTGTGCCGAATGTGAGTGCACCTCACTCTCAGCTGGAGGGGAAGAAACATGGTTATACCAGAAGCATTTATATAAATAAAAGAAGATAAGAAAAGTCAAGACGAAAAGAAATGTATTCAGATCAATGTAACTCAGAAATATAAATCATACGTGCTCGTTTGGAGCATGGGGGTGGCCTGGCCCTCTCTTCTTGGCAGATAACTGTCCACCCTATTGTGAGATTCCTGTCTGTTTGGAAGGGACTTCATTGCTTTCATAGCAGCTGTGGGTGCAGCAGTTTCTTGGAGGACATATGTGTTTGCAGAGCAGGTGCCATGTTGTTTTGGCCCCACTTGACAAACTATTTTTTAATTTAAAAACACTCCCCCTTAACATTAATTGCAGATATGCTGATGTTCACCACATTGCCTCCCAAGTGCAGAGGACATCAACAGGTCATCCACAGTACTGATCAAGAAAATGCTTCTGGAGCATAAACCAGAACCATTTAAAAAAAAAACTTTTAAAAATCAAAGTCAGAACATGAGGGAAATCCTTCTCTTTTATTTTTTATGATGAGCAGCATATCACAACAAGCATATTGCAAGCAGACCACACATTAAACACAGTCTGTTCTCACCTTGGTCGGTATTCGTGGGGTATGACTATGCCCCATGCATCGGTCAAGATGGGAGAAGCAGCACTGGAAAAGGGACAATGTCCTCTTTCCAGGACTGCCTCTACCTGTTGGCATTTCTGAAACCTTGGGACCAAAACAAATCCAGGGTGCTATGGCTTGCATGAATCCAGCTACTATTTATTACCCAGAATACCCTGCAAACCCCAAACTTTGTCTAAAAGCATGCATTTTCCTCACATTTCTGTGAGGGAACGTTCCAGAATATCTGGGGCTCTATAAACTTCCTACCATCCAGTGTTTCCACACTTTGCCCAATAAAAAGAGTATCCCACTTGTATGTTTGGGACCCTCACCTGTGTCAGGAACTGTTCATACTAGGGATCATGCGTAGACCACATTGATTTCATATGGTCACAGTTTTCATCCGTACCTGGTGTGAGCGCCAGGGTTTCCATAAATAAAGTCAGCTGAGGCTCTGGTGAAAAACCTACAGATTCTCCTCCTTTTAATTATCGGGTGAAACTGCGAGTTTGGCAGGTTGGGTGAACCACTAGCTGGTTAGGGAGGATCACCTGCTCCTCCAAACTCTAAATTCCCCCATCCTATTAGATTGGAATGCCACTTGGATAGTAGTAGGGAGTACTGTTGTTCTTATACCACTTCATACGGCTCTTCTGCCATTTCTCAGCACTATAGATAAAACACTAGGGCCCATATTTATACTTTTTTTGCGCCACATTTGCGTCGTTTTTTTACACAAAAGCGGCGCTGCTTTTGTGTAAAAATTACGCAAACGTGGCACAAAAAAGTATAAATATGGGCCTGTGTCTTGTTGTTACCAAATGTAATGATACTCAAATGACTTATCTTGTGTGAAGGAAGGCTGAGCCTGCATCTCATATTATTGTTGTATTCGTTGTTGAGCGCAAACAATAGCACAAAAGCAGCCTCAACTCACAGCGAAAACCCCCAAAAAGAAATATAAATATTATACAAAGAAACAAATAATAAGGCTTCATAACAGAAATAGCTTTTGCCACAGCACCTCACCTGTAAATCTCCTCCTCCCATTCATACCCTCGTCATACACCCATGACTTGATCAAAAGTATCAGTACTGAGGCACTTCAGGAAAAGTGGGACATTATTCTATTTCATGAGAATCATATTGATCCATCCAAGCAGAACCAAAATACCCAAGAAACAAATGTGAGAGTTCAGCATAAAGTTGAGGGTTCAGAGTATTCAGGTTGACTTGTGTAACTTGTGATGGATGTCTTAATATGCGCAGAATTCCACAAGGCACCACCCGAAGTTTTTTACATAATGTGCCACTCTAACAGGCACGAAAAACACAAAA
Organism: Pleurodeles waltl; assembly: GCF_031143425.1. Lineage (NCBI taxonomy): Eukaryota > Metazoa > Chordata > Amphibia > Caudata > Salamandridae > Pleurodeles > Pleurodeles waltl. Next base: position 1,788,932,259 of record NC_090444.1, on the reverse strand, counting down.
CGTCCCACTTACACAGTAATTTCTTTTTGCTTATTATGTGAAATTTTGAAAAAATCATGCGAAATTGTGTCAGATGCACACCTCCAATTTAGCAATTATATTTTAGTGGATAAAGAATCCTCGCATCCTTTTAAGATGCAAGCACACTTTCACGCGCTGCTAACAACAGCCACTGTCATTCTACTTGTTCTCGCTCCTGAGTTAAAATTCTATGCTGTGGAAAAATGACGTAATTTTGGGAATTTCATGTAATACGCCGTAATGAACATTTTTCCGAGGCCTAAATGAGACACTTTTTTCCAGTTGTGGGTAGTTTTTCGAGAAGGCAGCACTTAGGAAGTCTTCTGAGGACCCTCACACATGCAATGTAATTATATATCCATGAAAAGCAAACTAAGGGCCATCTGCTGTGATGCTCCACTTTCTTTTCTTGCGCCCTCTTGTGCCCCCTAACGACACCATGTATACTGCGCACCATAGCGCACTTTAGGACAATAGCGTCAAAATGTATGATGCTATTTTGGTACTTTGCAGGATTAGTGCCATAAATTGTGGAGCTAATCCTGCAAAGTAAAGGGAGGCCCATTGAAAGTAATGGGCGGGTCATTTTAACACCTGCTCTGAGCAGGCGTTAAAAATGATGCTAAAAATGAGGCAGTGAAATGTTTTAAATTTCACTGTGCCATTTTTACATGCCTCCCTGTGGGGGAATGCCCCCCTTGCATACATTATGCCTCGTGCAGGCATAATGTGGCGCAAGGGGGCTCAAGGGGACACAATGCATGCATAGCACCACTTTGTAAATATGGCAAAGGAGAATGGCCTCCTTAACACCACATTAGAATGAAAAAAAAATGACGGTAGTATGGGGCTCAGAGGCACTAAGGCCTTGTAAATCTGGCCCTAAATACCTGCATTAAGAGGAACCTGCCCTGCATACCATGGACATAAATCAAGGGTACCACTGGGCAGAATCGTCTATCCCGTTCTTGCCCTTTGGCACTGCCTCTCATAGCCTTGGTCTCAGAGGTGATGAAGGCAGAGCAGAATGTTGTTGCTTGAGTCATCCAATGGCCTGCTTGATGCTGCATCACATTCTGGCATGTATCGTTATACTCAACATTTCATGAGATTCATGCTATCACAAACAAGTAGGGGTCAGAGGGAGACATATAAAGCTTGAGGCACTCTGTGTTTTCTTGCTATCTGGATTGCTCACACAGTAGCCCAGATCTTTACACTCTTTACAGTACTCCCATGTAGTCCAAGATGGCTGCATTATGCCATGAGCCCTGGGAGTGCTTGGCACATGCACCGAAGCATGTCTCTCCATTACCCATAAACATTAATACTAGGTGGTGTATTCCTTGCAGCAGAACTAGACAAAGGGATGCTGTTGAGGCTTATTGAAAGCTATGTTAGTGTAATTCATGTTTGTGTCTTTTTCTTCAAATAGTTGATTTCGAACATTTGGTACACAAAAACAAAATATTCAGTGGCCTGATCATTAAAGAGGCATAAGTGATGGCAAAGAGTCCCCTCTATTTTTATTATATCTGCAGCGGTGTTAGTCATTAAGGGATATGCGGGTATATTTATGAGAGGGTTGCTTCAAGTTTGCACCACATGGCTCTGAGTGGCTTCAAACATCTGGAGTAAGGCTAATCAGCGCAAATCGCTGCATTGCCTTACTCTGCCCTGGTTAGGCATTCCATGGGCATTGTGGTGGGTGTTCCTGCTCAACTCCCATGGATTTTTATGCACTCCCAGATTTGCAAGGACTTATGAACCTGGGATGCACCAAAATCAATCAAGGTGACGCAAGGCAACGCAAGGGTTTAAGTGAGATTTCCTAAGCCAGGCAAAGCCACCTTGCACAAATCGCTGCCTTGTGTTACTCTGTGTTGGAAGGGAATTCCATGAGTGGACATGGATGTTCCCATGAATCCACCCATGGATTTTGGTGCATTTCCAGATCCACTAAGGGTCTTTAGGCTGGGATTGTGTCAAAATTGGCACACCTTCCCAGCAGAGGTGTAACAAGGACAAATATCTTTATTCTTCTTGTTACTTCCACTTTCAATGTGCGCTGCATTCTGCAGCACACATTGAAAGAGGAACAAAACCTCTGAGGATGGTTTTGTGCAGGAAGGTGTCCCTTCCTGCACAAAAACAATCCTGCATGCAACGCAGGCACCCTTGCAAGGGTGCCCGCGTTCGCGCTAGGCAGCCCATTGTGCACCAGCGCAGGGAGAAAAGTCAGGAATGTGTTATATTCCTTAAACACAGCACATTCCTGCCCTTTCTCAGTGATGCAACACAGCAAGTTGGCTTGCTGCGCTGCACTGCATCACTTTCTAATAAATACGCCCCATGGTGAGCAACATGGCATTTCAGTAGAAGTGTGAGCTGTAATACAGCCTTGCAAGTGGGCAGGGTAATATTCTACTGTAGTAGTGTGTCTCTGTAGGAATACGGTAGCAGAGTACTGCAGCATGCATTGGAGCTTGTCTCTATGTTTACGCCATCAGGTGCTTTCTTCTATGGTTTAATGTGGGGACAGATTAAGGTTAGGAAGTTATTAATACTGTTTAGTTGGTATCTCTATATACATTCTCTGTGTTTTCCTGAAAAGTTGCGCTTTTCCTAAGCATCTTTTCCTTGTGTAGTCTCCTTCTCCTGTAGTGTCACATTAGTATGTGTAGGTAGCCAGGCAGCATACGAAAAGATTTGTGGCCTCTTTGTCACGTCTGCATCACTGCAGTCCATCCTCTGCAGCTTTGTGCATTAACAGTGAGGGGTAATGTTGGATGTTGGCGCCTCCTTATTATTTTCAGGTATGTGCCCTAGAAGGATGCTAAGCTGCAGCATTTTTGTACTTTTTGTGATGCTGCAGGTATCTGATTTTGAAAACATGCACTGCGTTGTACTATACCTTGTTTGATTTTTTTTCTTTTCCGAATTTCTTTGAAGCTTTGTTTTGACTGTGCACATGTTTTCTGCCTTTGTATCATGAAGCTGTTGGTATGCTGTTTGATAAGCCTGCAATGCCATTTATGTTTTTCTGGTGACTTTGCTATACGTGGTTCAGGTTTTAGTGAACATTATGTCATTTTGGGCCCAATGTACGGTGGCCTTTGGTGGTCGCAAATGGCTAAAATCGCCATTTGGAACTGCAAAGTGGGCAGGTAAGATCTACCATCCCTATTTTGGAATTCGGTCGCAATTACCGACTTGCGAAAAATGGATTTGTGACCCGCAATTAGGAAGGGGCGTCCCAAGTTGCATGGGGATGTATGATTGTTTTGTGTCCTCAATTGCGGTTGCAAAACAATCGCAGTTACCACCAATTTTAAATTAGTGGTAACCCATTTGAAAACGGGAAGGGGTCCACATGGGACTCCTTCCCCTTTGTGAATGGATGCGAAAATATTTTTTCAGAGCAGTCAGTGGTCCCACGGACAAAATTGTGAGTTGCAAAACTCTGGGTCGTACTTCTGGCCCTTTCTCTTCTCTAGTTTGTATTGATTGGAATAGGTTGACATAGCCACCACTAGTTTTACTGAACAGGGTGAAAATTCTAACTTGTCACTTGTTTTTCTTGATATGCCTTGCATTGCCAAATTGGAAGATTTGAATGACTATGGTGGTCATTCTGACCCTGGCGGTCTTTGACCGCCAGGGCGGAGGACCGCGGGAGCACCGCCGACAGGCCGGCGGTGCTCCAATGGGGATTCCGACCGCGGCGGTAAAGCCGCGGTCGGACCGGCACCACTGGCGGGGTCCCGCCAGTGTACCGCGGCCCCATTGAATCCTCCGCGGCGGCGCAGCTTGCTGCACCGCCGTGGGGATTCCGACCCCCCCTACCGCCATCCAGATCCCGGCGGTCGGACCGCCGAGATCCGGATGGCGGTAGGGGGGGGTCGCGGGGCCCCTGGGGGCCCCTGCAGTGCCCATGCCACTGGCATGGGCATTGCAGGGGCCCCCGTAAGAGGGCCCCTACATGTATTTCACTGTCTGCTGCGCAGACAGTGAAATACGCGACGGGTGCAACTGCACCCGTCGCACAGCTTCCACTCCGCCGGCTCGATTCCGAGCCGGCTTCATCGTGGAAGCCTCTTTCCCGCTGGGCTGGCTGGCGGTCTGAAGGAGACCGCCCGCCAGCCCAGCGGGAAAGTCAGAATTACCGCCGCGGTCTTTCGACCGCGGAACGGTAACCTGACGGCGGGACTTTGGCGGGCGGCCTCCGCCGCCCGCCAAGGTCAGAATGAGGGCCTATGTCTTGCAAGACGGTCTCTTTGTGGAACAGAAAAAGGTTCAGTATGATGAGGTTGCAGATAATGGAGGACCATGATTCCATTATTATTAGAAGTCCACTCTGAGAGCCAATAGATGTTAATGATAAATTCTTCAATTGAGCTAAGAGACCATATCATCCAATGCTGGATGCCAAGTCACGTGGTCAAATTACATAATTATCCTGGTCAGTCCTTTAGTTGCTATTTCCCTCAGGTTCAACAGGCTTAGATGAGGATGATGAGATGAACTAAACATATCTTCACAGGGTTGGATTTTGACTGCTGTAGTTCACAATGGAAGATCGTGTGTTTTTTAGATGCATACGTGTAAGTTATCCCAAATTTCCTGTTTTTCCAAAGTTAGACAACGTTTTCACCAGCTGTAACTTGACTGCTTGACTATGCTTTGGTGATAGGAAAAGCGCCAACGGCACCAAGTACCAGAAATTCTTAGGGCAAGGATCAGAACTTTCAGTGTTTGGGGCTAATTCTTTTAGGCAATGATCAGAGTATTTACAGGCATTCTCAAGGATCTTCCGACCTATCCAATCTTTAGAGTCAAGGATAGGAGGGCAATTCTTTTTGTCTCTGGCATGCTTTAGGTCTTATTTCCAAATTTTCCATTGGTCCTGGGGATAAATCATGAAACTGGCTAGCATCATCCTGCTAGTCTCGAGACCAGCAGGGAAACTGGGATAAGCAAGATGAGTTATTCTGAGAACTTCGGAATTTGCTAGCAGGATATTCTGATAGGGGGGGCAGAGTTTTCAAAATGTCGTACAACGTAATACAGCAAGAAACTTGCTGTGCTGCACGACAGGGAGAGAGCAGGAATATGCCATATCTACTAAGATGTGATGCATTCCTGCTCGCTCCCTGTGCTGCTTAGCACCAATGCAGGTACCCTTGCCATAGTGCAAGGGGTTACAGGCAGGATTGTTTTTGTGCAGGAAGAGGCACCTTCTTTCAGAAAAAATCAATCCTCATAGGCATTTTTCTCTTTCTATGTGTGCTGCAAAATGCAGCACACATGCAAAGAGGAAATAACAAGAAGAAATTAAGGTGTTTCGCCTAGTTATGCCTCTGCTGGGAAGGTGTACCATTGTGACACAATTCCAGGCTAAAGACCCTTAGTAAATGTGGGAGCACCCATGTCCACCCATAGAATTCCCTTCGAGTAACACAACGCTTGTGCAAGGTGGTGTTGCCTGGCTTAGGAAATCTCACTTAAACTCTTGCATTGCCTTGCGTCACTTTGCATGACATATGGGAAACCAAGGGCTTACTAAATCGGGGCCTTTGTTTCTACAAGGCATGCCAGAAATTGAGGTGACCGAACCGAACAACAGCTAACATGATATTATACAGTATACAGGGATGTTGTGAACCCCTTCTTTAACAGCTACAGCGGTAGTAGGGTCCTTTATAGACCTCTTCTGTCTACATTTCAGCAGGCAAAATATCTTATTTAATGCTGTAAGGAAGAAAGACTGATGGCTTTACAGAAAAGGGAACGCAGGGTGGAAGGGTGAAAGGGAGGAAGGGTGGAAGAAAAGTTGGAAGTGATAGGATGGACAGATGAGTGGGCGTATGGATGGGTAGATGTAGGGGTGGGAGAAAGGATGGGTGAGTGGATCGGTGGATGGGTAGATAAGTGAAATGATCGATGTAAGGATGGATGAGTGAAAGAACGGATGAATAGGTGAACGGGAGGATAGATAGATGGCTGGATGTAAGGGAGAACAGATGGAAGAGTTAAATAGTGAATGCATGGAACGATTAGTGGGTGAAAGAATGAATAGATGAGTGAAAGAGTAACTGGATGGATGGATGTGTGAGTGAAATGTTGGATCACGGGTGAGTGAAAAGATGGATGGATACATATATGGATGAATGAGTGAAAAGATAGCTACAAAGATGGATGAATAAAAAGAGAGGAAGGATGGATGGATGAGCGAAAGGGTGAATAGCTGGATGAGTGGATGGATGGATGATGAAAGGATGGATGGATGAGTAAAAGGATGGATTGATGAGTGAAAGCGTAAATGGATGGTTTTATGAGTGGATGGATGGATTGAGTGAAAGGGTGGATGGATGAGTGAATACATGGATGAATGAGTGAAAGGCTAGATGTAAGGATGAATGAGTGAAGGAATGGATGGATGAGTATGAGGGAGGGTAGACGGTGGCTGGATGAGAGGGTGGATGGATGGATGGATGAGTGAAAGGATGAATTGGTGTACAAATGAGTGAAAGGGTAGATGGATGAATGAGTGAATCAAAGGTTGGATGAGTGGAAGGGTAAATGGATGGATAGATGAGTGGATGGATGGGTGAAAGGGTGGGTGGATGAGAGAAAGCATGAATGGCTGAGTGAAAGGATGGTTGGATGAATGAAAGGGTGGATGGATGTACGAAAGGATGGATGAAAGGATGGATGGATGGATGAAAGGATGATGGATGGATGGATGAAAGGGGGATTGATAAGTGAAAAGATGGATGACTGAGTGAAAAGATTGATATGTGTGATGGATATGTGGAAGGTTGGATATGGATGGGTGGATGGATGAACTTAATGTTGACAGACTGAATGTTGGAGGAAAGACTAGGTAGATGACAGAATGTAAAGATGAAATGGTGGATATCAGTGGGTCGATGGAAGAATAAAAACATGAATGGATAGATGCTTGGATGGAAGAGACAGCAATGAACGTGTGAATGGATGGATGGATTGGCCAATGGATAAATCGAATAGTGAACGATTGTATGATGGATGAGAGAATGATTGATGACAGAGTGCAAAGGTGAAATTATGGATATGAGCCAGTAGGTGGAAGGATGAATGCATGCATGGATTGATGCTTAAATGGAAGAGACAAGGGAGCTATGTGCTTGCTTAGTGCCATCAGAGCTTTTGCTCAAAGTGGGAGGAGGAGGTATTTAAATTTTCTGACTACTTCCTTGATTGTGTAGCTCAATACCCTTAATACTATGAAAGATATGAGTACGAATACTGTAGTATTATATAGAGTATTATATAGTAGATTAAGCATTTTTTTTTCAATTACCTTGTCTTTTCGTTATTGTTATAAGTATTGTGAGGTCAGAAGTATTAAGGCCCATATTTATACTTCTTTAGCGCTGCATTTAAGTCATTTTTTGACGTTACAAGCGGCGCAAACTTACAAAATACAATTGTATGTTTGCGCCGCTTTTGCGTCAAAAAGCGGCGCAAATGCGGTGCTAAAAAAGTATAAATATGGGCCTAATGTGGCATTTGAGTTATCTTTATTTGGTGAAAACGTTGGTGCTGTGTAATGAATCTGATGAAACGTTGTAGACTGTGACAAGATATGTGCATTTCAGGCTTCAGAAATATAGAATAAAGGTACAAAGTTGAAGGAGGGTGTCTATGATATCCTAATAACTTTGATGCTATTTCATAAAATAGCAGGACAATTTGTGTAGATATTTTGAAGTTTCATGCAGATCCATAAGGAGGTCTTAGCAGGGGGCAGAAGAGTACATTTTTTAACACTTTTAAGACACTTCACACTTTGAGCCTCATCAGAAAAATAAAATGCATAGTTTTCCTGCTTATATATCAACTTAAGCTCAGTGCAGGGATCCCACGTTTCACAAAGAAAAGTTTCACATAGATCTGATAAAATGGGGTAAAGTTAAAGGGGGAGTGAAAAGCACTTTGATTCTAAACTTTTGACAGATTTGCATTAAAATAGATAACAGAATTAGGTTTAACTTGCAAATTAAATGTGCTGCTGCAATTGTCAGCATGGGAGGTTGGCCACGACCAAAAGTTACGTGCAATGGTGACAATGGAAAGGCGCAGAGGCTGGACTTTGGCCAGGCCCTACAGCCAAACCCTACTTTACAAAAAGGCAGAAGGCCAGCCTGCGAACACGACACTAAGTTATTCTCAATTACCACAACATCTTTCAGACACTTACCACACGTATACAGAAAGCCTCTAGTAACCACTTCCCATTCTATCTAAAAAAGTAGGGGTGGGTGTAAGTCACATAATTCTTTGTAGCGCAGTCATGCAGAATTACCTAAGAATTCTATATGATTACTCTTGAATAAAACAAGAAGAGTAATTCTGTGTTTAGCACTTGTTAGAAATGGGGTTTCTGGTTAGCTAGGGTATGCACCTCAGCCAGGCACAACCCACCCACACTAGTCAGGGCAAGGGAGTTACACGTCCAAGATAACCCCTGCTCGCCCCCCTTGGTAGCTTGGCACGAGCAGTCAGGCCTAACCCGGAGGCAATGTGTAAAGTGTTTGCACAACACACACAACACACATGACACAAAATGTACACCACAAAGTAAACACAACACTGAGCTATGTAAAAATAAACTGTATTGCACAAAACATAATTAGACCAACATTACACGTCAGTAATACCCTGCTACCTTAGCAGTTGTCAGAACATTACACAAGTTACTAATAATCTGCAAGAATAAGCAGTAGTCACATTAGAACACGTGAGTACTCAGGATTCTGCAACATAAGCAGTAGTCAGGAATTACAGTAAAGAAATCTATGTACTTGTCATGAATACCTCATAAATATCCATAAAAGGAACATTAGAGAACATATCACAAGTCATCAAATATATGTCAGCATGTCATGCCCATAAAAGGAACATCAGCACATATATAGCACCATAAAAGCAGGTAGGAAACAGATAAACCCCCCAAGGTTCATAATAAGTTCACAGAGCAAATATCCCTTAAAGTACCTGGTTTTATGAAGAAAAGGCACTTCTTGTGCCAAGACGATGAGCATTGGGGCCCCCGGCGCATCTATGCGCGAAACGGGGACCACCCGTCCTTTTACGAAACCCAACATATCACAGAGGTCGCTCCTGGGGGAGAGGGGTGGTCTGCACCCTCTGTACTGAAAATGGGCCCCTCCTGGGTCCCGCGATCTCTGTGGGGGCCAGACAAGCCCAAACAACAACAAGGTCCCCAAAGCGGACCAAGTAGGGCCCCCGGCGAGGCTCCTCCCCCCACCCGCGAGCATCAGTGAGAATGGAGAGGAAGTTGCAGCCCCGCTCTCCTCTCGGGGGCTGCAATAATCTTGTGGGGCTCCCAAAGGGTGCCCTTCTCCCCTTCCTTAGCAGGGATCAGCAGCCTGTGACCGCATCCTCAGGGTCGGGCTGCCTATCGGAAGGCACGGCTCCTTTCTTCTTTGTCAGGCTGGGCCGTGGCAGTGATGCACCACAAACAGGTGCCGGTGTGTGCCCCAGGGGCACTCCTGAGAGCGCGTTTCGCTCCGGGGGCACAGAAGGAGCGCGCTTGCTTCTAGTTACGAATCCAGGGTGCACCAGGGGGTCCAGGGGGGGCGCAACACTCACGCTTCAAGGAATGCAGCCTCCCGGGCTGCGGTGGTGAAGTATTACAACGACGCACTTTCCCCAACGGGTCGGGCCATCCAGACCCTGGGTCGCAGTGGTCATGTCGGAGCACGTAAAACGCTTCAAAAAGCCCAAGGGGCACCACTGTGATCCCTGGCTGCAGCGTTGATTTTGGGCAGCCAGGAAGTGCTTGGAAAAGCGCACAAAGTTCACGCAGCAGCGCTCTCAAAGTGCTAAGCGGTCAAAGCAGCACTCCTGCTGAAGTGAGTTACAGAGGTCTGCCTCTGGAGACAAAAATGAAAAAGGGGGCACAGGGCTGGTGAACCCAGCAGCAGGCCAGCACAACAGGTGGGTGCAAGCAGTGGCAGTTCCTCCTAGTGACCAGACAGGTCACAGGACAGCACAGAAGCAGCAGTGCAAGGTGGTCCTGGTGAGTCCTCTCAACAGTGTCCTGTGTCCAGTTCCAGGTAGGGTTTCTGGAGTCCCAAGAATGTCGAAAGAATGTCTAAATTGTGGGGAACATTCCCCTGTACTTATACTAAGTTTACAGTGTGTTTTACAATGGGGAGGAGAGGAGGTTCCAACCAGTTACAACTGGTTCTGGGAGTGCCCTTTCTCTCCTCCAGCACAGGCTCCAAACATCAGTGGAGAGTAAACGACCCTATTGTGCGAGGCCGGGGCACAGCCTTTACAAATGCAGGTGTGCTCCGCCTTTCCCTTCTCTCAGCCCAGGGAGACTATACAATATGTAGATGCACCTCTGTGACACCTCCACCCTCCCTGTGTACAGGCGGAATGAAAAGTATGCACAAAGCCCCAACTGTCAGTCTGCCCAGACGTGGATTGGAGGCAAGCTGCAAAACACCAGATTCATAAGCACAGATAAACACATTTTCTAGAAGTGGCATTTCTGTAATAGTAATAAAAAATACACCTACACCAGTAAGCAGCATTTCTGATCACTATCACAACTATACCAAGCATGCCTACGCTACCCCTCATAAATCAGACAATACCCCTTACACATAAGGCAGGGTATTTCTAATGCAATCCTATGAGAAGGCAGCACTCACAGCAGTGAGACACCAAGTTAGGCTGTTTGTCACTACCAGGACAGGCCACGCAACCAGGCACATGTCCTGCCTTCTACGTACATGGCACCCTGCCCACAGGGCTAGCTAGGGCATACATTAGGGGTGACTTACATGTAGTGAAAGGGGAGTTCTGGACCTGCCAAGTAAATTTAGATGCCAGGTTCCTGTGGCAGAAAACTGCGCACACAGGCCCTGCGCTAGGAGGCCTGAGATAGGTTTGGCAGGCTACTTCAGTGGGTGGAGCAAGCAGCGCTGCAGGCCGACTGGTAGCATTTAATTTACAGGCCCTGGGTACAGGGATACTGCTTTACAAGGGACTTATAGGTAAATTAAATATGTCAATTAGGTATAAGCCAATCATACCAATTTTACAAGGGAGAGCACATGCACTTTAACACTAATTAGCAGTGAAAAAGTTCAGAGAGTCATAATGTCAGCCAACAAAGGTCAGAAAAATAAGGAGGCAAAGGGCAAAAAGTCTGGGGAATGACCCTGTAAAAGGGGCAGGTCCAACATGGCCCCCTACCAGCCTAAAGCCAGGGGAGAACAATCAATACCTTGATGGACTTCCCTGCTTGGGGCGATAGAACCAGGACCCTGGCCCGCAACTGCAGGGGTATGCTCCAGGTCTATGCCAATCTGAAACCAGTTGAATTCCTCTGTCTATGCTCCCCAGACAATCTAAGCTAACCCAAGGAGGCATCCTAGTTGTCTGTGGCCAGAGCCATGTCCCTGGCCATCCCGGGGCCTCTGGTCTCTGAAACCTCTCTGAGTGGGGGGCAGGAGGCCCAGGTGCATAGCATCCTCTCTCCACTCTCCTTCCCACCAGTTCAGGAGCTCCCCCCTGCCACTGGTCTTCTAGCCTAGGGACTTGTCCCATAGCCTGAATAGGGTCCTGGGGAGAGTCTCTCCTCATGCCCCTCCTTCTAGGGTTCTGCCTCCTCCAAGGAGGAGGGATACCCCCAGAATCCAGAACTGCCAGGGCGCTGGTGTCAGTCATCCTGGTCAGCTCACCCTCCAGTTCAGAGGAGCCCCCTGTAACTGGTCTCCCAACCCAGGGTCCTTCCCCTCTGGCTGAGCCAGGGTCAGGAAAGAGCCTTTCCTCCTCCTGCCCCTCCTTCTAGAGTTCCGCACCCTCCCATCAGGAGTGATACCCCCAGAAGTAATGGTAGAGAGACTGGGGACAGCCGTCTCCACCTCCAGGGAGTTACCCAGGACCTGGTTTTCCAACCTAGGGACGTTATCCTTGGGCTGGACGTGAGTTAGGGGAGTGTCCTCCCTCAAACTTTTCCCCTCAGAAACTGAATCCCTGGGGGCCAAAAGAGTAGGGATGCTGGTTACAGCAGTCTCTACTCCCAGATCGAGGGGGTTACCCATGACCTGGTCCTCCAACCTAGGAACGGTACCCTTGGGTTGGACATGAATTAGGGCAGTGTCCTCCCTCAAACCCTTAAAAGGAAGAGTCCGCACCCCCCTTTGCGGGGTGGTGATGCTGGTCTCCAGAGTTGGAGCAGCCCTGTTTCCAGGTGCCCCCCCTTCTCCTTCAGACTCTAGGGGATCCCTTTCAGAGGATTGGCTTTTGGTAATGACTACCCTCCCGCCTTGTGGCCCCTCCCGGGTGCCTTCCAAGACCTGCGTAGGAGGACAGGCCCTCTGGATCCTGCACCCTCCCCACTCAGAACGTTGTCGGGGTCGGTTAAATTCCCGCCTTGGTGCACCATTGAGGAGCCCTCTAAAACATACGTAAGAGGATAGGTCCTTTGCGATCCTACTCCCTCCCTGCTGAGAACTTGGCCTGGAGTACCCAGAACCTCCCCCACCTCTTCCCTGGGTGAACCTAAGACTGCCCTTGATGTCTGACCAGTTCCTCTGGCACTCAGCCAGTGGTCAGCCTCCTTTGCAAGCCCTCTGGGATCAGGGAACTCACAGTGTGACAGGTGTTGGCGTAGCTCTGAAAAACAGCAACGGAACATGTGCTCCCTTAGAATGAGATTTAACAGCCCTTCATAAGTGGTTGCTGTGATACGCTCCACCCATCATTTTAGTGCTTTGCAACAATTCCCCATGAAATCCTCCCAAGACTGGTGAGACTGCTTCTTGCTGCCTCTGAACCTCAACCTATAGTCTTCAGGAGTGAGACCATACTTTTCTATCAGGGCCTTTCTGATGTGGGGATACCCCTGCCTGCCACTCCCTTCTGGGGCCAGTAGGGCATCCCTTTCCATCTCAGGAATATAGCTCTCTAGGACAGTTCCCCAATCTTTCTCAGGAATACTGCGCACAACTAGAGCTTCCTCAAACTCCCTCAGCCACTGATGTATGTTGTCCCCCTCCTTGAACCTAGGTACCAAGTCTGTGGATAGGTAAGGATTGTGCCTAACACTACAATCTATGCTGCCACCACTGGATTCCACCTGCAGTACCGGTGAGTCCAGATTTGTCAGACTGCGCTCTAGAGCGAGTCTTTCCCTGGCAAAGGCTCTTTCAGCCTCTGCCATCCTCTCCTGGACTAAGGCCTTTCCCCCCTAAGCCTGTTTCTCTTCTACAGCCAGCCTGGCTAGCTGCAGCCTCAGGTCCCTCTCTTCCAGCCTATCTCTGAGCTCCTCAGGTGACAGGGAATGGGAGGTGGTGCTGCTGCTAGGCAAGGACCCAGTAAGGGACTCCCTATCTATGGGGTCGTCTCTCTTTACTGGTGTCCCTGGACAGTCATCTTCTTCCTCAGTGTCTAACTCTTCGGGGTCACTGTCCCCCTGGGGTGTGGACTGCGGACCATCCTCTTCAGAGTCCTCATGACTCTCATAGGACTCTCTAGGGTCTCCCTCATAACAATCCCCCCCTTGGGCCTCTTTTTCTGTTGCTTTCCAGTCTGCCTCCTCAAAATGGAACAGGGCTCTCCTGAGGACCGCTATATTGGATTCACCATCTATAACAGGTATAACTCTCTCCCTGCAAAATCCCTTTAACTCTTCTAGAGTGTAGAGCAACAATGCATCCATGTCAAAGGTAGACTCCATTTTGTTAAGAACACAACACTGGCGTAAAACAGCAAGAGTCCAAAGTGCAAGTATACAACACAGGAGTACAAATAAAAATAACTAGTTTGAGAGAACAGGAGAATATATTTTTTTTTTTAAAAGAGAATTAAAACATGTAATGGTCTAAGTGCAATTTGTGGTGCAAAAATGAGTCATAAAGGTACTGTGCAAGTGCAAGACCTATCCTCACCGCTGACAACCAATGTCAGAAATGGGGTTTCTGGTTGGCTAGGGTATGCACCTCAGCCAGGCAGAACCCACCCACTCTAGTCAGGGCAAGGGAGTTACATGTCCAAGATAGCCCCTGCTCACCCTTTTGGTAGCTTGGCACGAGCAGTCAGGCCTAACTCGGAGGCAATGTGTAAATGTTTGCACAACACACACAACACACGTGACGCAAAATGTACACCACAAAGTAAACACAACACTAAGCTATGTGTAAATAAACTGTATTGCACAAAACATAATTAGACCAACATTACACGTCAGTAATACCCTGCTACCTTAGCAATTGTCAGAAAGTTACACGAGTTACCAATAATCTGCAAGAATAAGCAGTAGTCACATTAGAACACGTGAGTACTCAGGATTCTGCAACATAATCAGTAGTCAGGAATTACAATAAACAAATCTATGTACTTGTCATGAATACCTCATAAATATCCATAAAAGGAACATTAGAGAACATATCACAAGTCATAAAATATATGTCAGCATGTCATGCCCATAAAAGGAACATCAGCACCCACATATAGCTGCATAAAAGCAGGTAGGAAACAAATAAACCCCTCAAGGTCCATATTAAGTTCACAGAGCAAATATCCCTAAAGGTACCTGGTTTAATGAAGAAAAGGCACTCCTAGTGCCTAGATGATGAGCATGGGGGCCCCAGGCGCTCCTATGCGTGAAACGGGTGCCACGTGGTCCTCCTGGGGGAGAGGGTCGGTCTGCACCCTCTGTACTGTGGAAAACGGGACCCTCCTGGGGTGCGCGATCTCTGTGGGGGCCAGACAAGCCCAAACAACAACAAGGGTCCCCAAGATGACCAAGTAGGGCCCCCGGTGAGGCTCCTGCCCCACCTGTGAGCGTCAGGGAGAATGGAGAGGAAGTTGCAGCCCCGCTCTCCTCTCGGGGGCTGCAATAATCCTGTGGGGCTCCCAAAGAGCACCCTTCTCCCCTTCCTTAGCGGGGATCAGCAGCCTGAGACCGCGTCCTCAGGGTCGGGCTGCCTATCAGAAGGCATGGCTCCTTTCTTCTTTGTCAGGCCGGGCCGAGGCGGTGATGCACCAGAAACAGGTTACCGTGAGTGCCCCCGGGGCGCTCTCGTGAGAGCGGTTCGCCCGGGGGCACAAAAGGAGCGTACTTGCTCCTGGCTACGAATCCAGGGTACCCCAGGGGTCCCAGGGGCCGCGCGACACTCACTCTTCAAGGAATTCAGCCTCCCGGACTGCGGCGGTGAAGTATTACGACAACGTGCTTTCCACAGTGTGAAGGGCCATCCAGACCACGGGTCACAGCTGTGATGTCGGAGGACGTAGAGCGCTACAAAAAGCGCGAGGGGCACCGCTGTGATCCCGGGCTGCGGCGGTGATTTCGGAGCAGCCAAGAAGTACTAGGAAAAGCGCACAAAGGTCACGCAGGAGTGCTCTCAAAGCGCTAAGCGGTCAAAGCAGCACTCCCTGTGCTGAAGTGAGTTACAGAGGTCAGGGGCCACATCACCCTGCCTCTGGAGACAAAAATGAAGAAGGGGGCACAGGGCTGGTGAACCCAGCAGCAGGCCAGCACAACAGGTGGGTGCAAGCAGTGGCAGTTCCTCCTAGTGACCAGACAGGTCACAGGACAGCACAGAAGCAGCAGTGCAAGGTGGTCCTGGTGAGTCCTCTCAACAGTGTCCTGTGTCCAGTTCCAGGTAGGGTTTCTGGAGTCCCAAGAATGTCAAAAGAATGTCTAAATTGTGGGGAACATTCCCCTGTACTTATACTAAGTTTACAGTGTGTTTTACAATGGGGAGGAGAGGAGGTTCCAACCAGTTACAACTGGTTCTGGGAGTGCCCTTTCTCTCCTCCAGCACAGGCTCCAAACATCAGTGGAGAGTAAACTACCCTATTGTGCGAGGCCGGGGCACAGCCTTTACAAATGCAGGTGTGCCCCGCCTTTCCCTTCTCTCAGCCCAGGGAGACTATAGAATATGTAGATGCACCTCTGTGACACCTCCACCCTCCCTGTGTACAGGCGGTCTGAAAAGTATGCACAAAGCCCCAACTGTCAGTCTGCCCAGACGTGGATTGGAGGCAAGCTGCAAAACACCAGATTCATAAGCACAGATAAACACATTTTCTAGAAGTGGCATTTCTGTAATAGTAATAAAAAATACACCTACACCAGTAAGCAGCATTTCTGATCACTATCACAACTATACCAAGCATGCCTACGCTACCCCTCATAAATCAGACAATACCCCTTACACATAAGGCAGGGTATTTCTAATGCAATCCTATGAGAAGGCAGCACTCACAGCAGTGAGACACCAAGTTAGGCTGTTTGTCACTACCAGGACAGGCCACGCAACCAGGCACATGTCCTGCCTTCTACGTACATGGCACCCTGCCCACAGGGCTAGCTAGGGCATACATTAGGGGTGACTTACATGTAGTGAAAGGGGAGTTCTGGACCTGCCAAGTAAATTTAGATGCCAGGTTCCTGTGGCAGAAAACTGCGCACACAGGCCCTGCGCTAGCAGGCCTGAGATAGGTTTGACAGGCTACTTCAGTGGGTGGCGCAAGCAGCGCTGCAGGCCCACTAGTAGCATTTAATTTACAGGCCCTGGGTATAGGGATACCGCTTTACAAGGGACTTATAGGTAAATTACATATGTCAATTAGGTATAAGCCTATCATACCAATTTTACAAGGGACAGCACATGCACTTTATTACTGGTTAGCAGTGAAAAAGTGCTCAGAGTCATAATGTCAGCCAACAAAGGTCAGAAAAATAAGGAGGCAAAAGGCAAAAAGTCTGGGGAATGACCCTGTGAAAGGGCCAGGTCCAACAGCACTGTTTCCTACCACGCAAATTAACTTTATATCCAAAATGGATGCAAGGATGCATTTTGTGCTAAGAAATTGCACTACATGCAACAGAAAATGAATACTGAGTGTGAACGGCCACTCATGCACACTAAGGGGCAGATTTATGAAAAGTGGAGCTGCACCTAGTGCAGTGCCATTTTCCTTGCTCCCCTTAGTGCCCCATGTGTGCACTGTATTTAAAATGCGGCACACCATGGCGGTAGTTAAGGAACTAACATCATAATGCTTTACGCTAGTTCAGCGCTTTGCAGAATTAGTATAAAAATGTTTGACTCTAATCTGGCAAAGCACACAGAGGCCCATTTAAAACAATGGGAGCCTCCCTTTAACTCCCCCTTGCATGCATTATGCCTGGCAAGGGGTTACACGGAGGTGCAATGCATGCATTGCACCACTTTGTAAATAATATTTACTTTGTAAAAAATATGGTGCAGCATTTTTGGCCTTCCAACACCACATTAGCATAAAAAAATGACACTAATGTGGTGTTGGAATGACGCTAGGCCCTCTTAAATCTTGGCCTTAATGTGCTCTTGCAGTAGGATTCTCTTACTCCAAAATTACTTCTAATTACTCACGCTGGAGTAATGACATAATTATCAGTAATTCCTTGTCAAAGAGTAAGGCGGAAATACTGAAATTACTCTGATTACTCCAGCATAATCAAAATTCTGCCCAGGCTGGTAAAAAAGCACTCTTAAGATGAAGTTGTGGTTAACTTTAGTCATTTCACCTAAATGTATATATACAAATAAACATACATTGAATTGTTATTTAAAAAATCACTTAAAACACATTTCAAGGCAGTGATAGTTATGAAATATAACAGAAAAGCCCTGAACTTCCAGTTATGGTTAGCCCTGCAAACCATAACACTTACACCAAATGCAGTCTTTATGACCTGACAATATTTATAACAATAGATATGAGTACTTCACACCATGTATTTAAAAAACAACATATCGGCAAAGAGATCTTACTGTAGCTATAGTTGTGCCAGTTATGTTAATGGCAAAGTAATGTGTCATCACACTAGTGAGTTGTTTTATGCAGTTTGTGAAATCACTTGTAAAATCAATGATGATGCTATGAGTATTGCATTTGGGGTGGGACTTGCAAGGAAAATGCAATATATAACTTATGAATACTAAGGATCTCATTGTGAGGCTGGCGGTCTTGAGACCGCCAGTCTCCCGTTTGCGGTCAGGACCACCGCTGCTGAGGAGATCCAACTGCCACATTAAGTCCCTGGTGGTCAGACCGTCAGGGTTCTGTCGTCCCCACCGTAATCGGTGATCCTAACAGGTTGACGGTGGCGCCCTGACGATTATGACCTTGTTTTCTGCCATTCTTTTTATTGCGGTTTTATCACCATGAAAAGGCTGGTGGAGAACAGGTGCCCATGCACTTGGGGTCTTCCTGCCCAGCATATTGTAATGTTCACTGTCTGCTGTGCAGACAGTAAACATTGCGAGGGTGCTGGTGCACCCTGCAGGTGACAGCATTGTCGCCGGCTCAATTTCAAGCCAGAGACAATGCTGCTGCCAGTTTCCTCCTAGACTGATGGGCGGAAACGCCAGTCTACGCCCATCAGTCTACCAGGAAAGTGGTAATAGGTCCAGAGGTGTGGTCGACACTGCAGCTGTAGCCACCCTGGCGGGAGTTTGGCGTACAGGTGTTCCCACCCACCCAACTCATAATGATGGTGATATCTGCCACCTGTTGGATTTTCAAATTACATCTGAAGTCTGCAGTTTACAACTAGTCCTTCAGCTTTTAGCATTAAAAGTATGAAAACCAACTGCTCCTAGGTGAGTGTGAAATAAGCCCTATAAATTCTACAGTCTGAGATTTTTTTTGCCTCAGTAAAAACCATAAGCCTTTTTAACGAAAACTGATCCACTTGGTATCCTCTGGTAACAGGTCATCTGGCAATACCATCAGGGAAATAAGGGCACAGCCCCTTGAGGTTGTGCCAGCATTAAATGTACACTGTGATATACATGTTAGAGAAGGGGCCTGACGAACACCTGTAGCCCCTTCTGTAATGCCAGAGTGACCTATTGGAAATTGGGTTTCTCCTTTGGCAGAGGTATGCACTCTATCCAAGCAGGAACCACTGTCCTAATCAGGGTAAGTCACAAACACACCCTATGTTAACCTGTGCTTGCCCTCGGGAAGCTTGGTACAGAGCAGTCAGGGTTTACTTAGGAGGGAATGTATAAAATGTTTGTGTAATATTTCAAACAGTAAAACAGTGAAAACACCACACAAATAGATACCACACATGTTTAGAAAGACAAAACCGAATTTAATAAGTAAAACAAGACCACAGTGACAATAATCCAATTAGTAGAACTTGAGATATGATTATTTAAAGAATAAACTGTGAAATAGCTCCTAGAAACAAGAAGGGCTGACCTGGGACAGCTGGTTGTGCCAGGCCAGGACAAAGTCAAAAATTCAGGCTAATGTCAATGGAGTGTGGGCTGGCTAAAGGGACCTTATTGCTAGTTGTGTTGAAGTCGAGGATGCAAGGAGCAGGCTGAAGCTATGCTTCGATGTTGATCTCCACAGTGAAGGTGATGCATCGTTCCTTCCCAGACATTAGCGGAGCAGCATGGATTTCCAACAGCCGCAATGTGTTGGGCCTGAGAAGCGGCTGATCCGAAGGTGATGTGTGGAAGTCAATCCACACTGGGGAAGTGATGTGTCAACTCTGATCCAGGCAAATGGGCCAATGCGCTCTTCTGATTCGCGCAACACAGGGACATGCTGGTTCCCATCTGCACAGCTGTGGAGGTTCTGACTGGAGCAGCAATTTATACCTACTTCGAAGAGCCAAGGACTGGATGGGCACCACTTGTCAAGGCAAGACTCATAGTTGGCAGAGTCCAGATGGAAATATTTTGTGCCACTGAGACTTCAAAAAACAGGAGGCAAACCAGCAAGCCCTTGAAGTCACTTTGGTTCTGTGTTGGCGAGATGCAGGTCCAGCCCTTCTCACTCCTAGGCAAGGAGGGTAGCTGGCAGCATGTCAGCCCAGCAGAATAGGAGTCCAGCAGAGCAGCAGTCCAGCAAAGTGGCAGTCCTTTCAGCACGGCAGTCTTCTTCCTGGTAGAGTAGCCACAGTTCCTAATAGTGGTGTTTGGGGTCCAGTACTTATACCCAGTTGTGCCTTTGGAGTAGGGGACACTTCAAAGAAAGGTCATTGAAGTGCACATAGGTCCTCCTTTCCTGCCTTGGCTTCAGACTCACCACAGGCGGCATGCAGCTCTTTGTGTAGGGACAGGACACATCCTATTCAGGGGTGTCAGCTTCTCCCTCCCATCCTGCCTAGGTTGGGCCATCAGGATGTGGATGGCCCATCCATCACATCTACGTCCCCTTTGTGTGGCTCTCTAGAGGGAATGCACAAAGCACTGCTTTTACACACCCCAGAAATGTATTCAGAGACAAGCAGTAGCACCAAATGACTAAAGAATGTAATAAGGTCATAACAATGTTATCCCATGGGAGAGATAGGCCTTGCTGTAGTGAAAAGCAACTTTCAAGTTTTTTTGTTACCAGGACATGTTAAACCTAGAGGTACATGTACTGCCTTTTAAATATATTGCACCCTGCTCTCTGGGTTGTCCAGGGCCTAACTTAACAGTGCCTTATATGTATAAAAGGAAGGTTTGGGCCTGGCCAGAGGTTTATCTTGCCAGGTCAAATGGCAGTGTATGCTTCACAGACATATTCTGCAGTGGCAGGCCTGAGACATGGGCAGAGTGCTACTTAAGAGGGTGGCACAATCAGTGCTACAGATCCACAAATAGCATTTAATATACTGGCTCTGGACACATGTAGTGCTTTTTACTAAGTACGTATGAGTATATTAGATATGCTAATTGGGGTTAAGGCAATGTTACCATGTTTAGGGGTGAAAACACCAGCATTTTAGTACTGGTTAGCAGTGGTAAATTGCAGAGTCCTAAAGCCAGCAAGAACATGGTCAGAAAAATGTAGGAGATAGGCAAAAAGTTAGGGGGGAGACCACCCTAAGGCTCGGAGGTCTAATAACTCCTGAGCTGCACCCCAGGTCATTTTGATAATATGGCCACAGGCCTAAAAGCCATATCACCCTCTGTGGGAGCTCCATTTGAAATTAATTGTGAAAACCTATTTTTGTCTCTCTTCAGATATAGGAGATAAACTGATGTAGTCTTGTCGAAGAAAATAACTAAACAGAATTGTAAGCTCTCTGTTTTAGGTACTGGGTAAATAACCATTAGACAAAAAAGTCCTAGATTTCTTCCATCATTGAAAGTGCTTCCGTTTTTCAGAGTCGCAGAGTGAATGTTTATAAGGAAGATGCTTTTTTCTGCATCCTTCGACTTCCCTTGTAGCCTTCTGTAAGTAAGTGTGGAATGAAGCCTTTACAGATACAATTCAATTAAACTGATGTTGACTTCCTTTGGAATGGCCCTGCATATATCTACCATAAGGATCTTTTTTGGCAATCTTACTTACACTAAGAACAAAGACTGTCTTAACTCTTTCACTGTTAAGCCTTTCCCTCCCCCCTCCAGTGCCACACCTTTTTTTGACTATTTGGGATAGTTTGAGCTTGGGCCTCCATAACTTTTTTCCCACACAACCTACAAGCTATCCAAGCCAAATTTGCATATTTGTTTCCTACATTCTCTGGATCCTAAAGCTACCCGGTGTTTGTGGATTCCCCTGGAGAGGATGGAGAAATTAGTCAAAATATAGATACATTTCTGTTTTTTTTGGGAGAAATGAACAAAAAATCCTGCAGAAGCATGTGTTTTTTTCCCTGCAAATAGCATATTGTGGTACTAAAATCACTATCTTACCAGCTTTCATGAATAGGAAGACTTGATTCAGAAAAACATTTTCTTGCCTCAGTTGTAGCATTCTACACAGAGAGATCACCCAATTTTCCTATTTTTGTGCTTTTGACCTCTTTTCAGTTTGTGGTGGAAATGAGTGTGAAACCCATGGTGGATCCCAGAGGCTATCAATTTCTGAAAATTAGACAGAATTCTGAATTCAGCAAGGGGTCACTTGTGTAGATCCTTCAAGGTTTTCCCCCAAAAATAAATGGGGGGGCTTATTTACAAGAGGCCTGCCCCACCAAAGTGTCATGTTTTTAGATGCTCCGTTGGAGCAGGCCTATCAATCGTATCTATGAGGTGATGTAAAGCCACCCTGCATGGCTTTGCGTGGCCTCATAGATATGGAGTAAGGGAATGCAGTACAAAGGGGTGCATTGCCTTATTCTGTCGCAACAGATGTTCCATGGTTGATGCAGTGGATGTTCCCATGCAACACCCATGGATTTTAATGCTGTCCCAGATTTACAAAATCACGTAAACCTGGAGCAGCGCCAACACCTTATGCCTTCTCAGAGCAGACGTATCAAGGAGGAATGTTTTAATTTCTCCACATTTTTAACTCTTTCCATGTACACTGCATTCCGCAGCACACATAGAATAAGGAAAACACCTCCATGGATTGTTTTTGCGCTGGAAGGTGCATTCCTGCCTGTACCAGGGGCCCCGTTACAGGGTTGCCACCAGCAGAGCGGGTTGCCGAGGCAACCCTGGACAGTGTTACCTAGAAGAGTCCCCAGGGCACTTCAAATAGAAGAGACCCGGCCAGGAGTGAGGACTTCCGGATTCTAGAGGAGGAGCTCGCACGCAAAGACACAGCGGGAGAGGAGGATGCAACAGGACAGGATGGAGGAGGGGAGCGTAATGACACAGCGGGAAAAGAGGACACAGGAGAACAGCAAGGAGGAGAGGAATGCAAAGACACCGAAACGGGAGCAGAGGACACGAGAGAGCAGCGAGGAGAGGAGGGACAAGACACAACAACAGAACAACTGGGGTCGAACAGAGACTCCCAAGGGGATCCAGAAATAGCAGAGAGCAGCGAGGAGGAGGAGAAGGAGGAGGAAAACAGAGGATCCTGAGGAGGGGACAAAACGCTTGGTGTTGGAATGGAGCGAGACCCAGACAGAAAGGAGTACACCACCAGAAGACAATGCCACATGCCTGGCGGAATGCAGCTATACAAGGTATGGACATTTTTTTAACTCAATGTACCTACTGGGGCTAAGGGACACGAGGAAGGGAAGTAAGGGAATCCTAGGGGAGTAGCCTCCTAGATAAAGCAAGTCAAGTGGGAAAAGAGAATACCACAAACCACTTTTGCATTTGAAAACACGTGTTACGCACTTTGGAGTGATCCCTACCTCACTTCCCTCACTCACCCACTTCCTGGTGAGACCCCAACCTTACTGCACACTATTACACTTACCTGATACCTGGATCTCCTTCTTTCCGTGGTATATCGACCAAGAGCGGGACCTGGGAACAGCAAAGAGAAAAGAGAAAGAACTTTAGTTACACTACAAGACGATGTCAATCAATCAATGAATTTATAAAGCGCTCTATGTACCCGTGAGGGTTTCAAGGCGCTCGGGGTGGGGTGGGTGCTGTTGTTACTGATCGAAGAGCCAGGTCTTGAGGAGTCTTCTGAAGGTGAGTAGGTCTTGGGTCTGTCGCAGGTTGGTAGGGAGGGTGTTCCTGGTTTTGGCTGCGAGGTATGAGAAGGATCTGCCACTGGAGGTTTTTCGTTGGATGCGGGGAACGACGGTGAGGGCGAGGTTTGCGGAGCGGAGCTGACGGGTGGGGGTGTAGAAGCTGAGTCTGTTGTTCAGGTAGGCTGGTCCGGTGTCGTGGAGCGCTTTGTGAGCATGGGTAAGAAGCTTGAAAGTGATCCTTTTGTCCACGGGGAGCCAGTGAAGGTTTCTCAGGTGGTGGGAGACGTGGCTGAGGCGGGGTACATCGAGGATCAGCCGGCCAGAGGCGTTTTGGATGCGTTGGAGGTGTAGTAGGTCTTTTGCTGGGATGCCTGTGTAGAGTGCGTTGCCGTAGTCTAGCCTGCTGCTGACGAGGGCCTGTGTCACCGTTCTACTTGTTTCTGTCGGGATCCACTTGTAGATCCTACGGAGCATGCGGAGTGTGTTGCAGCAGGAGGAGGAGACTGCGTTGACCTGTTTAGACATGGTGAGGGAAGAGTCGAGGAAGAAGCCCAGGTTGCGTGCGTGGTCGGTCGGTGTCAGTGGGGTTCCTAGTGCGGTAGACCACCAGAAGTCGTCCCAGGCAGAGGGGGTGGGTCAGAGGATGAGGACCTCCGTCTTGTCTGAATTGAGTTTCAGATGGCTGCTTCTCATCCATTCGGCGATGGATTTCATTCCCTCATGGAGGTTGGTTTTGGCAGTGCGCAGGTCTTTGGTGAGTGAAAGGATGAGCTGGGTGTCGTCGGCGTAGGTGAGAATGTTGAGGTTGTGTTGTCGGGCCACTTGTGCGAGGGGGGCCATGTAGATGTTGAACAGCGTTGGGCTGAGGGATGAGCCTTGGGGGACGCCGCAGATGATGTCGGTGGTTTCGGAGCGGAAGGGGGGGGAGGCGGACTCTCTGGGTTCTGCCGGAGAGGAATGAGATGATCCAGTTGAGGGCTTTTCCTTGAATTCCGGTTTCGTGGAGGCGTGTTTTCAGGGTGCGGTGGCAGACTGTGTCGAAGGCGGCAGATAGGTCCAGGAGGATGAGGGCTGATGTTTCGCCGTTGTCCATTTGACGTCTGATGCCGTCTGTGGCGGCGAGAAGGGCGGTCTCAGTGCTGTCGTTTCGTCTGAAGCCGGACTGGGAGGGAGCCAGGATGTCGTTGTCTTCGAGGTGGCTGGTTAGTTTTGTGTTGACGATTTTTTCAATCTCCTTCGCTGGGAAAAGGAGTAGGGAGATCGGTCGGAAATTCTTGAGGTTGTTGGGGTCTGCTTTGGGCTTCTTGAGGAGGGCGCGGATTTCGGCGTGCTTCCATCTTTCCAGGAAAGTCGCTGTTTCAAAGGAGATGTTGATGACCTTCCGTAGTTAGGGGGCGATGGTGGAGTCGGCTTTGTTGTATATGTGGTGGGGGCAGGTGGCTGACGGAGATCCTGAGTGGATGGAGTTCATGATCTTCGTGTCTCTGTGTCGTTGACGTTGGTCCAGGAGGTCAGGCGGTTTGCACAGGTGGAGCTTTCGGGGGTGGGGTCCGGCGTGGGAGTGGCGTTGAAGCTTTCGTGGATGTCGGTGATCTTCCGGTGGAAAAAGGTGGACAGCGCGTTGCAGAGTTCTTGGGATGGAGGGATGTCGTTGACATTGGCGCTGGGGTTGGAGAGTTCTTTCACAATGCTGAAGAGCTCTTTGCTGTCGTGTGTGTTGTTGTCCTGGCGGTCTTTGAAGTGGGATCGTTTGGCTTGTCTGATGAGTTGGTGGTGTCTGCGGGTTGCGTCCTTGTGGGCTGTGAGGCTGTCAGGTGTGTGTTTGAGGAGCCATTCCTTTTTTAGTTTCCGGCAGTCGCGCTTGGAGTTTAGGAGCTCGTCGGTGAACCAGGTGGCTTTTCTTCTGGCTTGATTGTCGGTGGGTTTCTTGAGTGGCGCAAGGGTATTGGCGCAATCGTTGATCCACAGAGTGAGGTTGTGGGTGGCGATGTCTGGGTCGGTGGGGTCAGAGGGTGGGTTCTGGGCGAGGGTGTTGGTAAGCTGGTCTTCCATAACTTTGCTCCAGCATCGGCGGGGTGGTTGTTGGGTGCGATGGTGCTCGGTATGTTTCTTGTAAGTGAAGTGGATGCAGTGGTGGTCGGTCCAGTGGAGTACGGTGGTATGGTTGAAGGTGACGTGGGTGCTTGAGGAGAAGATGGGATCAAGCGTGTGGCCGGCGATGTGGGTTGGTGTGTTGACGAGTTGTCTGAGGCCGTGGTTGGTGAGGTTGTCGATCAGAGTAGTAGAGTTGGTGTTGTTGTTGTTCTCCAGGTGGAAATTTAGGTCCCAGAGGAGGATGTAATCCGTTGAGGTGAGTCCGTGGGTGCAGGTGAGGTCGGCGATGGATTCGCTGAATGGTGCTCGTGGTCAGGGAGGTCTGTAGATGAGCGTTCCTCTGAGAGTGGTGTTTGGGTCGGTGTGGATGCGGAAGTGTAGGTGTTCGGTGGTCTTGAGGGTGTTGTCAGTGTGGGTGTATACCTTGTTGTGGGCGATGTCTATTCCTCTTCTAATTCCGTTGGTGCGGTCCCTTCGGATGATTTTGTAGCCGTCTGGGATGGCTATTGCGATGTTGGGCGCCGAGGAGTCGTTCCACCAGGTTTCAGTCAGGAAGGCTACGTCTGGGGCGGTGGAGTCAAGCAGGTCCCAGAGCTCGATGGTGTGCTTGCGTGCGGAGCGGGTGTTGAGGACTATGCAGTGGAGGTGGTTAGTTTCGGTCTTTGTTGGTTTCGTTGTTCTGTCGCAGGTGCATCTGCAGGTGTGGCATGAGAAGGGTCCGTAGGTGTTCCTTGGTGAGGACTGGAAGCATGCTGTGATGCGGCCGGGATTGAGGGCGTTGAGTTGGTCGGCTGTGTAGCGGCGTCTGGAGGTGCAGGGGTCTTGCGGACCGGGGGGGTGGCATTGGCCACGGTCCAGGCGTGGACGGGCGTAAAACGGGCTTGCCTCTGGCGTGCCAGCGGCGCGCCCGCTGCGCGGATGCGCAGCGACCGCCATTAAGAAGGGAAGGGGGAGGGGGAAGGGAGGAGCAGCTGGGAGGCGGGAGGGAGCAGCAAATGGGGGCGCGAGGGGGGCGGGGCCGCAGGGAGGCAGCGACGGGGAGAACGGCTCAGAGAGAGACGGCAAGGGGAGCGCACAAGGGGCAAAAGCAGCAGAAAAAAAACAGAAAAAAGGCACAGAAGGAAAACTGGGGAATGAACGGCACACTAATTCAGGCACAGAAAACTAGTCACAATAACATGAACGGCACAATAATTCAAGGCACAGAAAACGAGTCACAATAACATGAACGGCACAATATTTCAAGGCACAGAAAACAAGTCACAATAACTTAAGACGGCACAAAGCACAAGTCTAGTGACGCTTACCAGAGCCCACTAGACACCAGGGATGAGGCGCAGGGGGATGCCTGCGGGTGGAGGAGGGCCAAGGACAAGGGCACAGCTTGGTGGTGCTGCGGACGTGGGGGAGCGATCTCCTGACCAAAAAGGTCAGAGGTCGCTCACCCTCGACGCGCAGCGACCGCCATTAAGAAGGGAGGGGAGGGAGGGGCAGCTGGGAGGCGGGAGGGAGCGGCGTATGGCGGCGCGAGGGGGGCGGGGCCGCAGGGAGGCAGCGGTGGGGAGAACGGCTCAGAGAGAGCCGGCAAGGGGAGCGTACAAGGGGCAAAAGCGGCAGAAAAAAACTGAAAAAAGGCACAGAAGGAAAACTGAGGAATGTACGGCACACTAATTCAAGGCACAGAAAACGAGTCACAATAACATGAACGGCACACTAAATGGATGTCTCTGTATCTATAACAAAATAAATAAATAATTACAACCTCCCCATCCTAGACTGTGTTGCCATAAATATGTACAGTGGTAGGCTCGTACACTGCCCTTTCAATTTGGTGTAGGGCAGTGCTGCAAAAAGACTTGCAGCGCTGCCCTTTGCCAAATCTTTTTAAATGAGGTCCTAAGTGTAGAAATAAAATGAATATTGAAAATCAGTCAGAATTTTTTTTTTATATGTGATAATGCTTTCATATATAACATTTTTCCATGTTGGCCTATGTACAAAAGCAACATACTTTTACATCTCCTAGACTGTTCTGGTTTCAGGTGTATATTGGAGTTTGAGGGTTTTCCAAGAACTCGAGGTACCCAGAGCCAATAACTGAGCTGCATCTTAGAATGTTATGTCATTGTGTACCAGGTATAGAGCAATTCACATGGTAAAATATAAAGAGTGAACAATTGGTATCAGGGAACTGTATATATTTCCGAAATGGGCAGAAAATATGGAGTTTAAATGCAGCGGTTATTTGCCCGGAATAGTATATGAATTAAAGGGCATTTCTCAAAATGTCTTCTTTCTTAAACACTTGCTTATATTTAGAAGGCACAAATGTAGAGAAATACAATTGGTAATAACACTTGTTCTACTATTCTGTCTTCCCCTAAGTCTCTCAATAAAAATAGTACCTCACTTGTGTGGCTAGGGCTGGTGGCCACGACACGATAGACACCAAAACGCAACATACACCCATCACATTGTCCTATTGAAATCTGACCCTTATTTTGCAATGTGCCTCTCTGTTGACTTTGGGCCTTAGCTTAGCAGGCACCCAGGGAAACCTAGCAAACCTGTACAATTTTGCAAAATAGACACCTGGGTGGAATCCAGGGTGAGGTGACGTGTGGTTCTCACTAGGTTTTCCTGCCCAGAGGCCCTTGCAAATCTCAAACTTTGACTAAAACACCTTTTCCTTTCATTTCTGTGATGGAAAGTTGAGGAATCT